>NC_063369.1:12217892-12254638 GCF_021869965.1 Rhincodon typus
GTCAGCCTTTCTGCTCCTCTGATGCTGCTTGGCCTGGTGTGTTCATCCAGCTCTACACCTTGTTATCTCACAACATATATCTTGTTGGCAGTGAATTTGACAGACTAAATGTCACAATGCAAATTCTCTGATGAAGTGTCATCTCGACTCGAAACGTTAGCTTGCCCTCTCCATGGATGCTGTCTGACCCCCTGTGATCTCCCACAACTCTTGCTTTCAGAACAGATTCCAGCGCCTGCAGTAATCTGCTCCTACAACGCAAATTGGGATCCTCCAATGTTTCAATTCCAAAATTTACTTCTTTGTTTTTCTACCCTTTCGTGGCCTCAGCCCTCCCTATCGTCCATCCAAACAACCCTCCAGCAGGCTGAGGGGTGACCTTATAGAGGTTTATAAAATCATGGGGGGCATGGACAGGGTGAATAGCCAAGACCTTTTCCCCAGGGTAGGGAAGTCCAAAACTAGAGGGTATAAGGTGAGAGGGGAAAGATTTAAAAGGGACCTGAGGGGCAACTTTTTCACACAGAGGGTGGTGCGTGTATGGAATGAGCAGCCAGAGGAAATGGTGGAGATTGGTACAAATGCAGTATTTAAAAGGCATCTGAATGGGTATATGAATAGGAAGGGTTGAGAGGGGTGAATGCTGGCAAATGGGACTAGATTAATTTATGATATCTGGTCGGCATGGACGAGTTGGACCAAATGGAGTGTTTCCATGCTGTACAACTCTATAGCTGTGATCCTCCTCCATTTCTGACAGCTGGAGTAACTCCAAATCTGAATCAATACACCACTATTTTCTGGCACCTCATCTTGTAACTCCTTCCTTAACTTCCTTTTCCTCTGTATCTTAAAAGTTTAATTGCCTCTTTGACCATGTTTTCAGTCAGTGGGTGGGGGGTGTCACATTGTGTCTGACAGTGCTTTTGCACAAGGCTTTGGGGTGGCTCCCCAGATAAAGGATGTGATACAAATGCAGTTTGCGATGTTGACTTCAGTCAATGACAAGACGAGCAGGCAACCAACTGCAGAACAGACAGTGGATTTGCTGTGCTCGAAAGGAAAATAGGAAATTTGATCAAGGTTCATCTAGTTTGTCTACGGTCTCAATTACCACATGATATGACAATGTTGATTAATCACAGACATCAGCTTCTAGTCATTAACTCATAGTCAACCCACATCTTGCCTCTGAGGCAAGGAAAGGGCCTCATTTCAGGATTCAAATTCAATTATATTATACAGCATTGTAATCCTGTTGCCTCCTGGGTAGGTGATGGTCTAGTGGTATTATCACGAGACTGTTAATCCACAAAATCTGGTAATGTTTGGGGGCCTGGGTTCAAATCCTTAGCAGGATTTCAATTTAAAATTTGGCAGTTTAATGATGACCACATCAGGGAAAACCCATCTGGTTCACTAATATCCTTTAGGGAAGGAAATCTCCCAATCTTATCTGATTTGGTCTACATATGACTCTGAATGCACAGCAACATGGTTGACACTTAACTGCACTCTGGGCAATTCAGGATGAGCAATACATATTGGTCGAGCCAGTGATATCCACATCCTGTGAATGGATTTTGTTTTAAAAGGAATCATGGACTATCAATTGAATCAGAGATAGTAGGAACTGCAGATGCTGGAGAATCCGAGACAACAAGGTGCAGAGCTGGATGAACACAGCAGGCCAAGCAGCATCATAGGAGCAGAAAGGCTATATGATGCTGCTTGGCCTGCTATGGACTATCAATATTCAACTTGTGTCATTATAAAAACCAACTTTATTCCATCAAAGTCCAAAGAAAATGGCTGCTGCGATCACCTGACAAGCCCAGGAAATCTCCACGGAATACACTCAGTCCTCAATCTCCACCTGGGACAGAGGCACAGCCTCCCAAGGATCACCACAAAAAACACACATACTTCTCCTATGCACGACAAAGGGCCACACTATCGATTTACTGGGGACAGGGTGGGGAACAAAAAGGGGTCTGGGGCCTCATGATTTACCCAGGTAATGAACCAGCACCCATGGGTACTGAGCAAACTGCATCATAAAATTACCCTTTTAATTAAACTCTAAAACTCAAGTGTGGCATCAAAAAAGCTGCATTACTTACACTTACAATGATGTTGGCACAGATTGGAGGTGAGATTACCAGCTTAGAATGAAACACTGATGCACCAGAATCTGCCAAGAAACATTATATCAACAGCAGCTTTTTTAGCAGCGAAGTTGTGAGAAAGCAACATGGACTGATAACAGCAAGGATACTGTTAGCTCTTCTCTTGCTGCTACTCTCCCATCAGCCTCAAAAATCGTTTTCTGGTGAAGAAGCAACTTAGAACAACTAGCATTCACTGAACATTCAAGTGGGTGGCACGGTGGCTCAGTGGTTAATACTGGTGCCTCACAGTGCTAGGGACCCAGGTTCAATTCCAGCCTTGGTTGGGGGTTTGCACATTCTCCCCATGTCTGCAAGGGTTTCTTCTGGATGCTCTGGTTCCCTCCTGCAGTCTAAAGATTAGGGTGGATTGGCCATGCTATAGTGCCCAGGGATGTGTGGGTTAGCCATGAGAAATGCAGGGATAAGGGAGGGGTGGTGTGGACTTGATGGGCTGTTCCCACACTGTAGGGATTCTGTGATCTGTAAACCTTTCCACAATTGGAGAAGCTAAACAGTCAGACCTCAGATCATTCTTACAAATAAAGGACTCTAAGAATTTTAAGCTGCACTTGCCTTTACCTTGCTGTCTGTACTGGACACCCCTCTCCTGTTCTTTGTAAGCTTGTGACCAGTGTTTGTTTGTTGACCCTTGATGTTGCATTTTATTATCGCTTTTCAGAGTCCTCGATAATAAAACCCCTCTTTCATTCACTCATGAAAACCTTGCAGTTATTTGACCCCTTTGTTTTCATCTAATTAATTACAAGTTGAAGTGTGATAGCTGTACACTAAAAAAAAGGAGCAAAAAAGGTGTTTATTGCAACTGACCAAGAAGGGGTTAAAAAAAAAGGAAGGGGCCAATCTCCCCACCTTGCCTGGTTCTAAACATCAGGACCAAGAGGGTGGCTTCGGGAAGCATCTTAAAAAGGAGGAAAACAAGGCAGTGAACTTTGGCGAGGGAGTCTCACCATTCAGGGTAAAGCCACATTCACGCATGCTGAAACAATAAAAATAAAACCGGGAGTGAGCAAGGAGACAGGAATCAGAGGTAGGCAGAGATCTCAGAGGGGCTGGAGGAGGTTACAGAGCTAAGGAGGAGTGAGAATATTCAGATTGAGGTCTTTACTGATACCAGGAGCCCATGTAGATCAGTGTTACTAGAGTCAGTCACATGTAGTCACTCACTCAGAGGGTGGCAGATCTTTAGAGTTCTCTGCCCTGAGAGCAGTGGTGGCTCAGTCATCGAGTAGGTTCAGTCAACAGATGTCTGTGTGTCAATTCCATTCAAGGATGTGGAGATAGTGTGGGTGTTGAAGTAGAAAGTCAGCCATTATCGTAGTGAATGGAAGACAAGGCTTGGATGGGATACTCCTCTTTCCTATATTTTCATGTGCATTCTTTAAGTGATTCCAGAAATGAAAGGCCTGTGGTATGAGAAGTGGTTGACCAGCCTGGGCTTGTACTCACTGGGGTTCAAAAGAATGAGGGGGTGGGGGATCTGATTGATGTATGTAAAATGCTAAAGTGCATTGATAAGATGGAAGTCAAACAGATGGTCCCCTTTGTGGGACAGTCCCAAACAAGAGTGTGTAGATATAGAGTGAGAGGACGTAGGTTCAAAATCGAGATGAAGAGAAACTACTTCTGTCAGAGGGTTGAGAATCGGTGGACCTCTGATTCTGCCTTCACTGCACTCTATCAACAGATTCGTGAAAGCAATAGATATGTTTCTGATGAAAAGTGGGATAAAGGGCTATGGGGAGCAGGCAGGAGAGTGGAGTCGCGACCAGGAAAAGATCATGTTAAATGGTGGAGCAGTTTGGAGGGCTAAATTGCCTATGCTCGCTCCTAATTCCTACGTTTCAATGCCTTGTCACAATTTGGGTGGGCTTAAAGAGGCGGGAGACCGCTCGGTTGTTGGGGGGAGGAAACATTGCAAGCCCAGAGAGGAGGGAAAACTCAATGAAGACAAGCTGCCGACCAACATATTGCTAAAGACAAACATCCCCAAACTCTTCTGCGTAGAATCACATGTTATGCAAAGCAGTTGTCTGACAGAACTACCACACAGCTCAGCAACGTCTGCTCATTCCACAACCAATGAGGAAACAATTTCAACTTTTACCTCACTGCAAAATAATGTTCTCGAACCACTTATTACACTGCGATGTTCTGGGAATCCTGCTTCACTGCTATTTTGGTTAACTCGATGTTGGCAGTCACTAGGCTCACACGCTTTTCTGTGAATTTTGGTTCACATTTGTATCCCAGGATTGATACAGACGGCAGCACAGCAATAGCCAGCAACATCCGTCCCTTGTGTTCCTCAAAACTGATTCCTCACCGGCTCCTGTTGATGCAGAGGGAGGAATATAAATGCCAAGTGAGCTATATCTGGTCGCTTACTCAAGAGACCAGATGCCACCATATCTGAAAATTAAATGGTGTGTTTCTATAAGCTTATAAAGTTCATTCAGTCTGATATCTCAGTGTAGGAGTTGAACTTTACCAATTGTCTATGCATATCCTAATCAAAATAAGGAAACCAAAAATGCACATATGGATGCATTGGAAAGGGCTCTTTAGACACAGTGGTAATGGCCCTTCCTCTGAGCTAGGAGGCCCAGCTATAAGTATCCCACCTGCTCCACAGGTGTGTCCCAACATGCCTGACCAGCAAACCAGAGGAGGTTTACTTTGATGAGGTTAGGCTGGGCTTGTCCCCACTGAAGTTTAAAGGAGTAACTTGATTGAAGTGTGTAAGATCCTGAATGGATTTGGCAAAGTGAATTATATCATTGAAGATGGAGGTGGATAGATTTGTCAGTACTGAGGAAGGGTCACTGGCCTAAAACATTAACTCTGCTTCTCTTCCCACAGATGCTGCCAGATCTGTGGTGTTTTCCACAAAATTTCTGTTTTTGTTTCTGACATCCAGCATCCACAGTTCCTTTATTCTCTGTGTGTGTGTGTATGTATATGTGTGTATGTGTGTGTATATGTGTGTATATATATGTGTGTATGTGTGTGCGTGTGTACATGTGTGAGTGTGTGTATGTATATGTGTATAGATGTGTGCGCGCGCGTGTGTGCATGCATGTATATGTGTGAGTGTGTGTGTGTGTGTGTGTGTATATGTGTGTGTATATGTGTGTATATGTGTGTGTGTATGTGTATATGTGTGTGTATATGTGAATGAGTGAGTGAGTTGTGTGTGTATATGTGTGTGTGTATGTTGTATATGTGTGTGTGTGTATGTGTGTGTGTATGTGTGTATATGTGTGTGTGTATATATGTGTATGTGTGTGTGTATATGTGTGTGTGTGTGTGTATATGTGTATGTGTGTATGTGTGTATGTATATGTGTGTGTATATGTGTGTGTGTATATATGTGTATGTGTGTATGTGTGTGTGTATATGTGTGTGTATATGTGTGTGTATGTGTGAGAGAGAGAGTGTGTGTGTGTATGTGTGTGTATATATGTGTATGTGTGTGTGTGTGAGTGTGTGTATATATGTGTGAGTGTGAGTGTGAGTGTATATGTTCTTGTTAATAAAGGGAATCTGACATTCCAGGGACTGTGGGCACATGGAGTTCAAATCACAAACAGAGCTTATTGGAGGGGCGGAGCAGGCCAGAGGGGCTGAATGGTCTACATTGTTGAATGGGGAGTATGCCACTTCCCAATCTTTCGCCTGAGATGTTAACTCAGGGCGAATGGAAAAGATCTGGTTCAAAATTGGGCAGGGCTCAACCAAGATCACTAGAACAGGTTAACCAACACCGTAGCTCAGTGGTTAGCACTGCTGCCTCACAGCTCCAGGAAGCTGGGTTCGATCCCACCCTCGGGCGACTGTCTGTGTGGAGTTTGCACGTTCTCTATCTGCGTGGGTTTCCCCTCGTTCCCTCCCACAGTCTAAAGATGTGCAGGTTAGGTGGATTGGTCATGGGGAATGCAGGGTTTCAGGGATAGAGGAGGCAGGCCTGGGTGGGACACTCTTTGGAGAGTCAGTATGGACTCCATGGGCTGAATGGTCTGCTCTAACACTGTAGGGGATTCTATGAACAGATTGTCCAGCCTTTCTCCCCATCGCTGCCTGTGGGATCTTGTTGTGCCACACTTAAGCCTGTGAAAGGTGAGTGGGGCCTCTCTCCTTCCCTATGGAGCAGAGCACCCCATCAGGAGCACTGCGGTTAACCGCTCTAGTCAGTCACAAAAGGCAGAGATACGGTTGGAATTTGTCTGTTGGGGTGCTCCCCATCTGGAGCTATTCACGGCGTTGGGAGGCTGTGCAAGGGGCCAGAATTCAAAGAGATCTTGGAGAGTTGTAAGGCCAGGCTGGGGGTGGGGAGGATTACAGAGATAAGGGAGGGTGCTCAGCCAGGCCGTGGTCAGGATTTGAAAACAAGGATGACAATTCCCAATCAAAAACAAAAAAAGCGTTGGCAGAATATGCCAATGGGGCACAGGTGGACAGGACATGGTGTGGCTTAGGACATGGGAAGCAGATAAGTCAGAGGACCGTGCCACTGAAATGTTTCATTTTATTGGGTGTGGAGCAGTTGGGCAGAGATAAAGCACAGAGCTCTATCAATAGACTGTTTGGAGACTAGACAGATTAATGAGAAGTTATTGACTGGAGGATTCTTTAATATTCAGCATGCAACGTTCAGGACTGCTCTCTTCCCCTCCCCCCAACACCCCTCCCTCGCTAGTCTCACGCCTCTGCTTGCTCACAGGGACTGGAGAGAAGAGGAAGAAATCATCACATTGCTCTGAACGAGCAGAGTGTGTGTATCTTGCCATCATCGCCGTGACAAAGGACCCCATTGTGCCAAAGGTGGGAGGCAGTGATGTGATTTTCCCCCCATTTGGTCATCTGGGTCTTCCAACTGAGTCAAAGCAGGAACAGCACCTGCTGCTGTAGGTGGTGGGGGCTGTGGGGGGTGGGGGAGGGGAGGCAGAGGAGGTTAAAGATCAATCTTCAGCAACATTACTGGATAATAAGGCATTAAAAATGTCTAGACAGTTCCTTGGGGATTATTAGCCTTGACACCTGTTCATTCTTTCTCTCAGTGCCTCTCCTACTTATTTTTCCCTTTCTCTCTTTGTCCCTCTCTGTTGCTACCTTTGTTTCCCATTGTGTGGGCCTCACTGCTCCCAGCTTTCTGAGTGCGTGTACCTCCATTTTTCTCCCCCCCTTCTCTCTCTTTGTACACAGTCTGTCGTTTCTCTCCCTGCCTGCCTGTCAGTGTCTTGTTCTCTATCTCTCAACAGCAAGCGAAAATCTCTCCCCCACAATTCACAGAATCTCTTGTCTCTCAGTCCAGCTATCTCTCCACTCTCTGCCCTCTGTCGTTCTCGCTTTCATTATCAGAGATCTGTCACTCACTCGCTCAATATCTCTCTCTCCCTTTGACTTTAACGACTGTCCCTCATGAGCTCTCTCAGTCTCTCTCTCTCTCTCATGGTTCTTGTCTGAAGGCTCAGGCAGATGGAAAGGCTCCCATAGCTCTCTTGTAAATAAGAGGAGGGATGTTATTTCTGTTGTCCATAAGGCCATCAAGCATAGAGCAGAAGTAGGCCATTCAGCCCATCGAGTCTGCTCTACCATTCAATGAGATCACGGCTGATCTGATAATCCTCAGCTCCACTTTCCTGCCTTTTCCCTATAACCCTCAATTCTCTTACTGATTAAAAATCAGTCTATCGCAGCCTCGGATACGCTTAATGGCTCAGCCTCAACAGCCCTCTGCAGTAAAGAATTCCACAGATTCACTACCCTCAGACAGAAGAAATTCCTCCTCGTCTGCCTTATCTACACTCCTTGCCGTACCCATTGCAAAACCTCTAAATACAAACAACACCTAAATACAGATAAATCATAGGGCTACAATGTACCAGACTGGGAGATGTCCCCACTCTCTCAATAGACAAAGACGGAAAGTGAGAAAGAGAAAGAAAGAGGGAGGAGTGGTTGTTAGTTGCAAAACAGTTTGCGATGTCTAGCAGTCGTGAAAGGTGCTATATGAATGCAGACTTTTCTCTCTCACCCCCTCAGGAAATCCCATAGCACTCTGAAACCAGTTAAGTCCTTTCGAAATGTAGTCATTACTGCAATGTAGGAGTCATAGCAGCCACTTAACACAGGGGAAGGCAGGAGCCAAAGACTTGCATTCCCGTAGCGCCTTTTACAACTTCAGCCTGTCCCCAGGTGCCATACTGCTGATTCAGTCCATTCAGAGTGCAGTCACTTATTGTGGTGTAGGAAATGCAGCAGCCAAGATCCCACATATAGCAAAAAGAGATAATTCCAGATAATCTGGTTTTCAGTGTTGACTGAGGGAGAAAAATTCACCAGGACATCAGGCAGAACTCCCTTCTGATCTTTGAAAATGCGCCAGGGATCTTTACAGAGTCATAGAACAGGAATGAAAAAGGCTATTTGGCCCATTGGCTCTGTGCTAGCTCTCAGCAAGAGTAGCTCAACTGGTGACACTCCTTCACCCTTTCTCAATAACCCTGCAATTTTCACTTAAAATCTAAACGTGTTCTGCCAACTTCCTTCTGGAAGCCACTATTGCTTCTGCCTCCACCATTCCCTCAGGCAGTACACTCCAGCTCTGAAGCAAAAGCTGCTCAAAATGTACACGTTTACTTACATCATCTCTGGTTGCTTGATCTGACAATCCACCTTTCTGTGATGTAGGGTGAAGAATAAAGATTGGCCTGTTTCCTGTTTCCCAAATCACTGCCCGTGGGATGATCCACATCCTGCACAAGGTAGACACAACTTACTGCCTTACCACACAAGTTGGGCAGCTTCCCCCACAGTTTGGTTACTTATCTGGCATCAAATCAAGACTGAGATACACGGAGCAAAAGATGGAATTAAGGTACTAATCCATCAAAGGAACAGAATTAGGCCATTCGGCCCATTGAGTCTGCTCCACCATTTGATCATGACTGATATATTTCTCAACATCATTCTCCTGCATTCTTCCCATAATCCTTGATCCCCTTAGTAATCAGGAATCTCTCTCTCTCTCTCTGTCTTAAATACACTCAATGACTTGGCCCCCACAGCCCTCTGTGGCAATGACTTCCACAGATTCACCACCATCTGGCTGAAGAAATTCCTCCCCATCTCAATTAGAGTCACAGAGACATACAACACCGAAACAGACCCTTCGGTCCAACTCATCCATGCCAATCAGATATCCTCTCAATCTAGTCCCATTTCCCAGCATTTGGCCCATATCCTTCTAAACCCTTCCTATTCATATACCCATCCCGATGCCTTTTAAATGTTGTAATTGTACCAGCCTCCACCACTTCCTCTGGCAGCTCATTCCATACGCACCACCCTCTGCGTGAAAATGTTGCCCCTTAGGCCCCTTTTATATTTTGACCCTCTCACCTTAAACCTATGCCCTCTAGTTTTGAACTCCCCTACACCGGAGAAAAGACCTTGGCTATTTATCCTATCCAGCCCCTCACGGTTTTATAAACCTCTGTAAGGTCACCCCTTAGCCTCTGTTGCTCCAGGGAAAGCAACCCTGTCAATTCAGCCTCTCCCTATTACTCAAACCCTCCGACCCTGGCAACATCCTTGCCAATCTTTTCTGAACCCTTTCCAGTTTCACAACATCCTTCCTATAGCAGGGAGACCAGAATTGCACACAGTACCCTGAAGGTGGTCCAACCAATGTCCTGTACAGCCATAACATGACCTTCCAACTCCTATACTCAATGCACTGACCAATAAAGGAAAGTGTACAAAATGCCTTCTTCACTATCCTATCTACCTGCGACTCCACTTTCCGCATACTATGAACATGCATTCCAAGGTCTCCTTGCTCAGCAACACTCCCCATGACTTTACCATTAAGTGTATAAATCCTGCCCTGATTTGCTTTTCCAAAACGAACACCTCTCGTTTATCTAAACTAAACTCCAACTGCCATACCTCGGCCCATTGGCCCATCTGATCAATGTCCCATTATACTCTGAAGTAATCTTTTTCACTGTCCAATACACGTCCAATTTTAGTGTCATCAGCAAACTTACTAACCATACCTCCTATGTTCACATCCAAATTATTTATATAAATGACCAAAAGCAGTGGACCCAGCACCGATCCTTGTGACACACCACTGGTCACAGACCTCCAGTCTGAAAATCAACCCTCCACCACCACCCTCTGTCTTTTACCCTCGAGCCAGTTCTGTATCCAAATAACTAGTTCTCCCTGTACTCCATGTGACCAAACCTTGCTAACCAGTCTATCATCAGGAACCTTGTCAAACGCCTTACTGAAGTCAATATAGATCACATCCACTGCTCTACCCTCAATCCTTTTCGTTACTTCTTCAAAAAACTCAATTAAGTTTGAGAGACATGATTTCCCACACACAAAGCCATGTTGACTATCCCTACTCAGTCCTTGCCTTTCCAAATACATGTAAATCCTGTCCCTCAGGATTCCCTCCAACAACTTGCCCATCACTGATGTCACTCTCACCGTCTATCGTTCTCTGGCTTTTCCTTACCACCTTTCTTAAAAAGTGGCACCACATTAGCCAATCTCCAGTCTTCTGGTACCTCACCTGTGGTTATCGATGATACAAATATCTCAGCAAGGGGCCCAGAAATCACTTCCCTCGCTTCCCACAGAGTTCTAGGGTACACCTGATCAGGTCCTGGGGATTTATCCACCTTTATGCATCTTAAGACGTCCTGCACCTCCTCTTCTGTAATATGGACATTTTTCAAGATGTCGCTATTTATTTCCCCACATTCTCTATCTTCCATATCCTTCTCCACAGTAAACACTGATGCAAAATAATCGTTTAGTATCTCCCCCATCTCCTATGGTTCCACACATAGGTGGTCTTGCTGATCTTTAAGGGGCCCTATTCTCGCCCTAATTACTCTTTTGTCCTTAATGTATTTGTAGAATTCTTTTGGATTCTCCTTAACCCTATTTTCCCTCCTGATTTCCCTCTTAAGTACACTCCTACTTCCTTTATACTCTCTCAGGGATTCACTCGATCCCTGCTCTCCATACCTGACATATGCTTCCTTCCTTTTCTTGACTAAAACCTTAATTTCTCTTGTCATCCAGCATTCCCTACACCTACCAGGCTTGCCCTTCACCCTAACAGGAACATCCTGTCTCTGGACTCTTGTTATCACATTTTTGAAAGCTTCCTATTTTACTACTGTCCTTTTACCTGCAAACATCTGCCCCCAATCAACATTTAAAAGTTCATCACTGAATCCCTACAGTGTGGAAACAGACCCTTCGACCCATCAAGTCCACACTAACCTTCAGAGCATCCTGCCCAGACCCATCTAATCTACACCTCCCTGAACACTACGGGCAATTTAGTATGGCCAATCCACCTAGCCTACACATCTTTGGGCTGTGGGAGGAAACCCACACCGACATGGGGAGAATATACAAACTCCACACAGACAGTTGCCCGAGGGTGGAATCGAACCAGAGTCTCTGGCCCTGTGAGGCAGTAGTGCTAACCACTGTGCCACCCAAGCTCTCGACTAATACTGTCAAAATTGGTCTACCTCCAATTTAGAACTTTAACTTTTAGATCCGGTCTATCCTTTTCCATCACTATTTTAAAAATAATAGATCTATGGTCACTGGCCCCAAACTGCTCCCCCACTGACACCTCAGGCACGTGCCCTGCCTTATTTCCCAAGACTAGGTCAAGTTTTGAGCCTTCACAGAAAATTTTCTTGTGCACACTTAAATTCCTCTCCTTCCAAACCCTTAACACAATGGCAGTCCCAGTCTATGTTTTGGAAAGTTAAAATCCCCCACCATAACCACTCTATTATTCTTACAGATAACTGAGACCTCCTTACAAATGTGTTTCTCAATTTCCCACTGACTACTGGCGGGGGGGGAAGGGGGCGGGTGGTCTATAGTACAATCCCAATAAGGTGATCATACCTTTCTTATTTCTCAGTTCCACCCAAATAACTTCACTGTGCATATTCCCAGGAATATCCTCCCTAAGTACAGCTGTAATGTTATCCCTAATCAAAAACACCCCTCCCCCTCCTCTCTTGCTCTCCTTTCGATCCTTCCTATAGTATCTATACCCTGGAACATTTTGCTGCCAGTCTTGTCCATCCCCGAGCCAAGTCTCTGTAAATGCTATGATATCCATGTCCCATGTTCCCAACCATGCCCTGAGTTCATCTGCCCTACCTTTCAGGCCTCTTGCATCGGAATAAATGCAGTTTCATTTATCAGTCCTACCTCGTTCTCTGCTTTGTTCCTGCCTGGCCTGGCTCCTTGACTTTCTCCTTTTCCCAACTGCACCAGTCCCAGACTGATCTCTTTCCTCACTATCTCCTGGGTCCTATCCCCCCACCTTACTAGGTTAAATGCTCCCGAGCAGCTCCAGCACATCTTCCCGCCAGTGTATCAGTCCCTTTCAAATTCAGGTGCAATCTGTCCTTCTTATACAGGTCACTTCTACCCCAGAAGAGATCCCAATGATACAAAAATGTGAATCCTTCTCCCCTGAACCAACTCCTCAGCCACACATTCATCTGCTGTATCCTCCTATTCCTACCTTCACTCGCTCCTGGCACCAGCAGTATCCAGATATTACCATCCTTGAGGATCTCCTTTTTAAATTCCTGCCTGACTTCCTCTATTCTGTCCTCAGAATCCCATCCTTTTCTCTTCCTATGTCTTTAGTTCCAATGTATACAACAATCTCCTGTTGGTCCCTCTCGCCTTTGAGAATATTCTGCACCCCTCCGAGATATCTTTGATCCTGACACCAGGGTTCTAAAGGGTCATCCCTTTCCTCTGAGGCTGTGCCCTTGAGTCCTGGTCTCTCCTACTAGTGAAAACATCTTCTCCACATCCACTCCACCCAGGCCCCACATTATTCTGTGAGTTGCAATGAGATTCCCACATTACCTAACGTTCTAAACTCCAGTGAGTACAGGCCCAGAGTTCTCATCCACTCCTAGTATGGCAAGCCCTTTTCGTACTCTAATGGTGACTTTGTACACTTTTCACTGTAATCTTGTATTGCTGCACTTGAGTACATGTGACAATAAAATCTAATTCCAAAATTCCTCCAAGGCCAGCACATCCTTTCCTAGATAAAGGGCTCACAATATTTATATGCCATGTCTAATCGAAAATGCAGAAGAGGAGCTGAATGGTCCCTGATGCTCATCAGTTACCAGGATTGAGGCTGCATTTCAAAGTCTATTTGGAAGGACAGCAGACCCCAGTCTAATGCTTCACCTCCATTAGTCGATGCATCACACCCCAAGACCTTCAATGGAATCACAGCCTGAATTGGGCTTAGATTTCTTGTGTGGGACTAACAACTCGCTGACTCAGAGGCAGGTGTCTCTCCAGTGACGGCTTTTCCCCACAAAAACTGCTTCTTGATAACAGAGTAACCAGGATTTGTAGCTAAGACCTGCAACATAAAAGGTGTGACCAAAGTTGACCCACAAGGGCGAATAGATGAGGCTGCCTGAAGTGGTCACCTGAGAGAATTAAATGTTAACTGGAAGGGGAGAGTAGGATTGATGCAAAATTAAAGCAAAGATTCCGTGGATGCCGAAAATCTGAAATAAAGCAAAGCACTGGAGGCTCTCAGCAGGTCTGGCAGCATCTGTGGAGAGTATTCATGGATTCGTTAGAACTGAAACGCTAACTGTGTTTCTCTCTCCGCAGATGTTGCCGGACCCGCTGAGTTTCTCCAAGATTGTCTGTATCAAGATTAACGTGATCCCATTTTAAGGGGTAAAAATCTCTGCTGTAAATGATGAGAAATTTTATATTTGAGAAGGAACGATTTGCAGGGCTATGTATGGAGATGTGGGCCTAATTAGGTCTAAGTTCGATTGTGGGCATCTTAAACTGAGCAGCCTCTCTCCAATATGATTCAATTATCTCAATCTTTCAATTGCAACTGCAGTAGAATTCACAACAGCAAGAGAATGAACTCAAAACATTTTCGCTAGGATATCCTTTTAGTTCCTACAGGCATATCAGACTCGAAACGTTAACTCTGTTTCTTCCTCCACAGACACTACCCAGACCTGCTGAGTTTCTCCAGTACTTTTAGATTTTATTTCAGATGTGGGACTAGTTCAGTTTGGGAAACCTAGTCGGTATGGACGAGTTGGGCTGAAGGGCCTTTTTCCATGTTGTATGACTCTATTTCCAGCATCTACAGTATTCAGCTTTTCTGCCCTAGGATATCTCCTTGTGCCAGTCATGCCAGAGCACTTTACAATGCAGTACATCCCAAAATATCCCGGTCAAAATATTCCTATTCATTTCTGGCTAGTGGGTTCAGAACAGCCTCTTTAGGTGATTGGGACCAATCAAGGACTGCACAAAATGGAGTGACATGGGAGAGGAAGGCACGAGGGATAGCTGTGAAATAAATCAGGAAGACAAAGAAATGAAAGCTGCGTGCAGCAACATCTAAACAGCACAGCAATGTCAGCACAATTATGAATCAGGAAAGTATTGCAAAGCACAAAACCATTCATTCCTGAGCCACAAAGAGCTCAGAATTTCCTCTGTAAATCAGCCATTTGGCTGACCCAAATCTTACAGAGTTAGATCGTGTCTCATTCTAAACCAAGCTTTAATGCTTTGTTCTCAACGTAGTCAGAGTCATGGAGGTCTACGGCACAGAAAAAGGCCCTTCAGCCCATCGAGTCTGTCCCATTCTCAAACAAATTTTGATCCTATTTTCCAACACTTGGCACATAGCCTTGTACACCATCACAAGTGCACATCTAAACACTTCTTCAACATTATGAGGGTTTCTGCCTCTCCCACCCTTCCAGATTCCCACCATCCTCTGGGTGGGAAAGTTTTGCTTCACATCTTCCCTAAACCTCCTGCCCCTTCCCTTAAAACAATTTGCCCTGGTCATTGATTCCTTCACCAAGTGGAAAAGTTCCTTCCTGTCTACCTTATGACCTACATCATTTTATCCATCTCAATCATATCTCCTTTTGGTCTCCTCTGGTCTAAGCAAACCAACCACAGTCTGTCCAATCCTCTTCATAACTGAAACCCTCCAGCCCTGCACCCTCTCCAGTGCAGTCACATCCCTCCTGTAATGTGGATTCCAGAACTGCACACAGTACTCTAGCTATGACCTAACCAATGCCTTCAGTAAACCAAAGGCAATGGTCTGCCAATCTCAACCGAGAGGCAGCACAAGGCATTCAGGCACAGAGCCCATACACAGCTGCCTGCAGTTTCACCAACAACGCTGCAGAAAATAATCTCAATTTCCAAGTCGTTCTCAGGGAATGGTTACCTAAGGACTGGTGGGCCACTTTAATACATAGATTGACAGCTTGAGTTGGACCCTCATTGTAGGATCATAGCTGGCCTGGCTTGTTAACTTGGGTTATCAATGGGGGCTGGATGTCCTGGAGGTTTCATCACCTGAACCTCTTTGCTGTTCCTTCGAATTCCCCATCACCCCTGCTCCCCAACTGTTCAGCCATAGTGACACAAATACAAAGCATGGATCTTCCTGGTCCGTACAGCTCTGTTTCACTGCACTTACTCAAGCGCGTTAATTGGGAACAGTTGATGCCCTTGCCACAGTTACTAAGGATGGCATGAAACAATATGGTGGCATGAATTAATCTGCACATCAAAAAGATTGCTTCTTTTGGGAAGGGAACAAATTGTTCCTGCTATCTGTTGCTACGTAAGAAGGTCTTTCCTCGTATGATTAAACAAACAACAGGAACAATGTGTTCATTAACTGGTCTCACCCAGAGCTTGTGGAAATCGCAAACTACACATAATCCTGATCTGAACTTGGGTTTGAACACCTGAAAAAGCTGACTGTGGTTAGTGGGAGTAAAACATACACTGCACAGTTAGTTGAATTAAATCAAGGCAAAACACTATGGCGATTGGAAATTGGAAATAAAAACAGAAAGTGCTGGAGTAACTTAGCAGGCCTGGCAGTTTATATGGAGAGAGAAATAGTTAACATTTGGAGGAAGGGTCATATGAGACTCAGAAACATTAACCCTGTTCTTCCCTGCACCGACGCTGTTGGACCTACTGAGTGTTTTCCAGCATTATTGTGTAAAATTATGTATAATGTGTGTCAGGAAGGTTATTTCCCAAAGGAAGCAATGTTTTTGATGTAAAGGCTAATTCATGCTGCCATATTGTTTCACGCCATCTTTAGTAACAGTCACAAATGATCTCACCGCTTACCAGGGTGCTGAGAGACAACCAGCGATTTCAGAGCAAGTTGGAAGGGTACTTAAAGGACATTAACTTGCAGGACTCCAGGCATAGAGTAGGGGAGTGGGACTGACCAGATTGCTGTACAGAGAGGCCGCACGGTCTTGATGGGCCGAAGCATCTCTAATGATTCTGAAGAGGAAGTAGATACATTGCAATTCCACATATTGAGAATGAGTGGATCAGAGTGTATAATGCAAAAAGTGGGAATAAACTTGGATCAGAGATAGTAGAAACTGCCGATGCTGGAGAATCTGAGATAACAAGGTGAGATAACACAGCAGGCCAAGCAGCATCATAGGAGCAGGAAGGCTGACGTTTCGGGTCTGGACCCTCCTTCAGAAATGGGGGAGGGGAAGGGGGCTCTGAAATAAATAGAAAGAGGGGGAGGTGATGATGGAGGGTGGATAAAGGAACAGATAGGTGGAGAGAAGATGGATAGGTCAAGGAGGTGAGGATGGAGCCAGTAAAGGTGAGTGTAGGTGGGGAGTTGGGATGGGGGTTGGTCAGTTGAGGGAAGATGGACAGGTCAAGGAGGTGGGGATGAGGCTAGTAGGTAGAAGTGGGGTTGGGAGTTGGTCAGTGAGGTGGGAGGAGCGGATAGGTGGGAGAAAAGATGGACAGGTCAAAGAGGCGGGGACAAGCTGGGCTGGTCTTGGGATGAGGTCAGGGCGTGGGGAGATTTTGAAGTTTGTGAAGTCCCCAAGGGACTTGCAAGAAACTCGGCTCACTATTGCAGTAGGAATGAAAAGCGATGGACTAGAATTGACTAGAATTTTTCACACAGATGGTGGTGTGTGTATGGAATGAGCTGCCAGAGGAAGTGGTGGAGGCTGGTACAATTACAACATTTATAAGAAATCTGAATGGGTACATGAATAGGAAGGGTTTAGAGAGATATGGGCCAAATGCTGGCAAATCGGATTAGGTTTATTTAGGATACCTGGTCGCCGTGGACAATTTGGACCGAAGGGTGCGTTTCCATGCTGTGTAGCTTTATGACTCTATGGCATTAACAGGAAAGGCCTAGAGGGATATGGGCCAAATACAGATAAATGGGGCTAGTTTAGTTTGGGAAACCTGGTTGGCATGTACGAATTGGACAGAAAAGTCTGTTTCCATGCTGTACAACACTCTAATTGACATAACAAGTGATGAAGATGGGGTTTGGTCCTAGTGGGACTCTATATTGTATATGAATGGGAAGAGATGTTGGACTTTTCACGTTGCTTGTTGATCTTGATTCTATTGGATGGATATTTGGGTCTACACAGTGGTTGCCAGGAATGCTCCTCTTGCAGTTATTGAAGCAAGTGGAGTGTTTCTGGAGAAATTATTACAATACGTACATTGATTGTAGCTCAGTCTGGTCTAGCTCCTTGGCTTTCCAGAGTTGACGCAATGTAAACTGAGAGATGGGAATTCCAATGTAAACAGACTTACCTCCGAGAGGTTTTCAAGCCCTTCTCAAAGATGAAAAAACTCTTTTTCCTTTTCATTCGTCTCCACAGCCACTTAAACCATTGTAGCCAAATGTTTGGCTTGTTATTCTTAGCTGGTAGCAAAACGTCCTCTGGATCACAAAGTCAAGATCCCAGCTTAGGGCTTCAGTGCAAAAACCAAGGCCCAAGCTCCAACACCATACTGAGTGAGTGCTGCACTGTCACTGGTGCCATCTTTCACAAGAGACATTAAAGCAACGTCCCCAGTGCCTGCTCAGGTGGAGGTGAAATACACTGGGGCACTATTCTGGAGAAGAACAGGGGAGTTTTCTGCAGTTTCCTGGTCAATATTTATCCCTCAATCAACACACTAGAGAAAAAAAATGATCTGGATGTGAGCACATTGCTGTTTGTGGGAGCTTGCTGTGCATAAATTAGCTTCTGCATTCCCAACATTACAACAGTGACTGTACTTCAGACAGAATTGTATTGGTTGTAAAGTACTTCGAGATGCCTGGCTGCTGGCAAAATGTACAATAGAAATTCTTCAACATGTAAAATTAAATGATATTTCTTCTTTATGACCTTTAATTCAGGTTGTATCTGCTCTATTTTTCCTCATCTATTACTAATTGCAAATTAGGATGATTTTCTGCAAGATTAATGTGAGGTAGTGATGGGAATTTATGATATTAATGTTAGAACCCTTATTCATATACATAAAAAAAATTGAAAATTATTGATCCCTTGTAGTTGCAGTGAGAGTGTATGAGAAAAACAGAGCCCTGGAAGGTTCACAAACAAATGTTGCATTGGCTGAAGGAGCAGTCTTCCCAGATCAGGATGTGGGTTCAAAATACCACTCCACAGAATGGCATACATTAGATTCATAGAGCCCCTACAGTGTGGAAAGAGGCCATTCACCCCATCAAGTCCACGCCCACCCTTTCAAGGGTGTCCCACCCCGATCCACCCACCTTCTCTATCTTTGTAACCCTGTATTTCCCATGGATAACCCACCTAGCCTGCGCATCCCTGGACATCACAGGCAATTTAGCATGGCCAATCCACCTACTCTGCACAACCTTGGACTGTGGGAGGAAACCGGAGCACCCAGAGGAAACATACACAGACACAAGGAGAACATGCAAACTCTACACAGACAGTCAACCCAGGGTGGGATTGAACCCAGGTCCCTGCTGCTGTGAGGGAGCAGTGCTAACCACCAAGCCACCCCACATCATCTACATTGACCCTTCAAAGCAGGACTGAGGGAATGCTGCACTGTTGGTGATACTGTTCTCATGTAAATGCAAAAGATGCCTTTTGGTGCAATTTTGAAGAAAAGTGGCAAACTCCCCCTGCCCCTGGTGAGGTGGTCAACATTTATCCCTTAGCCAACACCGAAAACATTATCTCATCATTATTTCTTTGCACCCACATTATAACTGTAACTATCCATCAAAAAAAAAGTGCCTCAGTGGGCTATAAAATGCTTTAGGGCTTCCCAAGGTCATGAAAGGCGCTACGCAAATACAATTCTCTCTTTAATGCACCCCCCCCACCCCACCCCAACACCCCTGCCACCTCCTCCTTTCTGCAGCTTCTCTTGTCACCAGAACGCTGTCTTTCCCACCTCTCCTGTGCCAGGGTCAGTGTTCAGCAAAGTTGATTCCAAAATGAATAAAGCTCGCCACAAACGGACAAGCCTGGGTGACAAAAGGGCTTTAGAAATGGAGGCTGGAGCTGTTCTGCAGCGGAACACAGGATGGGATTGTTACACATGGTAATTGCTTTCATTCGCTCGTTACAATTCCTAACGCTTGTAACTGACAAAGAGTCTGGGACAAAGACTGGAGATTGATAGCTGTTGGCTCCTGATGTGATGTCACCAGTTTAGCTGGGCCATGTTTGCCATTCTAACCACCACCCCCCACCCCCCACACCCCCCAAAATGCTCACCACATTTTCACCAGACTGAAATAATAAGCTAACTTACGTGTTTGGCAGGGAGTGCTGAGGGTTGGATTTAATCAAAAAATGAACAGTTTATGAGGGCTTCAATTCTTTCTGTATTATTAAATGTTTAACAGCGGCCCTTCTTATAGTTACTAGGTCCTGAGAAGCTGTACAGAATACATCAGCTCCCTTCAGGACACAGCTATCTCCACCCAAGGACTGTGTGATATCAGCAGGCTGGGTTGGGGGGTGGTGAAGTTTAATATAATACATGGCCATTAATTCCTTTAGAATCATTAGTTTATATGGCAGAGACCATTCCTGATTACTCCTCAGGTGGCTTGGTTTTGGTTTGATAACAGACCAGAGAAGAGCCTTTTGACGACAGAAATGCATGTTGTAGCTGTTACTGGGGGTCGGGGTTGGGGGTGGGGTGTGCGAACAGTTCACATCCTCATGTTAGTTCTGGGATAACAAACACCAGTAACAGGGTGCTTCGGGGGCATCAAGTTGTTGGAAATAAAAACTGATCAATAAATCCCTCTTGACATGGAAGATAAACAGGTAGACATTCTTAGAATCACTACAGCATGGAAGCAGGCCATTCAGCCTTTCTGAAGGGCATCTCACACATACCCCTACATTTCCCACAGTTAACCCACTGGGAGAACCACAGGGCAATTTAGCATGGCCGATCCACCTAAACTGCACATTTTTGGACTATGGGAGGAAACCCACACAGACACACGGAGAATGTGCAAACTCCACACAGATAGTCACCTGAGGGTGCTTTAAAGGAGCAGTGCTAACCACTGAGCCACCCCAGGCTAATGGGGAAACCTTTAACTTTATTTCTGATCAACCAGTTTGGAGATGTTATTACATACCTCTGCAACAGATGGACAATATTTAAGACAATATGGTCCCTGGCAGGTAGTTCCTAGAAACTAGTTGTAAGACGTTCCATCCAATTAGAAGCTGAATGTCCAGGTCTATCTATATTTTAAGCCTTAACAGTGAGCTGGGATGCCTGTTTCATGGGTTCTCCTGCTAGTTCCAGCTGACAAACATGTTTATAATTTTCATACCAGCCAACTAATGGCTATTCTGTGGTATGTTTGGGATGAAATTATTTGGATGAGAATATAGGTAGCAATGTTAGCAAGTTTGTGGATGTCACCAAATGGGTGGTATAGAGGACAGTGAAGAAGATTATTTAAGAGTACAAAGGGATCTTGATCAACTGGGCCAGTGGGCTGAGGAACAGCAGATGGATTTTAATGCAGGTAAATGTAAGAGCTGGGGGAGGTGATGGCCTAGTGGTATTATCAGTGTACTGTTAATCCAGAGACCCAGATAACGTTCTGGGGGCTAGGGTTCAAATCCTGCCACAGCAGATGGTGGGATTTGAATTCAATAAATATCTGGAATTAAGAGTCTCATGATGACCATGAATTGATTGTCAAAAAAATAACCCATCTGGTTCACTGATGTCCTTTAGGGACAGAAACTGCCATCCTTACCTGGTCTGGCCTATATGTGACTCCAGACCCACAGCAATGTGGTTGACTCTTAACTGCCCTCTGGGCAATTAGGGATGGGCAGTAACTGCTGCCTAGCCAGTGACACCGTCATCCCACAAATGAATAAAGAAGAAAAAGAAAGTTTTGGTAGGGCAAGAATTATACAGTTAATGGCAGGGACCTGGCAAGTTTGTCAAACAGAGAGACCCAGGGGTTCAGGTACATAGCTCCTTGAAAGTGGCGTCACAGGTAGACAGGGTGGTGAAGGTGTTTGGCACGCTTGCCTTCATCAGTCAGAGCACTGAGTACAGGAGTTGGGACATCATATTACAGCTGTACAAGACATTGGTAAGGAGACATTTGGAGTACTGTGTACAATTCAGCTGCCCTGCTGTAGGATGTTATTAAACTGGAAAGGGGGCAAAAAAGATTTACAAGGACGTTACTGAGACTGAGGAAGGTTTGTTTATAAGGAGAGGCCCGGGACTGTTTTTTTCCTGGAGCACTGGAGGCTGAGGGGTGACTTTATAGACGCTATTAAAATCATGGACGGGCATGGATAAGGTGAACAGTCAAGATCTTTTCCCCAGGGTGGGCGGAGGCCAAAACTAGAGGGCATTGGTTTAAGGTGAGTGGGGAAAGATTTAACACGAACCTGAGGGACAACATTTTCACGCAGAGGGTGGTGCGTGTATGGAATGAGCTGCCAGAGGAAGTGGCAGAGGCAAATACAATTACAACATTTAAAAGACATTTGGATTGGTGCGTGGATAGTAAGATTGAGGGATCTGGGCCAAATGGGACTAGTTTAGTTTGGGAAACTGGGTTAGCATGGACTGGTTTGACCGAACAGTCTGTTTCTGTGCTGGATGACTCTGTGACTCATCTCTTTGTGATGCAGTCTTGCAGCTCTCTTATCTATCAAAGGAAATACAAGGGCATACTTCCAATCCGTGAAACGCAGGTTACAAAACCTCAAAACCTAAAACTGCGTGGAGGTGTAACCTGAGCAACATCGAACAATCATCCCTGAACTTCCACAAACTATATTCCCCACATTCTGTAGCGACATATACCACCGTCTCAACACTTTGCGCTCTTCCTCAGATCACTAGGGACGAGACTTCAAGTTATATGGAACTGGGACTGGGACTGTTCTCCTTAGACCACAGAAGGTTAAGGAATGCTTAACAGATGCATTTAAAACGGCAAAGAGTTTTGATGGAACAATAAGTATTTCCTCTGGTGGGAGACTACAGACAGTTGGTGAAACAATCAGGAGCTGGGTTGACAAGAATTTATTTATTGCAGCAAGTTGTTCTGATCTGGAATGCACAGCCTGAAGGGGTGGAGGAGGCAGATTCAATGTTCATTTTCAAATAGATGTTAGAGAGCAAATATTTTCACCAATGGGGATAAAGGGTGGAGGAGTAGCTCTTTCAAAGAGCTGACACAGACAAAGATGGGCTGATTGGCCCCCTTCTGTGCTCTATGTTCCTGAGAACCATGCACTATAATTAACAGAAAGTCCAAAATCAGCTATCCTGAGTCAGGTAGGAAATTGGTAACATAGGAGATGGGTGGCACGGTGGCTCAGCAGTTAGCACTGCTACCTACAGTGCTAGAGACCTGGGTTCGATTCCACCCTCAGGCGACTATCTGTGTAGAGTTTGCCCGTTCTCCCTGGGTCTGTGTCGGTTTCTTCCCACAGTCCAAAGATGTGCATGGTAGGTGGATTGGCCATGCTAAATTGCCCGTAGTGTCCAAGGATGTTTAGGTTAGGTGGGTTAGATGTGGGAAATGCAGGGGTAGGGGAATGAGTCAGGGTGGGATGCTCTTTGGAGGGGCGGTGTGGACTTGTTGGGCCAAATGGCCTGTTTCCACACTGTAGGGATTCTCTGATAAATATCAGGAGGAGACCATTCAGCCCCTCAACCCTGCTGTGCCATTCATAAGTCATGGCTGACTTTGTATCACAACATATTTTTCTCATGGATTTCTATATATTAAAGGATGCCATCAATTGTTATCTTGAAGGTACTGAATGTCTGAACCTCCACAGCTCTTTGGGGTGGAGAATTCTAAAGATTCATTGAGTGATGATATCCGTCCTTGTCACAGGCTTTAATGGCCTGCCCTCAATTCAGAAGCTGTGTCTCGGTGGCTATCTCTCCCTACCAGGGGAGGCATCCTTCCTGCATTTATTTCGAACAACTTTGAAAGCTTCAGCAAGACACCTCTCACTGTTCTAACATTCATAGAATGTAAGGCCAGTCTCCTTAACCCCTGCTTTTTGGACAAACCCACCAATCCAGGGATCAATCTGATCCTTATCACACCAGCCCCTTGTCACCAGCTCCCAAGAACATTTTAAGATTTAAATTTTAGATTTTCTACAGAGAGAGCTTGAAGAAGGAACATAATTGTAGCTAAAACTGAAGGCACAAAGAGTTTGTTTGCTTAGTCTGTTGAGTTTCCTCACTCAGTGACCCCAAATATTTACGGCACCCCTTTGAAAAGTTGAGAATCTTTCGCATGATCACAATTCAGTCTGTACCAGCTCTTACTCAGTGTGATAGTGAAATGGAGGTTTGACCTCGTAAGCAAGTTACCACTGGGACAAGTGCAAGCAGCGTCAGAGTCATAGAGATATACAGCACAGAAACAGACCCAACTCTTCCATGCCGATCAGATATCCTAAATTAATCTAATCCCATTCGCAGGCATTTGACCCATATTCCTCTAAACCCTTCCTATTCATGTACCCATCCAGATGCATTTTAAATGTTCCCGATTGTACCAGCCCCATTGGGTTGGGTGAGTTTGGGAGGCTGACAGTGAGAGATGAGGTGGGAATTTCACTGCTAGCTTCTGGATAATTATCGCAAGGATGAAAACAAATTGCAGGGCTGTGGGGAGAAGGCAGAGGAATGGGACTAGGTGAGTCAGGCTTGTAGCCAGTCAGTACACACACAGTGGGCTAAATGGCCTCCTCCTGTGATGCTCATCATTTTATCACAGAGTCATAGAGACATAGAGCGCGGAAACAGACCCTTTGGTCCGACTCGTCCACGCTGGCCAGATATCCTAAGTTAATCTAGTCCCATTTACCAGCATTTGGCCCATATCCCTCTAAACCTTCCTATTCATATACCCATCCAAATGCCTTTTAAATGTTGTAATTGTACCAGCCTCCACCACCTCCTCTGGCAGCTCATTCCATACACACATCACTCTCTGCGTGAAAAAGTAGTCCCTTACATCCCTTTTATCTCTTTCCCCTCTCCCCTTAAACCAATGCCCTTTAGTTTTGGCCTCTCTTATCCTTGGGGAAAAGACTTTGACTATTCACCCTATGCATGCCCCTCATGATTTTATAAACTTCGATAAGGTCACCCCTCATATCACCTTGTCCTAAGAAGTGCACGAGGACAGATGGCCATCCCAATGGTGGCATAACTTTTTTTTTATTATTTAACTTTGTGTGGGTATTGATGGAAAAGTGTGCTCTCAGAAAGAGAGACTTGTTAAACCATTTAAGAGTCACCACATTATTGTAGGTCTGGAGTCATACACAGGCCAGACTGGGTAAGGATGGGACATAGTCATTATCGTTGACACTAACTTACAATACTAGACTTTAATTTGATTTGAACCATGTACCCAGAGCATTACCCTATGGCCTCTGGATTATTAGTTCAGCAACATTACCACTACACCAGCTCCTTTAAACACAGATTTATCAATTGGATTGAATTATAAGAAAGTGGAGTGCATTAACTGGGGAATCAAAGGTAATAATTGCTTTAAGGGTGTGTCACTTGTTAAATTGGTTTCATAGGCGTCAAAAGGACATACAGAGGCACTTTTGTGGCCCCTTGTGGTGAAGTGGTAGTGTCCTCACCTCTGAGCCGGGAGTCCGTGTTCAAGTTCGACGTGCTTCAGAGGTGTGTAATAACATCACTGAGCTGGTTGATTGGAAAATATCCATAAAGAGACACTTAATGAAACTGTGGCGTGATAGAGTTAGGAGTTACACTTGCTAAACAAAAATTGACTTTCATTTATATAGCACTGGACCTCTCAAACGTACTTTACATCAATTAAACACAGCTTGACGTGTTGTAATATTGGAAACTCGGCAGACAGTATTGCATCCAGCAAATCTCACAAACAGCAATGTGACAATGACCAGATACTCGGTTTCCTGCGATAAATTGGAAAATAAATGTTGGAGTGCTGAGGATAACTACCCTGTACATCCTTGGAAGATAGCCATGGGATTTTCTAGAAATCCCACACCTATCTGAGCAGGCAGAGCAGATCTTGGGTTAATGTCTGATCTAAAATCATCAACTCCCACAATGCAGCATTCCCTGAGGCTGAGCTTCAATCTTTGTGAATGATATCAATTCAGTCATGGCTATGTTATTCATAAATGTAAGATTGGAGAAAGATTGGATCTGGTATTATCCTTCACCAACAGGCCTTCCAGAATAGACCACTGGGGACTTCTGTTTGCAACTCAGATTTAGATTGGACTAGGAAAAGAAAGCCAACAATTTTCTGGGGTCACATCTTGTTGGGCCATGAATCAATGAACTGCAGAAAAATTACTCACTTCCCATCTCAATGTGATTGACCATTGCGAGTGTGCAACATTGCTTCACCGTCCTTTCTGATGCCTGCACTTTCTGCATCATTACCCATTATGTAGGGTGGCTCAGTGGTTAGCACTGCTGCCTCACAGCGCCAGGGACCCGGGTTTGATTCCACCCTCGGGTGACTGTCTGTGTGGAGTTTGCACATTCTCCCCGTGTCTGTGTGGGTTTCCTCCGGGTGCTCCGGTTTCCTCCCACAGTCCAAAGATGTGTAGGTTAGGGTGGATTGGCCATGCTAAATTGCCCCATAGTGTCCAGGGATGTGCAGGCTATGTGGGTTAGTCATGGGAAATGCAAGGTGGGATACTGTTTGGAAGGTCTGTGCAGACTTGACAGGCCAAATGCTCTGTAGGAATTCTATGATTATACTAGTCAAGTAAGGTGGGAAGTGTCCCTACCTCTGAGCTTTAAGTTCTGGGTTCAATCCCACCTCAGGACATGATGATCAAGGAAGGTGCATTCACCATGGGACCTTACAGGTCGATTATTGACCCATCATTTTCTTCTTATATGCCTGAGGTGGGCGGTAGAGAGTGGGAGAGTTTTCTGATTAACAAGAGACATGCCTTAGTGTAACAAACTCCCCAAGTCAATGGACACCATAAACCATGAACTGGCATCATCCTTATTCTCAGGAACTTTCACCACAGGTCAAGACTGTACTATAAAGAACACAGTCAGATTTCTCAGCGTGGGGAAAGTGGAGGGTCATTTGAACAGAGGCAGAGAGAGAGAGAGCAGTCAGTTCCCATGCCTGAGTGCAAAACAAATGACTCACCTCCTTCTCCCACTTTAAGGGAATTCTTGCTGAACACAATTTCTTTTCCTAAGAATCCCAAGGCTTTTTATACATATTTATAAAAAGCAAGAGGCTAGATAGGGAAAGAGTTGGCCCACTCAAGGACAAAGGACGGAATCTCTGGGTGGAGCCAGAAGAGGTAGGTGAGGTCCTAAACGAATACTTTGTGCTAGTATTCACCAAAGAGAAATGGAAGATGATGATCTCAGGGAAGGGAGTGTTGAGTTTCTAAGTCAAGTTGCTATTAAAAAGTAAGAGGTGTTGTCCATCTCCCTGGGGGGTCTTGACAGGATCTACCCCAGAATATTTAGGGAGGCAAGAGAACAAATTGCTCGAGCATTGATAAACATCTTTGTATCTTCTTTGGCTGTAGCTGAGGTGCCAGAGGACTGGAGAATAGCCAGTGTTATCCCATTGTTTAAGAAGGGTAGCCGGGATAACCGTGGAAATTATAGACCTGCAAGTCTCATGTTGGTGGTAGGAAAATTATTGGAAAAGATTCTCAGGGACAAGATCTATACGCATTTAGAAGCAAATGGACTTATTAGCGATAGACAGCATGGTTTTGTATGGGGGATTTTTGTATGGGTGCCTCATTAACTTGATCGAGTTTTTTGAGGAGGTGACGAAGATGATTGATGATAGAAAAGCAGTTGATGTTGTCTACATGGATATCATTAAAATCTTTGACAAGGTCCCTCACAGCAGACTGGTACAAAAGTTTGTAGTCACATAGTATCAAGTGTGAGCAGGCAAGGTGGATACAGAACTGGCTTAATCATAGAAGACAGGGTGTAGCAGTGAAAGGATGCTTTTCAGATTGGAGGGCTGTGACTAGTGGTGTTCCACAGGGATCAGTGATGGGACCTCTGCTGTTCATGGCCTACATAAATGATTTGGAGGAAAATGTAGCTGGTCTAATTAGTAAGTTTGTAGATGATACAAAGATTGGTGGGAGTTGCGGATAATGAGGAGGATTGTCAGAGGATACAGCAGGATATAGATCAGTTGAAGACATGGGCAGAAAAATGGCAGATGGAGTTTAAATCCAAACAAATCGGAGGTGATGCACTTTGGAAGATCAAGTACAGGTGGAAATTATACAGTGAATGGCAGAACCCTTAGGAGTATTGATAAGCAGAGGGATATAGGTGTGCAGGTCCACAGATCACTGAAGTTGCAGCACAGGTAGATAAGGTAGTGAAAAAGGCCTATGGCATGCTTGCTTTCATTGGAAGTTGGCATTGAGATGATAATGGAATAGTTTAGGTTAGATGGGCTTCAGATTGGTTTCACAGGTCGGCACAACATCGAGGGCCGAAGGGCCTGTACTGCGCTGTAATGTTCTATGTTCTATGTTCTAAGTTATGCTGCAGCTTTATAGAACTTCAGTTAGGCCACATTTGGAATATTGTAGACAGTTCTGGTCACCGCACTACCAGAAGGATGTGGATGCTTTGGAGAGGATACAGAAAAGGTTAACCAGGATGCTGCTTGGTATAGGGGATTTTAGCTACGAAGAAAGGTTGGATAGACTGGGTTTATTTTCACTGGAACGCAGGAGGTTGAGGGGTGACCTGATAAAAGTTTAAAAGGTTGTGAATGGCATGGATAGAGTAGAAAGTGTGAGGTTTTTTCCAGTGTGGCGGGGGGGGAGTCAATTACAAGGGAACACAAGTTCAAGGTGCGAGGGGAAAGTTTAAAAGAGAGCTGCGAGGCAAGATTTTCACACAAAGGGTGGTGAGTGCCTGGAATGTGCTGCCACAGGAAGTGGTGGAAGCAGACACAATAGCAGCAGTTGAGAAACACCTGGACATATACATGAATAGTAGGGGAACAGAGGGAGATGGATCCTGTAAGTGAAGACAGTTTTGGTATGGAAGGGCAAAATGTGTTGGCACAGGCTTGGAGGGCCGAAGGGCCTGTACCTGTGCTGGATAGTTCTTTGTTCTTTGTAAAAATATTCCTTATTGGTAACTCTGGAATCCCAAGGCAAAAGCAATAAGCTGGCCTCTCTCCCTCCCAGACTCCCATCATCTGACAGACAGACAGCATAGGTTGACTGTTTCACCTCAGGCTATTTTCTTAACACCTTGAGTTCACCCACGCCCCAGCACAGTGACCCTTAACAGTCTACAACCTTTGACCGCGCCCCCCCCCGACTTGGCATCGATCCTGGGGCTTCGTAATGAAGAGACGTGTTGCTTTGGGTAAAAGTATACTTTGAGGTATAAATTACAGTGGGGGCTGGGGGGTGGCGCAGTTCAATACTGAGCTAAGCAGCAGATGTTATAGGAACTTTTTGTTTCCAAACTTATATACGGCACAACATCAGTTGTGGGAGGATGTTACTGTGATCGACGACCAATAAATTAAAAATCAAACCAAATGGAATAGTCTTTTTCATTTGAATTAGAGGGATCCGATTGAAATGCATGATTAAAATGAGTGTGTGTGTGTGCAGAATTCCAGCTCTTATTCCCCAGACATTTCCCTTTCTTTATAGTCAATTTAAACCGATGGGCTCCCTAATCCCACAGATTTACCAGAGCAGCTGTGTCCTGCGTTGGGAAGTGGAGTTAGGGAAAGGTACGCTGATGCTCAGGAATATCCCGAAGTACGGACTAATTCAAGCCGCCGTCTCAAGGGCGAAAAAGAAGGGGAGAATAATCGGGAAGAAGCCGGGAATGGTGCTTCTGAACCCTTTTCCTCATCAGGGCTCCGCTTCGAGGCTCGAAGGTTATGGTGGTCTGTGGGTATGGTCAGTGAGCACCTGGGCTGGGGGAAGAGGAGGGTGGAGGGGCGGGGGGGGGGGTGTTGGAGGGTGGTCGATGAAAAGTGGTGAGCTGGGGAGGAAGGGATGGTTTGGCCCTGCTGAAATGCCCCTATTTCAGGGAGCCCTGGGCGTTTGGAGGTCACACTGAATATAGGCTAACATCAGTGTACCCAGCAATCCAACCTTCCTACCCGAGTCAGGAGCAAAGGCGAAGAAGTTGCATTTATATAGAAACTAGGAGCAGGAACAGGCCATTCAGCTCTTTTGCTGTTCAACCCGATCATGGCCGATCCTCCATCTCATTTCCTGCTTTCCCGTACTGCTCATTGATGCCTTTGAAATCTCAATAAAACCAACGCCTTTCTTGGATATATTCAGTGATTTGCCTCCTATGGTACAGAATTCCACAGGCTCAACTACCTCTTAGTGGGGGAATCTTTCCTCAGCATTCTCGGATGGTCGATCCCACATCCTGAGGCTGACTCCCCTGGTTCTAAATTTCCCAACCTGCCGGGATCTGGGGAAACATCCTCTCTGGATCTGGACTGTCGAGACCCATTAGGATTTTGTACATTTTAATCACTCTTCTAAACCAGAGAATGTACAGCCTCTGTCATGGCCTCACCCCAAAAAGGCCACACTGCCAACAAAATATTTTGGAAGCATAGGCACAGTGTAAGAAAGAAAGAAACCAAACCAGGTGCAGGGCTGGATGAACACAGCAGGCCAAGCAGCATCATAGGAGCAGAGAGGCTCAACAAGGTGCAGGGCTGGATGAACACAGCAGGCCAAGCAGCCTGCTGTGTTCATCTAGCCCTGCACCTTGTTGTCTCGGATTCTCCAGCATCTGCAGTTCCTACCATCTCTGATTCAAAAGAAACCAAACCAGCCAGTTTGTATTCACCAGGTTCCCACACGCAGCACTATACCAGGCACCACACCCTCTCTCACCCAGAGATGCTGGTTGAGGGATAAATATTGGCCTCAGGACATTAGGTGGAGCGCTCCTGATCTACTCTTCCAAACAATGCCAGGTCATTTACCGTGCCCACCACAGAGGGCAGGCTGAACATTCACCATCCAGAAACCAGAAGACCACCTCCAACAACGCAGCACTGCCTCAGTACTACATTTCAGCCTAGCCTTCGTGTGTGGCAGACTTGAGCCCACCACATTCAAAAGGGGAGACACAAATTGGGGAAAAGACCGTTAAAAATAACGCAGGCTGGGCTGCTGTTTCTGTTCAATCGTTCCCCTCCTCCAAACGAGCTAAGTTGGCACCGATGAGGATGTGGAGTTACTCATTCAGCACGGTAGCTGTTATCGCCCAATAGTAAGCCCTGGAGCTGGGAAGAAGGAATAATCAGTCCATATTGGCCTTCATCAGGAATGTTAGGGTCAGACTTACATCTCAGGTCAATGGCTTTTCATCAGAACCCATTGATCTGAGATATTAACTCTCAGTTTCTCCACAAGATGCTGTCTGGCCTGCTGAGTTTTCTTCTGGAGCAAGGAAGTGTTTTTATTCAGATTTCCATCCTTTTAGCTTTCCTGCTGGAAATTCAGGTTGCGGTGCCTCTGACAGAGAAAGCTCTGACCATCAGCGTTCAAACTGGGAGATCTCAGATACAGAAAACTGAAAGCAATCTATACCACACGGCACAAGACTTTTGGGAAGTGACCGAGGATACAAATGGGTTGAAAGAGATAATCTCAAAAATCGAATTTTAACATAAAAGTCTGAAGCAGTCACTATCCAGAGGATTGAGGAATCTCCCACTCCTTACTTACTCTGGCCCACGAGCCATTTAGGATGGGGTTGGGACTCTCTGGTTAAGTCTTATCGCCCTACAGATGACTGACTTAATTAGAGTAGAAATTGACAGGATTGGGATTCAGGAAGTGACAGCTGGTCTCCGATTGAAATGGAGGCAAAATGCGCACGGGTAGATTTCAGAACCCTACAATAGATGTTTGTAGGTGGGATATTCAAGGATATGAGGAGTGAGCCTCACAAACAGAAGTCATTCCTTTCCAACTCATTCCGATGTTTAATGTAGCAACAAGATCTCTCCTGTCAATACAACATGCAGATCTGCTGTTACCTCCACTTCCTTTATTCTCCATTCCAACTCATGAGTTATAAATGTTATTAAGATCAAGAATCACTACCCATCAACAACAACAAAACTGTCCAATTTGTAGCAGTGAATGTCCAGAGCAGTTTAAATTAGTTGGAGATTCATTGCTGTAATTGCTCAGCAACTCAACTATCATTGCAGTGTGTGGCCACCAGACCACCATAAGCCTTATCTTTTTAGATCTGGTAAATATGAATCTGTTCTCTGCCCCCAGCTATAATTCAGCAAGAAATGCGAATGGGTTCATGTCTCATTTGACCCAAAGGTTGTCTGATGTGTCAGTCTAGAACTGAAGGAGTTCTGCAACAGGTTCCAGATGACCTGCCAAACCAAGTGCCTGAACCTTAACTGTGAAAGATCCCATGGCTGTGCTTCAGAGAAAAACCAGGGGAATTCTCCGGGGTGCCTTGGAGTCCATCCTTCAAACAACCACTACATCAGACAATCAGGACCACAGTGCTGTGTCTGGCCTATTGGTACTGGGCAAATGATGGCTGCTACATTTCCTGGAACAGCAATGACACTGTGCAACGTGTTTTATTGGATGTGAAGCACTTTGAGAGACTCTGATAGGCACTATATAAATACAAGGCTTCTTTTTATTCCAACTCAGGCATAATTTAAATGCTGGCATTGTTGCTAAATTGACCAACATTTGTTTTTTTTTTGTACATGTACCCAACTTTTTCTAAAAGACATACACATGGACAACTCCTGATTGGTGGCCTAACTGTGAGTGTTGGGTAGTGGAGGGTGGGGGGGAAATGGGGGAAGCAGGAGAAATGGTGAGGGGGTTGGAGAGAGAGGGCAGCAGGGAAAGAGTGAAGAGATAGAGACAGGGACGAGGAGAGGACAGAGAGGGAGGCAGGGATGATGGAGAGAAGGGTAAGAGGAGAAATAGAGAGAAGGAGGGAAAGGGAAAGGGAGAGATAGAGGAAGGGAGGGAGGGAGGGAAAGAGGAGGAGGGGAGAAATAGAGAGAGGGAAGGGAGGGGAGAGGATAGAAAGAGGGAGGGAGGGAGAAGAGATACGGAGGGAGCGAGAAGAGATATAGAGGGAGGGAGAAGTGAGAGGATAGATGAGCTGTGGGAGAGAGGAGAGATAGAGGGGGTTGAGACAGCAAAATTGGAGGGAGGAGAGATGGAGGGAAGGGCAGAGAGGAGAAATAGAGGGAAGAGGGGGGAGAAGAGATAGTGGGTGGAGGGGAAGAGATGGAGTGGGGAAGTTGACTGAGAGGGAGTAATAAAATTGGGCAGGAATGGCAGCCAGGGGGGTCTGCTGTTAAATCACTCTCCAATCAGCGTCCTGCCCGATCGACAGGTCAAGTTTGTGAATATTAACATTGGGCTTGAATGTGATGCCTTACACAGCAGAAGATCCTACCAACTCTTAATGCTTTAACCATGCCTAACAAAGGACTATTTGGCCCAAGCACTGAGTGATTCCTGAATCAGTGTTAATCACAGCGAGAATCAGTGGTGACCGAAGCATGAGTTAATCTACTTTCATAACTCTGAGATTGGCAGAATATATTTTAGCAGCTGAGGCTCCAGCTCAGAAACAGGACATATAACAATGGTGAGCTTCCCTGGTTACTGACAGGTTGTAAGAAGTTACTGTCAGTGTGAGAGAGGGCCCAGGAGAAACACCGGGAGAGATGCAGCCATTTGCAGCAACAATTGATTAACCTCACGTTCAAACAACATCTTACTCTATGGAAACAATTCATGATGCCTCACACAAGTTATTTCGACAGGAAGGTGTCTTTATTTTACTACAACGGTGAGAATATTTCAGAACTATTTCATTCCCTATAAAACACTAGGATATCTGGAAGGTGCTATATAAATGCAAGTCTTTATTTTTGATTTCATTAAAATTGGACTTTTCCAATTCTGTGTATCAATTTGAAATAATGCATGATTCATAGAATATGTACAGTTTGTATTTAATGCTGTGTCTGTGTTTTATGCTCAACATGTTTTTAACCTACAGTTCAGATTTAATCCAGTTGATAATAGCCCAAGTTGAACCCTGAATCTATAATCGAACCCACAGTCCAGAGTAAAATCAGCGGCTAAGAGCTAACTCTCACTAGCCAGACTGGTAGATATTGACACAGCTGTTAGCATTCACCTTGCAGAGAAAAAAAAATGACAATCACAGTCGTCTGAGCAAAGTGCTTTGTAAGTCATAGAATGCAAGTACTCCCAGCCCAGTTACACCTGCACCAACTCTTCAACTGGAGGGATCTGTTCTCAGTCCATTTCCCTGTCTGTGTGTCATCAGTTTGGCTCTAAACCATTCCCTGTAGTATTTGGTGGAACATGAGATATCCCCCGTCTGGTCTGAGCTCACTGATTTCAGCAGCAGGGACTGGGGGTTGGTGGGGTGTTGTTATTTGAAATCAGCCTGGGGTGCTACTTTTGATGGCAATGCAGTGGCTTCTTGTGGAATTTTTATGTGCATGTTGTATGTATGCTTGTCTGTCTGTGTGTGTGTGTGTGTTGTTTTTGATTTATTATTGTCACCTGTATCTAGGTACAGTGAAAATTTTCGTTCTGCCTGCAGTACAGGCAGCTCATACCATGCAAAGTGCATTAGGGTAATGGAATAGAGCGAGAAGTACAATGTTATGACTGCGGAGAAGGTGCACAGATAGCGAGATCAGTGTTAGATTTGAAATTTGAGAGGTCTATTCAGCAGTCTAATAACAGCAGGGAAGAAGCTGTTCTTGAATCTGTTGGTGTGTGTATTTAAGCTTTTGTATTTTCTGCCTGATGGAAAAGGGTGGGAGATTATAATTGGGTTGGGAGGGGCCTTTGATTATGTTGGCTGCCTTTCTGAGGCAGTGGGAAGTATAAATGGAGTCAATGGATGGAAGGTTAGTTTGTGTGATGGACTGGGCTGTGGTTCACAACTCTCTGTAGTTTCTCACAGTCCTGGGCAGAGCAGTTGTCATACCAAGCTGTGATGCATCCAGATAGAATGCTTTCTATGGTGCATCTATAAAGGTCATGTGTCTGTCTGTGTGTTGTATAACTGTCTGTGCACATGTGTGGATAAAGGCAAAACTAGGGTTCAGGTCTGCAATGGTATCCCTCCTGACCAACATGAAGAGTTACCCCTTAATGAAACACCAGGGAATGCAAAGGTTCTGGGGAAACGTTTGTCTTAAATAATTTAAAAGATGCTGGTTTTAACAGCAAGACTTTGGAATAAGTTCCTAAAAATACAAAAGATGCCCGAGGAGCTAACCTCGTGTCCCACCCAAAACCTCAATCCACGTCACTGCAAACTGATCAGCTGGCCTGGTTACTGCTGTTTGTGGGAGCTTGCTGTGCAGAAGCTTTCCCATCATTACAGCACTTGAAACGTGCCTCACTGACGGTGAGGCGCTCCTGGGCATCTGGGGGCAACGGAGGGCGCTACGTAAATGCTTTTCACGGTGTGGCTATTATCTCCAGAACTGAGACAGTCGATCAGAAGGCAACATTTAACCGTGAAGCTTTTCCCATTAAGTTTCAGAATTCCCAAACGTTCTTTAAAAACGCGAGGCAGTCAGATTCTTTAAAGAAGCAAAAATGGTTACAAATGTCTTTGCATTTTGACTGTGGCTCCTCTAGGCTGTTTCCCCACCCCAGTACATCAAGTCCATTACAGTTTATAAAGGGGGGAGGACTTTTTTTATCATCAAGTCACAGCCTTAACACCAGATGAATGGGCACATTCCCACCATCACCCCTTTAATGGTTCACTGTTTCCCCTGAATTACCCGTCAAACTGTTGCCACTAGCTGGTGCTACTACACAGCCCCAATTTATAATTACACTTCATCTTCAAAGAATGCAAATCTTAATAAACCAGCGGGGTGGAGGGGAACCCCTCATCCCGCCCCCCTCCCCCGAAATGGGTTTAATCAGCTCAAAACCATGTTGATGTTCACTCCAAATTACAGCAACCTCATTTTGTCATTCAAGTTCACAGTCACAGAGCACGGTCATTGGAAATATCAGCTCTCCTCCCTGTTTGAATCGCAGGGTTGGTAGACGATGGGGAATTGGGGGGGCAGGGCGTGAGGTGTAAATAAATCTGACACACGGTCTCACGTTAAATCACACACATGCTTACCCTTCTTGAAGATGGGGATCTCTTGCCCTGTGGCTCTGCCAATTCAGAAAAGCACATGAGCCGGCGCTATGTCAGGCTTCACATTGAACCCGGCTCCTCTGTCCTTTTCAGTGATAAAAAAAAAGCTGCAGGAGCAGCCCTTTGCCTTTCTTTGTGCAGTTTGCACGTCGGCCACTGAAGGTGGAGACCCACATGGAAACGAGCAGGGCCGGGCTCTCTCATTACACTGCACACACGCTTCACTGCCTTGTCTCGCTAAAGGGGGCTGCCAGGGGCAGACGGTCTCCCGGGTTTCACTGGGACTCAAAGGGCCAAAGGCAGCTCCATTGTGTCCGTGAGCTGTGTGTGTGTGTGTGAGAGCTGTGTGTGTGTGTGAGCTGTGTGTGTGTGTGAGCTGTGTGTGTGTGTGTGTGTGTGTGTGAGAGAGAGCTGTGTGTGTGTGAGCTGTGTGTGTGTGTGAGCTGTATGTGTGTGTGAGCTGTGTGTATGAGCTCTGTGTGTGTGCGCGTGTGGGTGTGTATGTGTGTCTGTGTGTGTGTGAGCTGTGTGTGTGTATCTGTGTGTCTGTGTGTCTATCTATGTGTCTGTGTGTGTGTATCTATGTGTCTGTGTGTGTGTGTCTGTGTGTGTATGTGTCTCTGTGTGTGTGTCTGTGTGTGTGTGTGAGTCTGTGTGTGTGAGTCTGTGTGTGTCTGTGTGTGTGTGTGTGTGAGTCTGTGTGTGTGTCTGTGTGTGTGTGTGAGTCTGTGTGTGTGTCTGTGTGTGTGTGTCTGTGTGTGTGTGAGCTGAGTGTGTGTGAGCTGTGTGTGTGTGCTGAGTGTGAGTGAGCTG
>NC_063369.1:12255138-12255345 GCF_021869965.1 Rhincodon typus
TCATATACCACACCACTCACTGTCACACCCTCATACACCACACCACTAACTGTCACACTCTCATATACCACACCACTCACTGTCACACCCTCATATACCACACCATTCACAGTCACACCATCATGTACCACTCTCCTTACTGTAACATCCTCATATACCACACTCCTCACTGTAACATCCTCATATACCACACTCCTCACTGTAACA
>NC_063369.1:12255355-12269071 GCF_021869965.1 Rhincodon typus
CACTCCTCACTGTAACATCCTCATATACCACACTCCTCACTGTAACAAACTCCCACATACCACATCTCTCTCTGTAACACTCTTCACTGTAACACACTCAAATATACCACACTCCTTACTGTACTACATCACTCACTGTAACACTCTCATATACCATACTCCTCACTGTAACACCTTCATAACACTCTCCTTACTGTAACAACCATATACTACACACCTCACTGAAACATTCTCATATACTACACCCCTCACTGTAACTTCCCCATGTACCACCCTGATGTACCACTCTCCTTACTGTAACACCATCATAGACCACATTCCTCACTGTAACACACTCTAATGTACCACACTCCTTACTGTACCACATCACTCACTGTAACATTCTCATATACCACACTTCTCAATGTAACACTCTCATATACCACACCCCTCACTGTAACACCCTCATATACAACACTCCTTACTATAAAAGCCTCATTTACCACGCTTCTCAGTGTACTACTCTGATATACCACACTGCTTACTGTACCGCACTCATACACCACATTCCTCACTGTAACACTCATATACCGCTGTCCTTACTGTAACACTCATGCACCACACCCCTCACTGTAACAGCCTCATATACCACACTCCTTGCTGTAACAGTCATACCACTATCCTCGCTGTAACACCCATTTACCACACTCCTCACTATAACATCCCCATATACCACGCTCCATAATGTAACACCCTCACATACCACACTCCTCACTATAACACCCTGATATAACACCCCTTACAGTAACACCCATTCACTACACTCCTCATTGTAACACTCTCAGACAACACTCCTCACTCTAACACTCTCATATAACACTCTCCTTACGTAACACACTCTGATATATCACACCTCTCTGTAACACACTCTTCACTGTAACACACTCCAATATACCGCACTCCTTACTGTACCACACTCCTCAATGTAACACTCTCATATACCACATCCCTCACTGTAACACCCACATGCCACACTCCTCACTGTAAAAGCCTCATTTACCACACTTCTTACTGTAACACCCATACAGTACACCCTCACTGTAACACCCTTATATACCACACTCCACAATTTAAAACACTGATATACCACACTCCTTACTGTAACAGCCTCATATACAACACTCCTCACGGTAACACCCATATGCCACACTCCTCACTGTAACACCTATATACCACTCTCCTCACTTTAACACCCTCATACACCACACTCCTCTCTATAACACACTCTGATATACCACACCTCTCTCTGTAACATACTCTTCACTGTAACACACTCAAATATACAACAATCCTCACTGTACCACACTCCTCATTGTAACACTCTCATATAACACTCTCCTTACTGTTACACCCTCATATACCACACTCCTCACTGCAACACACTGATATATCACATCTCTCTTTGTAGCACACTCTTCACTGTAACACACTCTAATATACCACACTCCTTACTGTATCACATCACTCACTGTAACATTCTCATATACCACACTCCTCAATGTAACACTCTCATATACCACACCCCTCACTGTAACACCCTCATATACAACATCCTTTCTTTAAAAGCCTCATATACCTCACTCCTGACTGTACCACCCTGATATACCACACTGCTTACTGTACCACACTCATACACCACACTGCTCACTGCAACACTCTGATATACCACTGTCCTTTATGTAACACTCTCAAACTACACTCCTCACTGTAATAGCCTCATATACAACTCTTCCTCATACCACGCTCCTGACTGTACCACCCTGATATATCGCTGTCCTTACTGTATCACTCATATAACACACTCACTGTCATATCCTCATGTACCACATCCTTCACTGCAACACTCTCATATACCACACTCCTCGCTGTAACACACTCTAATGTAGCACACTCCTCTCTGTAACACACACTGATATACCACACCCCTCACTGTAACACATTCTTATATACTACAGACCTCAGTGTGCTGTACTCTGATTTTTTTAAAAATTAATTCATGGCATGATAGCGTCTCAGCCTGGGCCAGCATTTTTTTACCCATTCCTTATTGCCCAGAGGGCAGTTAAGAATCAAACACATTGCTGTGGTTTTAGAGACACGTGTATACCAGGCAAGGATGGCAATTTCCTTCCCTAAAGAACATTAGTGAAAATGGATTCATGGCAGCGTTAAACTCTTAATTCCAGACCTTTTTTTATTGATTTCAAATTGCACACTGAGGTATACTGCACTCCTCACTGTAACACACTCTAATGTACTGCACTCCTCACTGTAACATATTACATTCCTCACCATAAGGAACTACACTCTTCACTGGGTAACACTCTAATGTAGCACACTCCTCACTTTAACACTTTCTAATATAGAATCATACAATGTTCACAGTGCAGAAAGAGTCCATTTGGCCCATTGAATCTGAACCAATCCTTTAAAGAGCATCCGAACCAGACCCCCACCCTATCCTCATCACCCAGCATTAACCATGGCCAATCCACCCTAACCTGCACATCTTTGGACAGTGGGAGGAAATTGGAGCACCCGGAGGAAACCCACGCAGACACAGGGAGAACAAGCAAGCTCCACACAGACAGTCGACCGAGGGTGGATTTGAAGCCAGGTCCCTGGTGCTGTGAGGAAGTGGTGCTACCATGCCGCTATGCTACATGCCTCACTATACAATACTCTAATATAATACACTCCTCACTTTAACACATTCCAATGTACTACACTCTTCACTATTACACACTTTAATATACTGCAGTTCACATTGTAACAAACTGTAATGCACCACACTCCTTACTGTAATATCCTATCATATTACTACACTCCTCACTGTAACACTCAAATATATCAGATTCCTCACTGTAACACACTCTAATATACCACAATCCTTACGGTAACACACTCTAATATACCAGTCTCCAACACACTCCACTCTTCACTGTAACACACTCTAACACACTATATCCCTCACTGTAACACACTTGAATATACCACACACCTTATTGTAACAAGTTCTATTATGTTACATTCATCATGCTAACACTGTCTGATGTACCACACAGCTCACTGAAACACACTTTAATGTACAACACTCCTCACTATAAAGCACTCTTCATTTTAACACACTCTAATGTACCATATTCCTCACTGTAACATACTCTAATATGCTGCACTCCTCATTATAACATTTAATATAACAGACTCTTCACTATAATTCTCTGATAAAGCATATCCCTCACTATAACAGTCTGTAATATTACACAATGCTTTCTCTAACATCTTCTAATATACCGGAACCCACACTGTATCCTACTCTCATATATCACACCCCTCACTGTGACTCTAATGGACTACACACCTCATATGTTTCTGGCAAACTTGAGGGCAATGGTCACATTGGGTGGAATCCTTTAGCGTAGGACCACATGGCCCACCCACCACCAGTAAGACATACGCTGGATGGCACGGTGGTTAGCACTGCTGCCTCACAGCGCCAGGGAACCAGGTTCAATTCCAGCCTTGGGTGACTGTGTTCGCACATTCTCCATGGGTCTGCTCCAGTTTCCTTCAATGGTGCAAAGATGTGCTGGTTAGGTGACTTTGGCCATGGGAAATTGCAGGGTTATAGGTTGGGGGAGGGGAGGCAGTGATGGGATGCTCTTTGGAGGGGTGGTGTGGACTTGATGGGCTGAATGGCCCACTTCCACACTGTAAGGATTCTATGAGCATTCCAAACATGGAAGCCAGAGTGGGCACCTCCTAATTGCAACTTGCTGCATGGTCCAACAGAGACCATGAGGGGGTCAGTTGTCAAATATTCAGGCAGCCTGCTTTCTCTGCCCTCCTGTGTGCTGGTTTTCTTGCGGATTGAGACAGAGGATAAGTATCACAAGGATTGAGAGTGGGTGGCTCAGCTGTTGGCGCAGAACGGGAAGGATTCCCATGTGAGTGAATAGGCAGCTCAGAGGCCAGGCAGCGTTCCCGGTGTTGGTGGGGGGAGAGTAAGTGAGGGGAGATGTTTCAGGGAGAGAGGTAGGGCATGAGCCGTGGGTGGGAGGTGGGTGCATCAGCAGGAATGGACTGTTTGAGAGGTATCAGAGAGAAGATGGTGGCTCCCACACTGGCAGAGCGTGCTGGGCATTCCTCCAAGTGGTTACCTGGGGCAAGCTGGCATGGTCCAATGTCATGGCATCCACTGTTGGTCCTGTGGGGATGGGGCCCAGGTTCCACTCCATCCAGTAAGACCTCCAGATCTCCGCTTGCAGGGAGGGGCCACCAGTATCCCCTGCCTCCCACGAATGGAGGAAATGTCAGGGGCAGGTCTGGTCTGATGCTTCTTGTCAGATGCACCATAGGATTTTTTTTAAAGTGGTACCGGTGATGCCAGTGAATTCTGGTAAATCCCAGCAGTGGCAAGTTGTACCAGGAACAGTGAGTGGGGCTGGAATCGAACAAGAGGGGCACCCAATAGGAAGGAGGTATTTAATGAGGTGAGTTTGGAAAGATGCAGCGATAAAGCTCCCTAGGCCTTATGGAGAGAAACCCTCTATAAAACTCAACAAAACTAATATTAACATAAAGGGTAAGCTTCAGCCAATCATTTCACCTCCAACTCTTCAGTAAAACTCTTCACACACTTATCTAATGGTTCTACGTCTCCCAGACTTCTCTCGGTGTCAAATGTTATTCTGAATTCCTCTTGGATTCACCCATTCTGTGGCCTTACTATCCTCTGCTTTTCCTCAACTTTGTTAGGTGATGGTAAATTTGAAACTGGTACCTTAATGTGGAGAGATGGCGGGGGTGGGGGATGGGTGGGTCGGGGGGGAGGGATGTGTTCTGGACCAGACTAGACCCCCTTAAAATAGATTAGGGATGTAGCCTAGACCCTAACTTTTCCTTATTTTATAGGTAAATGTTAAATACTCGTCCAGATGCAATTATATTGGTCAAACTACTCCAAGTTGATCAAAACACAATTTATTCAAACACTACAGTTAAGATACAACAAAAGAAAGAAGAACTTAGAATAACATAACTGTATTGGAAAACTTAACAGAATAACACACACAGTAACTATTACTAATTAACTGTTCCAACATAGTAACATCCCATAAACATATCCGTTGGCAAAAAGGTAAATTCAGAAATCTAATTTTCTACCATGCAACCCAGCAGCAGCAGAGAGAGAAAAGAAATCAGGTGAAAACTCAGAGAGAGTAGCAGCCAGGAAACATTTACTGCAGCTTTCATCCCTGTTGAGACTCCAATAGCACTTGATGCTGAATCTCTAAACTAGAAAACTAAAAACTAGAAATCGTGGCCACACCCATCAGGCTGCTTCTATTATTCCAACTTTGAAAATAAAACCCAAGGCCTCACAAGCCTTTTACTTTACTTTACATTCCAACTAGGCAGCTCTGTACCTCTCTTTAAAAGAAAACAGGACAAAATAACCTCTTAAGCTACAGCATCGTCACAGATGTAGCCTTACTCTATTCACTTTATTGAAATTCTGAAATACCTGAATAATCTTTATTAAATCTCACCTTCACCTTCTCTGTGCCAATGGAGGTAGATTCAGTGTCACTTGTCATCCTTATTATCCCTTGGTGCTGCCTTGTTGAATCTAACTTCCTATGGATTAAAGGTACTGCTTTCTAGAATGGGGGCGCATGACATTTTGACCTGTAACTTCATCCTATAACTTCTGCAAGGGAGGTGATGATCTAGTGGTGTTATTCCCTGTCTTGTAATCTGGGGACCTGGGTTCAAATATTTTATTTTGATTTGATTTGATTTATTGTCATCACATGTACTGAGATACAGTGAAAAGTGTTGTTTTGTGTGCTCGACAGGTGGATCCTACCTTACAAAGTGCATCAGGGTAGCAGAACAGAGTGCAGAATACAGTGTTACAGCCATAGAGAAGGTGTGGAGAGAGAGACAGAGAGAGAGAGAAGTCAGAATTAACATCTAAGAGGTCCTTTCAAAAGTCTAATAACAGTGGGAAAGAAGCTGTTCTTGAAACTGTTTGTATGTGAATATAGACTTTTATATTTTCTGCCTGATGGCAGAGGGTGGAAGGGAGTGTAACCGGAGTTAGAGGGGTCTTTGATTATAAAAACTGAAAGAACTGCGGATGCTGTGAATCAGGAACAAAAACAAAGTTGCTGGAAAAGCTCAGCAGGTCTGGCAGCATCTGTGAAGGAAAAATCAGAGTTCATGTTTCCAGTCCAGTGACGTCTTTGATGATGTTGGTTGCTTTCCAGAGTCACTGGGAAGTATACATGGAGTCAAGGTTGGTTTGTGTGTTGGAGTGGACGGTGTTCATGACTTCTAGTTTCTTGCGACCCTGGGCAGAGCAGTTGCAATGCCACACTGCAAAGCATCCAGATAGAATGCTTTCTATGGTGCATCAATAAAAATTATTAAGAATCCTTGTGGACATGCCGAATTTCCTTAGCCTCTTGAGGAAGTAGAGATGTTGTTTTGTTTTGCATCGATGTGGGTGGACCAGGACAGACTGTCGGTGATCATCACTCTCAGGAACTCGACACTCTCGATCACCTCCAGCTCAGCACCACTGATACAGACAGGGGCGTACACTCCACTCTGCTTCCTGAAGTCAATGACCAACTCCTTCATTTTGCTGACATTGATGGAGAGATTGCTGTGGTTACATTATGCCACTAAGCTCTCTATCTCTTTCCTGTATTCTGTCTCGTCATTGTTTGAGATCCAACCTACAACGATGGTGTTGTCCTCAAACTTGTAAGTGGAATTGATTTGGAATTTGGCCACACAGTCACGCGTGTAGAAGTGGCACAGTAGGGGCCTGAGTACACAGCCTTGTGAGGCATTATGGTGGAGGAGCTGTTGTCATGTAGTCTTACCAATTAAGGTCTGTAGGTCAGGAAGTCGAAGATCTAGTTACAGAGGGAGGAGCTGAGACCCAGATCTCAGCGTCTGGCTATGAATTTGTTTGGAATTATGGTCCATAGTGTTCAGGGATGTGCAGGTTCGGGCGGATTGGCTGTGGGAAATGCAGGGCTATAGGAATTGGACGGGAATGGGGAGGGGATCTGGGTGGGATAGTCTTTGGAGGGTCGGTGTAGACCCGATGGGCCAAATAGCTGAATGCACACTGTAGAGATTCTATGATTCTGTGAAGGGGTGGAACAGGCTCGAAGGGCCAAATGGCCTACTCCTGCTCCTAATTTCAATGTTTTTAAATCTGACCTTAGTGGAATTTACACTCAGATTAATAAAAGCCTGGAATTAGAAGCTAGTCTGCACAACGCTGGCTATGTAACTATTGACAGATTGTTACAACAACCCATCTGGTTCACTAATCGTTTTTAGAGAAGGGAAATCTTCCAACATCTCCTGGTCTAACCTACATGTGACTCCAGACCTACAGCGAATTTGTTGGCTCTTAACTGGCCTGGCGATCTGTTCAGTTGTAAATGGCTACACACCCTGCTCGGGAACAATTAGTGATGGACAATAAACACTTGGCTGAATTGCCAGCAACATTCACATCCTAAGTTAAAGCTTTAAAAAAAAACCCATCCCCATATGTCAGGGTTTGGTCTGTTTTTGGACCTCACTGGATGGCTTAGACCGTTGAAAGGGAGAATGTGCAGTGCTTTTGGGAAGATGGAATTGCTCGTTCAGAGAGTCAGTGCAGGGCTGAATGGCCTCATTCTGCACTGTGACCATTTCATGATCCCATTTGCTTGCAATGTTCTGCTCTTCGCCCTTCAAGGTGTGACAAATTCCTGGCTCACTAGCGCCATGTGTTGGGCAGAAGCGATAACTACAGGAGGTGTTCCAGAGCACAGCAGACTCCAGTCCTTCCAATGAGCAGATACAGAAAGAACATTGTAATTTCAGGTACAGGAGAAGCACCTTGAATCTTGGGGACCTGGTAAACCGTTCAATTAGATCATGGCTGATCTGTACATTCACCTTTTCATCTGTCTCACTGCATTATCCTGAAATACCCGAACAATCTGTCCACATCAAATGTGGACGTTTTTAAGAGATAGCCTGAATCCCCCACACCTCAGCAGCCTTTTCTGGGGTCGGGAATTACTCCCTTAATGTGTTGGGGCACTGAATTAATTTTGTGCTTGAGAAAGTGAAGGAGTGCGACCAATGTGCATTTATATAGCACCTTTAATTCAGCTAACCATCTCAAAGTTCTCTGTATGAGCATTCTCCATTGTATAAGCCAGCTAGTAGCCAAAAGGGGAGGTGATGGCCTAGTGGTATTATTGCTAGACTACTATTTGAGGCAGTACAGGTGATGTTTTGGGGACCTGGGTTCGAATCCTGCCCACAGCAGATACGGTCATAGAGTTGTATGGGACGGAACCAGACGTTTCGGTACAACTTGTCCATGCTAACCAGATATCCTAAATTCATTTTGACCCATATCCCTCTGAACCCTTCCTATTCATGTACCCATCCAGATGCCTTTTAAATGTTGCAATTGTACCAGCCTCCACCACTTCCTCTGACAGCTCATTCACCCTCTGCATGAAAATGTTGCCCTTAGATCCTTTTAAATTTCCTACTGTCACCTTAAACCTATGCCCTCTAGTTTAGGACTCTCCTCCCTTGGGGTAAAGACCTTGTCTATTCACCCTATCCATGCCCTCATGATTTTATAAACATCTATAAGGTCACCCCTCAGCCCCCGATGCTCCAGAGAAAATAGCCCCAGCCTATCAGCCTCTTGCTACAGCTCAAACCCTCCAACTCCAGCAACATCCTTGTAAATCTTTTCTGAATCCTTTCAAGTTTAACAGCATCTTACGTGTAGCAGGGAGACCAGAATTGAACGCAGTGTTCCAAAAGTGGCCTAACCAATGTCCTGTACAGCTGCAACATGAGATCCCAAATCCTATGCTCAATGCACTGACCAATAAAGGCAAGCGTATCAAACACCTTCTTCATCGCCCTGTCTACCTGTGACTCCACTTTCAAGGAACTATGAACCAGCACTCCATTGGTCTCTGTTTGGCAACGATCCCCATGGTCATACCATTACGTGTATAAGTGCTGCCCTGGTTTGCGTTTCCAAAATGGAACACCTCACATTTGTCTAAATCCATCTGCTCCTCCTTGGCCCATTGGCCCATCTGATCAAGATCCCGTTGTACTCTGAGGTAACCTTCGTCATTGTCCACTACACCTCCTAATTTCGGTGTCATCTGCAAACTTGGATGTTGGAATGTGAATTTGATAAAAAAATTCTGGAATTGAGAATTTAATGATGACCATTAAATGAGCCTCTAGGAAAAGCCTATCTGGTTCACTAATGTCCTTTAGGAAAGAAAATCTGCTGTCCTTACCCGGTCTGGCCTACATGTGACTCCAGGCCCACAGCAATGTGGTTGATTCTTAACTGCCCTCGGGGCAATTAGGGATGGGCAGTGGACTAGCCACAGTGCCCACATCCTGCATATGAATTTAAAGAAAAGAAAGCATTAACTGACGCTACGAGATGAGTCCTGCCCATCAGGATATGAAGGAACGTTCCGGGAGGAGTAAAAAGTTTGATTTGATTTATTATTGTCACCAGGTACAGTGAAAAGTTTTGTTTTGCATGCAATACAGGCAGATCATACCATACTAAGTGTTCCCCAGAATGGTGCACTGTACTTAGAGCAGTGATTGTTCTTCATGTTAACAGCATCTCAATAAAGCAGGAGTGTGTATTTAATCTTAAACTGAGGCTGAAATGTTAGAGCAGAAATTCATGTGTTTTCGATGTAATGTATCTAGCTACTAATTAATATGTAATAAACCTTTCACTGCTTAGCCAAGACCAGGTGTCGCTGCTGCCAAATACGCCAAGTGGACATTTTTCTCCACTTGGCATCAGTTGCTTGTCTAATGCCCAGATGAGGGGCATTGGAAAATGGCACGAAGTGTGATTCAAATGCATTCTCAGTCATGAGCTGAACCGATTCTGTCTGAGCTCAGATCTGCTGAAGGTTGCACAGAGGTGCAAATCTGGTCTGTTCAGCTATTTTTTGTGGATTTGATTTTCTTTAAGAGGCTGCCCCCTGTTGTTTGTTCCCAGAAATTGCAGGCAATGCCATAGAGTCAGAGAGAGCACAGAACAAGGCCCTTCGGCCCATTGTGTCTGCGCCAGTCAAAAACAATGACATTTCTAATCCCATTTTCCAACAGTTCTCCCAAAGACTTGTATGCCTTGGCATTACAAATGCGTATCTCAATACTTTTGAAACATGATGAGGGTTTCTGCCTCGACTATCATCACAGGCAGTGAGTTTCAGATTCCCATCTCCCTCTGGGTGAGAACATTTTTCCTCACATTCCGTCTAAACCTCCTGGCCCTTACCTTAAATCTGTGCCTCTTGGTCATTGATCCCTCCACCAAGGGGAAAAGTTCCTTCCTTACAGTGTGGAGTTGGAGGAATGCAGCAGGTCAGGCAGCATCAGAGGAGCAGGAAAGTCAACGTTTCAGTTTGGGACCCTTCATCAGGACTGGGGAAGAGGAAGGGAGCTGGGAAATAAATGGAGGAGGGGTGGGGCTGGGGGAAGGTAGGTTGGATGGTGATAGTTGGATGCAGGTAGCAGGTTGCAGAGATTGGTCAGTGGAAAGGGTGGGGCGTATAGGTGGGAGAGAAGATGGACAGTTTGCATCAGGTCAAGGAGGTGGGGATGAGAGGGAGGGTTGGACATGGGATGAGGCCGGGATTGGGGAGATTTTGAAACTAGTGAATTCTATGCTGAGGCAGAATATGAGGTATTGTTCCTCCAGTTTGTGTGTGGTGTCATTGCAACACTGGAGGAGGTCCAGGATGGACATGTTGCCCAGGGAGTGGGAAGGAGAGTTGAAATGGTTCGCGACTGGAAGGTGTTGTTAATTGGAGCGTACAGAATGCAGATTCTCTGTGAATCAGTCACCAACTCTGTGCTTGATCTCCCCGATGTAGACGAGGCCACATCGGGAGCAGCGGATGCAGTAGACCACTTTGGTGGATGCGCAGGTGAACCCCTGTCTAATGCAGAAGGTTTGTTTTGTGCCATGAATGGAGGTGAGGGGGGAGGTGTAGGGGCAGGTGTAGCACTTCCTGCGGTTGCAGGAAAAGGTGCTGGGGGTGGTGGGGTTAGTGGGGAGTGTGGAACAGATGAGGGAGTAGCGGAGAGAGCGGTCCCTATGAAAGGCAGATAGGGGTGGGGAGGGAAATATCTGTTTGCTGGTGGGGTTGGATTGTAGCTGGTGAAAGTGACGGAGGATGATGCATTGGGTTCGGAGGTTGGTGGGTGATATGTGAGGACAAGGGGGTCTTTATCATTGTTGCTGTTGGGCAGAAGTGTGGGAAATACAGGAGATGTGGTTGAGGGTGTTATGAATCACGGGAGAGGGGAAATTACAGTCGTTGAAGTAGAAGGACATCTGGGATGTCCGGGAGTGGAATGCTTCATCCTGGGAGCAGATGCTACAAAGGCAGAGGAATTGGGAGTAGGAGATCGCGTTTTTGCAGGAAGGTGGGTGAGTGGAGGTGTAGTCTAGGTAGCTGTGGGAGTCGGTGGGCTTGAAATAGATGTCGGTGCTGAGTTGGTTACCAGAGATGGAGACAGAAAGGTCCAGGAAAGAGAGGGAGGTATCAGGGATGGTCCGGGTGAGGTCAGGGTGAAAGGTATTGGTGAAGTTGATGAACTGTTCAAGCTCCTCATGGGAGCACGAGGCAGCGCCAATACAGTCATCAATGTAACGGAGGAAGAGGTGGGGCATAGTGCCAGTGTAACAGCAGCAGAGGGACTGTTCCATGTATCCTACGAAGAGGCAGGCATAGCTCGGACCCACATGGATGCCCATAGCCACCCCTTTGGTTTGTAGGAAGTAGGAGGAGTTAAAGGAAAAGTTCCTTCCTGTCTCCGCTAAGTCCCTCATACTTTTATACATCTCAATCATGTCCCTCTCAATCTCCTCTGCTCCAAGGAAACCAACCCCAGTCTGTACAGTTTCTCCTCATAACTGCCCCCCCAGCGAAGTTTTGACAGGACAGAAATAGACGATTGTTGTGGGACTAATTTGTACCACATCACACAGGCTCTTTATACATGACATGCCTAGCTTAATTGGGGGCTGACCGTATTGAGGAACTTATCAGCTATGATTGAATGGCAGAGCAGACTCGATGGGCCGAATGGCCTAATTTCTGCTCCTATGTCTTACGGTGTTATGGTGTGACTCCAGCTGGATTCATGAATTGCTACTCAATTTTACAAACGGGAAAAAAAAACAGTTCAGAAAGACAGAAACAACAACAGCTTGCATTTGATAGTGCCTGCAGCCGTAAACAAACTCCCTCCTCATGGTCTTTCACAGGAGCGTGAGTTATAAAACCCAATTGGAAGCCTGCTTTTACAACACAATGCTTAATGCTTGCTCAGAGAGGTCGGTATCAATCAGAAGAGGAAGGATGGTGATATAGAAAGTCAGAGACTAAGCTCTGGAGTTTTGGGTTGAAGGTACGAATGGACCAAACAAAATAATGGAAAAAATTTAGAAGCAATGGTCAAGGCTCAGCGGCTGTTGCCAGAGAAAGGCGTAAGCGAAGGGAGTTAGAAAATCTGTGGCTTTGAGGATGGTTTGGAATTATTTAGTGATGAAGAAAGACTTGTTAGGGCTGGAGTTTTCCTCAGAGAAGAGGGAGATGAGTGGGGGATCTGAATGAGGTGTACAGTTATGAGGGGCATAGATAGATTATGGAAGAAGAAACCTTGCCCCTTAGTAAAAGCGCTATTTTAAATGGGAGGAAGGGAGGTGGGGTGTGGTTACCGGCTTAAGGTGAGCAGCAGGAGGTTTAGGGGAGATTTGAGGAAATCTGTTTTCACCAAAATTGTGTTTTGGGATTCAGAAGTTGGAACCCCCTGCCTAAAAGGGTGGTAGATGTGGGAAGCCCGGCAACTTATAACAAATATTTCAAAGGGCATGTGAAACGTTCAAGCATGGAAGGCTGCAGCACAAGAGCCTAAGAATTGGGATCGAAATAGATCGGTGCTTGAGACCAGCGCACATGATGGGCCGAAGGGCCTCTTTCTGAGCTGGAAAAGCTCCATGACTCAGTGGAAGGAAGCGTTGAGGTCGAAGCCGGGGTGGAGGTTCAGTGTAGCGAGGAAGGTGGGAGGAGGAAGAACATGTTGTTGAGATGGAAGCCAGAGGACAGACGGTGTGAGCAGTCACCCTCAACACAGCAACAGTTCCTGATGATATGTCCCACACCCAAAACAGTCAACGTGGCTTTCCTCTCACCACAGGCACCAAGAATTCCCCTGACTATTCTCCGTTAATATTTCAGCTTTCCATTCTGACGCACGAAGGCAGTACTGCACAGTTGCAGGAGCCTTTTCTGCCTCCTTCAGCCAATTCTTTTCTTTTCGCATAGTTAAAGACGTGAACAACCGGACTTGAATTTCTTCTGTTTCTGACAACCGGGTCTGGAGGGTGACCAAGGAAGGTGCAGGCAAAGTAATTTGCAGAGGGACAGGCAGGCGGTGAGAGGTAGACAGTGAGAGATAGACAGTGAGACACAGACAGTGAGAGGCAGACAGTGAGAGACAGACAGTGAGACACAGACAGTGAGACACAGACAGTGAGAGGCAGACAGTGAGAGACAGACA
>NC_063369.1:12269571-12271812 GCF_021869965.1 Rhincodon typus
TTGAGGTCAAGGAGGGAATTTCGGAATTTAGGGCTCCAGTCTGCCCTCTTGTGTTGAAAATCAAGGTGGCACCAAGATTGGGTGGAGCACAGGTATCTCAGAGGGCTCTGGGCGTGGAGGGAGGGGTGAGGCCAACAGCAGGATTTGATTAAAACAGGAGGAGAATTTGGGAATGGCTGGCAATGAGGACAGGAATGGTGGTACAAGGTAGAATAGAGGGCAGCTCCCTTTTGGATGAGCTAAAGTCTACAAAGCTATGCGAGGTGGGAGGTTGGTCAGCACAGCACTGGACTTCTGTGCAAGTAACAATGACACACGGGGTTGGGGTCTTCCAATGGCTCTGACGATGGGGCTATGAACCATGGAGAGAAACCTTGACTGCTCCTGCCTTGTGCTGATCTTATTTCCTCGGGTCCTGTGTCTGTTGCAGGTGGGAGGCCGAGCAGAGACTGAGACAGTCTGTGGAGATGGATATTGATGGACTGCACCAACTGAAGGACACCTACACACAATTACAGGCTGGTCTGGTTGATGAGATTGCTGCACTGGAAGGCGAGATTGCAATCATGAAGAGGGACCATGAAGAGGTGGGTGTCACAAACATGACAGGATACTACCCCCTAGTGCCAAGAGTGGAATGTACAATGGCAATGTGATGCCCCCTAGTGTCAATAGAGGGTAATAGTATAACAATGTGATGCTCCTTTGTGACAATAGTGGATAATACGTTAACTATGTGACGTCCCCTAGTATCAATAGTTGGGAATAAAGTAACAGGATCCTCCATTATGCAAGGGGTTGTATTGTTTTAACATTTTATCACCTTTGTTCTTCAGCAACTGAGGCTCCTGCGCCAGCAGAAGACTGCAGATATCGATGTCGAAGTCGACTCTGCTCCTTCCATTGACCTGGCAGCGAAACTACAGGAAATGCGTGAAAGTTACGCCAAGCTTGCAGACCAGAATAAAAAGGATTTGGACACTTGGTACCAGGAGCAGGTAGGTTTGGGTTCAGCAACAGTGGCTGTGTCCAAACTCGAAAGGGGCCTGTGAGGATGGGGCTATCTTTGCCCCTCGGAGAATCTCTGGAGCCACTCGGCCAGCAAGGCGAGACTCCATGCAAACTGTCATTGAGAGTGCAGGATGAATCAACTCTGTCTTCACCGTCCCTTCTCACAGTTAGATGATTTGATGGCTCACAACCCTTTCCAAAGACTTAGCCAGAAAAGGCCAGGCCAAGCCTCTGTACTGAGAGGGGGCTGCATTGCCGGGGACACCAGCTTTCACAGGAGACATTAAATACTTGAACTTTTCCAGTGTCTCCTGAATGGTGAGTCAGTTCAGCATTGGTGTCCTTGGACAATGGTTATCCCTCATTAAACCAGATGATCAAACCACGAACACCATCAGATGACTGTTTATTGGAGCTGCAGTTGGTGATTTACCTTCTGGGCTTCTGAATGATAGCAATGACTGCCCAATAACATTGGAAATAGGATCAGGAGTAGGCCATTCAGCCCCTCGAGTCTGCTCCTCTATTCAATGAGATCATAGCTGATTTTCTCCTCTTAAGTCATTTTCCTGCACTCTCCCATGCCCCTTCCTGTGGTAATCAGGTCAAAATCTCTGTCTTGACATTGACTGAGCCTCCACAGCCTTCTGGGGCAGAGAATTCCAAAGGTTCACCAGTCTCGGAGTGAGGAAATTCCTCCTTATCTCTGTCCTAAATAGCTATCAATTCTGAGACTGTGCTCCTGGTCCAAGACCAGTCCCAATTCTCCCAGCCAGAGGGAAATGTTTAGCTCAGTTGGCTGGAGGCTGGTTTGTACTGCAGTGTGATGCCAACAGATTGGGTTCAGTTCCCGTACTGTCTGATGTTACTGTGTAGGTCCTGCCTTCTCGACTGTGCCCCTGCTCTGAGGTGTGGGTGACCCTCAAGTTAAACTCCCCGCCGGCCATCTGTCTCTGGAATGAGAGATTGATCCTCTGCGAAGGTGGTCACTTCCCTCATCCATGCCCCAAGGGGCTAGGGGAGCTTTACCTGATTTCTGCTCATTGGAAGCGCTTGGCCTCAAAGTTACATTTCCATAATTTAATTGACTCAGTCAAACCAAGCCTTGCGCGGTCATGGTGAGCTGATCTGACTGGTTACTGTCGGCACTGACACCATCTGGCCACCCCCACACTGAGTCATTCAGGGGCACCCAAAGGAGGCCACTCTGTCCATGGGTTCCATGTTGGC
>NC_063369.1:12271912-12309396 GCF_021869965.1 Rhincodon typus
AGGCCAAGCAGCATCAGAGGAGCAGGAAAGCTGACGTTTCGGGCCTAAACACTTCTTCAGAAAAGAAGGACCCTTTCTGAAGAAGGGTCTAGGCCCGAAACGTCAGCCTTCCTGCTCCTCTGATGCTGCTTGGCCTGCTGTGTTCATCCAGCCCTGCACCTTGTTATCTCAGATTCTCCAACATCTGCAGTTCCTACTATCCTTTATTTTGTTGGCACTACTTACTTTTAACAGCCACTAACATCCTTCAAACATAACATCCCACGCCTTTGTACCAAACAACAAAATCACAACTGTTTTTTGGAGTTTGTTGAAGGTATCACTCATGTGCTAGACTAACAGAAAGAAAGAAAAAGTGCTAAAGTCATGAATTATTATTAGAAGGTTCTAAATGAGTGACTACTGAGTTTCTGTCCTTCTCCCTCCGTCTGTCTCGAGGGAAACTCAGGGGCATTTTGTTTCTTTATATTGACACCACACTGCACCTGAATCCACTTATTGTGTTCCCCAGAGTTCGAGGGACTTCAATCAATCATTCTGATCAGTTTCCGTTCTCTCGATCCTTTCTACATGAGGCGTTCCGTCTATTCCCCACAATCCAAGGACAGGGACAGCCCCTGAGCAGCAGGAACTCAAAAACGGAACAATTTTCTTTTTTTAAAAATAAAACACTAGAAGTAACTGAAGTCGAATCAGGGACAGTTGCAAATACACAAGGCCAGTCTGCTCCTGGAAAAGTACAATGGTTCAGACTGAACTCTGTGACAATGTTCAAACACAGTTTCTTTCATTGTTCCTCTGAGGGTTAGCCAAAGCTACCACCTTCAGAAAAGTGCCCGGTTACTTTGGCAGTGACTCAGTCAAGCAGCGTGTGCATCCCCTAGTCGAGAGGACTGTTCATTCGTAATTCCACTTTCTTGGACTTCTATATCAAAGTTAAGGCCGACAATGTGTTGAGATGATCAGATGGGATGTTCAACCAAGGCTCTGTCCGCCCCTTCAACTGGGCAGATGTTGGAGATTCTGTGGCACTATCTTGAAGAAGATAGCAGAGGGAGTGTGTCCTGGCCAACGCATATCCCTCCATCACCTTCCCAGATCTGGTCATTCTCTCATTGCTGTCCGTGGGATCTTGCTGTGTGAAAATTAGCTGCCATGTGTCCAGCAGCGATCTTACAATTGGTCTTTGGGGACATTGTGAAAGACGGCGGGACGTGCTCACAGAATACCGGAGAGTTAGAATCTCCACCAGGCAATCCTCTTTTGATTACAACGCCAGCCTGTTCCTAAGGGGAGGTGTGAACTGTAGGCCTTACGGTATTTAATCTGTGAAGAACTGATGGCAACAAACTCTGAGATTAACAGAAAACCTCCTCCCCCACCCCCAACAGCTCGAGAGAATTTAAATCCGAACTGCCAATGGCATTTCCAGTGGCAGCTTGTTGTTGTTCTGTAAATGTTACTGTCTTTTACTAAAAGCTGGTTTAGTTGGACCCCTCGTCTGTTCCCACACACCATGGGCTAACGACAGGGGATGGGGAGGGGGTGAATGGGGGAAGGGGTTAGGGAGTGGTTTCAGGTTGTCAGTGTGGTGAAATCTGAACCTCCCAAATGAACGTCACGGCCGTTCGCATTTCCAAGAATTCTTGCCTGGGATAGTTGGCAATGCCAATGTTTGTTGTCCCATCCCTTATTGTCTTTGAACCCCAGTGGCTCTCTAAGGCCATTTCAGAGGAGTGTCAATCACATTGCTGTAGGTCTGGAGTCACATGTAGGCCAGGCCAGGTAAGGATGGCAGATTTCCTTCTCTAAAGGGCCATTAGTGAACCAACTCACTTTTTAAATTGCAAGTGAATATTGTTGTCATGTCAAACTGTGGCTAGCTTTCAGTTCCAGTCTTTATTCATAGAATTGCAGAACATCTACAGTGTGGGAGCAGACCATTCAGTAAGTCCATGCCACCTCTCCACCAACCCTACATTTCCCATGGCTAACCCACCCAGCCTGCACATCCCTAGACACTATGGAGCAATTTAGCATGGCCAATCCACCTTAACCTGCACATCTTTGGACTGTGGGAGGAAACCGGAGCACCCGGAGGAAACCCACGCAGACACGGGGAGAATGTGCAAACTTCACACAGACAGGCGCCTGAGGGTGGAATCGAACCCGGGTCCCTGGCGCTGTGAGGCAGCAGTGCTAACCACTGAGCCACCTTAATTGAAGTTCAATTCCACCGTGATAGGGTGTGGACCCACCTCCCTGACCTCCCTGGCATAAAAGTAACAACAGCACGCACCGCAGTTGGGGCAGAACTCCCCGGCCTTACCCCACCTTCGGGATCTTGATCCACAGGCCTGTGACTGACAACATTTCAGGTACGTAGCAAACCAGACACAAATCCCAAAGAACCCATTGGCCGATTGTTGTGTAGGATCCTTCAGGACCAAAGCGTGGGTCAGGAAAATCCGCCTTTCCGCTCTGACCAACCAGTTTGGTTGTCATGACAACTGGAGTTCACGGCACCATTTCTGAGGCTGGTTTTACACTCCACGTTTTTGTTTAAATTTGTGGAATTTAAATTCTGCTGCCTGCCCCAGCGGGATTTTAACCACTACCCCCGGGTAATGTTCTGGTGTGATCGGGATTGGAATCCTACCATGGCCGATGGTGAAATTTGATCTCCTAAAAAAAAGGTTATGCCTACAGCAGCCACTATTCATAGAGTGTGGAAACAAGCCATTTGGCCCATACCAACCCTCTGAAGGGCATCCCACCTACCTACACTATCCCTGCATTTCCCCTGGCTATCCTACACACTATCAGTGATTTAGCATGGCCAATTCACCTAACCTGCTCACCCATGGACTGTGGGGGGAGGAGGAAGCCAGAGCACCCAGAGGGGACCCACACAGACATTTGCCTGAGGGTGGAATTGATCCCAGGTCCCCAGCATGATGCAGCAGTAGTGCTGCTCACTGGGCCACCATACCACCTGTGAGTTTTACAAAATCCTATCTGGTTCACTAATGTCCTTCAGGGAAGGAAACGTGTCATCCTTATCTGGTCTGGCCTACATGTAACTCCAGACCCACAGCAATGTGGTTGACTCTAAGAATGGACAATAAATGCTGACTTAGCCAGTGGTAACCCCATCCTGTGAGTAGACAATGCAAACTAAAAGTCAGACTGCAGGAGGCGCTGTTCTGGGGTTGTGTTTGAAGGAGAGGAGGAGGAAAATATTATACATGAGCCAAGCTCAGACAGTGAAAGGCGTTTCCATTCTCCATTTCAACCAACTTAATACTCAAAGCTTAAGGAGACAGGATCGGAAAAGAGTGAACTGAACGGTAGAAAGAGAAAGAAGTGAAATCGCAGAGATAAAAGGCAAGTGACAAAGAAAGGTGGAAATTGACTGAAAAAAGGGAATGTCAGAAATATTGGCGATGGGAATGTGGAACAGTGTTTTGATCCTGCAAAGCCACAGTATAAATCCATCTATTGTAGTTTCAGGATCAAGAGATATCACTTGTGTGGATGGTTGGGGAAGCTGAGTCTGCTCTCCTTGGGAAAAAAAACAATAGAGAGAATATTTGATTAAGGTGTTCAAAACCTGGGCAGCCTGGGCAGAGGGGGTTGGAGGGAAATGGGTTCCTGGTGGTGGAAGGATTGAGAGCCAGAGGATACAGATGTATGTTGATTGGCAAAGAAACAGCAGGTTTATGGGGAAATGGTTGCAGAGGGGGACTAATTGAGTTGCTCTTGCAGAGATTTGGCTTGGGTACCATGGGCCAAATGCTGTCACAATGCTAGGATTCAGGATACCCAACTCCTTTCAAAACCCTGTACAACCAATCAAATCTGTTTTCCAGTGCAGTCACTGTTGTCATTTAGGAATGGCGGCACCCAAATTCACACACAGCAAGATTCCACAAACAGCAGAGTGATGACAAGCCAATGACCTGTTTCAATGATGCTGGTTGAGGTGTAAATATTAGTATACTCAGGGGAGAACTCTGAGGTTTTTCAAACTCTGAGAGGGAAGATCAGGGCCATCATTTAACACTGCTTACAAGTAACAGTATCTCTGACAGAACTTTTCTGATTCTGTATGTGGATTACCCATTAGAGAAGGAGAATATCTTGACTTAATCTTGGGAAATAAGGCAGGGCAGGTGATTGAGGTGTCAGTGAGGGAGCACTTTGGGGCCAGTGACCATAATGCTATTAAGTTTCAAAATAGTGATGGAAAAGGATAGACCAGATCTAAAAATTGAAGTTCTAAATTGGAGAAAGGCCAATTTTGACGGTATTAAGTAAGAACTTTCAACAGTTGATTGGGGGCAGATGTTCGCATGTAAAGGGATGGCTGGAAAGTAGGAAGCCTTCAGAAGTGAGAGAGTCCAGAGACAATGTGTTTTTGTTAGGGTGAAGGCCAAGGCTGGTTGGTGTAGGGAATGCTGGAAGATAAGAGAAATGAGGCTTTGGTCAAGAAAAAGAAGGAAGCGTATGTCAGGTATAGACAACAGGGATCGAGTGAATCCCTAAAAGAGTGCTAGCTGTAAGAGTATACTCAAGAGAGAAATCAGGAAGGCAAAAAGGGGACATGAAATAGCTCTGGCAAATAGGGTTAAGGAGAATCCAAAGGGATTCTACAAATACATTAAGGACAAAAGGGTAACTAGGGAGAGAATAGGGCCCCTTAAAGATCAGCAAGACCACCCATGTGTGGAACTGCAGGAGATGGGGGAGATGTTAAATGAGTAATTTGCATCAGTGTTTACTGTGGAGAAGGATATGGAAGATAGAGAACATAGGGAAATAAATAGCGATATGTTGAAAAATGTCCATATTACAGAGGTGGTGGTGCTGTAGAACTCAGATTTAGACTTACCTACCAGACAGTATTGGGAGACTGTTGTTTGATCTGCTGTATGGAGACTTGGCTCACCCCTGCCATTCCCGACTGTGCCCTACAAGCTGACAGGTTCTCCATACACCGCATGGACCACACGGAGTCCTTGGGCAAGGCAAAGGGCGGTGGGATATGCCTCCTGATCAACACCACCTGGTGCTCAGATGTAGTGACCCTGGCAAGCCACTGCTCCCTGGACCTAGAATACCTTACAGTAAAATGCTGTCCGTTATACCTACCCCAAGAGTTCACCTCCACCATCCTGATAGCCGTCTACATCCACCCGATGCGGATGTGAAGAATGCCCTAAATGAGCTTTACACCACCACAAACACTCTACAGACAAAATTCCCCTGAGGACCTATTCATTGAGGCCAGCAACTTCAGCCAAGCCAACCTCAACATGGTGATGCCAAAGTCCCACCAACACATCTCCTGCCCCACCAGGGGATCGAACATCCTGGACCACTGATACACAACCATCAAAGACACCTACTGCTCCATGCCCCGCCCACACTTTGGAAAATCCGACCAAAGTATTTCACCTGATGATGGAGCGATGCTCCAAAAGCTTGTGGTGGTGGAGGGTTGCTTTTCAGACTGGAGGCCTGTGACCAGCGGTGTGCCACAAAGATCGGTGCTGGGTCCACTGCTTTTTGTCATTTATATAAATGATTTGGATGTGAACATAGGAGGTATGGTTAGAAAGTTTGCAAATGACACTAAAATTGGAGGTGTAGTGGACAGTGAAGAAGGTTACCTCAGTGTACAATGGGATCTTGATCAGATGGGCCAATGGGCTGAGGAGTGGCAGATGGAGTTTAATTTAGATAAATGCGAGGTGTTCCATTTTGGAAATGCAACTCAAGGCAGGACTTAATGGTAAGGTCCTGAAGAGTGCTGCCAAACAAAGAGACCTTGCAGTGCGAGTTCATGGTTCCTTGAAAGTGGAGTCGCTGTTAGATAGGATAGTGAAAATGGCGTTTGGTACGCTTGCCTTTATTGGTCAGTGCATTGAGTATAGGAGTTGGGAGGTCATATTGCGGCTATACAGGACATTTGTTAGGCCACTTTTGGAATATTGTGTGCAATTGTGTCTCCCTGCTATAGGAAAGATGTTGTTAAACTTGAAAGGGTTCAGAAAAGGTTTACAAGGATGCTGCCAGGACTGGAGGTTTTGAGCTACAGGGAAAGGCTGAATAGGCTGGGGCTATTTTCCCTGGAATGTCGCAGGCTGAGGGGTGACCTTATAGAGGTTTATAAAATCATGAGGGGTATGGATAGGGTAAATAGTCAAGGTCTTTTCCCCAGGGTAGGGGTGCCCACAACTAGACAACATAGGTTTAAGGTGAAAGGGGAAAGATTTAAAGGGATAACTTTTTCTCGCAGAGGGTGGTGCGTGTATGGAATGAGCTGCCAGAAGAAGTGGTGGAGGCTGGTACAATTACAACATTTAAAAGGCATCTGGATGGGTACATGAATAGGAAACGTTTAGAGGGATATGGGCCAAATGCTGGTAGATGAAACTAGATTAACTTAGGATACCTCATTGGCATGGATGAGTTGGACTGAAGGGTCTGTTTCCTCACTGTACATCTCTATGACTCTATGAGCTCACTCAATACTCAAGAAAACTCGCACCATCCAGGGCACAGCGACCCATTTGACTGGCACCCACATCCACCACCTTAAACATTCACTTCCTTCACCACAGACATGGGATGCCAGTGGTGTGAACCACAGAAGGTGGCATTTGGTCCAACATACCTGCTCCAAATCTTCAACCAAGTATCAATACTTTGTGCCAATCTCCTGCTTCATTTTGATCCAATAACCATCCAATGCCCTCTTGAATGAACCTGCCCCAATCACATTTCCAGGCAGTGCTTTCCAGACCCTAACTACTTGCTGAGCGAGAAAGCTTTCCCTCATATCATTCTTGCTTCTTTTACAAATCACTATAAATCTATGCCCTCTCTCATTCTTGTTCCTTTTACAAGTGGGAACAAGTTCTCTCTATCTACTTTATCCAGCCACTCATGATTTTGAAAACCTCGATCAAATGTCCTCTCAGCCTCTGTCTTTCCAGGGAGAACTTCTTCCAACTTCTTCCTCAATCTATACCAATCTTGGAATTTTCTCTTTTAAATTGCTGCAGCACTCTCTCTCATGCATTCACACCTTTCCTATAATGTGGCACACAGAACTGTACACAGTACTCCAGCTGAGGTCTAACAGGTTCAATATCACCTCCTTGCTCTTGTAATCAATGCCTTTAATATTTGATTTGATTTGATTTAATATTGACATGTACTGAAATACAGTGAAAAGTATTGTTTTGCGTGCTATCCAGACAAACCATACCTTACATAGGTACATCAGGGTAATAGAACAGAGTGCAGAATATGCCGTCACAGCTACAGAGAAGGTGCAGAGAAAGATCAGCTCTAATACCCTGAGAGGTCTGTTTGTAGGTCTGATAACAGAGGGGAAGAAGCTGTTCTTGAATCTGTTGGTACGTGTTTTCAAGGTTTTTGTATCTTCTGCCCGACGGAAGAGAGTATAACCGGGGTGGGAGGGGTCTTTGATTATGTTGGTTGCTTTCCCAAGGCAGCGGGAAGTATAAATGGAGTCAATGGAAGGAAGGCTGGTTTTTTACGTTGTACTGGGATGCCTTTACAACTCTGTGTAAATTCTTACAGTCTCGGGCAGAGCATCTGTAAAATTTGGTGCATCTGTAAAAATTGGTAAGAGTCATTGTCAATATTCCGAATTTCCTTAGTCTTCTGCGGAAATAGATGTGTTAATGTGCTTTCTTGACCATTGCATTGACATGGATGGACCAGGACAGATTGTTGGCGATATTTACTCTTAGGAACTTGAAGCATTCAACTATCTCCACCTCAGCACCATTGATACAGACAGGGGCATGTCCTCCACTTTGCTTCATAGACCAGCTGCTTCATTTTGCTGACATGGACGGAGAGATTGCTGTCCTTACACCATGCCACTAAGTTGTCTATCTCTTTCCTGTACTCTGTCTCATCGTGTTTAAGATCCGACCCACTACGGTGAACTTGTAAGTGGAGTTACAGCTGACTAATAAAACTGAGGGCACTGGATGCTTTACTCACAGCTCTCTTTACTTATCCTGCCACCTTCACCGAACTGCACATATACGCCCAGCTCCCTCTGCTCCTGCACCTCCTGTGTGTACCATCTACAAGGTGCACTGCAGCAATTCACCCCAAGGCATCTTTCACAGCAACCTTCAAAATGTATGACCTTGGTCACCGAGAAGGACAAGAGAAGCAGATATAGGGCTGCAGCACCTGCACGCTCTTTCCTCCAAGCCCCACACTATCCTGACCTGCATTTTTACATGGGCATGTGGGCTGTGACCATCCTTAATTGCCCCCTAACCATTTTCAAATCAGCGACGTCATTGTAAGACTGGAGTGACACATAGACTAGACCAAGTTTCCTTTCCTAAAGGGCATTAGTAGACCAGATGGAACTTTTCCACAACAATTGACCGTGGTTATACGACCACTGTTAGACTAGTTGTCTGACTTTCAAACTCTATTTTAGGTTACGCTCAAATTTCACCATCTGCCATGGTGGGATTCAACCCCACGTCTCTAGAGCATTATCCTGGGGATCTGAAAGACTACCTCAACAATGATACCACTAAGCCACTGCCTTCCCACTTAGAAATATATTGCTGTTCCTTCAGTGCCTCTAGATCAGCTCCCTCCTTAACAGCCTTGTGGACTGCAGTGGTTCAAGAAGGCAGCTCATCACCACCTTCTTAAGGGCAACAAGGGACGGGCAATAAAGGCTGGCCCAGCCAGCAATACCCACGTCCCACAAATGAAACTACTTGAAAGGTCCACCATGAAGGATTGTGATCTTAAGTTGCTAGAATATGGGAGTGGATCTTCTGATCTATAAATTATATCGAAGGAAACGTGTCCTGCCACTGGACACAGACCACAGAAATCTCATTCGGTTGATTCCAGGTATGGAGGGACTGTCTCATGAGCACAGGTTGAGTTGGTTGGGCCAATATTCATAGAGTTTAGAAGAATGAGAAGAGATATTATTGGAACATGCAATACGCTTTGGACACTTGACAGAATAATTGTGGAAAGGTTGTGTCCTCTTGTGGGAAAGCCTAGGACCAGATGGGCAGAGTAATGAGGAGGTATTTCTTCTCTCAGAGGGGAGTGAATTCTTGTACCACAGAAGGGGGTTGAAGTTGTGTCTTTATGTATATTCAAGGCTGAGACAGGTAGATTTCTATTTAGTAAGGCAGGATAGATGAATTACGGACTAACAGATCAATCATGATCTCACTGAACAGTGGAGAAGACTGGATGGGCCGAATGGCCTGCTCTTGTCCCTTATGGCTCATGGTTTTCCTGGTCAGTTACCCAGTAAGCAAAAGTGACAGACAGTAAAACTCCACCACTGAAATTTAGGAGGGATTATCTTTATGACCTGTTCCTTGGGAAAACCAGGAATAAACTTGTGTCGGCTCCAGGTAGTGAGGCAACTTTTTGTTTTATTTCTGAAGAGACGTACTAAAAATGGAGACAGACGCTTCTTTTCTTCATGCAACGACAAGCTTGTAGATGTAAGCCACAAGTCCCACCTCTACCCACACCCCCCCCTTCAACCGCCAGCTCAACGGTCCCTGACCACATCCAGTGCCTGACTACAATCTTCTCACCTTCCAGTCCCCAGCACAGACTGCACCCAGCGGTCTAACACACGCACACAAAAAAGGAGGCAGGCCGATAAATATCTCACAATGAACCGGCTGCAAATCTCTGCCGTTGTGGGGGGGAAGACATGACTGCAGCTGTCAGGGTTTAGTTTAGATGCAAGCATTTGGAAATCTCACCTGGACCTGTCTTCCTTCTGAAGGCCTGATAAGAAGCAGCGTCTGGATTTAAAGGGGGTGCAGTCTTTACTAACTAATCATAGAATCCCTACAGTGTGGAAGCAGGCCATTTGACACATCAAATCCACACTGACCCTCTGAGCCCAGACCCACCCCATCTCTGTAATACAACATTTCCCATGGCTAATCCACATTTTTTTTCTTTATTCATTCACGGGATGAGGGCGTCGCTGACCAGGCCAGCATTTATTGCCCACTCCTAATTGCCCAGAGGGCACTTATGAGTGAACCACAATTGCTGTGGGTCTGGAGTCACGTGTAGGCCAGACCAGGTAAGGATGGCAGTTTCCTTCCCTAAAGTGAACCAGATGGGTTTTTCCAACAATTGACAATTGACAGTCAACAACTTAGCCTGCACATCCCCCACACACAATGGGGCAATTTAACGCGACCAATCTACCTAAACCACATATCTGAACTTCTCCAGCAACTTCTGTTTTTGTTTCTGATTTACAGCATCTGTGCTTTTTGTTTAAGACAATTTCTGTTTGTCCTTTCAATTGTTGACAATAACTTTACTATTGTCCTCTGTGGGGGATTTACGGATCAAATAATGGCCTACAGTAGCTGTAACCTGGGACCTATGAGTGAGCAGAAAGATTGCCTTTTTAAATTGATTTGCATGCAATAGAAATCCTTTAACTAGGTGCTATCAACATAGACACATGACGAAGGAGTCCAAACTGTGCGCTCCTGCAGCATTCACTAATATACTTGCAGAACTGCAATTGCCAGTTCATAGAAGAATCCCTACAGTGTGGAGACAGGCCATTCAGCCCATCACTGACCTTCCGAAGAGCATTCCAACCAGTCCTGCCCCATCCCTGTATCCCAACATTTCCCATGGCTAACCCACCTAGCCTGGACACTATGGAACAATTTGTCACGGCCAATCCACCCTAACCTGCACATCTTTGGACTGTGGGAGGAAATCGGAGCACCCGGAGGAAACCCACACAGACGCAGGGAGAATGTGCAGACTCCACACTGTCGCCCAAGGGTGGAAACAGGTCCTTGATGCTGTGAGGCACCAGTGCTAACCACTAAGCTACCATGATGCCCCACCTCAGATGCATTGTGAAATACAACTGCAGAAGGTGGGATTTGAGTCCGGGTCTTTTAGCCCAGAAGTGGGGACACTACTGCTGCACCAGCAGACTCCTTGGAAAGGCAATTTTCCCCTTAGTGGCCTGGTTAGCTTGTGTAGCCCACCTTTGTGGGAACTGCTTTTGTGTGCAGTCAGTAATTACTATTAAACACACATCATTTATAACATGGTGCCAGGAATTGGTGTAGCTGAAAACAGGTGGGTTTTCAGTGCTATATGACAGAAACAGCAAAGAAGAAGCAAAATAAAAATGGCAGTCTATAAATTGAATGGCTATGCATTTACCACTCCCTGCTGCTGTGGAAATAGAAGGAGATATGTTTTTCCCCACTATCAGTAACAAAACTGCAGACTTAAGTTTAAAACCTGAGTAAACACAATACCTTTCTACCAGTATTGGGGAAAAGTGGCTATAAGATGTAATACAAATGGAAATTGCTTGAAAAGCTCAGCAGATCTGGCAGCATCTGTTGAGAAAAATCAGAGTTAATGTTTCTGGTCCAGTAACCTTTCCTCAGAACTGGTTGCAAGATGTAGTACAGCCTAGACCTCACAGAGGCCAGATAGGAGAGATTTTAAAAACTTTGAAAATACATGTTGAACCCCATACAAATGTTACTGCCCTTGGTTAAATATGGCCTCAATGTGGCTGTCACTCTCACTTCCCCTCTGGAATTCATCTCTTTTGTCCATGTTTGAATGTTGGCTTTACTATTAAAGGGGTACACAGAGAACTGAGAGTCGGCTTTCCTGAGTGCCTGAGTGTGTATGAGTGTGTGTGAGACTGAGTGCGTACATTTTTGTGTTATTGACTGTTTGTATGTGTGTGTGAGAGATACTAAGTGTGTGTGTGTGTGTGTGTGGAGAGTGTGTACGTGTGTGTGAGAGAGAATAGGAGTGTGTGTGTGTGTGAGAGAGAGAATAGGAGTGTGTGTGTGTGTGTGAGAGAGACTGTGTGTGAGACAGTGTGTATGAGAGAATAAGTGTATGTGTGTGTATGTGTGTGTATGAGAGAGGCTAAGTGTGTCTATGTGTGTGTGTGAGAGAGACTCTGTGTGTGTGTGTGTGTGTGTGTGTGTCTGTATGTGTGTGTGAGAGAGAGAGAGAAAGGGAGAATAAGTGTGCATGTGTGTGCATGTGTGTGTGTGTGTAAGAGAGACTAAGAGTGTGTGGGTGTGTGTGTGTGTGTGCGCGCGCGCACATGTGTGAGTGTGTATGTGAGAGACTAAGTACATGTGTATTTGCGTGTGTGTGTGAGTAAGTATGTGTGTGTGTGACAACAGGAAGAATGAAGATCTGGAATTCCAGATAGTAAATGGTAAGCCAACTCCCCTCAGCTCAGCTGCATCAAGTCTAAAGCTTGGACTGTTAACCCTACACATGCCAGAGAGTTGCAGCATTTCACCAGTCACAGGCCTGTTGAAGAAATTGCAAAGATATTTTTTACAGGGTCATGGATGTCCTCCTGCTGAAAATCATCTCAAAGTGGTTGAGAAAGTGAGGCCAATCCATTTGCTGAGGAGACTGTCAGATACCCCCAAAGTCCAGCCTCCGAGGGAAGACAGAGAGGTTGGAAAAGAAGGGAGACACTATGGAAGTGACAATTCCTACCGATTGGATTAGTGAGGGTGATGGCAAAATTATGGTAGGCAAAATTCCACCTCAATGAAGCTTTTAAAAGATCTCACTGTCCCATGCCAATCATTGAAGAAATGTGGCCAAACCAAAGCTTTATATGGAGGGTGATAACTGGTAAGGGAAACTGGAAGAAATAACTCCAGCTCAGACACCATGTGGGGGATACAGATAGCCGCAAGTGCCAGAGGAACATCAATGGGAGCAGCAGCAGATAATCTGCGATCTTCCTTGATTGGAGCCTGTTGTGGCCAATCTACTAGGCTGTGGATGTATAGTCACAATTGAAGCTACTGTCACTGAGCACAGTAAGAATCCAGTGTCACTGTTCCAGAAAGCTCACCAGATAAACCTGATGTTCAACAAGCAAATGTTACACAATCAAAGATCCGTGAAGTCCACAACATCGATCAAGCAATGGCAGAGAGAGATCCTGACAAGGACGACGGAAGTGAAATTAACAAGGAATTACAGTTTCATTACTGACTGAACATTTTCTTTGTGACAAGTGAATATTTGATAATCTGCATAACTTGCAACGGAAATAATCATGCCTGCCATTTTCTATTTGCTTTTTTTATAATGAAGTTGATATTTGGAGAAATGTAATTAGTGTACTGGCTGGCTTTCCATAATCAAATGTGACCTCTATCTCTGCTCAAGTGCCTTTGTGTACTTTAGTGCCAGCTCTGAAAAAGCACACACATCACTTGTAACAACATTCTCACTCTCACTAATACACACGCACACACGCACACACACACACGCACACACACACACATGCACGCACACATGCGCGCGCACACACACACATGCGCATGCACGCACGTGCGTGCACACACACACACACAGCACCATACAATGAGTGATAAACAGATACAGTAACACTCAGATAGACACACACACATATACAAACTCAACCACTCAGGAAAGCCAATTCTAGTTTCTCTGTATTGACCCCATCGAAATCTCTTTAACAGAAAAGCCATGGTCGAAACATGGACAAGACTGCTGAATTTTAGAGGTGAGGTGAGAGTGACTGCCCTTGACATCAAGGCCATATTTGACCAATTGTGGCATCAAGGAGCCCTAGCAAAACTAGAGTCAATGGGAACTGGGAGCAAATTTTCCGGTGGTCGGAGTCATCCCGGCATATAGAAAGATGGTAGTGGTTGTTGGTGGTCAGTCATCTCAGCTGTAACACATCTCAGCAGGAGTTCCTCAGGGTAGTGTCCTAGGCCCTTACATCTTCAGCTGCTTCATCAATGGCCTTCCCTCCATCGTAAGGTCGGAAGTGGGGATGTTCACAGATGATTGCACAATGTTCAGCACCATTCACAAGTCCTCAGGTACTGTGTCCAAATGAAGCAAGACCTGGAAAATATCCAGGCTTGGGCTGATAAGTGGAAGGTAACATTCTCACCATGCAAGTTCCAGACAATGGCTATCTCTGACGAAGGGGAAACTAACCTTCTCCCTTGACATTCATTGATGTTTACCATCACTTAATCCCCCCCTGTCAACATTCTGGGGGTTACTATTGACCAGAAACTCACCTGGACTTGCCATATAAAAACTGTGGCTACTAAAGCAGGTCACAGGCAAGGAACATTGAGGCAAGTAACTCACCTTCTGACTCTGCCAAAGCCTGTCCACCATCTACGAGGCACAAGTCAGGAGTGTGATGGAATACTCCCTACTTGCCCTGGATGGGTGCAGCCCCAACAACGCTCAAGAAGCTTGACACCATCCAGGACAAAGCAGCCCACTTGATTGGCACTACATCCACAAACATCCCCTCCCCCCATCACCGACGCTCAGTAACAGCAGTGTGTACTATCTAAAAGACGTACTGCAGAAATTCACCAAAAATCCTTAGACAGCACCTTCCAAACCCATGACCTCTCCCATCTAGAAGTACCAGGGCAACAGACACATGGGCGCATCACTGCCTGCAAGCTCCCCTCCCAAGCCACTCACCGTCCTGACTTGGAAATATATCGCTGTTCCTTCAGTGTCATTGGGTCAAAATGCCGACGGACTCTCTCCATCAGCATTGTGGTTCTACCTACAGCAGGTGGACTGCAGCAGTTCAAGAAGGCAGCTCACCACCACCTTCTCCAAGGGTAACTGGGGACGGTCAATAAATGATCACCCAGCCAGCGACACCCACACTCAAAAAAACATTGTGGCAATCACCCTTAATCTATGAAACACAAGGGAGTTCAGACCAGGTTTGTGCATTGCATTGTGTATGTTGAGTGAAAGAATGGCATTTCCTGGAAGTGGTTGGGGACAGGTGTTCCACGGTAGATAACCCGTGGTAAGCAGCTTTCTGTAATGCCAATGTTTACCAGATCCCTGAGCTCATGATAAACATGGCTCCTCATCACATCACAGGAGAAGATGTACCTGTTGATATCAATCTTAGTTAATCTCTAAGCTAGGATGTAAAATAATTTAAAATGCCTGCATTCCTCCTGCCACAATGAGTAAAGACTTAATCCTTTTCCTTTCAGATCCCCACTAAGTAGAGATTAAATGCCTCTAACCTTGGACAGAATTCATTGGCGTTTTTCAACAGCGGGCATTGTGGGATTGCAATGTGCAGGTGGTCTTAGGGCCAAAGAGGGGCAATGGCAAAAATAATAAAGAAACAAATCCACCAAAAGGCCAGCATTTATGAGAATATAGGAGGCATGGTTAGTAGGTTTGTGGATGGCAGCAAAATTGGTGGCACAGTGGTAAAAGTTTTCTTTTAATATTCATTCACAAGGTGAGGGCATTGCTGGCTATACCAACATCAATTGCCCAGAGGGTAGTTAAGAGTCAACTACACTGCTGTGGGTCTGGAGTCACTTGTAGTCCAGACCAGGTAAGGATGGCAGGTTTCCTTCCCTGAAGGAGATTGGTGAGTCAGATGGGTATTTTCCCTGACAATTTTCTAGTCATAGTTGGACTCTTAATTCAGATTTTTACTGAATTCAAATTCTACCATGGCAGGATTTGAACCCAGATCCCCAGAACATTACCTGGGTCTTATGGATTACTAGCCCAGCAATAATATCACTAGGTAATCACCTCCTCTAAAAGTACAAGAAGACCTCGCTCAGCTGGGCTAATGGGCCAAGGCGTGGCAGATGGAATGTAATTTAGATAAACATGAGATGTTACATTTTGGTAAAACAAACCAGGGCAGGATTTATACAGTTAATGGTAGGGCCCTGGGGAGTGTTGCCAAACAAAGAGACCTGGGGGTGCAGGTACATAACTCTGTGGAAATGGAGTGACAGGTAGACAGGGTGGTGAAGAAGGTGTTTGATACATGTCTTCATTGGTCAGAACATGAGGAATTGGGAGGGTCATGTTGTGGCTGTACAGGACATTGTGAGGCCACTTTTGGACTACTGTGTGCAATTCTGCTCTCCCTGTTATAAGAAGGATGTTGCTAAACTGGAAAAGTTTCAGAAAAGATTTACAAGGATGTTGCCAGAGTTGGAGGGTTTGAACTATAGGAAGAGGCTGAATAGGCTGGGGGCTATTTTCCCTGGAGCGTCAGAGGCTGAGGGGTGACCTTATAGAGGTTCATAAAATCAGGAGGGGCAAGGATAGGGTGAATAGCTAAGGTCTTTTCCTCCAAGATAGGGGAATCCAAAACTAGAGGGCATAGGTTTAAAGGTGAGAGGTTGAAAGATTTAAAAGGGACCCAAGTGGCAATATTTTCACGCAGAGGGTGGTGTGTGTATGGAACGAGCTGCCAGAGGAAGTGGTGGAGGCTGGTACAATTACAACATTTAAAAGGTATTTGGGCAGATACATGGATATGAAAGGTTTGCAGGGATATAGGCCAAATGCAGGCCAAAGGTACTAGTTCAGTTTAGGATATCTGGTCGGCACGGACGAGATGGACCGAAGGGTCTGTTTCTGTGCTGTACGGCTATGACTCTATTTCCCCACTTCTAGGAGTTTTTTTCAAGTGGACTGTCAGTGGCAACAGTAGAGAGGCCACTAACCACAGAATCACACAACGGTGACAACCTGAGAGGAGGCTATTTGGTCCATCATGTCCTTGTCTGCTCTCTGTAGATTCACCCTGTAACTGTAACCTGGAGTGGTGCACCCCCCACCCCATGCCCAAGCTAAATGCCCTCATCTTTCTCTCTCGAATAGAAAGTCCATGTTCTCTCATGGAAGTTTGAATAGTTCTGCAGCTAAAATATAAAAATAGCGTCCTTCCCTAGTAAAAACGAAGGGGGAGATATTGGGCACAGTGTACCCTCTGCACCAGTAATAGTGCTCCAATTAGAGCCAGCGCATACAAGGCTAAGGGCAAGTGCTAGAAAATGGAATTAGACCATCAGTGTAGACATGATGCACCGAATGGCCTCTTTCCATGCTCTTCAAATCTCTAGACCTTTTAACTTCAGCCTGAAGCAGCTATAAGCCCGGGGCACCCAGTGAAAAGAGCTCAGAATAAAGGATTCTTCCAGAATATTCCACCAGCCAGAACGAGAGAGAGAGAGAGTTGTGAAGAAACCAGAAACCTCAAAATGGAGGCACTCTGTGCCGAATTGAGGAAAATATCCAAAATGTTGCATAGTGACAGCTCTCTGCTTAGCTTTGTGCAGGGGAGATGTGGCCATCACCACAGAACGTACCCTTAGCGATGCTGACCATCACCATGGGAACGCACCCCCTGCAACCAGCCGGGTTCCAGGCTCACTGGGGGGGATGGGGAGGGTTGGGGTTTCCTGTCTGCCTTTAGTGAGGGGGTTCCCAGCATCATCCATGAGATCCTCACTTGGACAAATCCATCTGGGATGGTAGGTTTCACTGCATTGAGCCCATCTCTCTCAAGACCACTTACTACATGGGTTAGAGGTTAGGGATGTCGGAATATCTCAGGTAGCTGACTAATGTGTCACTTTTGGCATGAAAATAAGGACCTTCACCAACTTTCACAGATGCACCATAGATAGTATTCTATCTGGCTCAATCACAGCTTGCTCTGCCCAGGAACATAAAAAACTGCAGAAATTTCTGTACACAGCCCAGACCATCACGGAAGCCAACCTTCCATCCATGGACTCCATTTACACTTCTTGTGGCTACAGAAAGGCAACCAACTTCATCAAAGACTCCTCCCACTCCTGTAATAATCTTTTCCAACCCCTTCCGTTAGGCAGAAGATACAGAAGCTTGAACACATACACCTAAAGGTTCAAGAACAGCTTCTTCCTGCTGTTATTAGACTGCGGAAGGGACCCTGCTAATTCCACATCTAATGTTGACCTTGCTTCGTTCACATCCTGTGCAGCTGTAACCTTGTAAGCCCTGCTCTGTTCACCCTATGATCTGTATGCCCTTGCTATGATCTGCCTGCACTGCTCACAAAACAACACTTGTCACTGTACTTAGGTACATGTGACAACGATAAATCAAATCAAATAAATCAAATCAACTTTCCAGTCATGATCTCTGATTCACCCTCTCCCTACCCTTCCCGGAGCCAGTCTCCCAAGGCTTCGGAAGAGTGTGCTCTATGGACCTGATGCGTACTGGGTTCAAGGTTTCTCTCCCTAAGAGGGTGACAGGTCATTCTGAACCCTGCCCCTACTGAGGGAAAAGGGCAGCAGCTAGCCCAAAATCTAACAATAGGCTGGCAGCAGAAATTCTCCCTTACGTTTAATCTCATGGTGAGAGTGGTCCTCTCTTCACTGTTGCGTTTTTTTTAAATCAGGAACCTATGATGATGATGATGTACCTCCAGATGGTTTAGAGACTGAGGTCCAAATAAGACCACAGCAAACATAGGAACAACAAAACACTGATAATGGTGCATCAGAGGTGAAGGTGTTGGGCTATACAGCATTCCTGTCAGATTCCCAAGAGGGGGAGGACAGGTTGTTATTTCAGGTGAATCTGTTTATGAGGAACACTTTACGTAGTGACAACATCTCTTGTGGTGCAGTGGCATTTTCCCTGCCTCTGGATCAGGAGGCCCAGGTTCATGACCCACCTGCTCCAGAGATGTGTAATAACATCTCTGAACGGGTTGATTAGAAGATATCTAGAAGATATTAACAATTGGGTTGCTCCTGGTGCAGTAGTAGTGTCTGAGCCAGCAGGCCCGGGTCCATTTCTACCTTGCTTCGGATGGTGCATAATAAAATCTCTGAACGGATTGCTTAAAATCTACGTAGACCCTGATAACGGGCGTGATTTCCTCTCCTCAGAGGGAATGGCTTTGTTACAATCGTTCAGTACTGCTCTGCTTAAGCATCAACTCTGGATAACTCAGCAGGTCTGGCAGCATCTGTGAAGGAAAAAACGAGTTAACCCTGAGAGATCCCTGAGGAAGGGTCACCGGATCCGAAACGTTAACTCTTCTTTCCTTCACTGGTGCTGCCAGACCTGCTGAGCTTTTCCAGCAACTTCTGTTTTTCTTCCTGATTTACAGCATCCGCAGTTTTTATTTAACTCTGGATAACTCACTGGACACCTACATCACCTGTATCAACTTCATTGTTAACCTGCAGTCTGTTAGTAGTCTAGCTATCCATTATTCCTCATATGTAAACCATCCAAACAGTGTCACTCAAATCCTAAAATGGCATCTCAACTTTTAACTCTCTCCTACTTAACTGTTAACATGATTTTTGAAATCAATCCTGGCTTGTAACTCGTTCCTGGTTCTCTGTTATTCCGTCTATAAATCAACCAGCCCCCACCAATAGGTTCCAGTGAATAATTCACTTTTATGCGCACCACACAAATCACTCAATAAGATCCTGGTCTCTAAATCACTCCCGTATGATCTATACATGATTCAGCTGATCGTGTTGTGATTGGTTTTCAGTCTATAGTCCCATATAGTTTATATGTAATTCATTTGAATCTGTCAATTGGATTTAAGCCTATAATTCACACCCAGGTAAGCAATTATTCTACATCTAACCCATTCAACTCTCTTAATTAAACATGTGGCTTAACTCCTTCCCAGGTAGTATCCAACAATCAATTGATGACTCAGTCCCTCGATTTAATAAAAGTAACTGATTACTGTGTGTCTGTTATTCTATAGCCAAACCACCAGACCCCTTTGAGTAAGTCATTCACTCCTAGATCACTGTTCTATATATAAACCACCCAAAATTCTACGTTAGATTCCAGGTCAGACTTAAATCCCGTTCTTGAATATGTGACAACACCACAACACATAGATTTGATGCTCAGCTCACAACTTCATGTCTTTCACCAGTGCCTGTAATATTGGTAAGGAGTAATGGACAGATTATTTTGTCTGGTTGTCATTTCCTGACAGTGAAGGTGCGAGTGTTGATTTAGTCGATCGTCTTGTTGGGTTAGGTTCCTATTAAAATGACCAACCGTCATTCTCTGAGGTGTTGGTTTGAGATGGAAACCAGCAGTTTCCACTGTTAGTGGACTCGCTCACCATCTGATAAGGCAGGGCCTGCTCGTACACCTTCACACTGCCTTCCGATGTTATCTGAAATAACTGTAAAGTTAAAGCAGGAAAGCAAAATTGTAGCCACCAGCAAAAAAAAATCACCGTCCTCCAGCTTATCAGCTAACCACTTCTGTCCCACAGCTCCAACCTGCAATTAAAAATCTGGAATTAAGAGTCTAATGTTGACTGTGAATCCATTGCCAATTGTTCGAAAAACCCATCTGGTTCACTAATTTAGGGAAGGACCTGTCATCCTTACCTGGCCTGGCCTATGTGATTCTCGACGCACAGCAAAGTGGTTGACTCTGAACTGTTCTCTGGGGCAATTAGGGACAGGCAATAAATGCTGGCCTACCCAGCAATTCCCACACCCTGTGAGAGAATAAAATAAAAGATTGCTTTCTTGGAACACAGTTCCAGTTGTGCATCTTACTCTCACTCCCTGAGCAACAAGGTTGTTCTGGATGTAAACCTGGGAGGAAAAGAGGGCGAATAAACAACAGGCCTTTTGAAGTGTGGTTACAGTCACCATACAGGAATCACAGCAGCCAGCATGTGCACAGCAGGATCCCATAAGCAACACAGAGATTGCTTGTTGGTCTTTTGCACAATGCCTCTGTTTCAGTCCACATGTGTGATCTTGAGGAGTTGGTAGTATCTCATTTCAATCCTCTTGTGCTAACATCCATCTCTAACCTCACTTCCAATCATAGAATTCCTACAGTGTGGTAGCAAGCCCATCAAATCCACACCAACCTTCCGAGGAGCATCCCACCCTGACCCACTCCCTACCCTAACCCTGCATTTCCCATGACCAATCCACCCTAACCTGCACATCTTTGGACTGTGGGAGGAAACCGGAGCATCCGGAGGAAACCCACACAGACACGGGGAGAATGTGCAAACTCCACACAGACAGTTGCCTGAGGGTGGAATTGAACCTGGGTCCCTGGCGCTGTGAGGCAGCAGTGCTAACCACTCAGCCATCATGCCACTCTGATCAGGAACAGCACCTCATCTTTCAATCCAGCCTTTTAGTCTCAACATCAAGCTCAATAACTTCAGACTGTAAACTCTGGCCTGTGTTCTGTTTCCTATTCCACACAGGCTCTGTTTTTTTGTCCTTAGCACCTCTGCTGTTGTCTTTCTCACCCAGGCTCCATTCCTTTGGCCCTGAAGAACAAACTCTTTAATCACTCAATCTCTCCTGTTGTTCACCCTATCTAGAGGCGGGATGGAGTCTGGAAGTCCTCAACATCGACACCATGAAGTCTCATGACACGAGGTCATACGTGGGCAAGGAAACATCCTGCTGCTGAGGAGGGCGATATGTGGAATGCCAATAAATCAGTACTCCTCAATGTTGAACAACACTTACAGGAAGCACTGAAGATGGCAAGGGCACAAAATGTACTCCGGGTGGGGGATTTCAATGTCCACCATCAAGAGTGGCTCAGCAGCAGTACTACTGATCGAGCTGGTCAGGTCCTAAAGGACGTAGCTGCTAGACTGGGTCTGCGGCAGGTGGTGAGGGAGCCAACAAGAGAGAAAAAAAAACTTGACCTCATCCTTACTAATCTTCCAGCTGCAGATGCATCTGTCCATGACAGTGTCGGTAAGAGTGACCATCGCACAGTCCTTATGGAAATGAAGTCCCACCTTCACATTGAGAACAACTTCCATCATGTTGTGTGGCACTATCCCCGTGCTAAATGGGACAGACTTCACACAGAACTAGCAACTCAAGACTGGGCATCCATGAGGCGCTGTGGGCCATCAACAGCAGTAGAATTGTACTCCAGCACAATCTGTAACCTCATGGTCTGGTATATCCCCCACTCAACCATTACCATCACGCCAGGGGATCAACCTGGTTCAATAAGAGTGCAGGAGAGCATTCCAGGAGCAGCGCCAGGCATACCTGAAGATGAGTTGTCAACCTGATGAAGCCACCAAACAGGACTACTTGCATGCTAAACAGCAAAAGCAGCAAGTGATAGACCGAGCTAAGCGATCCCACAACCAACGGATCAGATCTAACCTCTGCAGTCCAGCCACATCCAGCTGTGAATGGTGGTGGACAATTAAACAACTCACTGGAGGAGGAGGCTCCACAAATATCCCCATCCTCAATGATGGAAGAGCCCAGCACATCAGCTCAAAAGATAAGGCTGAAGCATTCGCAGCAATCTTCAGCCAGAAGTGCCAAGTGGATGATCCATCTCGCCTCCTCCTGTAGTCCCCAGCATTACAGATACCAGTCTTCAGCCAATTCGATTCACTCCGCATGATATCAAGAAACAGTTGGAGACACTGGATTCTGCAAAGGTACAGCCCCTGACAACATTCCAGCAATAGTACTGAAGACTTGTGCTCCAGAACTTGCCGCTCCCCGAGCCAAGCTGTTCCCGTACAGTTACAACACTGGTATCTACCCGACAATGTGGAAAATTGCCCAGGTATGTCCTGTACATAAAAAGCAGGACAAATCCAACCCGGCCAATTCCCGCCCCATCAGTCTCCTCTCGATCATCAGTAAAGTGATGGAAGGTGTCACCAACAGCGCTATCAAACAGCACCTGCTCAGCAATAACCTGCTCAGTGACGCCCAGTTTGGGTTCTGCCAGGGCCACTCAGCTACTGACGTCATTACAGCCTTGGTTCAAACATGGACAAAAGAGCTGAATTCCAGAGGTAAGGTGAGAGTGACAGCCCTTGATATAATTTATTAAGATTGGCATCAAGGAGCCTTAGCAAAGCTAGAGTCAATGGGTATTGGGGAAAATCTCTCCACTGGTACCTGACACATAGGAAGATGGTCGTGGTTGTTGGATTTCAGTGATCCCAGCTCCAGGACATCTCTGCAGGAGTTCCTCAGAGTAGTGTCCTAGGCTCTAACATCTTCAGCTGCTTCATCAATGACCTTCCCTCCATCATAAGGTCAGAAGTGGGGATTTTCACAGATGATTGCATAATGTTCAGCACTATTTGTGATACCTCAGATACTGAACTAATCCTTCTCCATATGCAGCAAGACCTAGAAAACATCCATGCTTGGGTTGGCAAGGGGCCAGTTCCATTTGTACCACACAAGTGACAGGCCATGATTATCTTCAACAATCTAACTGTCGCCCCTTGACATTCAATGGTATCACCGTCACTGAATCCACAATTATCAACATCCTGGGGGTTACCATTGACTAGAAACTGAACTGGACTCACCACATAAACACAGCAGCTACAAGAGCAGGTCAGAAACTAGGAATACTGCGGCGGGTAGCTTACCTCCTGACTCCTCAAAGCCTGTCCACCATCTACAAGGCCCAGGTCAGGAGTGGGATGGAATACTCCCCACTTGCCTGGATGGGTGCAGCTCCAACAACACTCAAGAAACTCGACACCATCCTGGACAAAACAGCCCCCGCTTGATTGGCACCACATCCACAAACATCCAATCCCTCCACCACCGAAGCTCAGTAGCAGCAGTGTGTACTATCTACAAGGTGCACTGATGAAATTCACCAGACTTTCCTTTTGAGTGTTACCAACTACAAAGACAAGAGAGCAGATACATGGGAAAATCCAGGTTCCCCTCCAAGCCACTCACCACTCTTTCTTGGAAGTATATTGCCATTCCTTCAGTGTCACTGAGTCAAAATCTTGCAGCTCCCTTCCTATCAGCATTGTAGGTGTTCCTACACCACATGGTCAGATCAATCCCACTTTTTACAAGCATTAATTTTGTGGTCACCATAAAGCTAGCTTTCTATTGAACTCAAATTTCATCATCTTCCATGGTGCCATTAAAATTCATGGCCTCCGAATAATTAGATTGGGCTTTGGATTACTAGTCCAGTGACATTACCACGTGTTTAACATGTGTTCTTTAAACTCCTGCATTCAACAGTCTTGCAGGACATCTTCCTTTCTGAGATTTCTGTCAGTGGAACTTTCCTCTTACTTACTTCTAAACCACTCCGGGCTTCTTTTCTTCTGCACTGCTTATTCTGAAGATTGCTAAACTATACTGCTACAGACGTTTTTATCTAAAAGAGACCTGGCCACTCACTAACTTTCTGGATAGTTCTATCTTTCTAACAGAACAGATTTCTGTCTCTGTCCTTGTGGTCACAGGGTACCTGTGCAACAGCTCCATTTTTTGTTCCTGTCCTTTTCTCTTGTTCCTAAGGCAATGAACTGAACTAATCTTTTCTGTTTTGCTTGGGATGGCACAGTGACTCAATGGTTAGCACTGTTGCTTCACAGTGCCAGCAACCTGGGTTTGATTCCAACCTCGGCCAACTGTGTTTATTCACCCCCATGTCTGTGTGGGATTCCTCCCACAGTCCAAAGATGTGCAGGTTAGGTAGATTGGCCATGCTAAATTGTCCATTGTGTCCAGAGATGTGTGGGTTGGTCATGGGAAATGTAGGGTTATAGGCAAATGGTCTGTTACAAAACTGAAGGGATTCTCGAAGAGGATTGTGAGTCCTCGGAATCTGCTTCCTCAAAAGGCATCTTTAAATACTTTTAAGGCAGAGGTAAATCGATTCTTGATTACGAAGGAGATGAAACATTATCGGGGCTATGCAGAAATGTATAGTTGAGGTTAAAATCAGATCATCATTGAATGCTGGATATGTACTTTGCATTAAAGCAAATTCACTTTTAACAACTTGATTGGTGTAAAAGCCAATTTTAAATTTTAATTTTCCTTTAGGGAAGGAAATCTGCCATCCCTACCAGCTCTGGTCTACACATGACTCCAGACCCTTTGCAATGAGGTTGACTTTTAAGCATCCTCTGGTGAGGCAGTGGCTTAGTGGTTTTATTGCTAGACTGTTAATCCAGAGGATTAAGGTAATGTTCTGGGGACCTGGGTTCGAATCCTGCCACAGCAGGTAGTGGGATTTGAAATCAATAAATATCTGAAATTAAAAGTCTAACAATGACCATGAATCCATTGCCGATTGTTGGAAAAACCCATCTGGTTCGCTAATGTCCTTTAGGGAAGGAAACTGCCATCCTTACCTGGTCTCATTTACATGTGACTCCAGACCCACAGCAATGCGGTTGCCATCTGGGTAATAAATGTTGCCTAGCCAGAGACGCCCACATCCCTGTGAATAAATAAAATAAAGTGTAAAGTTAGGGTTTAAGGAATATGCAGATACATCCATCTGAAGGATGGCATGAATGGTCTGTGACCATTTTGAGAGACCCTCTGCTAGAGAGACAGAACAAAGGGTTTTAAGACAAAGGTGTGTCTGCTGCCTATTTGCCCTGGTTGTGGTGGTAATAAATCCTGTTCAGACTTATCAGCTTATCAGGACAGACAAAGCCACACTAAAATGAGATGGACCAGCAATGGTCTCAATTGCAGCAATTAGAGATGGGCAACAAATCCTAGGCCCCACCAGAGGATAGGCCCACATGCTGTGAAAGTGAAAAAAAATGCATGTGAGCAAGAAATTTCAATTTTATCCCCGGAATGAAACGCAAGAATTTATCCTGCCCTGCTGAAGGCTCGGCGTTCCATTGGAATACAATCATTACCCCCACCCCAAGGGCAGCTCTCTGTGTGTATCAGCCATTTTTTACCTACCATCCTGAAAGCTTCCAGCTGTCAACTTGGCCTATTCAACTGTGGGAGGTAACATACCCAAGCCTGGATTGGTCCTCACTGGAGGCCTTGCATTTCTAAAGTGTGTATCATCACCTCGGTGGGTCATGGGCAGTAATTTGCTACTGTCCTGAGAAAGGCAGCAGCCCAGCTGTGCACAGTAAGATTACACACAGCGATTAAGAGATCAATATTGGCCAGGAATCCCCCTGCCCTGAGATTCTTTGAAATAGGCTACTGCATGCATATAGAAGGATATTTACCACGGCAACTTGGGATACCTGAGTGATCCAGGACACACACACACACACACACACACACACACTCTCTCACACACACACACACACACACACACACACACCCACACACACACAGACACACACACATACAAACACACACTCACACATACACACAAACACTCTCACACTCACACAAACACACACTCACACACATTCACACACTCAGACACACACACAACACACACACACACAAACACACACACGCACAAACACACACACGCGCATACACACACACAAATGCATACATACACAAACACAAATATACACACACAAACACACACACACATACACACTCACTCACAAGCGCACACACACAAGCACACACTCACAACACACATGCACATAGACACACACAAACACAAACACTCATAAACATGCACACAGACACACGTGCACATAGACACACACAAACACACATAAACACACACAACACACACGCACACACACACACACACAAACGTGTGTAGGCGGTACCCTGCGTTTGGTGCCAAGTAGGGAAAGCCCGCCATCTAGGGGTTTTCTGCCAAAATACAACATGGACCCATTCATTTGTCAGACCCTCTTGGTGCTTCAGAATGAACATAAATAGTTATTTGCACAAGTAGAAAATGCTTCTGATTTTTGCAACTGTGGTGAAGCTCTAAGAAATGTCAAAATTCTATTTTTTCTCTACAAAAACTGTACGCATACAACTTAAAACCTTTTTAATGTGCTTTGATTTTTGTGAATAAAAGACGTATTGTGAAAAATTAAAAAATCTAATCAGCTGTCAGTAGTCCACTGTCCACAGGAGGGCGGTAGAGTCATATTGCATTCAGCTGATGGAATCACAGACTCCTGGGTTAAACTGACTGGTATCTGGGCTACGTAAGAACATCCCTTATTTTTGAGGCAATGCCCCCTCCTTATAGTTTCACCCCCCCCCCCAGTGGAAACAACCTCCTTGCTTCTATCTTATCTATTCCCTTCATAATGTGGTATACTGCATCCGCTGTTCCCGTTGTGGCTTCCTCTACATCGGGGAAACCAAGCGGAGGCTCGGGGACCGCTTTGCAGAACACCTACGCTCGGTTCGCAACAAACAACTGCACCTCCCAGTCGCGAACCATTTCAACTCCCCCTCCCATTCCTCAGACGACATGTCCGTCCTGGGCCTCCTGCAGTGCCACAACGATGCCACCGAAGGTTGCAGGAACAGCAACTCATATTCCGCTTGGGAACCCTGCAGCCCAATGGTATCAATGTGGACTTCACAAGCTTCAAAATCTCCCCTCCCCCTACTGCATCCCAAAACCAGCCCAGCTCGTCCCCGCCTCCCTAACCTGTTCTTCCTCCCACCTATCCCCTCCTCCCACCTCAAGCTGCACCCCCATCTCCTACCTACTAACCTCATCCCGCCCCCTTGACCTGTCCGTCCTCCCTGGACTGATCTATCCCCTCCCTAACTCCCCACCTACACTCACCTTTACTGGCTCCATCCCAGCCTCTTCGACCTGTTTGTTTCCTCTCCACCTATCCTCTCCTCTATCCCTCTTCTATCCGCGTCCCCCTCTCTTCCTATTTATTTCAGAATCCCCTTCCCCTCCCCCATTTCTGAAGAAGGGACTAGGCCTGAAACGTCAGCTTTCCTGCTCCTCTGATGCTGCTTGGCTTGCTGTGTTCATCCAGCTCTACACCTTGTTATCTTATAATTGTAGATGTTTCTATCAGATCCCCCCTCATACTTATAAATTCCAATGAGTATAGTCCCACTCTACTCAGTCTCTCCTCATAAGCCAACCCTCTCAACTCCGGAATCAACTCAGTGAACCTCTTCTGCACCCCCTCCAGTGCCAGTACATCCTTTCGCAAGTAAGGAGACCAAAACTGCACACAGTACTCCAGGTGTGGCCTCAGCAGCCCCCAATACAGCTGTAACATAACGTCCCTGTTTTTAAACTCTATCCCTCTATCCAAACTCTATCAAATTCCGTTTGGCTTCCTTAATTACCTGCTGCACCTGCAAACCAACTTTTTGTGATCCATGCACAAGGACACCCAGGTCCCTCTGCACAGCAGCGTGCTGCAATGTTACGCCAGTCTGATTCATTCTCCAATTTGCACTGAGCAAGCCTTCATTTTCTCCCCTACCTCTATGAGGTTTAGTCTCGGTAGCCTGACAACATCAGTGCACAAGCCTTAATGCATGCAGTACCATAGCTTAATGTTATTTTAACCTGTAAAAGTGGGTGAGCTGAGACAGCAACAGGGAAATGCTGCAGTTGTGAAGGAAAACTCTGAGGGTATTTCAAGACTTGTTGCATTGCACAGGGCATTGGTTAGACCACACACAGTTTCAGCCTCCATATTTCTTTTTAATTCATTCATGGGATGTGGGCATCACCAGCTAGGCCAGTATTTATTGCCTGTTCCAGAGGGCAGTTAAAAGTCTGCCACTTTGCTATGGGTCTGGAGTCACATGTAGTCCAGGCCAGGTGAGGATGGCAGTTTCCTTCCTTAAAGCACATTTAAGGAAGGATATAATTTCCGTAGAGGGTGTACAGAGGAAGTTCACGAGATATGATGATGAAGGTGGTGTTAGGTTTCAGGAGGATATAAACGGATTGGTCAGATGGGCAGATCATAGGCAGATGCAATTTAACCCTGATCAATGTGAGCTGATGGTCTTTGGAAGAAGGAACAAGACAAGGGAGTACTCAATGAATAGCAAGACACTAGGAAGCTCCGAGCAACAGAGGCATCTTGGGGAGCCTGTCCACCAATCCCTGAATGTGGCAGGGCAGGTTAATAGGGTAGTTATGAAGGTATCCAGGACACTTGTCTTTATCAGTCATGGCATACATTATAAGAGCCAGGGAGGTTATATTGGAGCTTTACAGGGCTTTGGTTAGGCTACAGCTAAAGTACTGTGTGCACTTCTGGTCCCCACACGAGAGGAAGGATGTGATTGCATCGGAGGGGGTGCAGAGGAGATTCATTTCAGCATTTCAGCAATGAAGAGAGGCTGGATAAGCTCAGGTTGTTTTATTTGGAGCAGAGATAGTTGAGAGGGGATCTGTTAGAAATGTATTACATTATGAGTGGCATGGATAGGGTGGGATAGGAAACAATTTCTCCCCTTACTTGAAGGGTCACTAACAAGGAGGGATAATTTTAAGGTGAGAGATTTAAGGAAAGGCTTTTTTTTCTCCCAGAGGGGGTCACCCGACGTGTGCTCTCTGGCGAGGTGACATGGATTTCTGGCCTGCGAGCAGGTAGATTGTATGAGGAGAGGGCTGAGTTGTGAGAGAGTGTGGTTCCATTGACCCAGGGTCATCAGGAGAAGGATGGGAGGTGATGAGATGGAGAGGTAGGTGAACAAGAGCGATTCGCAGACCCAGGGGTAAAGTCTCCCAATCCTCCTGCCCTCACGTTCAGGAGACATTTTTAACTAACTTGAGTCTGAAGTGGTTGGCTTCAGACGTACCTTCCAGGATCTATTCCACCTTAATGGGGATGTGGCTAAAAAGCTGCCTGTTTGAGTAAGCTTTAGTTCACCTGATTTTGCCAATGTGGCTCAATATCAAAACATGCTACGTTTCATTACTATGGGTCCTTGGGACAGTTCATTATCTAAGGCTGTTGAGTGGATGTGTAGCTCAGGTTGTGGGTGTTGTGGTTGGTTGGCTCGCCGAGCTGGTTCATTGTTTTTCCGCAGAGGTTTCATTACCCTGCTGGGTAACATCATCAGTGCAGCCTCCGATGAAGCGCCGTTGTGTTTTCCCGCCTGGTTTTTAAACTCTGGGCTCTGTTGGAATTTGTTACCCCATTTCTGCAGTGGTGTGTATATAGGGTCAGTGATGTATACATATATATATATAAATTATATACACCATTACGAAGAAAAACCACAAATGAGGTAATCAGTTCCAACAGAGCCCAGAGTTTAAATACCAGGCGGGAAAATACAACGACGCTTTATCGGAGGCTGCACTGATGATGTTACCCAGCAGGGTAATGAAACATCTGCGGAAAAACAACGAACCAGCTCGGTGAGCCAACCAACCACAACACAGTTCATTATGTGAGAAGAGCTACATAAGTGTAATTGTTGTAGTTCATTGCACTTGTGTTTTCTTGAGGTACAATCAGTGCTGGGTCTAGAACTTCCCAACTGACTGTCTGATCTATGAGTGTTACCCAATACCATGCGAGTGTTTTGTTAAAAAATCTATTCATACAAGAGGCTGTTACTGGCTAAGCCAGAGGGTGAGTAAGGGTCAGCCACATTGCTGTGGGTCTGGAATCACTTGTAGGCCAGACCACATAAAGACGGCTGTTCTCCTTTCCTGAAGGACATTAGTGAACTGGACAAGTTACTAATAATAATCAAAAGTGGTCAGTTTTTTTTTAAGACTTTTTTTCTCTTTAATTGTCAAATTCAAATTTCACCATTAACTACAGTGGGACTTGAACCCATTCCCTCAGAGCATTAGCCTGGGGCTCTGGATTACTGACCCAGTGACATTATCACAGAACACGGCCTCCCCACGCAACAGCACATAGACCCGGATTGCTATTTGTGTTCACAGCAGCCCAATTTTGCCAAGGCCAGGCCTGGGCCCCTGATTAATTTCATGGAACCACAGAATCCCTACAGCATGGAAAGAGGTCATTTGGCCCATCGAGTCTAGGCCGACCTCCTGAAGAGCATCCCATCCAGCCCCAGCCCCCAGCATATCCCCTTAACCCCGCATTTGCCATGGCGAATCCACCTAATCTGCACAGGCCTGGACACTGCAAATGATGTTCAGCATGGCCAATCCACGAAGCCAGCACATCTTTGAACACCTTTATTTCCTTATGCAATAGGACCGACAACTGATCCACACCCTGAAAGCCTTGGCTAACAGGGGAGTCAAAGGAGGTAGGCAGGAGAGTGGCTGCAATGAAGTCATCCGTGATCTTATTGAATGGGAGAGCATCCCCAAGGGGCCGAATGGCATCCTGCTCCTAATTCGTAGGGTCGAGTGCCTTTAACAGTATGACGAGAGGACCAATTTCTATCAAATTTCGCTTGCGTGGACCCTGTCGGCACCATGAATTGATTTGCCACCCGTTTTAAGTGCATAAAGTGGGCATCAATATCTAGGATGGAGCTGTGTGGAATAGTCAGAACTTGGGAAGGGTTAAGTTTTTTTTTAGTTCATTCTTCTCTGGTATTTGAAATGGAAACTCCCTGCAGAATGTGAGACACTTTTCGTGAAAGTAAGCAGTGATTGATTGTGGTGTGGCACATATTTGTAGTACTGCCATTAACATGCCCAACATAGCAAACAGTTTCCTATATCCAGTAAAAATAAGGGACAAAAACAGAAGTTGCTGAAAAAGCTCAGCAGGTGTGGCAACATCTATGAAGAAAAAAAAATAACTCTGGTATGATAGCCATCACATAGAGTTTCACTGCAAGACGATAGGTTGACACTTAATATTGAAGGATGCAGGAGATTTAGGAATGACAGGAAGCTCAAAAAAGATGGGATAGAATATAAAGAGATCATGGAACTTGTGAGAAAGATGTGCAACAATTGTGAGCCATTTTAATTTACTGAGTAAAATATTGAGTAAGCTGACAAAAATTGGATGGATAAAGGTAACCCAGAGGAGGAGTTCATGGAACGTTTTTGGGATTGTTCTTTAGCAAATCATAGAGTCATACAGCACGGAAACAGATCCTTCAGTCCATCCAGTCCGTGCCGAATATAATCCCAGACTAAAGTCTCACCTGCCTGCTCCTGGCCCATATCCCTCTAAACCTTTCCCATTGACGTACTTATCCAAATGCCCTTTAAATATTGTAGCTGTGCCCACATTTCTCAGGAAGGTCATTCCACACACAAACCATCTCTGTGCAAAAAATTTGCCTCTCATGTCTTTTTTAAATTTCTCTCCTCTCACTTTAAAAATATGCCAAATAGTCTTGAAATCCCCCACCCTAGGGAAAAGATACCACTAACTCTATCAATGCCCTTCATGATTTTATAAACTTCTGTAAGGTCACCTCGCAACCTCCTACGCTCCAGTGAAAATAGTCCCAGCCTATCCAACCTTTCTTTATAACTCAAATCTTCCAGGTAACATCTTAATAAATCTCTCCTGAACCCTCTCCAGCTTAATAATATTCTTCCTATAACTGGGCAACCAGAATTAGACACAGTGCTTCAGGAGAGGCCTCATCAACGTCCAGTATAATCTCAACATGTTCTGAAGTCAACTAAAGGACAGCCTGCTATTGTGCAACGAAATAGGATTAATTAATGACCTCATGCTAAATGTGCCCCTTAGTATCACAGGCATAATATGATTCAATTTTATATCTAGTTTGAGGAAGAGATGAGTGGGTTCAGGACTGGTGTTTTAAACTTAAATACGGGTAAATTTTGACAGCACAAAAACGGAGCTAACTACTGTGAACAGACAAATTATATTAGGAAAAAAGTCAACAGAGATAAAGGATTAGACCACTGAAGGGAATATTTCAGAATACACAGAAAAGATACATTCCAAAGAGAAAAAAAATTCCAAATTGAGTTGTCTAAAAATACTTTAACTAAAAACATTAAAGATAGTATCAAACCTAGTGAAAAATGTACATAATTGTGCAAATCTATCAGTGGCAGACCAGAAATTTAAATGAAGTCTATAAAACAGCAAAGAATGACTAAAAGATGAATAAGGTTGAACAATTTAGCAAATAAGAGAAAGCTAGCTAGAAATATAAAGACAAATTGGAAGAATTGCTACAGATATTTAAAAATGAAAAGAACCAACAATGTGACCACTTGTCACATGGAAAGTAAATCTGTGGAATTAGTCATGAAAAAGCGAATCGCAGATGAACTGAGCAAGTATTTTGCATCAGTCATCACTGATACAGAGAGTACTAGCAACATCCCAGAAATAGCCGTAAATCAGAAAGTGGAATGGAGAGAGGAAGTTAAGAAAATTATAATCATCACGGAAGTGATACTGAGGAGCTGGAGGCTGACAAATACCTGAGTCCTTATGGACCTTATCTCAGAGTCTTAAAATATGTTGAGGGTCTAGGCCCAAAACGTCAGCTTTCCTGCCCCTCTGATGCTGCTTGGCCTGCTGTGTTCATCCAGCTCCACACTGTGTTATCTCTTGATGGTGAGACAGTTGATGGTTTAGGTTTCTAAGATTCCCTTGATTCAGCGATGGTCCCATTATATTGGAAAGAGCCAAATGCAACTTTGTTTTTTCCTAGAATGGTAGGGAGAAAGAAAACAGGAAAATCCAGGCACATTAGCTTAATATCTGTCACAAGGAAGATGTTAGAAACTCTTGTAAAGATATTATAGTGAGGTACTTCGAAAAATCAAGGTGATCAGGAAAAGTCAATGTGGTGTCATAAAAGGGAAAAGAATTTTAGCCAATTTATTATATTTATTTGAGGAGGCTGGGGGTAAAGAGGATGTACTGAATATATGTTTGATAGGGTGATTTGCCTTAATCTCAGAAGACCAGAGGACTGTTCTTTCATTATTTGACAGAGAGAGAGGGAGAGATGACTGGTGGTGGTTTAACCTGAGGGTCATCATGCTTCATGCAAGGGGAGAAGTTGAGGAGGGAAGTCCTTCATGGTAACCTTAGCTCAGTGATGGGAATTGTACCCATACTATCAGAATCACTGTGCATTGCAATCCAGCCAACTGAGAAAAAGGCTCATTACAGGGGAATACTGACACATGGGTAGGAGACTGGCTAGTGAACAGGAAACAGACAGTAAGAATAAGGGTCTAGGCCCGAAACGTCAGCCTTTCTGCTCCTATGATGCTGCTTAGCCTGCTGTGTTCATCCAGCTCTGCACCTTGTTGTCTCGGATTCTCCAGCATCTGCAGTTCCTACTATCTAAGAATAAATGGATGGTTTTCCAGATAGCAGGATGTTAGCAAATTGTGTGCCACAGGAAAACTGCTAGGTCCTCAACAATTTATACAAATTACTTAGATGAAGGGACTGAATGTATGGTGACTGAATTTGCTGATGACACAAAGGCAGGTAGGGAAGTAATTTGTAAAAAAGACATAAGGAAGCTACAAGATATACACAGAGGATACGTGAGAGGGCAAAGATATGACATGAAGGATAAAGGAGTATGGTATCAAAATGGTGAATGATTGCAATACTGTAAAAAAGGAGGGACACAAAACACAGGAAATTATAGGCCAATTAGCTTAACAGTTCCATGTGGAACAACACTTGGAGGAAGCTTTGAGGACACCAAGGGTGCAAAACGAACTCAGGGTAGGGATTTCAATGTCTTGCAACAAGAGTGGCTCGGTACCTGTAGGAAGGATATTAAATTGGAGAGGGTTATGAAAGGATTTACCAGAATGTTGCCAGGAATGGAGGAGTTGAGTTATAAGGATAGGTTGGGACTTTTTTCACTGGTGTGAAGGAAGTTGAGGGGTGACCTTACTGAGGTTTATAAAATCACGAGGGGAGATAAGGTGAAAAGCAAAGGTCTTTTCCCTAGGGTGGGAGAGTTTAAAACTAAGGGGCATATTTTTTAGGTGAAAGGAGAAGATTTGAAAGAGACCTGAGGGGTAACTTTTTCACACAGAGGGTGGTTCATATGTGAAAGTGGTAGATACAGTTGCAAAATTTAAAAGACATTTGGACAGGACATGAGTGGAAAAGTTTAGAAGGATATGGGCCAAACACAGGCAAGTGTGACTAGTTTAGTTTGGGAAACCTGGTTGACATGGACGAGATAGACCAAAGGGTCTGTTTCCATGTTGTGTGATTCAATGACTCTATCTGTCATTGGGAAACGCTAGAGTCTACTATAAAGGACATAATATTTACATTTATGCACATTCATATTTACATATTAATGTAGCATTCAGGAATACATAATATAATCAAACAGAGTCAGCATGGCTTCATGAAGGGGAAATCATACCCAATAAAGTTTTTTGTCTTCTTTGACGAGGTAGAAAGCAGGATATATAACAGGGAGCTGGTAGATGTAATATACTTGGATTTTCAAAAGATGTTTGATAAGGTACTGCACATAAAGCTATTTAATCAGATGAGAGCCCATGGTGTCGGGGCAGTATATTAGCTTGGATAGAAGGACAACTATTAGAAGACAGAGAGATGGGGTAAAAGGGGGCACTTTCAGGAGACCAAACTGTAACAGATGCAGAACCACAGGGATCAGTGCTGGGGCCACATTTATTTACAGTTTGTATTAATAACTTCGATGATGGATGTGAATGTATTAGAACCAGGTTTGCAGATGACACAAAGGTAGGTGGGAAGATAAGTAATGCATGAGTTGGCGGTGGGATATAGGCTGGTTAAGATAGTGAGCAAAAACTTAGAAGATGGAATATCAAGTGGGAAAATGTGAGGCTGTGCACTTTGGCAGGAAGAATACAAGAGCTAAATAAAATATAAGTGAGAAAACGCTGCCTAAAACTGCAGCACAAAGGGATTGGGGGTCCACATGTAAAATGCGAACAGCCACGTTCAATGGGGAATAAGGAAGGTGAATGGAATATTGGCCCTGATTTTGAAGGAAATAGAATAGAAAAACGGATATGTTATGGAAAAACTATGCAAGACACTAATCAGACCACAGCTGGAATATTATGAACAACTTTGGTCCCCATGGATACTGGGACAGTCCAGAGAAAATTCATTAGGGTTGATTCCAGGTATGGAGAGATTTTCCTTTGAAGAGAGGTTGAGTAGGCTGGGCCAATACTCATTGGAGGTCAGCACAATGTGAAGCAACTTTGTTAAACTGTATAAGGGACTTGACAGGGCAGGAGAGTCTAGGACCAATGGGCAACAACTCAGAGTGAGGGATCACCCATTTAAATTCATAGAGTCACACAGCACGATAACAGACCCTTCGGTCCAACTCGCCCATGCTGACCAGGTTTCCCAAACTAAACTAGTCCCACTTGCCTGTGTTTGTCCCATATCCCTCTAAATCTTTCCTATTCATACACCTGTCCAAATGTCTTTGAAATGTTGGAACTGTACCTGCATCTACCACTTCCTATGTCAGTTCGCTCCACATACGGACCATTTAAGACAGAATGATGAGGAATTTCTGTCTCTCAGAAGGTCGTGAATCTGTGGAATTCTTTATCTGTTAAATTTAAATACAAATTAATCTAAAATAAGATAGTTTTAGTAAGGGTGACCGCGAAATTACCGGTAATTGTAAAAATTCATGAATGTAATTCATCTGAATCCCATGCCCCAAGATGTGAAAAGCTACTAAATCTTATTGCTTCAGAATGTCGCATTGTAGTGTAAATACTTTCCTGCTTGGCTTAGTCTGATTTTTCTTTCTCATATAGTTTGCTTTTATACATTTCCATCTCTGTCATTCCTCTAATGTTTTCTCAGTCTCTGTCGTTTGGGAACTCCTCCACTGATCCCGCTCTTCCACCAAAGTCCCAAACATCCAATTGTTCCCAATGCACCATCATCAATGTGACCTTAGTCATATTTATCTGGATCTGAGAAAGGGTCGCTAGACCTGAAACATTAACTCTGATTTCTCTCCACAGATGCTGCCAGACCTGCTGAGCTTTTCCAGCAATTCCTGTTCTTGTTTCTGATTCCCAGCATCTGCAGTTCTTTCAGTTTTTACTTTATATTTATCTGGATTTGTCTAGGACAGAAGGAGGCATTTCAGCCCAATATGTCTGTGCTCACAACTTGCAGGATAAATGATTTCACAGCTAAAGGGTGCAGGAGAATGTTTTAAATTGCTCGCTTAAGCCACAAACTGCCTAGCCCCAGCAAGACCAGACAAAACTGTGCTTTTCACATTGTTAGGTAAGAAGGTTGCTTTGCAAAACACGGTTAATGTTGAACTGTTGCATTGTAACTTTAGCCCAAATCCCAACCCATGCCTGTGGCAATTTCCCACCTCATTGTATTCTCTTTGAAATGTTGAGTGGTTTAAGTTTAAAAAATGCAAGATTATCATTCAGATAGCAACAGAAGGGCACTGAGGTAATAGTTTCACAATCCCTGGCACAACAGGTTTTCACAGATTGCTGAACTAGCTGCCTTGAGCTCTGTAGCTGAAAATGGCCCATTGATAATTGCGGCAGCTTGTAAAACAAAAACTCACTTGAGTTGGAATGTCCAAAGAGCATCTTGAAAGGCCTTGATCAGCTTCATTCCCTGGGAATTCTCATTTCCCTTTTTCTTGGAAGAAGGGTACATGATCTGCCAGTAACCAATCTCAGCCAATAGCATTGACGGCCACTTCAGACCTCAGAGGGGTGTAGAGTTGGAAAGCGATATTCCTGATTTGGGGATAATGGGGAACTGCCGATGCTGGAGAATCTGAGATAACTTACTGGCAAGCTGGATGAACACAACAGGTGTGTGTGTGTTTCTGTGGTGGGGGGTGGCTGGTTTT
>NC_063369.1:12314396-12336747 GCF_021869965.1 Rhincodon typus
GGAGCAGGAAAGCTGACGTTTTGGGTCTGGACCCTTCTTCAGAAAATCCTCATTTTCTGAAGAAGGGCCTAGGCCCGAAACGTCAGCCTTCCTGCTCCTCTGATGCTGCTTGGCCTGCTGTGTTCTTCCAGCTCTACACCTTGTTATCTCTTATTCCTGATTTGGGGTTTTTATTTGATGCTCCACCTCTGCCAAGAGACCTCATGGTCTAAATATCCCCACAAGTTCAGGACCCTGACATTGGGATGAAGTGGAGTGTGAGGACAGGATCCTGATCCTAAGATTAATAGCAGGATGACTTTTGGTGATGGCTTCCCAGGGATGGACTCCTAATTGGTCATTAATGTTCATCTTGTGGTCTCCAAATATCAGCACATGTAACATATTCCGCAAAGGGTAGGGATTATATTGAGACAGATATCTGGAAGTTTATTAACAACTAACTAAGTACTCTACTGTTGCACTTCAGGCTTGCTTATACGATCTGGGTTATATTTTGTTTTAGCTAGCTCAGAGTCGGTCCTCCACTGAGGAGATTCTCATCTCCTGGTTACATTTTTCTTTCATTTTTTTTCCTTGACTGCCATACAGCAGTAGTGCTTATCCTCCCCAGTACCCTTGTTGTGCATGTGCAGGCGTGAGACACAGTAAAAATACACCAGATCTGCAAATAACTTTATTAATATACCACCAGTAGGAAAATCACCCATGTGACCAAAGCATCAGTATCAAGCAGACCCCCTGTAGGGGCAAAGCCGATGTGAAAGAAAAAGTGAGGGAGAGGGTAGGGATCGAATCGAAATAGAGTTTGTGGGGGAAACAAAGCACTCCATACCCCGCTGTGCCCATCTCTCCCAAAAGGCATCGAGAGTGCCAGTGCACACCATGTGCTCCCGCTCCAGGGACACCCGGGCACAGACGTAGCCACAGAAGAGGGGCAGGTTTTCGGCCATAATGACCCCCTCCACCAATCTGGGTTATACGCTGAATTGAATTGAATTGGATTGATTTAAATTGAATTGGATTAGAGTTCCGGTTGGAATTCCAGGCCTCCAGGAATTCCCAGGCGTGTCTCTGTTTGGCTTGTGTATTGTGGATTTGTTGTCCCAGTCAAATTTGATTTAACTTAAATGAGCCACAACACATTGCAGCAACCCGGAAATACGCAAAGCAGAACAGGAGCACCTATACGGAGTCTTCAAAAGGAATGGATACCCAAAAAGCGCAATCCACCGTTATCTCTGAGACAGACCCCAACAGAAAGACACAGCACGGCCAGACACACTAGTCACCCTACTGTACATCAAGGATATATCAGAGATGACCACTAGGCTGCTCAGACTCCTAGGTATCAGGGTAACCCACAAGCCAACAACCACCCTACAACAGCTACTGACGAACGTAAAGGATCCCATACCCAAAACCAGCAAAACTGGGGTAATATACAAAACACCATGTAAGGATTGTGAGAAACATTACATAGACCAAACCAGAAGAAAACTGACTATACGGACACACAAACACCAACTAGACACCAAGAAACATGACCAATTCTCACTTGTCTCAATACACACGGACAATGAGAGACACAAATTCAACTGGGACAACATATCCATAATTGTGCAAGCCAAACAGAGACATTCCAGGGAATTCCTGGAGGCCTGGTATTCCAACCGGAACTCCATCAACAAACGCATTGAACTGGACCCAAAATACAAACCAAATCACTGAGAAACAGAACCGGAAGTAATCCCAACCACCCCTGCAAACCGAGGCATATAAATAACAAGCCGGACAGAACACCAACGCTTCACCGGAGGCGCACTGACGGTGTTACGTAGCAGGGAAACAAAATGTTTGCAACCAAACCCACCCGCTTGGCGAGCATGTCTACAAACTCATCCACAACCTGAGCTATACACCTTCTCAAAAACTTTGAATTGGATTGAATTGGATTGGATTGAATTGGATTGAATTGGATTGAATTGGATTGGATTGAATTGGATTGGATTGAATTGGATTGAATTGGATTGGATTGAATTAAATTGAATTGAATTGAAGTGAATTGAATTAGCTTTATTGTCACATGTACTCACATGAATACAGTGAAAAGTTGACAAGTTGCTACTCACAGCACAATCTTAGGTACAAAGATGCAAAGGTACAGATTGTTGAGTACAAATTCTTAGGAAAAAAATTAGAAAAATAAAGAAATAAAAAGTTCAGAGTAACAGTTCTTCCACAGTAGTATATTGTGAAAAAGAAATTTTATAAAAAAGAGAAATTAGTCCATTTCACAGCTCTGGGTTCGAGGACCTGACCTCCCCATTGGAATCCTGTGCTGAAGAAAAGCCGCATGGAGTCACAAAACAAAGTGGAAAGGAGTCCATGACTGTCTGACCAGTTGTGTGCTTGCAAACAGGTTAACTGCTCACTGACTGTACAAAGTGTCAATTGGAGAGTTCTTAGACTCGAGAGTCACATGCCCTGCCGTTGCCTTTCTGACATCTGGCCAACAGCCAACTCTAAATGCGCTGTCTATTCCGGGCTTCTGTGCTGCCTCCTGTGGCTGCAGTGCTAGAGGTTTGACAGACTCAGTCAGTCTGCTGGGACTGGTGGGAACTGCTGAGGGATTGAGAGGGGCCCTCGACATGGAGGCCGTCATGAAGCAGTCAGTTTAACATTAAAAAGGAAGGCCCCTGTCTTTCCTTCCCATGGACCCCTTCTTCGAGACATGGTGCCTCTGCCTGTGATGTAGGCCCACCCCTGGACCATCGCAGGCTGATCCAATTAGGGATTAACTTTATTGGGACTTCATTGGGATTCCCACTGCAGCAACTCACCAAAGCTCCTTAGACAGCGCCACTCAAACCCTCAACCTCCACCATCTAGAAGGACAAGGGCAGCAGATACATGGGAACACAACCCCCTGAAAAAGTTCTCCTCCAAGCCACTTACTATCCTGGCTTGGAAATATAAGGTCATTCCTTCAGTGCCGCTGGGTCAAAATCCTGGAATATCCTCCCTCAGGGCATTGTGGGCCTACCCATACCTCAGGACTGTTATTGGTTTGGGAATGCAGCTTGTTGCCAGTATTTCCAGGGCAATTAGAAATGGGCAATTAATACTGGCCGAGCTAGTGACACTAACATCCCATGAACAAATGGACAAGAAGGGGTTTGGCAGACATCATTATTTTACTTTGAGGGCTATTAATTGTACCATAACAGAAAATGAGGGACAAAAATGAAGGTCATGTGATGAAATTTCCAGGAAAAGACCTACCAGAGTTGGCCACACAAGGTTTGAGATACTGACTGGTAAGATCTTCATAAGATCTTTATAAGAACTCTGAAATAGCTTCACAGCAGCTGAGTGAAAATGACTGAGCCCTTACTTCAACTTTTATTATTACTTCAATTTTTGCTCTTATTTTTATTGTGGCAATACTAGAAGCTTTTCTTCAGAGATCTTCCACAGTCAGTATCTCAGCAGTATCCTATGTCCTGTGCCAGAAATAATTTGTTAGATTGTCTGGGGATATTTTCTACTCAATTCTTAATCAACCCAACCCTCAAGTTTCACTGCATTGGGATTTGAATCTATATCCCCCCAGTATATTCGCTTGAAGTTTTTGGGTAAGCAAATATTGTTTCGAACTGGCTTCAATGAAACAGACAAATTGCCAAATCAGCATAGCTCGCCTTTAATCCCCAAGGGTGAGTCATGTTTGTTAATTGTCAATACTTTCAGAAGTTGCAGATCTACTGGAATTTCGTGCTGAGTTTTCTTGGTTAACAGCAAAATATCCCGCCCATCCTGCCTGAGACCTTCCCACTGTTGGGAAATTTGGGATTTGGTGGAGCTGGAGAATTTGACAGTAAAGGCAGCTGACCACCGACCAGCATTGCTTCGAGCTGTGCACAGTGATGTTCCAATGTAGAAATGGAGTCATGAAGCGGTCAGTTTAACATTAAAAAGGAAGGCCCCTGTCTTTCCTTCCCATGGACCCCTTCTTCGAGACATGGTGCCTCTGCCTGTGATGTAGGCCCATCCCTGGACTATTGCAGGGTGATCCAATTAATCCCTAACTGGGGACTTCATTGGGATTCCCACTTCCAGTCAGAAGCCAGTCTACCATGGTCCCTGCTCCCATTTGGAACTTGCCTCTCTCTCCCCTTGCTATTCAATGGCATTAACATCACTGAATCTTCCACCATCAACGTCCTTGACTTTGACAGAGAACGGGACTGGATCAGCCGTGTAAGTGGTATCGAAAGTGGTAAAGAATTCAATGGTGAGCAACTCCCCTCCTGACTCCCCAAGGCCTGCCCACCATCTACAAGGCACGTGCCAGGAGTGTGATGAGTTTTAAAACTCTCAGTGTTGGCATTTAGCTGCCCGCTCCCCCACCCACCCACCCCCCACACCACGTGAACTTTGCTCCCATCCCTGTGACCACCTTCAGATCCACAACCCCCCACAGTCTCCACACTCCTAATTCCAACTCGTGCACATTCTCTTTCTTCACCGTCTTTGGATGCCCTATCTTCTTACTGCCCTTTCCCCAAGATCGAGAATTTCTCCCCCGCCAGCCAGACCACCTCATCCATTAAGACACCGTGGAGCTCAGGGAAGGTTCGACCGACTGAGAGTAGGGATGAGGGCCGTTATACTATGAGGAAGGGTTGGAGAGGCAGGGTCTGTACCCATTGGAGTTTAGAAGAATGAGAGGCGACATTATTGAAATATGTACGCTCCATGGGGAGTGTCGCTGAACAAAGAGACCTAGGGGTATAGGTACATAGTTCCTTGAACTGGAGTCACAGGTAATAATGATTGTGAAGAAGGTGCATGGCACGCTTGCCTTTGTTCGTCAGTAGAGGATTTGGGACGTGATGTTGCAACTGTACAGGACATTGTGGCAAGGCCACTTTTAGAGTATTACATACAATTCTGGCCACCTGTCAATAAGAAGGACATTGTTAAACTTGAGAGGGTGCAGAAAAGATTCAGAAGGATGCTTCCAGGGTTGGAGGGTTTGAGTTGCAGGGAGCAGCTAAATAGGCTGGGGCCACTTTCCGTGAAGTGTCAGAGGCTGAGGGGTGACCATATAGAGGTTTATAGAATCATGAGGGGCATGGATAGGGTGAATAGCCGAGGTCTTTTTCCCCAGGGTGGGGGAGTCCAAAACTAGAGGACATAGGTTTAAGGTGAGAGGGGAAAGATTTAGCAAGGACCTGAGGGGTGGTGCATGTATGGAATGAGCTGCCAAAAGAGGTTGTCGAAGCGGATGCAATTACACGTTTAAAAAGATTCTGGATGGGTATATGAATAAGAAGGGTTTGGAGGGATATGGGTCAAATGCTGGAAAATGGGACTAGGTCAGATTGGGATGTCTGTTCAGCATGGACGAGTTGGGCTGAAGGGTCTGTTTCCATACTGTATGATTCTATGACTGAGAGGACTTGACACAGTGGATCCTGAAAGGGTTGTAGGGAGACAAGAGCTAGGGGGCACAGTTTCAATACAATGGGACTCCCATTTAAGATAGAGATGGTGGTTCGCGTGTGGAATGAACGTCACTGGGGAGTGGTTGATGTGGGTACAATTACAACATTTAAAAGCCATTTGGGTAAGTACATGAATAGGAAAGGTTTGGAGGGATATGGGCCAAGCACAGGCAGGTGGGACTAGTTTAGTTTGGGATTATGGTCAGCACGGACTGGGTGGGCCAAAGTGTCTGTTTCCGTGTTGTAGGACTCTATGAGGAAATATTGCTTTCCCAGTGGGCTGCCAGTCTTTGGAATTCTCAGTGGAGGTAGAATCATTGAATATTTTTTAGGACAGAGGTAGATAGATTCTTGACTGACAACAGAGTCAAAAGTTATAAGGAATAGGGATTGAAACTGAGGCCACAACCAGATCGGTCGCGATCATATTGAAGGGTGGAGCAGGCCTAAAGGGCCGAATGGCCTGCTCCTAATGTATAACATAATAAAACCTAGCTTTTGTTGGTATCAAGCTTTACCTGATTAATAACTGTGTGAATTTATATACTGTTTTTAATGCAGTGATATATTCATGGTGCCTCATTGGAGCATAATCAAAATTCCACACCAAGGTGTATCTTAGGACAGATGAGCAAAAACCTGCAAAAGAGATGGGTTTTAGAGGTGATCTTAGAGGAGGAGGAGAGGAAAGGCGTGGGACAGAGAAGGGCCAGGGAAGGAATTCCAGAACTCGGGGCCATCAGCTGATAGTTGAAAGAACTAAAGTTGGAAATGTGTTCACTGATTCTGAAATCCAAATCATTCATGGAGCATTAATGGATCATCATTTCATCTGAGATCTTCCTTCAAAGCTTGTTACGTTGTTTCAGCAGGGCAGGCCTTCGAGAAATGACGGCACAGAGCTATACTGTCAGGAGGAAGGGAGTCTCAGGTTACCAGCATTGACTGTGGACTCCAGGGGTCCTCCTGTCATCAGGTCAACCATGGGCAAGAAAACCTGCTGTTAACCACCTACTGACAGGGCGGTTCCCTCACTAATAACTTTACTTGGTTTGTGATCTGATTGGACCATACACCGCTAGGCCTTATGCAAAGTAAAGTCACCATAGTCTGACCAGATCATTCGGGAGAGTCAACAGGCGGTGGTTTAACCTGATGGTCAGCACCACTCAGGTAAGGGGGGGAGAAGCTGAGAAGGAGAGTCCTTCACAGTACCTCAGCTGGTGCGGGAATTGAACCCACCCTGTTGGCATCACACTGCATTGCAAACCAGCCGCCCAGCTAAGTGAATCCAAACCTGGGCAAAGGAGCAGAATTCCAGAGGTGAGGTGAGAGTAAGTGCTCTTGACATTAAGACAGAATTTGACTGATTGTGGCATCAGGGAGCCATAGTTAGATTGAAATCCTTGGGAGGAGTAGGGGGGTTTTCCGCTAGCTGGAGTTATAGCTAACACACAGTTAGCAGGTCAGTCATCTTAGGCTCAACACATCACTGCAGGAGTTCCTCAGGCTGGTGTCCCAGCGCAATTCTTCATCAGTGACCTTTCTTCTGTCAGAAGGTTAGATGTGCCAGTGTTCGCTGGTGGGTACACAGTATTCAGTACTATTCATGCCTCCTCAGATAATGATACAGCTTGTACCTGCACACAGCAAGACTTATACAATGAAAAGTAGGGCGTTGGGTAGTGTTGTAGAACAGAGAGACCTAGGAGTTCAGGTACATAACTCTTTGAAGTTTGTGTCATGTGTAGACAGAGTGGTTAAGAAGGTATACTTGTCTTCATTGTTCAGACTTTTGAATAAAGGATTTGCCATGTCATGTTGAGATTGTACAGAACATTGGTGAGGCTTCTTCTGGAATATTATGTGCAGTTCTAGTCGCCCTGTTATTGGAAGGATATTATCAAGCTGGAGAGGATTTGTAAAAAAAAAATTACCAGGATGTTGCTGGGAATGGAAAATTTGAGTTATACGGAGAGGCTGGATAGGCTGGGACTTTTTTCACTGCAGTGCAGGTTGAGGGGTGACCTTATAGAGGTTTATTAAATCATGAGACATATGGATAAGGTGAATGGAAGATGTCTTTTCCCTAAGGTAGGGGATTTCAAGACTAGGGGACATATGTTTAAGGTGAGAGGAGAAAGATTTATAAAAGGCATAAACGGCAATTTTTTTACACGGAGAGTGGTGTGTGTGTGGAATGAACACCCAGAGAAAGTGTTGGATGTGGGTACAGTCACAGTGTCTAAAGGGCATTTGGATAAGTACATGAACAGGAAAGGTTTGGAGGGATATGGGCCAAGCGCAGGCAGGTGGGACTAGTTTAGTTTGGAATTATGGTCAGCATGGACTGGTTGGACCGAAGGGTCTGTTTCCGTGCTGTATGACTCTATGACCCTGGTCAATATTCAGGATTGGGTGGGAAGTGAGGAATAACATTCACAAGTCCCACATGATGACCATCTCCAATAAGAGCGAATCTAACCAACTTCCCTTTGACCTTTAATCTAACATTAAGTGCCCATTGTCATCATCTCCCACTAGGTAACAGAACTGGACTAGCCAAATAAATACTGTCACAACAACAGCAGGTAAAAGGCTGGGAATCCTGCAGCAAGTAACTCACCTCCTGACTCCCCAGAGTTCATTCACCATCTACAAGGCTCAAGTCAGGAGTGTGATGGAATACTCCCCACTTGCCTGGATGAGTGCAGCTCCAACAACACTCAGGAAGCCCAACACCATCCAGGACAAAGCAGCCGCTTGTTTGGCTTCACCTTCTCAAAGACAATTAGTGTGGGCTTCAGCCAGTGATACCCACATCTTATGCAAGAAACAAAAATTGCTCACATACAAATAAATTGTATACAACTATTGGTGTCCAATGGTATTATGACCAAATAATTGGACATTATGGCTTCTCATTGTTTAGTGAGTGAGTGCTCCATGTGCTGTGATAGCAGGATTAGGACGATACTAGCTGTAGTTCTTTTTACATAGGATTAGGCTAGAATAGGCCATTCGGCCCAACCAGTCCATGTTGGTATCCTCCCACACTTTGTCATCTAAGTCTATCAGTTAACTCTTTACTCCCTTCTCCCTCATGAGCATACCTAATCCTCCCTTAAATACATCCACACGATTGACATCTACCATTCCCTGCGGTAGTGAGTTCCACATTCTCACCACTCTTTGGGTAAAGGTGTTTCTTCCTGAATCCCTGTTGGGCTCCTCGGTGGTTATTTTATGTTGATGGTCTCCTCTTCCCTACAACAGGAAACACTCTCCCTGTGTCCGCTCCATCAAAATCTTTCTTCTTTTTAAAGGTCAGGTCACACGCCCAGCTTCTCCTCAACCCCAGAGTCATCTTTTCCGAAAAGGATTGACCTGACCTTTCCAGACATATTTATGCATGCCGTTCTGCAATATAATCTCCAATTTGTAAGAGAAACCAGAGCATGGTTCTGTCACGTAGCAGCATTGCAGTAAATTGTTTCTCAGTTAGTGCTGAAATAGAGCTGCGTAGGGTAGCACAGTGGCTCAGTGGTTAGCACTGTTGCCTCACAGTTCCAGGGACCCAGGTTCAATTCCATCCTCTGCTACCTGCCTGTGTGCAGTTTGCACATTCTCCCCATGTCTGCGTGGGTTTCCTCCAGGTGCTCTGGTTTCCTCCCACAGTCTATCTAAAACTGTGCAGGTTAAGGGGGATTGTCCATAGTGTCCAGGGATATGCGGGCTGAGTGGGTTAGCCATGGGCAGTTCAGGGTTACAGGGATTGGGTGGGATGCTCTTTGGAGGATCAATATGGACTTGATGGGCCAAAAGGCCAGCTTCCACACTAAAGGGATTCTATGAACATTCCACAAGCACACAATCTCAGAGCCTGGGAAGTTACGTGTGAGGCTGCAGTGATTCAGAAAGATAAATGTTAATGCTTCATGTTTCTGGGTGTGGTGAGAAGCTTAAACACCAAAGGGACCAAGTGACAGCACATCAGAATTTAGGATTGTCGTGCATTTTTGTGGAAGAAAAGACTTCAATTGTTCCTTTGTTTGCTGTCAGGGAGCTTGGCCAACACAAACCTGTTGGATACGATGGCTTTGGGCTACATTCCAGGTGCGAGAGGGAAGTTTGGCAGTGAGGCTAACACAAACCTCAACCAGGACAGACATGATGAACATAGTGCGAGGGACCCTGTGTATTTACATAGTGCCTCTCCCCAAAGGGCTTCACGACCAAAGAAACACTGTTTTGATGTGTAGTTGTGTAATTTTGCAGGAAATGCAGTGGCCAAATTGTGTACAGTGCGATCCCACAATTAGCAATGAAATAGACACCAATGGCTCCATCTGATTCAGGGGTGTTGGTTGAGGGATAAATACTGACCAAAGGAGTACGGAGAACTGTCTTGCCCTTTTTCAGATTAATCCCAAGTAATCTCGTAAACCCGCCTGAGAGGGTAGTCAGAGCTTTCTGCCATGTTGCAGGCGCTTTAGAAATGTGTTTGATACTATTAATAAAGTCAGCTCCTGGATGACCTGTGTTGGGTCAGAATAAACACCTCGGGCAACAATCCCTGGACAACATTGGACAATTTGCGACATGCTTAATTTTATTATAAATGAAACTCATGTTGCACAATATATCGTGTTGCACCCATCAGGTCACATGCAAGAGTGCCAAATGTCAATGGTTGCAACAATTTAGATCACAGGAGAGAAGGATACTGATTGGATAGCAAGTCAATTCTGATTGGCTGACATATTGTTAAGGGGGAAGCAATAAGGCGGCACGGTGGCTCAATGGTTAGCACTGCTGCCTCACAGCGCCAGGGGCCCAGGTTAGATTCCACCCTTGGGTGACTGTCTGTGTGGAATTTGCACATTTTCCCCGTGTCTGCGTGGGTTTCCTCCGGGTGCTCCGGTTTCCTCCCACAGTCCAAAGATGTGCAGGCTAGTTGGGTTAGCCATGGGATTTACAGTGATAGAGTAGGGGTGAGCAACCTTCAAACGCTTGAATGGCCTGTTTCCACACTATGTATTATAGACTCCCCAGGCTTCTGAGTAATTCAAAAAGGTACAAAGTTTCAAGATATTCATTTAGTTTGCAGACCCCTGGATGTGAGCACATGTATCATAAATTGGTTGCAAATGTGGCAGAAAGCACAAGGTTATTCACACCACTGTGTGAGATTTCTACTGACACTCAGTGGCCTTCTGCTACGCTCTGCTACAGGATGATGCTAGCTGAGGAAGGTTTGTGCAATGAAAACAAAATAAGCCATCTGAAGAAAGCATTTTATAAGCTTGGGACTCGGCAAGATATTTTACCTTCAATGAAGCCCATTTGAAATGTTGCCTCTGTTGTAATGCAGGAGCCAATTTGTGTGCAGCAAGCTTTCACAAGCAGCAATACAATAATCATCAGATCATCTTTCATCAGTCATGTTGAATGAGGGGTAAATATTCTTCAGGACACCCGGGTTTAAGAGCTCTTTTTTCATATTTGTACCGTAGGATTGTAAACGTTCATGTGACAGGGCAGGTAGGGACTCTCCGCAATGGTTTTGCCATGCTCACCTCAAAGGTCGCAGTTCAAGGCTAACTTTAGAAGGTTGTGCTCAAGTTTCTCCAATACAGTACTGAGGGAATCCTGCACCGTTAGAGGTGCTGGCTTTCTGGTGGAGCATTAACCCAGCTGTGCTTGTTGAGTGGAGGTATTAGATGCAATGGCATCATTTAAAGAAGTCATAGCGTCATACAGCACAGAAGCGGACCCTTTGGTCCAACCAGTCCATGCCGACCATAATCCCAAACTAAACTAGTCCCACCTGCCGGCGCTTGGCCCGTATCATAGAACGTAAGAACATAAGAAATAGGAGCAGGAGTAGGCCATTTGGCCCATTGACTCCCCTCCACCATTCAATAAGATCATGGCTGATCTTATCATGGACTCAGCTCCACTTACCCACCTGCTCACCATAACCCTTAAATCCTTTACTGTCCAAAAAAACTATCTACCTTTGCCTTAAAAACATTCAGTGAGGTAGCTTCAACTGCTTCACTGGGCAGGGAATTTCACAGATTCACAATCCTTTGGGTGAAGAAGTTCCTCCTGACCTCAGTCCTAAATCTGCTCCCCCTTATTTTGAGGCTATGCCCCCTCATTATAGTTTCACCCACCAGTAAAAACAACCTCCCTGCTGCTATCTTATCTATTCCCTTCATAATTTTATATGTTTCTATAAGATCCCCCCTTATTCGTCTAGATTCCAATGAATACAATCCCAGTCTACTCAGTCTTTCCTCATAAGCTAAGCCTCTCAACTCCGGAATCAACCTAGTAAACATCCTCTGCATCCCCTCCAGTGCTAGTATATCCCTTTTCAAGTAAGGAGACTAAAACTGCACACAGTACTCCATGTGTGGCCTCACCAGGACCCTATACAGCTGCAGCATAACCTCCCTGTTTTCAAACTCCATCCCTCTAGCAATGAAGGACAAAATTTCTTTTGCCTTCTTAATTACCTGTTGTACCTGCAAACCAACCTTCCGTGATTCATGCACAAGGTCCCTCTTTACAGCAGCATGCTGCAATTTTTTACTGTTCAAATAATAGTCCTTTTTACTGTTTTTCCTACCAAAATGGATAACTTCACATTTACTAATATTGTACTCCAGAGATAGTAGGAACTGCTGATGCTAGAGAAATTTCATTTCTGAAGAAGGGTCTAGACCTGAAACGTCAGCTTTCCTGCTCCTCTGATGCTGCTTGGTCTGCTGTGTTCATCCAGCTCTACACCTTGCTATCTCAACATTGTATTCCATCTGACAGACCTTTGCCCACTCACTTAAACTATCCGTATCCCTCTGCAAACTTTCAGAGTCCTCTGCACACTTTGATCTACCACTCATCTTAGTGTCATCCGCAAACTGAGCCCTGAGGCATACCACTAGTCACTGATCACCAACCAGAAAAGCACTCATTTATCCCCACTCTTTGTTTCCTGTTAGTTAACCAATCCTTGATCCATGCTAATACATTGCCCATAAAACTGTGCATGTTTATCTTATGCAGCAGCCTTTTGTGCAGTACCTTGTCAAATGCCTTTTGAAAATCCAGATGCACCATATCTACTGGGTCCCCATTGTCCACTGTACTCATAGAAATCCAGCAAATTAGTTAAACATGACCTGCCTTTCATGAACTCATGCTGCCTCTGCCCAATGGGGCAATTTCTATCTAGATGTCCAGTTATTTCTTCTTTGATGATAGATTCAAACATTTTCCCCACTATAGAAGTTAAGCTAACCGGCGTCATATTTGCTGTTTTCCAATCTGCTGGAACTGCCCCAGAGTCCAGTGAATTTTGGAAAATTACCACGAGTACATTTGCTATTTATCCCACCATTTCTTTTAGTACTCTGGGATGCATTCCATCAGAGCCAGGAGACTTGTCTACCTTTGACTCCATTAGCTTGCTCAACATAACCTCTTTCATGATAATGATGTCTAGGTCCTCACCTACCTTAGTCTCCTTGTCATCAATTACTGGCATGTTATTTGTGTCCTCCATTGTGAAAACTGACACAAAATATCTGTTCAATGCCTTGGCTATTTCCTCATTTCCCATTCTTAAATCCCCTTCTCATTCTCTAAAAGGACCAATGTTTACCTTAGTCACTCATTTTTGCTTTGTATATTTGTAGAAACTTTTGCTATCTGTCTTAATATTCTAAGCTAATTTACTCTCATAATCTGTCTTACTTTTCTTTATAGCTTTTTTGTGGCTTTCAGTTGACATTTAAATTTTTCCCAATCTTCTAATTTCCCACTGGTCTTTGCCACTTTGTATGCCTTATCCTACAATTTGATAGCCTCCCTTATTTCCTTAGACGTCCATGGCTAATTACACCTTTTCCTACAGTCCTTCCTTTTCACTTTGATGAGCACTTTGAAAAATTGCTTTGAAAGTCCTCCACTGTTCCTCAACTGTCCCACCATAAGTCTTTGCTTCCAGTCTACTTTAGCCGACTCCTCCCTCATCCTCTTGTAGTCTCCTTTGTTTAAGCACAGTACCCTGCTATTGGATTTTATCTTCTCACTTTCCATCCGTATTCTAAATTGAACCATACTGTGATTGCTCCTTCTGGGAGAATCCCTAACTATGAGATCATTAATTATCCCTGTCTCATTACAGAGGACCAGATCTAGGATAGCTTCCTCCCTCGTCAGTTCCATTACACACTGTTCGAGAAAACTATCGCCAATACATTCTCAATGAACCCCTCCTCAAGGCTGACTTCGCCGACCTGGTTCGACCAATCGACATGTAGATTAAAATCCCCCATGATAAATGCCATAACATTTTTACAGGCATTAGTTATTTCTTTGTTTATTGCCCATCCCAATGTGATGTTATTATTTGGTGTCCTATAGACTACACCTATCAGTGACTTTTTCTTCCTAGAATTTCTAATTTCCATCCAAATGGAATCAACCTTATTCCCCATAGAACTTAAGTCATCTCTCACTACCTCCCTGATGTCATCCTTAAATATCAGAGCTATCCCTCCAAACATTTCGCATTCATGTACTTATCTAAATGTCTTTTACTTGTTCTAACTGTACCTGTATCCACCACTTCCTCTGGAAGTTCATCCCACACATGAACCACTCCCTGTGTAAAAAAAATTGCCCCTCATGTCTTTTATAAATCTTTCTCCTCTCACCTTAAAAATATGCCCTCTAGTCTTGAAATCCCCCACCCTGGGGAAAAGACACCTGCCATTCACCCTATCCATGCCCCTCATGATATAAACCCCTGTAAGGTCACCCCTCAACCTCCTACACTCCAGTGATTAAAGTCCCAGCCTATCCAGCCTTTCCCCGTAACTCAAACTCAAAGTGCAGGGGGTTATAAGCGCCCAGCTGAGTGAACGTTAACAGGTTTTATTGGACATAGCAATGTAAAAGGGATTGTAAGAGAGGACATCTTATGGAGCTGCAGCAGACACAGGGTCCAGTGCCATGTGATCTGATCTCCTTATGCACATGCCCAGTTGCCATTTTGAGAGTAATACTTAATCCTTTACTTCACACTTTCCCCCAAGTTGCTCTTTGAAAGGGGAGAAAAAGGGACAGCATAGATTTTCTGGTAATCACAAATATGGTACTTACAGTTAGAAGGTGTGAACATGTTAGGATTTGATAGGATGATATAGCCATGTGTACCAACCTTAAAATGTAGACTACATGAACACTGTTGATTAGAGATAAGGGTGAGTAAATGTGTAGCCTTTTGGCTGGAAATTGTTATCGGTAGAAATAGCTGATTGCAATCCATAGAAACAGCATATCGCCTTAGTTTCGGTAGTAAAGTTGGAGCTGTACACCATCTTTCGATATCCATGAATAAACTCCTAACAAAGAAACCAGAGTTGTGTCTGATCTGAAGAGGGGATAAAGAGTTCGGTCACCCTTTCACATTTCCCACGAACTGTGAACCTCATGAACTATTTCTTCTGATTTCTACTTTGCCCACCTCAGATCCTCACAGTGAGGTTCCTTGTGTTTGAGGCATCAGTCTGCATTACAAAATCGATACGTTACTTGAGCAGGATCCGGGCTCAGTGGGCACACGGTGGGGCGATTGGGACCTGGCCATTATTAACCCGGGACGCAGCAGAATTTCAAGCTACCTCATGGTTCTGTGATACCCTCTTGCAAATACCGACCCTAACCCCTCACACTACTGGAGGAATACTGAGGACACAAGTACCGACTGGGGGGGTAGGGGGCCCCAAGTGAGAAGTGGGCATAGTTCAAATGGAGTGCCACCTCAATATCTCCTTTTGCCACAGTCCGTGTTCAGCCACATTTTAGGGCTACAATTGTGTTGGAAATCTCTTTGCTTCAAATCAGTGTGGTGCTGTAAGACCAGGCTAGGCCAGGGGGATCATGGTCACTTTCCTGAGTCTTTATGCTCAGGATTTGATCAGAATTACATTTAAAGCACTTTAGCTGTGAGGGTGGGGTTTGAACCTACATTGTCAGACCTTCTGCATTACTAGCCCAGGGACATTATCACTAAGCCCCCGCCCATCTCCCTTACCTCAGAATGGAAATGGGTATGTCTGAGTTTCTGGTGAAGTCAAGTTAACATTAGTGAGTGCCATTTGGCATAGGGGTGATTAACAGGAATCAGTGTGGACTTGATGGGCTGAAAGGCCTCTTTCCGTTCTGCAGGGATTCTATGTCATCAGGTAGCAATATTAATTGTTACAAATCGAGGAAATGTCTTTCTCTTGTTCCCCCAGCTCATCACAAAATATATTTAAATATTCTACCCAGTTATCTGTGGCCAATTATACATTTTGAATGTTTTCAAAGAGTTATAGTTTTTGGAGTTAAAGGTTATGGGGGAGAAAGCAGCAACAAGGGACTGAGTTGGATGATCAGCCATGATCATATTGAATGGTGGAGCAGGCTCAAAGGACTGAATGGCCTACACCTGCTCCATAGAAGGATCTAGAATCATAGTGTGGAAGCAGGCCATTCGGGCCATCAAGTCTGCACCAACCCTTCAAAGAGGATCCTACCCTGTACCACCCATGGCTAACCACCTAGTCTGCACTTCCCTGGCCACTGCAGGGCAATTTTGCATGGCCAATCCACATATGCTGCACATCTTTGGATGGTGGGAAGAAACTGGAGCACCCAGGGGAAACCCACACAGATACGGGGAGAATGTGCAAACTCCACACAGAAAATCACCCGAGGGTGGAATCGAACCCGGGTCCCTGGCACCATGAAGCTGCAGTGCTAATCACTGAGCCACCATGCTGCCCTGTTCTCCGTTTCTAGAAACTTTCTCTCCAAGGCTCTAGCCACGTATGCTTTGATATGATCTGATGTCACCGATGATGCACTCTAACAATGAGCATAATGGCTTTTGGCCCCTGGTACTACAATCACTGGAGCTCCTGATCCCTCCATCTCTAACAGCCAGGTAGAGATTCCACTTGCTCTCCAGTGTCCCCACCAATGTGAGGCAGCTGGAAGGCCACCTCTAGTCTCCTTCCCCTCCCTGCGATTCTCCGCTCCTGTTGCTAGACACAGTATGGCTGGTCATGAAAGAGAGCCATGACATTGTATTAGAATGGAGGTGGGTAGGAAAGTTTGATAGGCACAAAAGGAAATGCACAGGGTGTCAGTATGAGGCAGGAATGAGGGTGTGATGGGTAGTGCTTGAGAAGATAGAAGTGTATTGTGACAATGCACATTGGATGGAGATGAAGATGCAATTCTACTCATCCATACTGACCTGGTTAGGTCCTTGAAACTCATACTTTGAATCCACGCTCCTACTGTTTCAGTCCTGGGCCACCTTCTTGACATTAGCAACGAGGTTCTTTGTCCTTGAAATAACTCTTCAGAGGCCAGCATCCCATCCTCAATCACCCTTTATTTAAAACTTCAATAGAAATTGACAATAGCACTGTCTCTGACTGAGTCAGGCATTCAGGGGCTCGATATCCCTGATAGTTATCATTTTATGTCAGCCAGGGTTCCCTGATTGGACCAGATTAACAGCCCCAATTAGGGGTCTATGAGGCCCAGAGACAAAAAAAAACGCAGATGCTGGAACCCAAGGTGGACAAACAGGAGGTTGGAAGAACACAGCAAGCCAAGCATTACCATTTGGGTATTACCCTTCTTCAGGACTGGATGTGGATAATAACCAAAACATTGACTGCTCCTTTCCTCCAGATGCTGCCTGGCTTGCTGTGTTCTTCCAGCCTCCTGTTTGTCTAACTATGAGATTGAGCTGGCTGACCTCAATACAATCTCTACAGTCCTGACGCAGGGAAACAGAAACTGCTTCCCAATTCTCACTGCCTCTATGCGACTGCTCGTGGAAAATGTGGGGAGCAGAGCTCTGGGCATCCTATCTGCATCCAACACCATGTCTCACCATGTCTCATTGGATTTTCCCTCTAGGTAAGATGCCAGCATGATGGGGCGGGGTGGGGAGGTGGTGTTACCTTCAGCATGTCATCATTGACAATCACTCGTTAACAAGTATGATTGTCCAGCTAGGAAATTGCACGTCACTGAGCGTGAGTTCTGTGTGTCCTCGCATGACTGATGGGCCCAATCCTAGAGCCACCTCTCCGATGTTTCCACCAGCTGGAATTGATCCTTGGCCTTGAGATTGTTGGCATTCCTTTCTCCGGTTCCTTTGCCATGTTTCGCCTTCCCAATGAGTGCTCTTGAAGAATTGTGCCCCTTCAAACAGGAGCTTCCGCTAAGTTGGTTTCTTCTGAACATGCGTCTCTCAGGCATTGACATCCACATTGATGGAAGCCTTCAGGCTGTCTATGAAACTCTTCCTTTGTCCTTCTCTCATTCAAGTGCCTTCCTTGAGCTCGGTGAAGATGTGCTTTGGCAGTCAGAGCTCAGGAACCCTCAGCACATGTCCGTCCCAGAGCAGCTGGCTATGATGATCATGGTCTTGATGCTAGTGGTATTACCCCCATTTCTGCAGAGGAAGGGGATAGCCTGGTGGTGTTACATAGAAACATAGAAGATAGGATCAGGAGGAGGCCATTCAGCCCTTCGATCTTGCTCAGCCATTCTTCATGATCATGGCTGATTTTCCAACTCAGTAGTCTAATCCTGATTTCTCCCCATGACCTTTGCTCCCATTCACCCCAAGTGCTATATCTAGTCACCTCTTAAATACTTTCAATGTTTTGGCATAAACAACTTCCTGTGGTCATGAATCCCACAGACTCATCACTGTTTGGGTGAAGAAATGTCTCCTCATCTCCATCCTAAATTGTCTTCCCGGAATCTTCATACTGTGACCCCTGGTTCTGGTCACACCCACCATCGGGAACATCCTTCCTGCATCTACCCTGGCTAGTCCTGTTAGAACTTTATCACTAAACTATTAATCCAGAGACCCAGGTAATGTTCTGGGGATCTCGGCTCAAACGCTGCCATGGCAGATGGTGGAATATGAATTTGAAATGCAATCTAGAATGGCTAATGACGACCATAAAATGATTGTTGGTCCATCCAATTCATTAATGTCCTTAAAGGAAGGAAACTGCTGTCCTTACCCAGTCTGGCCTACATGTGACTCCAGCCCCAAAGCAATGTGGTTGACTCTGAACTGCCCTCCAGGCAGTGAGGGATGGGTGGCATGGTGGCACTGTGGTTAGCACTGCTGCCTCACAGTGCCAGGGTCCTCAGTTCGATTCCACCTTTGGGCGACAGTCTGTGTGGAGTTTGTATATTGTCGACATGGATTTCCTCTGGGTGTTCCGGTTTCTTCCCACACTCCAAAGATGTGCAGCTTAGGTGGATTGGCCATGTTAAATTGTCTCGTATTGGCCAGTGATATGCAGGCTAAGTGGGTTAGCCATGAGAAATGCAGTGGTACAGGGTGGGGAGGGGGGTGGGTTTGGGTGGGATGCTCTTTGGCGGGTCGGTGCAGACTGGATAAGCCGAATGGCCTGCTTCCACACTGTAGGGATTCTATGATGAATGTTGGCCCAGCCAGCGATGCCCTCATCATTCTGAGCGAATAGCAAAACAAGATTAGATGGGCACACACTGAGATTGTGCCACCAGCTGCACCCCATACAACTGCTACTGTTCTCTCTGGAGTCACATGTAGGCCAGACCACGTAAAAACAGCAGATTTCCTTCCCTAAAGGGCATCATTGTGGGTCTTTATAGTAACTGACACCATTGTGCTAGCTGTTCACTGAATTCAAACTTTATCATCCACCGTAGTGGAATTTGAGCCCATCCTCCTCAGAACATTAGCCTGGGAGTCCAAGGATTGCTATGCTAACAACATTACCACAATAAGGGTGTCAAGTTATAGAATGTGAATGCAGAGTCGGCCATAACTACTGACTCCTGGATACCAAACAAAACAAATTCCTTGGCTAAAGCATTTTTTGCGATGAGTTCAGACAGATTTCCAGGTGAGATGTGTCTGCACACATCACCCCACGCTGACATACTGCCAGCTACACCCACTATTCAGTTTGAAATATGAAAGAAATAATAAGCTCAGAGCCAGAGGGCAGATGATGAACAGACAGATTTTGCAACATAGACACTTGTACAAATTTAGCTTTTTAACCGTCAGCTTGTCACTTTGTGGCTTTTCTGGGTACACCCAGAAGCAGTAAATTTAAAATCTCAGTCTGAAACCTCTCCATGGCCTCACCTCTTCTCTATCCATGTGACTCTACATCCCTTTGAGAACTTTGCATTCATCTAAATCCTGTCCCATCACATCCTATAGCCACCTCACCTCCAATCTCAGAGGGTGGTCATGTCATTTACAGCTTGTAATCCAGAGGTGGCAGAAAAAGTACTGGTGATGTGAGTTCAGATCCCACACAGCATTTAGAATCAAAGAATCCCTACAATGGGGAAACAGGCCCTTCAGCCCAACAAGTCCACACTGACCCTCAGAGCATCTCACACAGACCCATCCCCCAATAACCCACCTAATCTACACATCCCTGAACACTACGTGCAATTTAGCATGGCCAATCCACCTAGCCTGCACATCCTTGGACTGTGGGAGGAAACTCACACAGACACGGGGACAATGTGCAACCTCCACACAGACAGGTGTCCAAGGGTGGAATCGAACCCCGGTCACTGGTGCTATGAGGCAGCCGTGCTAACCACTGAGCCACCGTGCTGCCTCATTTAGCCTCAGTGATGCCACAATTTGTAACTGCTGCCACTTAAAAAAAACCCCATTGGGTTCGCTAATGCCCTTTAGGGAAGGAAATCTGCTGTTGCTACTGGTCTGACCTACATGGGACTCCAGACCTACTGCAATAAGGTTGACTGCCCTCTGAAATAGTCTGAACAAGCCACTCAATTTGGACAAGGGCCGCCAATGCTGGCAAAGCCCATCTCTCATGAGGCAATGAAAGGAGAAGTAACGCTTGGCTCTTAGAATTTCCAGCATAACTCTCTATTTTTTGAGAACCTCTCTCCTCCTTTAAGACTCCCCTTCTTTCTTTAATGAAGCATCTGCCTTGATGCCGTAAGCAGTCAGGTTTCTGGTTAAGTCACTGCATGTAGGACCTTTGGGAGACTTTGCAAAACTGCAGGCACCTTGTAAACCCAAGCTGTTGCTGTCCAAACTGAAGCAGTTACCAGTTTCACCTGCATCTCACTGCGAAGGTGCCAGCCCTTAAAATGAGTCCGGAATATTCTCTGCATGGGTGCCGCTAAAAAAAGCTGACCCATCCTGTAAGGGGCGCTGACTGATTGTGAGTGAATGGGTGTCAATTTAAGTGACAAAAGGAAATGATCACAAACTCTTAAGAGAAAACTCTTTCAAGCAGCAGGTAGTTAGGATCTGAAGTGCACAGCCTGAGAGTGTGGCAGATGCAGGTTAAATCAAGGCATTAATCCAGAAAGGAGGAATTCACAATGTTCTGGGAAGTAGGCTGGGTCAGTGGCCCTAGGAGAATTAGAATTGTAGAGTCATACAGCATGGAAACAGACCCTTTGGTCCAATTCCAACCAAGTTTCCTAAATCTAAACCCATCCCACTTGTATACGTTTGACCCATATCCCACTGAGCCTTACCAAACCACGTACCTGGCCAAAAGTCTTTTAAATGGTGTAACTGTGCCCACTTCCACCACCTCTTTCAGCAGTTTATTCCACACGCAGTTTTAAGGTGAGGAGAGGGATTTAAAAGAGACATGAGGGGCATTTTTTTTTTACACAGTGGGTGGTTGGTGTGTGGAATGAACTTTCAGAGGAAGTGGTGGATGCTGGTACAGTTACGTTTAAAAGACCTTTGGATAAGTACATGAATACGAAAGGTTTGGAGGGACAAGGGCCAGGGGCAGGCAGGTGGCACTAGTTTAGTTTGGGATCATGTTCGGCATGGACTGGGTCAGAGGTGGGGGGTGGTGGTGGTGGGTGGGGATGCTCGCAGGCCTCTTTTGCGCCTAAATCAAAACAAACCAGCAAATTTACACCAGTGCCAGCACATTTCAGGTTCCTCTGAATCTGAGCCACAGGGGAAAAGGGTGTGACAAGTCTTTGTGGTTGCTGCTCTCTGCTTTTGGCTGGTATGGGTGTGTCTATTCAGAGTAGACACTTTGTCAATGTATAAGAGGCTGAGGATCGGAGGCACTGAGCTCTAACTGCGATCTCAGGAGGGAGGGGACAAGATTATCTCTTGGATTCTGGTTGATAGCGTGTTAGCCCAATTCACAGCAGTATGTCTGTGAAGAACAGTATGACTATCACTAGCAGCTATAGTGGCAGTAACAGTGGGGCTGGTTTTAGTGGGCTTCAGGGCTTCAGTAGCGGTTCTGGTTTGATCCGCTCAAGCATTCAGCCAAAATCCTTTTCCAGTTACTCAATGAGCGCCCTTCGATCTGGGCCCCGCATCAGCCTGAGCGGTGGAGGCGGGTCCATGGGCTACAGGAGCTCGTACATGGCAGGGGGCGGCTCAGGGTCTTTCGCCTTGATGTCGGGGGGTCTAGGAATGAACGAGAAAGATGCCATGCAGAACCTCAACCAGCGTCTGAGCACCTACCTCGAGCAGGTCCACTCGCTGGAGCTGGAAAACAGCAAGCTGGAGAAAGAAATTCGCGAGTTCGCCTCCTCCAGGACGATTGACTGCTTTGACTGGTCCATTTACAACAGCAGAGTCAAGCCCCTGCAGGATCAGGTAGGTCACTGCTGTTCAATTCCCTGATGAGAGATCGTAGGAACAGCCGATGCTGGAGAATCTGAGATAACAAGGTGTAGAGCTGGATGAA
>NC_063369.1:12341747-12367933 GCF_021869965.1 Rhincodon typus
CAGGGGCACCCAAAGGAGGCCACTCTGTCCATGGGTTCCATGTTGGCCATTCACCGAGCTATCCAGCCAGCCTGTTTGCCTCCTGAACCTCAATCCTCAATGTCCACCAAACGTTACTTTCCCCCATGTGCCTATCCCATTTGAAGCAATCGGTCGCTTCTGCCAACCCCTCCCTGCCCTCCATGTGGGCAGTGGGTCAGAGGTCATTGCCATTCAATGTGTCCCTCCCCATTCAGAACACAGTGAGTAACCCTCTCTCTCTCGGATTTCTCAGGTACAGATTCAAGCCACACAGACCAAACAGGCTAACCAGGCTTATGTTGGGGTGAAGGCCGAGCTTACTACATACCATCAGGAGTTGCTGACCCTGGATGCTGAGTATAACGCCTTGCTCGGCTCTGTAAGTAACTCCCGATTGTTTATCCTAAGGTCATTCCGGCCTGTACTGAAACAGGCTCCATTCGGGCAGGGATAAAAAAATCTGACTGACCCAGACTTGCCTTGTCATTTCCAGCTGAAGGGTCTGGAGAATAACCTGATGAACGTCGAGTCCAGATACGACATGCAGCTTCAGGGACTACAGTGTAGAATCGCACAGCTGGAGGGAGAGCTGGGACAGATCAGAAGTAACATCCTTCAGCAGACACAGGAATACGAGAAGCTGCTTAACATCAAGATGAATCTGGAGAAGGAGATTGGGCAGTACAGGATTCTGTTGAATCAAAGCCAAAGGTAAGGCAGCGTCGCTGAGTAGGAGCAGAATTAGGAACTGGAGGAGCCCAGTTAACTACCCACCGTCCCACTCCCCAAAACCCCCCACTCCCCCTGCCTCTGGTATTCAACCAAATTGGGCCTGAGCACCATTATCCCACACTGTGTCCAGGGGCCCACAAGCAACAACTTTCATCTGTCATGCCTTGCTCTCAAGTCTGCAAGCTTCTCTCCATGTGGAAAGCCAGGAAGCTCATCTGTTTGGTTGAAGACTGGGCCTGAGTGTGGCTTCTTTACGATTGAAATTTGGAAAATCGGAGCAGGAGTAGGCCATTCCACCCTTTGAGGCAGCTCTGCTACTCGTTATGACTATGGCTTATCATCATCACCCAGGATGTGAATGTCGGTAGCAAGTCCAGCATTTGTTCCCCATTCCTAATTGTCTCTTGGGAAGGTGGTGGCGAGCTGCTTTCTTAAACCCCTGCTGGCTTTAGGCTCCAGGGACACCCACAATGCAGCTCAGGAGGGAGTTCCAAGATTTTGACCCAGCGGCACTGAAGGAACAGCGATATATCCCAAAGTCAGGTTGGTGTGTGGCTTGGAGGGGAACTTGCAGGGGCTTGTGTTCCCACGTATCTGCTGCCTTTGTCCTTCTGGATGGAAAGCGGTCGCGGAAGGAGTTCCCAGTGGCTGAGGAGTCCGGAGCCAGGGATCACAGTTTAAGGATATGGGTTAGGCCATTTTGGACTGAGATGAGGAGAAATGGCTTCACCCGGAGGGTGGTGAGGCTGTGGAATTCTCTGCCACAGAAAGCAGTTGAAACCAAAAACATTGAATGATTTCAAGAAGGAGTTAGATATATTTCTTAGGCCTAAAGGGATCAAAGGGTATTGGGAGAAAGTGCGAACAGGGAACTGAGTTGGATGATCAGCCATGATCATATTTAATGATGGGGCAGACTCAAAGGGCTGAATGGTCTCCTCCTGCCCCTAGTTTCTGTGTTTGGAAGGTGCGTCTAAGAAGCCTTTACAAGTTTCCATAGCCCATCCTGTAGATGGTATCCCATCCCAATTGATCAGTCTTACAGCTTTCATGTAAATGCACACCATTAAAAGGGGCAACACACACTCAGTGATGTTGGCATACCACAGAATCGCAGAAACCCTACAGTGAGGAAGCAGGCCATTCAGCCCATCGAGTCCAGACCTGGGCAGACATAGGCCAGACAAGATATGTTTAATTCCGTGGCAGTGTTGCCAACTGCCCAGGATTTCCCTGGAGGTTGCAGTAACTACAGATTAATCTCTTTGGCATCATTCTGAGCAACAGCCAGGAGAAAATCACAGCGTCAAAAAATGAGTGTTTTTTTTCTAGTTTTCTTTGAAATGAAGTGTGTTTTAGATTGAATAGGTTACAGCCTGTTTGATTGGACGCTTCAAAATCATCCAGTGGCATATCAAAGACCTGCTTGCTTTCCTATTGGCTGGGGAGAACATGGCTTGCCATGAGGATAGACAGTTGCGTGACCAATGGCAGGGGTTCTGAGGTGGTGGGCTGCAGAGTGGTAGCAGGCCATGTGACAGATCCTGTGGACTATCTCTGACGAGAGTTGGCTCCCCTCACAATTACTCACCAATCTTTATTCTCCTGAAGTTGAGGGTTGGGGAACAATGTCTGAATCCTAGGGATCGTCCACAAACTGGGCCAGAAGTCAGAGTCTGTTTCAGGAGGAAACGATGGCTAACTAAATGACATTATCTACTGCAAAGACAGCAAACTAGCAAGGAAGATACAGGTAAATGGTGCACTCAATAATGTACCCTGTTTCTCCTTTCAGCTCGATCCAATCTGGTAGCAGCTCCTCCTCCTTTTTGTCAGGATCAGGATCTCAATCTGGTAAGTATTCCAGTGTTTTTGTGAGGTGTGTGATAAGGGATGCCTCTGCTCTCAGTAGGAAATGCAAGTGGGCCATTGTCTCCACTTGAGCCCATCATGTTCTGCCTGGTGTAGACTGATGCTTGTGAGCAGCTGTTCCCTTCTCGATATGTGGGCATTGCTGGGTGGGTTCAGGGCCCCTCTATACTCCCACCCCTGCCCACAGTAGGTCAGAGGAGGTGGGTGCTCTTTCTGAATCCCTACAGTCTGTCCTGCTGCTGAAGTTCCAGGATTTTGACCCAATGATGCTAAGGGATCCTGGCAAGTGTATGACTGAGTTGGAATGGGCTGTGTCTTTAGAGATTGAAGAGCATTGCCAAGGCACTGTTGCCCATGTCTTTGGTGATAGGGCAGTGGGAAAGGGAGGTCGCTGTGCTATTTGCTCATTCTCGTGACCTTTAGAAATGATCTTGCTAAATGTCGCACAGCTGTTCTCTCTATCTTCATTGCACTGTCCTTTGCTTCTTCTGACAGGAACAGGATCTAGCACCTCAGCAACCACGTGAGTGATTTTGACACTTTTATTGTGACTGTGAACATTACTTGTGCTATTGTGGAAAGAATTGCTGTGATTGGTCCCAATGATTTTTGGCTTGACAGTGATATCACAAACAGGGAGGGGCTCCCGTCAAACAGGGAGCGGCTTCCATCAAACAGGGAGGGGCTTCCATCAAACACTCCCAGTACAGGGACAGCACGGGGTTAGATTTAGAGTAAAGCTCCTTCCACACTGTCCCCATCAAACACTCCCAGGACAGGGACAGCACTGGGTTAGATACAGAGTAAAAGGATGGGTGAAATCTAGGGTTCATTCTCCAAAAAGGCTGGGGTCATTGGTTAATAATTTGACCTTTTCAAGTTTTGGGATGGACCAATATTTTATCTGGGTTAGGTACCAGTGCTAATGAAGGAAAGGTGGGTTGTTGAGGTTCGGACTCTCCATGATTGAATTCAATGATAGAGCAGGCCTGATGGCCTGAAGGGACTACTGATGGTCTTCATGTTCTTAAACGCTATGAGGAAGGGAAGTGGCAGCATTACAAGGTTTGACACTTGGTTCGGGCAGAGCTAATTTCAGACAGGACGTATATTTTCTGTCTCTAAGAGCAGACACTCACTTCTTTTGTCCTTTTCTGTTTTCTTTACAGAACGAAAATTATCACAGGTAAGAAAGCTTTCAAGTTATTTTCTGTAAAGTCTCTGTTTGTAGCCCTGACGTCCTTTGACCCACAAGCTTGAACTCTCAGTCAGTGATCAATTGGCTGATCCTGGATAAGGCTGTGTTGTATCTTCCTGTCCTTGCACGTTGGCAACATTTTTAATCTTGCACTGATCAGGAGACATGCAATAATGCCAAAGATCCAACGATCACAACAATTACTGCAGGAGAAATTGGCTGGCTCCAACCCCTGAGGATGTGTCACACAAGGGCAAGGTGTAGATTGGACTCTGGGCTGCTCATAGTGAGTGGTCAGTGAGACACAGACTCCTTTCCTGTTTGATCTACTTTAGAGATGGAGAGCCATGTTAGACTGAAGAGCGAGATTGATGTACTTATAGCAACTCAAATTTGTTTCAGTAGAACAAGCGGGTATAGCCTCAAGATAAGGGGGAGCAGGTTTAGGACTGAGGTCAGGAGGAACTTCTTCACCCAAAGGGTTGTGAATCTGTGGAATTCCCTGCCCAGTGAAGCAGTTGAGGCTACCTCATTGAATGTTTTTAAGGCAAAGATAGTTAGATTTTTAAACAGTAAAGGAATTACGGGTATGGTGAGCTGGTGGGTCAGTGGAGCTGAGTCCATGAAAAGATCAGCCATGATCTTATTGAATGGCGGAGCAGGCCCAAGGGGCCAGATGGCCCACTCCTGCTCCTGGCTCTTATGTTCAGTACTTGAAGGATAGACAAATAATACCTGTTTCATTTGGTGTCTTTGCAGAAAGGATAACTCGTTATTAATGACAACGGCTGGCACCAGGTCTCTCGGCAAGGCATTTTCTGGAGAACCATCATGATTATTTGCTGTTGCGGTTTCTTACAGAATCTCAGGTTGTGGGCTTTTCTCATGCGAGGCTTCTGTCTCACAGCCTTAACTTCTATTGCACTGAAATTGTAACAGAGCACCCACGACTCCCTTCAGACAGAATCCACTGTGTCCAAATCCAATCCATGGGGGCTACTGCTCCAAGAGAACCTTCACCACCACCTCCTCTTAAAAGACTGACCCTTCTCCATGTGACCGCTCTTGTTGCCAATCTGCCCCATGCAGAAACACCAACACTAGCAAGACACTGCTAGGGAGGCAATGTAATTGTTCCCATTCCCCATGTGGTGCCGTGTGCCCCAACCAGCTGAAAGGTAGTAGTGCCTATGGGCTGGATTCTTTGGCCTAGGGGCACAGTGGGTCTGATCACTGTTCGGCCCCTTTGAGACTGAACCTAAGGTGAGGGATTGGCTCGAGATTCCCAGGCTGATGGGAGCCTCCAGGGGGTCTGTTCCTCACAGAAGGACCAAATCACAGAAGCCAGGCCTTTCTCATTAGAGTCAGACCTTGCCTGTGAGCTGGCATCTTTCAACTCTGCCTTAATGCAGAGGAAGGAAACTCGCTGAGTCTCCCTGACCACTGGCCTTAGTGATTAACTTCCCTGAACTGGGGGATAGGACTGACTTGACTCACCTCTGGAACCGGACTGACTGCGTCTGTGGAAAGCCCTGGGCTGCTCAGAAATCTCAATGTCTTTCTGTATGTCCATTCTCTGCTTCAAAGCCAATCAATAAATGCTACATTTGTCATCCTCCCCCGTTGTGTGGTGTGAGTCATTATTGTGGAAAATGTCAAACTCTCAGAAGAAGGCAAGATGTTGGATGGAGGTATTCCAATTGAGAAAGATCTTCTCAAAGGGTAACAAACAGGTGAAGGATAATAGAGTCATAGAGATATACAGTAGGGAAACAGACCTTTCAGTCCAACTCGTCCATACCGACCAGATATCCTCAATGAACCTAATTCCCTTTGCCAGCATTTGGCCCAGATCCCTCTAAACCCTTCCTATTCATGTACCCATTCAGATGCCTATTAAAGGTTGTATTTGTACCAGCCTCCACCACTTCCTCTGGCAGCTCAATCCTGACACGCATCACCCTCTGCGTGAAAAAAGTTGCCCCTTAGGTCCCTTTGAAAATTTTCCCCCCTCATCTTAAACTATGCCCTCTAGTTTTGACTCCCCTACTCTGGGGAAATGACCTTAATATCCATGCCTCTCATGATTTTATAAACCTCAATAAGGTCAATCCTCATCTGATGGTCCAGGGAAAATAGCCCCAGCCTACTTAGAGTCTCCTTATAGCTCAAACCCTCCAACCCTGGCAACATCCTTGTAAATCTTTTCTGAACCCTTTCAACCCTCCAACCTTTTCACAATATTTTTTTTCTCTATAGCAGGGAGACCAGAATTAAGCGTAGTATTCCAGAAGTGGCCTAACCAATGTTCTGTACAGCCGCAACGTGACTTCCCAACTCCTATACACTGACCAATAAAAACAAGCATACCAAATGCCTTCTTCACCACCCTGTGTACTTGCGACTTGACTTTCAAGGAACTATGAACCTGCACCCCAAGATTTCTTTGTTTGACAACACATCTAATAGTCAGTAGTAGGCAACAAAGGAAAACTATTAATTTCTAACCAAGAGTTTGCAAGGTTAAACTCCTTCTATCAGTGGTCAAGGTACAGAATACTGAACTTGAGGAGGAGAAGGTGTTTACGAAAGGGAAGGTGATAGATATCTGGAGAAAAAAAAGACATCTATAGAGAGAGCAGAGATTCAAAGAGCTCAATGATAAGCTGTAACAGGAAGGAGCAGAAATGTGCAGCAGAAATTAGAAGTAACAAGGGTTTAAAAAAAGTCAAAGCTTAAGTCTCTTTACCTAAATTTATTTGTAACAACATAGGAGAGATGATGATGCAAATAGAAGTAAATGGATGATTTAGTAGTTATTACAGAGACATGGCTTCAAGGTGACCAGGGCTGGGAACTCAATATTTCAAACTTCCCTTCAATTGAACTCTTCCCCCAACCTCAACTCCACTAATTTGTTCAAAGCCCCTCCCTGGATATATGATTTGCCAGGCCATTGGTTTCAGCAAAATTCCCAATGAAACAGCTCTCTCTTTCCCTAGTACTGGTATCATTGCCCGTTGAATCAGAACCCATTTCTCCCATGCAATCTTTGAGCCATGCATTACCTCTAATCTTATTTGCATTATGCCAATTTGCACAGGGCTCAAGTAATACTCTGAACATTATTGTTTTGTGGTTCTGCTTTTTAATTTAGTCCTGAGCTGCTCATGATCTCTCAGTGGAACCTGTGTCTTAGTTCTATCTATTGTCATGGTCCACGTCGGTAGCAATGACAACTGAATCGTTTCCATCCCACTCTAGGTTTTTCTGTAGCTGGAGGAGATGTCCTTAACATTGACACCATGTAGGCAATACAGCTTTCAGGACTCTGTCTATCAGTTATTCATTTATTTCTATTTGCAAAGACATCTCATCTATCTTGTTACTGACATACCAGCAAGTGGAAACAGAATATTCTTTTCCTTGTTAAAATTGTTCATAATTTTGAACACGTCAATGAGATCACCTCTTAATCTTCCCTGCTCCAAACTGAATAAGCCTCAAATCTTTCCTTGCATCTAAAATCCCTCATTCCTGGTATCATTCTAGTAGATCTCCTTTACACTTTCTCCAGGGCTTTAACATCCTTCTTTAAATAAGGTGCCCAGGACTGAACATAACACTCCAAAAGTGGTCTGACCAATGATTAATAGAGGTGTAGCATCACTTCCTTGCTTTTATACCTTAAGCCTCTATTTCTAAACCCAAGGATCCTATAAGCCTTCTTAACAACTTTTTCAACATGCCTGGGCACCTTCAGAGAATTATGCAAAGGAACCCTAAGATGCCTCTGGGTAATGGGCTCCTCCTCTGCCACTGCTGTTTCTGAACGGGAAAATAGCAGATAATTCAAACTGATACTTTCCATCAATCTTCACAGTGGAGGACACTATAAACAATCCAAAGATAACGGATAAGCAAGGTGCTAAGGGGAAGAAAGATCTTGCAGCATTCCTAAAATGATGAGCAGTTATATGGAGTATAGAGAGGTGTAGCACGGTGGCCCAGTGGCAGTGCCACCTCGCAGTGTTAGGGACTTGGGTTCGATTCCACCCTTGGGCGACTGTCTGTGTGGTGTTTGCATGTTTTCTCTGTGTCTGTGTGGATCCCCTCTGGGTGCTCTGGTTTCCTCCCACAGTCCAAAGATGTGCAGTTTAGGTGGATTGGACATGCTAAATTGCCCCATTGTGTCCAGAGATGTGCAAACTAGGTGGGTTGGCCATTAGAAATACAGGGTTACAGGGAGAGGTGAGGGGCATGGGTCTGGGTGGGATGATCTTCAGAGGGTTGGTGTGGACTTGATGGGCCGAGTGGCCTGCTTCCACACTATAGGGATTCTGCGATTTGATGAACTTCACTGTCAAATTAACTTCAGGGGTGGGGGAGAGTCTAGAAACAATTATTATGGATAGAATTAGAATGCACACAGTAAAAGATGGGAGGATGAGGAAGTTAACACAGATCTCAAAAGGGGAAATTATGCCTCAATGGCTCACTGGAGCTTTTGGGAGGAGGTAGCAGAAAGTCTAGTTGAGTATGACATGATGATCTGAAGTATCTGAGCAACCAGGAAGATTTTGCTACAGTGCCACACAATGAGTGTATGGAGAAAGTTATAGGTCATGGAATAAAAGGGACATGGTTACAAAATTGACTGAGGAATGGGAAACAGTACAATCATCATAAGATTTTTGTTTCCAGCTGGAGGAAGGTTTATAGTGGAGTTCCCAAGGATTGGCATTGAATGCCTTGCTTTTCCTGATAGATATTAATAGCCCAGATCTTGGTGTGCAGGGGATAATTTCAAAGTTTGCAGATAACACGAAACTTGGAAAAACTATAAACTGTGAGAAGTTCTAAACAGTGCAGAAATCGAAAGGACATAGACTTGTTGGAGTGGGCAGAAAGGTGGCAGATGATGTGTAATGCAGAGAAGTGTTGGGTGATGCATTTTAGTAGGATGAACACTGAAAGACAATATAAAGAGGAGATAAATCTAAAGGGGTTACAGGAGCAGAGGGAGCTGGATATGTATGTGCACAGATCACTGAAGGTGGTAGGTCAGGTATATAGAACAGCGAACAAAACGTACCTTTTCTAAAATTCATTCACAGGATGAGGGCATCATTGGTTAGGACAGCATTTATTGCCCATCCCTAATTGCCCAGAGGGCAGTTAAGAGTCAACCATATTGCTGTAGATCTGGAGTCACATGTAGGCCAGACCATGTAAGGATGGCAGTTTCCTTCCCTAAAGGACATTAGTGAACCTGATGGGGTTTTCCAACAATTGACAATGGATTCATGGTCATCACTAAACTCTTAATTCTAGGATATTTACTGAATCCAAATTCCAGCACCTGCCATAGCAGGATTTGAATCCAGGTCCCTGGAACATTAGCTGAGTTTCGGGATTAACAGTTCAGTGATAAGCACGAGGCTGTGGCCTCCTTATTTTTAATAGGGACATAGAGTACCAGAGTGAAGAGGTGATGTTGCATTTATATTCAAGACCTTAGTTGGAGTTTTGTGGATAGTTCTGGGTAGCACATTATAGAAAGGAAATGAATGCATTGGAGAGAATGCAGAAGTGATTTACAAGAATGGTTCCAGGGATCAGGAACTGCAGTAATGAGGATAGATTAAAGAAGTTGGGACTGTTCTCCATGGAGAGAAGAAAGTTGACAGGAGATCTGATAGAGCAGGGATGGAGAGTAGATAGTGGAAGCAATTCTCACTTCTAAAAGGAACAAGAGCAAGAGGACATATATGAATAGGAAGGGTTTAGAGGGATATGGACCTAATTTTGGCAAATGGACTGGATTAATTTAGGATATCTGGTCAGCATGCATGTGTTGGACCAAAGGGTTTGCTTCAGTTCAAAACATCTCTATGACTCTATCTCTCCATGCCAAGTGTGTGCCTTATTTGGAATTATCCGTGCATATGGCCAATCCTGAATATTTTGGCCAAATACATGCCTTATCTGGTACAGACAGCAATTACTGACCTCCTCAGATATAGTAAGAACTGCTGATGCTGGAGTCTGAGATAACACAGTGTGGAGCTGGGGGAACACAGCAGGCCAGGCAGCATCAGATGAGCAGGAAAGTTGACGTTTCGGATCAGGACCCTTCTTCAGAAATGAGGTTGGGGTGGGGGGAAAGGGAACTCAGAAATAAATAGAGAGGACAGGTGGGGCTGGGGAAGGTAGGTGGGATGGTGATAGGTGAGTGCAGTTAGGGAATGGTGGGGATTGGTCAGTGAGGCCGGAGATAGGTGGGAGAGAAGATGAACCGGTTGTGTCAGATCAAGGAGGCGGGGATGAGAGGGAGGGTTGGACATGGGATGAGGCTGGGGGTGAGGAGATTTTGAAACTGGTAAAATCCACATTTAGGCCATTGTTTCCTGAAGTTTTAACTCTGAGCAGGCCAGAGTGACTCAGTGTAATACCATTCATACAACAGCCTATTATTAAGCCTGTAATCAGTTCCTGTTATCTTCAGCCTTATCCAACAGTGGTCAAGCTCTCACAGATCAAGGACCTTTAGGTTTAGCTTTCAGCAATTGCTGCTGAGGTCTTGAAGAAGTGGAAGCTCTTTCTCTCTCTCTTGATTTCAACCAAAAGCTGGAGATTGTCATCCGAGGCTGCTGGATTGTATATGAGACAAAATCTGTTTTCTGAATTTGGATTTATACATGGATTTGTGAGGGGTAGATCATGCCTCACAAACCTTATTGAATTCTTTGAAGAGGCGACCAAACATGTGGATGAAGGTAGAGCAGTGGATGTGGTATACATGGATTTAAGTAAGGTCTTTGATAAGGTTCCCCATGGTAGGCTCGTGCAGAAGGTAAGGAGGCATGGGATAGGGGGAAATGTGGCAGATTGGATTCAGAATTGGCTGACCCTTAGAAGACAAAGGGTGGTAGTGGACGGAAAATATTCAACATAGTGCTCAGTTACGAATGGTGTACCACAAGGATCTGTTCTGGGTCCTCTTCTATTTGTAATTTTTGTAAATGATTTGGATGAAGGAGTGGAAGGGTGGATTAGCAAGTTCGTGGACGATACGAAGGTGGGTCACGTTGTGGACAGTGCAGAGGGCTGTTCTAGGTTACAAAGGGACATTGATAGAATGCAGAGCTGGGCTGAGAAGTAGCAGATGGAGTTTAACCCTGAAAAGTGTGAGGTGATTCATTTTGGAAGGACAAACTTGAAAGCAGAACACAGGGTTAACGGAAAGATTCTTGGCAGTGTGGAGGAGCAGAGGGATCTTGGGGTTCATGTTCACAGTTCCCCGAGAGCTGCCACCCAGGTGGATAGAGTTGTTAAGAAGGCGTATGGTGTGTTAGCTTTCATTAATAGAGGGATTGAGTTCAAGAGCCGTGAAGTTATGCTCCAGCTATACAAAAGCCTGGTTCGGCCACATCTGGAGTATTGTGTTCAGTTCCGGTCGCCTCATTACAGGAAAATGTGGAAGCGTTAGAAAAGGTGCAGAGGAGATTTACCAGGATGTTGCCTGGAATGGAGGGAAGGTCTTACGAGGAAAGGTTGAGAGAGCTAGGGCTTTTCTCTTCAGAACGACGAAGGATGAGAGGTGACTTGATAGAGGTGTACAAAATGATCAGAGGTATAGATAAAGTAGACAGCCAGAGACTTTTTCCTAGGGTGGAGGTAGCTTTTATAAGGGGACATAGTTTTAAAGTGAAAGGAGGTAGATATCGGGGAGACATCAGAGGCAGGTTCTTTACTCAGAGAGTGGTAGGGGCATGGAATGCATTGCCGGAGAGGGTAGTGGAGTCAGCCTTATTGGGGCATTTAAGTGGCTATTAGATAGGCATATGGATGATAGTATAAGGTAGCGGTGGAGGTTAGATAGACCTTAGGTTTAGGGTAAAAGTTCGGCACAACATCATGGGCCGAAGGGCCTGTACTGTGCTGTACTGTTCTATGTTCTAACTTGCCTTTTAGTCAAAGGTGCGTTTATGGGAAGTTACTATATTGGAACAATTAATTAGTAATTGTTACTGTGTGTATTATTCTGTTAAGTTTTCCAGTTACGTTATTCCAAGCTCTTCTTTCTTTTGTTGAAATTAGCTATGTTGTTTTAATAAATTGTGTTTTGCTCAATGTTGAGTAGTTTGACCAATCAGATTGCATCTGGAACACAGCAGCTGACATTTACCTTTAAAGTTAGAAAAAGTGACGGTCTGGGCTACCTTCTTAATTATTTTGAGGGCGTCTGGTCTTTTCTGGTCCATAACACTTCCAGGTTCAAACCTTGAAATTTGTGATGTCTTTTACCACCCCTCCCTCACCATGTTCCAGCCTGTGTAAGCCTGAGCTCATCCAACTTTCTGCAGTTCATGTCCAAACTTGCCCTGAATCCTGTTTCTGATCAGCCCGCATGTCAGAGACCTGAACTGGCCCCAGACCATCTTGGATTTCAAATCCATATCCTTGTTTTCCAATTGTTCCCTCACCCCTCCCTCTCTCTGTAATTTCCTCCTGTTTTACAATCCTCGCAGGCATCAAAGTTCCTTAGTGTCAACCTTGATTTTAATTACTCCATCATCAGTGGCTTCTGCTGCATGGGCCCGAAGCTCTGGAAGACCCCCCCTCCAACATCTCTGCTCCTCTCTATCCCCTTTCCTCCTGTAGGACACTTCTTCAAACCTATCTCCCTGACCAAGCTTCTGGCCACCTGTCCTAATATCTCTGTTGCTTGGTGTCACATTGTATTTTAGAGTTTCCCTGGAAAGTGTCTTGACATGTTTTCTTATGGAAAATGTTGTTGTTGTAAAGTCTGAATCAGTTTTGCACTTGTGTGGAAGTTGTCTAAGTACATCAGACAGAAGGTGACAGGAGGACATGCAGATTAGTTAATATAAGGCGAGAGGATGTTCATGTGGTACACAAAGACAGCATGAACCAGTTGGGTATAATGGCCTGTTTCTGTGCAGTAACATTCTATGTAATTGTTGTGTGAAGGAATTACCTGATTTTCAGGAGCAGACGTATCCAGAGGCAACAAATTAGACATTTTCTTTCACTCTCACTCTGCATTTTGATTTCTTGAAGCTGCACAATGCATGTCTTGCAGACTGAAATAACTCCACAGGGGCAGGGTATCCTGTCACCAACTCACCCTTTCTTTACACAGGAACAGTCCTTGACTTTAGTGCTGACTCCTACAGAGTCAGGCCCCAGAGTGTCAGTATCTGTGACACTCACCCTTTTTTTTATTTGCTGGTATTCCTGTGAATCTGCTTGCGCACAAAGTATGGTCAGGGTGCTCTTCTTCCATCACCCATGGGTAACACAGTGGCAATGGGGACATACACCACTTATCATGTTGCCCTCTGTCATATGATAGCCCCTCACCCTGCTCCTCGTCTCAGTCAGAGAGACTGAAGTGGTGACAGAGCTTTTGTGGGTACACTAACAGCACAGCTTTCGTGGGTTGGAAGATATACAAAGGGATGTTAATGTGGAACGTTGTTTGGGACCCCAAGAGGGTCCAGGATCTACCAGCAGGCAGTCTAGTGAGCTCCAAGCCACCACCGATGGAGAACAGAGGCCATAAGTGTTGAAGACATCATTAAAAACTAAAATGAGGGTCTGGAGTCAGGTTTAATGACTAACACTTTGCATCTTAACTACAGTATTGGGCAGAGAGGCTATCCCAATGGATCAGGAAATGAATCTCACATCCTGAATTCACATTAAGAGCTCACTCCGGAATTCCCTGTTGATTTTAGCATCTTAACGTCTCTTGTTTTGGTTTCCCAGAGAAGACACCTTCCTGATGAAGGGGTCAATGCATATGTGATCCTTTACTATGAGAGTAGTTGAACATGAGAGTGAGGATATTGTGCTTCAATTGTACTCAGCATTGCTGAGACCACATTTTGAACACTGTGTGCAGGTTTGGTCTTTTTATCTAAGAAAATGCTCTGGAAGTGGCTCAGAAAAGGTTTACTGGATTGATCCCTGGAATGAGTGTGTTGTCTTTGGAGGAATGGTTGGACAAACTGGGCCTGTTCCCACTGAAGTCAGAGTCAGTTGTACAGCATGGAAACAGACCCTTTGGCCCAACTCGTCCATGCTGACCAGATATTCTAACTTAATCTAGTGCTATTTGCCAGCATCTGGCCCATATCTGTCAAAGCCCTTCCTATTCATGTACCCATCCAGATGCCTTTTAAATGTTCTAATTGTACCAGGTTCCACCACTTCCTCTGACAGCTCATTCCACACATGTGCCACCCTTTTTAAGTCTTTCCCATTTCACCTTAAACTGCTGCCTTCTAGGTTTGGACACCCCACCCTAGGTAGACTCCCCTACACTGGGGAAAAGACCCTGGAAATTCACCCTATCCTTGTACACTGAGGTAATCTTCTTCACTGTCCACTACAGCACCAATTTTGGTGTCATCTGCAAACTTACTAACCATACCTCCTAAGCAGTGCACCCAACACTAATCCTTGTTGGACACCACTGGTCACAGGCCTCCAGTCCAAAAATCAACCCTGCACCACCACCCTCTGTCTCCTACCTTCAAGCCAGTTTCACATCCAATTGGCTAGCTCCCCCTGGATCTAACCTTGCTAACCAGTCTACCATGTGGAACCTTGTCAAATGCCTTGCTGAAGTCCATACAGACAGAGTGTATCACTGTGCATTTGGTTTGGAAGAGTGAGCGTGACAGCAGAATATTCTGGTTGCAGGAATGGCACTCATTGCCCCCTAACCAAATTGAATGTCTGTGGGCCACAAGCTCGACCATTTCCTATAAGCCCTGAGATGCAGAATCCCGCAGTCCTGCAGAAACAAGAGGTCCACTTTTACATTGGCCAGATAGGTTAAAATGGAGACACAACACAGTCGTTTTTTTTAATATTCATCATCAGATGGGGCATCTCCTGCTAGGCCAGCATTTATTGCCAATCTCTAATTACCCAGATCGCAGTAAAGAGTCAGCACATTGCTGTGGGTCTGGAGTCACATATAGGCCAGACCAGGTAAGGATGACAGTTTCCCTTCCTAAAGGACATTGGTGAACTGGATAGGACTTTCCGACAATCGACAATGGATTTGTGGTCATCGTTATATTCCTTTGATCGTTCCCTCACATTAGGTCATGGTTCTCAAGCACCACCATGTTAAAATTCTTATAGGCATATTCAAGTCCCTCAATAGCCCCCTACCTGTTTCTGCACCCTTCTCTAGCCTTACAACTTTAAAGATATCATTGGTCTTCCAGCTCTTTGAGTGCTCCCTAGTTTGTTTTTGGACCCGCCATTAGTGGCTGCCCTGAGCTCTGGAGCTCCAACCCTTAATCTTTCCTATTTCCATTCAGGTTGAAACCTACTTTGATCAAGCTTTTAGTTACCTATCTGATGCCTCCTGAATATGTCTTAGGGTCAGTTTTGTTTCAGTACGTTCCCTGTGATGCACCTTAGGGTTTTCTTGTGTGCGTGCTAACAGTGCTATATAAATGAAAGCTGTTGTAGATTATTCGCTGGAGTTTGAAATTCTTTGGTCTAGGTACTAGACAGTGATGCTCCTCAGTGGGTTGGTGGAGGAGGTGTCTTGGGAAACATTTTAGTATTCTGTGCTGGGAAGCTGATGGTATTAAGGACTAAATTTCAGCAGGATCTTAGCACACATTTAGAGAGCCTTGGTACCACTAACTTACGTTTAAGCTTTCTAGATTGAATTAACTGGAGATAAGAAAAGGAATAATTGCAATTCTGAAGTGTATTTCATGACTTATGTATGTCTCATAGCACTTGGTATCCATTTAATATTTTTGAACTGTAGCAACGTAGCTATCATGGCATCCAAGTTACACCAAGCAAGCTCCCACTAACAACAATATGACAATAGCAGATTGCCCACTCTTCAAGTAGTGTAATGGAACTTTTTAACATCCTCTTGAGTGTCCCATCTGAAAGATCGCACATTTGAATTTTATTTTACTCACTTGTGGGACGTGGACATCGCTGGCTAGGCCAGCATTTTGTTGCTGTCCCTAGTGGAGAAGTTGGTGGTAAGCTGCTATCTTGAACTGCTGCAGACGTGGCCTGTAGTTTGACCCACAATACACTTAGGATGGGATTTCCAGGATTTTGACCAAGCAACAGTAAAGGAACGGTGGTGTATTTCCAAGTCAGGGTGGTGAGTGGCTTGGAGGGGTACTTGCAGAAGGTGGTTTTCCTTTGTATCTGCTGCCTTTCTCCTTCTGGAAGGAAGTCGTTGTGGGTGAGGAAAGTACTAAGGAGCCTTGGTGAATTTCTGCAGTGTATCTCATAGATGTACACACTGCCACCACTGAGTGTCAGTGGTGGAGTAAATGATTGTTTGTGGATGTGGGGCTAATCAAGTCGGTTGCTTTGTCCCGGATAGTGTCTAGATTCTTGAGTGTTGTTGGAGCTGTACTCATCCAAGCAAATGGGGAGTATTTCATCACATTTGTGATATATACCTTCTGGATAGTGGGCAGGCTTTGGAGAGTTAGGAAGTGAGTTACTCGCCACATGATTCCCAGCCTTTGACCTGCTGTGGTAGACATTGTGTTTATGTGACTAGTCCAGTAGAGTTTCTGGTCATCAGGGTGTTGATAGTAGGGGTTTTGGTGATAGTAACATCATTGAATGTCAAGAGGCGGTGGTTAGTTTCTCGTCTATTGGGGATGGCCATCGCCTGACATTTGTGTGGCACGAATGTCACTTGCCACTTGTCAGCCCAAGCCTGGATATTGTCCAGCTCTTGTTTCATTTGAGCAAGGACTGCTTCAGTATCTGAGGAGTTGCAAATGGTGCTGAACATTGTGTAATCTTCAGCAAACATCCCCATTTCTGACCTTATGATGGAGGGAAGGTCATTAATGAAACAGCAAAAGATGTTAGGGCCTAGAACGCTACCTGAGGAACTCTTGCAGAGATGTCTTGGAGCTGAGATGACTCACCTCCAACGACCACAATCATCTTCCTACGTGCCAGGTACGACTCCAGCTAATGGAGAGTTTGCCCCGATACCCTTTGATTCCAGTTTTGCTCAGGGTCTTTGAAGCTACACTCAATCAAATATGGCCCTGATGTCAAGGGCTGTCACTCTCACCTCACCTCTGGAATTCAGCTCTTTTGTCCATGTTTGTACCAAGGCTGTAATGAGGTCAGGAGCTGATTGGCCCTGGCTGATCCCAAACTGAGCAGGTTATTGCTGAGCAGGTGCTGTTTGATAGCACTGTTGGTGACACCATCACTTTACTGATGATCGAGAGGAGACTGATGGGGCAGCAATTGGCTTTGTCCTGTTTTTTAGGTACAGGACATACCTGTGCAATTTTCCACGTTGTCAGGTAGATGCCTATGTTGGAACTGTACTGGGACAGGTTGGCTGGGGAGCTATGATAGAAGCACACCCTCAGTTCTTTGTTAAATTAGACTGAATTATGTACTCAAGTGTCTCCGGGGTGACACAAACCCTGAATGTTTTGAGTCAGAAGTGACAATGGTATCCACTAAGATACAACTGACTGGAGACTGTAGCTTCTGCACTGATGTCTTGTTTAGGAGACTCAAACATCGCAGTAGTTGTTTCTACAACAGACAGTTGACTGATGAACAGTGAGGGAATGCCAGAACATGGACAAAGAAGGGGGTAAAAGAATTGTCATTAAAGACTGAATATGGATCAAAGATCTGTTGGCAATAGAATGGGAATGGAACATCCTGGGATATTGAGGATTTAGTAAGGACAGACGGAAAGGAAAGGCAATGGGGTTGAGTTGCTGGTAAAAGAGGAAGTAGTGAGGAAGGATATTATCTGTTTGGGTACAGCTCAGAAATACCAAGGGGCAAAAAACATGATCAGGAATTGCATATAGACCCCCAAACTGTGGGGATGATGTTGGGAATGACAGGAAATTAGAGACGCATGCAATCAAGGAGCATTTGAAATTCTGGGCGACTTCAATGTGCATATGGATTGGGAAATCAAATTAGTAATTATACCACAGAGGAGGAATGTCTGCAGTACATATGGGATGGTTTTCTGGACCAAAAGGTTGAGGAACAAACTAGAAAACATTGGCAATCTTGTTGTGCAAGGCCCTTGGTAACAATAATATGAAAGAAGTTTTTATCAAGATGGAGAGTGACATAGTTGATTTGGAGACTAAGGTCCTGAATATGAATAGGGGAAAATACAATGGTATGAGGCTGTGGTTGGCTATAATAGATTGGGGAATATTACTTAGAAGGATGACCATGGAAAGGCAATGGAAAACATTCAAAGGGCGTAACAATTGTTCTTTCCTTTCTGCGCAAAAGTAAGACAGGAAGGTGGCCAAACCATGACTTACAAGGGAAATTAGCAAGAGTATTGAATCCAAGCAAGTGGCATGCAAGTTGGCCCAAAAAAAAACAGCTGATCTGAAAGACTGGAGGCCTGTGATCAGCAGTGTTTCACAGGGCTTGATGCTGGGTCCACTGTTTGTCATTTATATGAACAATTTAGATGACAATGCAGGAAGCATAGTTATTAACTTTGCATGAGGACACCAAAATCGGTGGTACAATACACAGTGAGGAAGGTTATCTAAGATTATAAAGTGATCTTGATCAGTTGGGCCAATGGACCAAGCAGTGGCAGATGGAGTTCAATTTAGATAAATGCGAAGTATTTCATTTTGGTAATACAAAAAGGGGCAGGAAATTGTACAATTAATGGTAGGGTCCTGGGCAGTATTGTAGAACAAAGAGACCAAGGGGTTCGGGTACAAAATTCATTGGAAGGTATAGGGAGATAGAGTGGTAAAGAAGGTGTTTGGCACGCATTTATTGCTCAGGCCATTGAGTACAGGAGTTGGAAAATCATTTACCAATTGTACAGGACATTGTTGAGGCCATCTTTGGAGGGATATGGGCCAAATGCAGGCAAATGGTGCTACATAGTTTGGGAAATTTTGTCTTGCATGGATGAGTTGGACTGAAGGGTCTATTTCCTTGCTTGTGAGTCTATGACTTGACTGAAGTGTATAAGATCCTGAATGGTGAAATAAGGACAAAGTTCTTCACTTAGGCGGCTGTCAATCTTTCGATTTCTTTACCCTGGAGGGCTATAGAGGCTCAGTCATTGACTATGTTTAAGACAGAAATCGAGGGATTTCTAGGTATTAAAAACACCAAGGGGGTAGTGCAGAGAAGTGACAGTGGCATTGATCCAGGATAATGGTGTAGCAGACTTGGGAGGAGGGGGCACAAATGGCCTTCTCCAGTCCCTATTTCTTACTATTCTCTCTTGAGATGGTGGTGTGGTGCTGACATCTCTAACACTCCTGGCCAGGGGGTCACCTGCATTGGAAACCTGGCAGCTCAACTGACACCTTCAATGGCAAGTAAACACCAGCAGTAACTAGTGTAAACACAGACAGCCCAGGGCCATCCAGTACAGAAAAGGCCCTTCAGGCCATCAAGTCTGTACTACCAAAAATATACTAGCCACATGGCTCCCACTTCACCACAATTAGCCCTTGGCCTCGAAGGTTATGACATTCAAAGTGCTCATCCAAGTACTTTGTAGAAGTTGGGAGTTTTCCCACTGAAACTACCCTCCGTGGCCATGCCTTCAGGATTCTACCACCCTCTGGGCCAAAAGGATTTTCCTTAAGTCCCCTCTTAAACCTTTCACTTTAAAAATTTTGCCCCCTTGTCATTAATCCATCAATACAGGGCAACAACTTCTTTCCATTCACCCTGTCCATGCCCCTCAATCTTATACACCTCTATCAGGTATCCCCCTGAACCTTCTCTACTCCAAATAAAACAACCTGAGCTTATCCAGCCTCTCTTCATTGCTGAAATGCTCTATGCCAGGCAACATCCTGGTGAATCTCCTCTGCACCCACTTCGATGCAATCACATCCATCCTATAGTGTGGGGACCAGAAGTGCACACAGTACTTTAGCTTAAGCCTAACCAAAGTCCTGTAAAGCTCCAACATAACCTCCTTGGCTCTTATAATGTACGCGACGACTGATAAAGGTAAGTATCCTGAATACCTTCATAACTACCCTATTAACCTGCCCTGCCACATTCAGGGATTGGCTAACAAGCTCATCATGTTCCTCGGAGGTTCCTAGCATCTTGCCATTCATTAAGTACTCAAAGAAATTGCATGAAAATAGACCATAACCATTCCTGCAAAATCACTCTGCAAGGGAACAGCTTTGTGGTGAGATCAGAAAGACATTTATTTCTCAGCTTTAAACAGAAAGTAAACATGTGAATACAGACACGGAACTTCAGAGCAGGAGCTGACACAAAGCTGGAGCCATTCCCAAGGATGTGAAGCTGCTCACCAGGACAGGTGGGACCCAGAGAGGGGACAGCAGCTCATCTGCTGGTGTTGAATGGTCGCACCTTAAACATGGAAGGTGTGGGCCCATCTCAAAATGTTAAAGGAAATGACAGAGGCTGATGGATATTGGCTCCAAGCTCCATGGGACGTCCCAGTGTTTGGTTAGAAAGTGGGGCAATTCTGCAAAGGGGCATGGGCATTGCTGCAAATTCCGTTAATAATGAGAGCATCAGGAGGATAAATGTGAAGGCAGGAATCCATGAGGGAGGAACGTCGCAATCAAATAGCCCACATCCCCAAGACTCCAGCAGAAACCATGCGAGCTGATAAGAGTTGTGTTGGGCTTTCAGGGAGATGCCACACAGAGTTCAATACTTTTCTGCAAATGCCAAATAAAAATCCAGATTAACTTCATCAATAAGAGATTTACAGCACAGGCTAAGATAACTTGACACTGAATGTAGGCCCCACCTTGGTTTTACAATCTCATTTCCCATCAACTCCCCCTCCCCATTCTCACTACCTCCTCCTTTCACTTTGAAGCAAGGACTGACATCAACTCAAATACTTTCAACTTGTTGTTTTGGTTTTGGCCACAGACTGATCTGTCCAAAGAGTTCCAAGTAATTTCCGCTCACCCTGGTGAATAAATGATTTCACCTGTTAAAAACCACAACCAATTGTTGGCGCATTTCTGAAGAGTAGAGAGAAAGAGAGGGAGAGCAGAGATAAAATGAGGAAACGAAGACAGCAAGAAAGAGAGAAAGAGAGAAAGAAAGCAAAACAGAGTAAGTGAAAGACAGAAAGAAATGTACTGTCCAAGCTTTCCATCTTGAGCTTATCAGGACACACACATGAATACCAAATTTCAAGCAAACCATCACAATAAGTTAAAACACAGGAGAAAGAAAAGCATATTGATTGGCTGGTGAGTCAATTCTGATTGGCCATGAAGTAAACAATGGGAGCTGCAGGCTCCTCAAGTTCAGGGTCATTTAGAAAGGAATGTATTCTTTCAGACATCTTGCATTTATTTGGCATATTTGAAGATGGATGAAGCTTTTGCTCGTGCAGCACAGACCGAGCAGGTCAAGTCTGGGCCTTGTGTGCCTGTGACACACAGCTCAGTGTCATCAAATGGGGCAGGGTGGTGAAGAAGACTAAAATGATCTTTTATTACCTCTTTCCGTCTTGGTGGTGCTAAAATTTGACAAAGAAAAACAGAATCAGTTAGCAACTGCTATGTACACAGCAAACATATTACAAAACTAAAACCTTTCACCTCAAGCCCTGGAACTTAGGCCTGAGCCAAATCATCCCGATGTCAGATTTTGTGCTATTGAGTTTAAAGGCCATGTATTATGATTTTTTTAATATAACCAAGAGCTTGGGCATTTTAAAAATTCTGAGGGGATGTGGCCAACACTGGCAGGGCCACCAGTTGTTGATTGCCCCTAATCTTATTGCCCTCGAGAAGGGAGGTATTTGGCAGGGCAAATAGTTCAGATCATTCTTTCTGGAAGTTTTTCCCCTTTGGGTCACAACAATATTTTTACAGAAATTAAAAGATGAGTTAGGGACTTCTCCTGATCTGTGCTTAGGGGCTTGAGAGTGACTTAGGTCCTCCAACTGAGGCTACCCATCATGTTTTCCCTCTCTTGATCAACATAAAGAAGCCTCTGTAAATTTACTGGCATCATTCAGACGGGTCAGGAATGCCAGATGTCGGAGAAGGATGGCCCTTATTATTCAGCATTTGTTACAACATTTCGGCTTTGCAGTGATAAACCTGTCGTCGGCCCCTGATCTCCTTGATCCTTACAACGGAGGTAACAAAAAGGGACTTACGTGATAATCGTAGTGGTACCTCCGGTGCTCTTCCCTGCAACACAGAAAAGAAAGCTGTTCAATATTAGCAAGGAGAATTTCAGTTCAAAAGGCCTGACACCTCTACGACCATAATCCACAGCCTCATTCCGGGGCAGACACCCTCCAGAAGAAATTGTGTGGTCATCAGTTTGCTGTCATGGTAGAACACCAGTTAAAACCAAGGCCTAAGGCCTACAGCAGCTCACCACCGAGTTCAAAGAGACTCAATGAGATGGTGAAGTAAATCCAAAGAAGGATAAGTGACTTAAAGAACAAAGAGATAATATAATGGATTGCGGTCATCATGTCGCAGGGAGGAGGAATAAAGTCTCATCATAGGATTGATTAAATAAGGAGAGAGAAAGTGGGGAATCAAGAGAGCGAAAAAGCACAAAGCAAGAGAGAAGAAAGGAAGAAGAAAGACAGAAATATATGTATAGAGAGAGACAGATGTTTAAGCATTTTGCGAGTTGCAGATTAAAAGAGCTAAGGCAGCTTTATTCTGTATCTAACCCCATTCTGTACTTGTTGGGGCATTGTTTGATAGGGACAATGTCGAGGGAGATTTACTCTGAACTTAAAACCCATTGTGTAACTGTTTGGGGAATATTTGATGGGGAGTGTGTCGTGGGAGCTTTGATTTCGGTTTAAAGGAGTAGAGGGGTACCGGGGTTGCTGGGGGCACACAGAGGAATTATGAGACACAGACAGAGAGAGAGGCAGGAGGAAAAAGGCAATGGAGAGAGAGAGAGAGAGAGAGAATGAGTCAGAAAGAAAGAAAAAGAAAGAGAGACAAACAACGAGTTGGGAGTGCCTGAACAAAGAGACAGAGAAAGACAGATGCAGACAGAAGGACAGCCTTTTCCCCTTAAGGCACCTGCAGTATGCTGCCCAAATGACTGTGTCAATGGTCATAGATTAGAGAATAATAAAGACTCACAGATGCACACTTCGCCATGTCAAACTACTCACCGCCTGATGATGAGAAAGACATTCCAGCGTCCCCCAGGCTGCAGAGAGAAAGAAAAAGAACAATGTTTCTGAACATGGGGTACCATGGTCCAACCTGCAAACAGCTAGGATGGCAGGGAGAAAGGGCACTGCCCAGCAGCCTGGTCAAGTCAGTCACCATCTCTCATCTGGTTCGTGCCTGTGACCAATAGACATCGCCAAGAGAAATCCTGGTGGAGTCTTCATGCCTCACGATGCACATGCTCCTCCCTCAGGGAGGATCAATGGGAACTGAGGAGATCTCGTGGGGCATTGTCCAGGGGCAGCCCATGAACAGTTGGCGTTCTAACACTCCATGTGTCACTGGTCATCAACAAGGACCACCCATCCATTGGAAAGCCGACTCAGTTCTTTCTGTCCCACCCTCTAATGACACTTCCCACAGGGCCATCCCCGGACTATTCCAGTGCTAATTCAAGGTGTCAGGGTTCGCATTGCCTTGCAAGTGGCCCCTAGAACGTGGGTCGATCACCAACTTGTGGGTCATTCTTGCTTTCTGGTGATCCGCAGCAGAGATGGTGACTGAGTGACCCTTCCTTAATCTCAGTCCACTGTAAACATCACGACTCTCTCGTGCCACCCTGTCTATGTGGACACCTTCCTGAACTAACTCAACGCTCACAGAATCCCCAGCCTGTCAGCTCGCAGTTTTGACCTGAAAAACGCGCAGCTAAAACAGGCACCATCAACAATGTTTTGCAGGAGCAGGATGCATCTGCACTGTGGGATCTCTGTGCTGTACCTTTCATTGCCTCCGTTCAGCAGAATCCTGTACTGCCCAATCTCCTTCTCTAGATTCATCTTGATGTTAAGCAGCTTCTCGTATTCCTGTGTCTGCTGAAGGATGTTGTTTCTGATTAGTCCCAGCTCTCCCTCTAGTTGTGCGATTTTAGACTGTAGTCCCTGAAGCTCCATGTCGTATCTGGCCTCAGTATTCATTAGGTTGTTCTCCAGGCCCTTCAGCTGCATATGACAAGGCAAGTTTCACTCAGGTACTTTTTTTTAATAAGCCATTTATTAGCTATGCAGCTAGTGAATGGTTAGTTTTATGTCAGTCTTCACACAGCTAGTGAAGACTGATGACCTGAAAACTAACCACAGAACTAAGAAAACTATTTTTATTGACAAAGAACTGAAACATAGTCAATCATGAGTATGGGTACCACAGGTTGAGCATGAAAACATGTCAAACTTCATACAATTCACAGAATTATATTGAAGACTAATTAATATTTAGTAGCAGTCAGAATATAAAGTTCAAGTCGAGAAGAGTGTTTTGCAAAAAATACATCAACTCAAAGACAAACAAATTGAGTCAGAGGACTCAGGACATCAGGTTATAGTCCAACAGGTTTATTTGATATCACAAGCTTTCGGGCGCTGCTCCTTTGTCAGGATCACCTGACAAAGGAGCAGTGCTCTGAAAGCTTCTGATTTAAAATAGACCTGTTGGACTATAACCTGGTGTCATGTGACTTGTGACCTTGCCTACCCCACTCCAACACTGGCACCTCTGAAAGAAATTGACAGCAGTGGTCCATTAACTACAATCCCAGTTCTCTCAAGAAATAGAGCAAATAATTAAATACATAAATACAAGTCAATTTTAAACTAACAGAATACACAATAAATTAAGCCCAGCCGAAATGGAAGCTGCGAACTGGTTTCAATTTTGACTGAAATGACACTGGAATAAATGGTGAGGAGTTACTTACAGAGCCGAGCAAGGAGCTATGCTCAGTTTCCAGGATCTGTAACTGATTACGGTGTTCAGCAAGCTCTGCCTTCACTCCACGACAAGCCTGGTTAGCCTCTGTGGTCTGTGTAACTTGAATCTGTACCTGAGAAATCAGAGAAAGAGAGAGAGAGAGACAGACAGAGGGTTACTCCATATGTTTTGAGTGAGGAGGAACACATCGATTGACAATGGCCTTTGACCTACTGTCCACATGGAGGGCAGGGAAGGGTTGGCAGAAGCAATTCTTATGAAGCGGAGCTCGATACCCCTCTGATAATTTAAAACCAAAACACCCAGAGAGGCTTGCCTTGCCTCATAATCTGTTAAAGGAAGTGTGAAAAGTAGTGTAATCTGCCCCTCACCTTCCAATCTGTTATAAAGGGGAGGTTAAATGAAATGAACTCCTGACAGTCAGTCATTCTTTAATCAACAAATAACAATTTATTTATTTAACTCTAACAAACCGAAAAATTCACCCCTTAACTACTAATTATTCCTAAATATAAAACAAAATTCTAATGGTATGCTGTTCCAATAAATAGAAGTCCCACTTATGTAAACCAAATTAATTCAAAACTTAAGTCTCTCAAAATTATAGCTGGCATATGTCTTCCTGAATGTTCGGTGCCTTCTCCGCTGTTCTTCAGTCAGGAACGCCTTTCTATATCAAATTCTCGTGTCAGGAATATTTGCTAAGATTGCTGCTGTGCCTTTAGTCAGATGATGGTTTTCTGAGAGCTTAGAGAATTCTGTGAGAGCCAGTGATTTTCTCTTTAGGGCTAATGGGTTGTTAACGCTATTAGATGGCAGTTGCTCTCACACCAATTTTCAAATACCTGCTTCTTTTATACCCCTGATGACCTATTAATTTCTTACAATACAATTGATCCTAGGGTTGTCAAAACCATCAGATTAAATTTAATTAGATTTCAGTTTCTAAGTGCCTGGTTTAATTAATTGGGTGATATTCAAACTGGCTGCCTTAATAACAAAATAAACTATTGCCAAGGTTGCAAACCACACAGCCTTTGATACAATGTTTTAATTTCAGCAGCTCTCTGCGCACTGCACTTTTTAAAATCTCCAAGCTAGAAAAACACATCTTTTAAAGGCATCACGCACTCTTCTCCCCCCACCCCACCCATCATTTCACAAACATCAAATTATAACATCCTGCCTTCCAATCCACAAATACTTCATCAAATTTCGCAATATAATCGATTGCTTCAAATGGGATAGGCACATGGGGGAAAGTAACATTTGGTGGACATTGAGGATTGAGGTTCAGGAGGCAAACAGGCTGGCTGGATAGCTCGGAGAACCGCCAACATGGAACCCATGGACAGAGTGGCCTCCTTTGGGTGCCCCTG
>NC_063369.1:12368333-12381369 GCF_021869965.1 Rhincodon typus
GTCTCCTGTGAAAGCTGGTGTCCCCGGCAATGCAGCCCCCTCTCAGTGCAGAGGCTTGGCCTGGCCTTTTCTGGCTAAGTCTTTGGAAAGGGTTGTGAGCCATCAAATCATCTAACTGTGAGAAGGGACGGTGAAGACAGAGTTGATTCATCCTGCACTCTCAATGATAGTTTGCATGGAGTCTCGCCTTGCTGGCCGAGTGGCTCCAGAGATTCTCCGAGGGGCAAATGTAACTCCACCCTCACAGGCCCCTTTCGAGTTTGGACACAGCCGCTGTTGCTGAACCCAAACCTACCTGCTCCTGGTACCAAGTGTCCAAATCCTTTTTATTCTGGTCTGCAAGCTTGGCGTAACTTTCGCGCATTTCCTGTAGTTTCGCAGCCAGGTCAATGGAAGGAGCAGAGTCGACGTCGACATCGATATCTGCAGTCTTCTGCTGGCGCAGGAGCCTCAGTTGCTGAAGAACAAAGATGATAAAACGTTAAAACAATACAAACCAACCCTCCAGTGCCACATGCTAAATGGGAGCTCTCTCCACCTTTTCAGTGCAATAAGCGTATGGGTGCTGAAAATAGCAAAGGGAATGTAATGTTGAAACCTCAGCCCTTAATCATTGAGATGGACTGATCTATTGTTGATAGAATTACAGAGATAGAGTGAAAAGTATTGATTTGTATGCTATACAGGCAGATTGTACCATACAAAGTGCATCAGGGTAGCAGAACAGAGTGCAGAATACAGTGTTACAGCCACAGAGAAGGTGCAGACAGAAAGCTGAGAATTAACATTTGAGAGGGCTCTTCAAAAGTCTGATAACAGCAGGGAAGAAGCTGTTCTTGAATCTATTCATATGGGTATTCAAACTTTTGGATCTTCTGTCTGATGGAAAAGGGTGGAAGAGAGTATAACTGGGGTGGGAGGGGTCTTTGATTATGTTGTTTGCTGTCCTGAGGCAGTGGAGAGTATAGATGCAGTCAATGGATGGGAAGCTGGTTTGGGTGATGAACTGGGCTGTGTTCACAACTCTCTGTAGTTTCTTGCTGTCTTGGGGAGAGCAAGAAATGATACATCCAGGTAGAATGCTTTCTGTGGTGCACCTATAAAAATTGTAAAGAGTCCTTGTGGACATGCCAAATTTCCTTAGCCTCCAGACAAAGTCGAAACATTGTTGTGCTTGTGACTTACAGGACGTAGCCAACGAGGGGGCCATAGTCGTATTTGCCCTGGCCATAGCCCATGCCCAGCATCAGGTTTCCAACTGTGATCGAAAATACAATTGGGGAGATATTCAGACAGGATCAGATATCCTTCGGCAGATGAGGCTGACGTAAGGCATGGAGAGATATTCCCATTTTCTGGGACTGGGGGGAAAATGTATATCTTCATCCAGGGTCACCCAATGGGAAGGGAGACAGACAGTGAGAAGAAGAGACGCAGTGTGTGTCAGGGAGAAAGAGACTGTGTAGGGGTGGGGGAGGGTGAGACAAGAGAGTGTGGGGGAGAGGGAAAGAGAGTGTGTTCGGGGTGGGGGAAGGGGAGCAGAGTGAGAGAGTGAGTGAAAGTGATAGAGTGTGAGTGCCAGAGACTGTGTGTGACACAGACTGAGTGTGAGAGAGAGAAAAAGTGAGAGGGACAGACAGGAATACAGGATGGAGATAGAGAGTGACACAGAGAAAATGAGAGACTGAGAGAGAGAGAGAGACAAAGTGTGAGAGGAAAAACATGAATTTGTTTGATACAGGGACACCTCAGGATCCCACCTCCTCATGATCCTTCTTCATGAAGGCGATCTCGTCCTCCAGACCAGCAATCTCATCAACCAGACTAGACTGTAGCTGCAGGTAAGTGTCCTTCAGTTGGTGCAGTCCATCAATATCATTCTCCACAGACTGTCTCAGCATCAGCTCCGAATCCCACCTGCAATAGAGGAGCCGAGAAAACAAGATCAGCCCAGGAGCATGCCCGAGAGAGAAAGACAAGAAAGGACCAGTTCCTTTCAGCATGACAGGGAAATCATCGCGAGTGAGCCAGGGAGAGAGGTGGAGGGAAATTACTTGTTCTTGAAGTCTTCAGCTGCCAGTTTAGCGTTATCGATCTCCAGTGCAATGCGGGAATTCTGCATTGTGGCCTCAAGAATCTGCATAAAGTGAAAAAGGGACAGTGGTCAACCAAAGGGAGCATGGACTCCAGTTACAGTGTGCATTTGTACGGCAACCTAACTGAGGGTACTTCAATCAGCCATAGCTGGTGTGACAAGGATAGATAACTTAAGGTCAAAGAGGAGGCTGAGAGCGCAGACTATGCTGTGCCCACCTGATGCCCACACAAGCAGGCACTGTGCACTGTCTCAGGGAGGTCTTTCCCCTCTGCAGCCGTGTGATTTGGTGCACACATTGTCAGCTTCTCTGAGTGCAGGGTTGGGGCCGGAGGGGCGCGGTGGAACAATGTTGTGGTCAGTTTTTGTTGCAAAGAACTGCATTAGCTGTAAGTTCCGTCCACAGCCATCTCAGCGAGAAGCTGGAGAATGGGTGACAGCTCGTTTCAGACCAAGGTTTGCTCCTGCTGTGTGGGAACTCTACAGCTTTGTAAGTAACTCCTTTCCAGAGCTACAGCTGCCCGCCCCTGCAGATATTCAGGGCTGGTCAAGCTGAGGAAAAGGCTGTCATGCCCACAGCAAAGTCAGATTTAGGTTGTGCCACAAGACAAATCCAGGTGTACGAGACAGACACAACAGAAGCAGAAACAGAACATTCGGCCCCTCAAATCTGCTCTGCCATTCAACAAGATCACAGTCTGTTGGTGAGATTTCAAATTCCACATTTCCATCTACTCCCAAGTCACCCCACACTCTTCTAAACTCCAGTGGAAACAAGCCAGAGACTCTCGCTATTCTTGTCTCCTCACAAACAGTTTGATTTCCCCTCTTGCAAGTTCAGGCAGCCGACCTTTCATAGTTCAGGCACAGCTAGTCCTAAAGGAAGCAGATGCATTCCGTTACCTTTTCTCAGTCTTTTTGTGCTTGTGAGCGAGAGATCCAGAATCAGATTTTGGACACAATGCTTGGCTGACTGTTGCTTCAAGATACACAGCCGCTGAACAAGAACAGAAAAACCACCCCATCCGACTCAAACCCATCCTAGTTCACAACCTGGAGATCTCGTGGGTTCATTATAACCTCTCCTCTAAAGGCAGCCAGCCACAGACACAAAGACAGCACTTGCCTTCAGTAGCAGCTGGGGCACCCTGTAGTTCAAGGGAGGACAAGACCAGCTTGCAAGCAAGGGCAGGGGTCACACCCAGTGTTTTCAGCCCTGGTCTGTTAGTGGGAGAGCTCCCAAAGAAGAGGAGACATGGCCTCCGTAACACAGTCTGAATCTCAACAGGGCACCCCGTGGGACTGTTTCCAAGTTAACCATCATCATAGAATCCCTACAGTGTGGGAACAGGCTATTCGGGCCAACAGGTCCACTCCACCCCTCCGAAGAGCATCCCACCCATACCCAGACCTACCCCTAATTTCTCATGTCTAACCCACCTAACCTAAACATCCCTGAACACTATGGGCAATTTAGCATGGACAATCCACTTAACCTGCGCATCTTTGGACTGTAGGAGGAAACCCACGCAGACACGGGGAGAATGTGCAAACTCCACACAGACAGGATGGAATTGAACCCGGGTCCTTGCCGCTCTGAGGCAGCAGTGCTAACCACTGAGCCACCGTGCCACCCTAAACTGGGTCCTGATAATTGCTTCCTGTCTGGGAAAGGAGGGGTAGGTAGAGTTGAGGACTATCACATCAGTCACGAAGGGTGAGACGGGGGTCGATGGGCTGAATGGCCCATGTTCTACAGAATCCAGGGTTCTGGAGATAAGACAGGCGCGGGGTTGGGGGCTGTCAGGTTAGCCATGATCCCACTGCAGTCCCCCCACCCCCCCAAACCCCATCCCCATCCCAAATCGCCTCTACCTGCTGCTGAATGGGTTTGACGGTCTGCTCGTAGATAGACCAGTCAAAGCCCTCGATGCTTCTGGTGCCGAAATCTCGGATCTGCTTCTCCAGGTCCTTGTTGGAATCCTCCAGTGACTTGACCCGGCTCAGGAAAGTGGCCAGGCGCTCGTTCAGATTCTGCAGCGTGTTTTTCTCATCAACCATCAGGGCGCCGGAGCCCAGCAACGTAGCGCTGCTCGAAGAGAGCCCTCCACCGAACCCTCTCCCATAAGCCGACAAACCTCCTCCGGCCACGCTGATGGCCGAGGTGGAGATGGACGGTCTGGATGAAAACTGATACATGCTCATCGAAGACTGCGTCGGTCTTGAGCGGCGCATACTGCCCCCGGCGCTACTAAAGGTGGACTGAGTTCGAGAAGTCACCGACATGATGGTGGAGAGGACGGAGTTCCACACAACAAACTGAAAGAGTGCACCAGCTCACTCACTGCGCTGCACCGAGAAGAGACGAGGCTCAGAGTCCCATTTATTGCAGGCACCAAGAGGGAAGAACCACCTGGACAGCCCACCCACTGTCTAAACCGATTGGCTTAATCCCAACATCCAACACCCTCCTCCCTTCCTTTTAAAATAACATTCCCTAAAAAAAAAATCACGAGACAGTGCTCCCACCCACGGGCTGGGCGGAGTGCCCCCACCTCACACCCACCAGAAACACCCCTTTCCAAGAGCCAGGTGGGTAGGGGTGGGTGGAAATGTAAAAGATTGGGTTTGTGTGTTGCACACAGAAAAGAGGGTGGAAGGGAAAGGCACATTGCTCATTGCCCCAGTTAGGGGGTGGTCCTGATCTCCCTCCACCCCTCCCTGGGATGCATTAGCGTGCTTGGGGGGTGGGGGGGGGGGTCTGTGTATCAAGGCAAGTGGGTGGGGGCTGAAAGAATGGAAGGGACCAGGTTGTTAATAGAATGTTAATTGTACTCAGACAGCGGATATTGATTGTGGTCCCACAGTTTTTGTGTAACGGGGTTCTTGTGGCACAATGGTAGTGACCCTGCCTTTGAGCCAGGAGACAGAGCTTCAAGTGTCACCTGCTCCTGAAGTGTGTAGTAACATCACTCAACATGTTGATTAAATACGTATAATACATATATATATAAATGTTTCATATCTAGGAGTGAGATGTGCAAATAATAGTTTCGAAATGAAGAACGACTACGCTTCCACAGAGCGTAAACTAAAGGGAAATACTGGAAACCAAAGTGCTGGGAAATGTCAGCAGGTCTGAGGAGAGAGTGTTGATGCTGTTATGACAATTAAACAGTGCAATTAGACGAGTTTAAAATAAATTAATACACATTTTGCACATTCTGGGACTTGAACACAGATCCCCAAAGCTTCAACCTGAAAAGTTTAAGTTAGCCAGTCTACTGAAATTCTGTCCAAGCCACACCTTGAAATGCCAGTGAAGTCTGATTGTAATTACTGGTGTCTGCTGTAGCTCGAACATTGACTCGGATCGTAAGGGAACTCTGCTGCTCTTTTGTTCAACAGCAACAACTTGCATTTGTGTAGTCTCTGTACAATAAATGAAATGCCCTCCATCCCTGCTGCACACCCCCGCAAAGTTTGTTATCATTATTTGGACAAGCAATCAAAAGTTTGGTCGCAACAGCTTTTAAGGACTGCCTTAAAAGGGAAGGGAGGGCTTAAAGAGAGTTTTGGAGAAGACATTCCAAAAGATAGAAAGTGGATTTATTGAAGGCACAGCCATCGTGAGTGGAATGAAGGAAATCATGAGTGTTGGAGAACTAGAGATAAAGCATGAACAATTTTCTGAAATTCTCCAAACCAAGTGACTAGTTGGTTGAAATAGTTGATCCAATAGCGACAAGGCAAAATATTGCACTGGTTTTAAGTTTGTCATATATAAATGGAAGAAGGAACAGTTAACACAGGGGCAATGTAATAGTGAAGTGCCACTCATTTCTTTCCTCATTTAGATAGCAAATTTGTGATCTGAAGGTGAATTTGCTTCCTTCCAAGTTTGAAACTTGAAATTTGTGAAGTAACAATCTATACTTCTTTATAGCTGCTCTCAGCAACCACCCCAGCCCAAAATTCCAGCCTGTGTAAACCTGAGTTCATCCAAATTACTGCAGCCCATGTCTGAACGTGCCCTGAATCCTGTTTCCGATCAGCCCACATTTCAGAGTCTTGAATTGGCTCCAGACTATCTTGGTTTTCAAATTCACATCCTTGTTTTCCAATTGTTCCCTCACCCCTCCCTCTCTCTGTAATCTCCTGCTTTACAATCCTCCCAGGCATCAAGATTCCATGGTGTCAACCTCGATTTTAATTACTCCATTGACAGTAACTTCTGCTGCTCTGGAACCCCCACTACCCCCCTCCCCACTTACATCTCTGCTTCTGTCTATCCCACTTCCTCATGTAAGACACTCCTTCAAAACCTACCCCCGGACCAAGCTTCTGGCCACCTGTCCTAATATCTCTGATCTGAGGAAGGGTCACCGGACCCGAAATGTTAACTCTGTTTATTCCTTCACAGGTGCTGCCAGACCTGCTGGGCTTTACCAACAACTTTGCTTTTGATCCTAATATCTGTGTTGTTTGGTATCACATTGTGTTTTAGAGTTTCCCTGGAAAGTGCCTTGCCATGTTTTCTCATGTTAAATGTTGTATTTGTGTGAAGTTTGTATAAGTACATGAGAGGGAAAGGGAAAGAAAACAGACATTCCGAATAGCTTCCATAAGGCGAGAGGAGGCTCATGTTGTGCATAAAAACAGTATGAACCAGTTGGGTATAATGGCCTGTTTCTGTGCAGTAACATTCTATGTAATTGTTGTGTGAAGGAATTACCTGATTTTCAGGAGCAGACGTATCCAGAGGCAACAAATTAGACATTTTCTTTCACTCTCACTCTGCATTTTGTTCAGGGTTTTCTTGAAGCTGCACAATGCATGTCTTGCAGACTGAAATAACTCCACAGGGGCAGGGTATCCTGTCACCAACTCACCCTTTCTTTACACAGGAACAGTCCTTGACTTTAGTGCTGACTCCTACAGAGTAAGGCCCCAGAGTGTCAGTATCTGCGACACTCACCCTTTTTATGTCACCAGGGCTCCCTGACTGGACCAGAATAAACAGCCCCGATCAGGGAACTCATATTCTATGATGTCCAGCTGACTGAACTCGTTACAGTCACTACATACACTACTCTCGTGCAGAGAAATAGCGCTGGGCACTGAATCAAAAACAAAGACTCAACTTTTCACATTTCTGAAGGATCTGGGTGAGTACTCTGGATGGTTGTGAGTTCAAATCCTGCCATCGGTGTCCAAACAGAGCAAGACTGTCAATTTGCTTCATTTCACGAGCAAACAGCACCACACCTGTCAAAGAAACCAAACCTGGTTCAGGGAAGTGGATCTGCTGCAGCTCCCTGATTGTGCCCACACAGAGCCCTAGACCCACACAATGTAGGTTCACTCTTAATGCACCTTCAAAGAGGCAAACCAAACCATTCTGTTATAAGAAACTTAGACAGTCAGCAAGTTAGGAACATCAAGGACTGAGAGGCAATAGAGGCAAGTATGGAAGGGTATTAGGGACAGAGAGGGCAGGGAGCCAAGACTGACTTATTTATCCCTGTTATGTAGGCATTGCCAGGATGTATTGCCCATTCTGAGATGCCCTTGAGAAGCTAGTGGGGAGCTGTTTTCTTGAACCGCTGCAGCCCATGTGCTGTAGGTAGACCCATAAGGAGGGAATTCTTGGATTGTGAAGTGACAATGGTGAAGGGCTTAGAAGGGAATTTGTAGGCGGTGGCATTCCCATTTATCTGCTGAACTTGTCCTTGTAGATTGGAGGTATCGCATATTTGGAAGTGCTTTTGATGCATAGAGTCCAGGTTCTGTACACCATCTGACCTCCTCTCTCCTCACCTCTGCTAATTCAGTACAGTCCTGAGGCAGTGCTGCACTACACTCCTCTGGCCCCATAACAACCCTCAGATCACTCAAATCCTCCAATTCTAACACCCCGCCCTTCCCATTAGTGGCTGTGCTTCTGCTGTCTTTGTAGTGGCAGAGGTCCTCTGAATATCTGCCAGTGATGCTAAAGCTTCCCACACTGAGTTGTGAACCTTCCAAGCAGTTTTAAGGGTGGTCAGGGAACAACAGTGAAGACAACCAGCTCTCCATGAGTAACTCGAATAGGTATGGTCATGCCCAAATGAGTTGGCTAGCGATAAAAGCTGAAAAAATTCTTTAACAACAACAATCTGGGGTGGGGCGCAGAGCACTTTCAGGCATGTCCACTCAATGAACACCTGGCAATTGGGAAATAAGAATGTTATTGTTCTCACAGCTAACTCCTCAGGCAACTGACAGAAAATTCATGACATTGTGAATGGAAGCCCTAGGCACCAAACTTAGACTCAGAATTTTGACTGTGTAACCTTCACAGGATCCTCTTTAAGGATGTCGTAACATACTTTCAAGCTTTTTAAAAACTAAACCATGAGAAGGCACGGAAGTGAGCCTGTGCGTGCGTGCTTGAGTGTGAGTGGTGTGTGCGTGTGTGTTTGTGAGATACTGGTGTGTGTGTGTTAGTGAGTAGTATGTGTTGGTGAGTGAGTAGTGTATGTTGGCAGTGAGTGGTGTGTGTTTGCGAGTGAGTGTTTTTGAGAGTGCATGCAAATGAGTGAAGGAGTAGTGTGCATGCATGTGGTTGCAATTGAGTGGTGTGTACATATGTGTTTGAGAGAGTGTGTGGTGTGTGCGGTGTGTTTGAGAGTGAATGGTGTGTGCGTGTGTGGTTGACAGAGTGTGAATGGTGTGTGTTTAGAAATGATGGTGTTTGCGATTAAATGGTGTGTGCGCACGTGTTTGTGAGTCTGTGGTGTGTGTGTGTATGTATTTGAGAGAGAGTGTGTGCTGTGTGCATGTGTGTTTGAGAGAGTGAGTGGTGTGTGTTTGCAAGTGAATGGTGAGTGTGTATTTGCGATTGAGTGGTGTGCGTGCATGTTTGTGAGTCAGTGGTGCGTGTGTGTGTGTTTGAGAGAGTGGTGTGTGTTTAGAAGACAGTGGTGCATGCGTATGTGTTTGACAGAGAGTGTGCTGTGTGCGTGTGAGAGAGTTGTGTGTGTTTGCAAGTCTATGTGTATGTTTACGAGTGAGTGGTGTGTAAGTTTGTGGTGGCGAGTGAGCGGTGTGTGTTGGCGAGTCAGTTGTGTGTTTGCCAGTGTGTAGTGTGTGTGTATGTGTTTACGAGTCAATGGTGTGTATCTGTGAGTGGCATGCACACGTGTGAGAGTGAGTGTGTCTGTGAGATTGTGCACAAGTGACCAGGCAGCATTTATTGCCCATCCCTAATTGCCCAGAGGGCAGTTAAGAGTCAACCACATTGCTTTGGGTCTGGAGTCACATATAGGCCAGACCAGGTAAGGATGGCAGTTTCCTTCCCTAAAGGGCATTAGTGAATAAGATGCATTTTTTCCAACAATCGACAATGGATTCAGGGTCATCGTTAGACTCAATTCCAGATATTTATTTAATTCAAATTCCACCATCTGTCGTGGTGGGATTCGAACCCGGGTCCCCAGAACATTGTCTGGGTCTCTGGATTAACAGTCCAGCGGTAATACCACGTGTGTCTGCGAGAGCGAGTGTGGTGTGTCTGCGAGAGCGAGTGTGGTGTGTCTGCGAGAGCGAGTGTGGTGTGTCTGCGAGAGCGAGTGTGGTGTGTCTGCGAGAGCGAGTGTGGTGTGTCTGCGAGAGCGAGGGTGGTGTGTCTGCGAGAGCGAGTGTGGTGTGTCTGCGAGAGCGAGTGTGGTGTGTCTGCGAGAGCGAGTGTGGTGTGTCTGCGAGAGCGAGTGTGGTGTGAATGTGAGTAGTGAGTGTCTGTGAGATTCAGTGGTGTGTGTCTGTGAGTGAGTATTTGTGAGAATATGTGTAAATGAGTGGTGTGCGTGTGTGTGTTCGCGAGTGAGTAGTGTGTGAATGTGAGTAGTAAGTGTCTGTGAGATTGAGTGTCTGTGAGAATACGTGCAAGTGAGTGGTGTGCGTATGTTGGCGAGTGAGTGGTGTGCGTATGTTGGCGAATGAGTGATGTGTGTGTGTGTGTTGGTGAGTGAATGGTGTGTGTGAATATGTTTGAGTCAGAGTGTTTGGTGAGTGTGTGTGTGTTTGAGATTGAGTGAGTGGTGTCTGAGTATGTGTTTACGAGTGAGGACTGTGTGTCTGTGAGAGAGTGAGTTTCCTGTGTGAAACTGAGTGATGAGTGCCTGTGTGTCTGTGAATGCATGCAAGTGAGTGGTCTATGCATGTATTGTTTGCAATTGAGTAGTGTGTGAAAGAGTGAGTGGTGATTGTCTGTGAAAGTGACTGTTGTATATGTGTGCGCGTCTGTGACAATGCGTGCAAGTGTGTTGTGTACATGCTGGAGAGTGGTGTGAGAGTATATGTTTGCGAGTGAATGGCGTGTGTGTTAGCGTGAGTGTTATATAGGTGTGTCTGCAAGATTGCACATGTGAGTGTTGTGTGTTTGAGAGAGTGAGTGGTGTGTGCGTGACAACAAGGTGCAGGGCTGGATGAACACAGCAGGCCAAGCAGCATCATAGGAGCAGAGAGGCTGACGTTTCGGGCCTAGACCCTTCATCAGAAAAGGGGGAGGGGAAGGGGGTTTTGAAATAAATAGGGAGAGAGTGGGAGGCGGATAGAAGAGGGATAGAGGAGAGGATAGGTGGAGAGGAAACAAACAGGTCGAAGAGGCGGGGATGGAGCCAGTAAAGGTGAGTGTAGATAGGGAGTTAGGAAGGGGATAGGTCAGTCCAGGGAGGACGGACAGGTCAAGGGGGCGGGATGAGGTTGGTCGGTAGGAGATGGAGGTGCGGCTTGAGGTGGGAGGAGGGGATAGGTGGGAGGAAGAACAGGTTAGGGAGGCAGGGACGAGCTGGACTGGTTTTGGGATGCGGTGGGAGGAGGGGAGATTTTGAAACTTGTGAAATGGTGTGTGCGTTATGTGTTTGTGAGAGTGAATGGTGACTGTCTCTGTATGTCTTTGAGAGTGCATGATAGTGTGTAGTGTGTGTCTGTGAGTGAGTGGTGTGTGTGTGGTTGAGAGACAGTGAGTGATGTGTGCGTGTGTTTGCTAGTGATCAGTGTGTGTTGGCAAGTGAGTGGTATGTGAGTGTGTTTGCGAGTGAGTGGTGTGTGTCTGTGAGAGAGTGTAGTGAGTGTCTGTGAGTGCACGCAAATGAGTAGTTTGAGAGTGTATTGTTTGTGAGTGAGTGGTGTGTGTGTAAGAGAATGAGTGGTGACTGTCTGTGAGAGAGAGTGATGTGTATGTGTGTGTCTCTACGAGAGTGTGTGCAAGTGAGCTGTGTGCGTGTGTGCTTGAGAGTGAGTGGTGTGTGCGAGAGTGTGTGCATGTGTGTTTGAGAGAGTGTGAACGGTGTATGTGTGTGTTGTCGAGTGAGTGGTGTGTGTCTGAGAGACTGAGTGGTGTGAGTGCGTGATGAGTGTGAGAATGCGTGCAAGTGAATGGTGTGTGCGTGTGTTTGTGAATGATTGCTGTGTGAGTGAGTGTTTGTGTATGAGTGGTGTGTATGTGTTGACGAGTCAGTGCTGTGTGTCTGTGAGAGAGTGAGTTTTCTGTGTCTGTGAAACTGAGTGGTGAGTGTCTGTGTGTATCTGTGAGGGCGCGGAAGTGAGTGGTCTATGCGTGTCTTGTTTGCGAGTGAGTGGTGCATGAGTGTGTGAGAGTGAGTGGTGAGTGAGAGTGTGTGCATGTGAGCCATGAGCACGTGGTTTGAGAGTGAGTGGTGTGTGTGTGTGTGACAGAGTGAGAGGTGAGTGTCTCTGAGAGTGAGTGTTATGTATTAGAATGTGTTTGAAGAAGAGTTTGTGGTGTGCACGTGTGTGTTTGAGAGAGTCAGTGGTGTGTGTGTGTTTGTGAGTGAGTGGTGTGTGTGAGGTTGTGCGCAACTGAGTGGTGTGTGCATGCATGTTTCAGAGTGAATGGTGCGTACATATGTGTTTGAGAGAGAATGTGTGGTGTGTGCGTGTGTGTTGATGAGTGAGTCGTGTGTGTCTATGACAGACTGAGTGATGTGAATGTGTGAGAATGAGTGGTGAGTGTCTGTGAGAGTACGTGCAAGTGAATGGTATGTGCATTTTGGTGAGTGAGTGGTGTGTGTGTTGATGAGTGAGTGGAGTGTGTGTATTGGCGGGTGAGTGGTGTGGGTGTTGGCGAATGAATGGTGTGTGTCTCTGAGAGTAGTGTGCGCGTGTTTGTGAGTGAGTGGTTTGCGAGAGTGAAAGGTGCATGTGTGTGTGTTTGTGAGTGAGTGATGTGTATCTGTGAGAGTGACTGTTGTGTGTGTGTACGTCTGTGAAAGTGCACGCACGAGTGGCATGCACGCGTGTGTTTGCGAATGAGGCGTGTGTTTGTGAGTAGTGGTATGTGCATATGTGTTTGACAGTGAGTGGTGTGTGTGTTTGAGAGAGTGATGTATGCTTGTTTGTTTGAAAGAGAGTGATGGTGTTTGAGTGTGTGTTTGCGAGTAAGCAATGTGTGTCTGTAAGAGCGAGTTTTGTGTATATCTGTGTGTTTATGAGATTACTTGCAAGTGAGTGGTGTGTATGTGTGTTTAAGTGTGAGTGGTGTGTGCGTGTGTTTGCAAGTGAGTGGTGTGTGCCTGTCTGCAAGTAAGTGGTGTGCGTTGATGATGTGTGGTGTGTGTCTGTGAGAGAGTGAGTGTTGCGTGTCTGTGAGAGTAAGTGGTGAGTGTCTGTGAGTGCACGTAAGTGAGTGCACACATGTATGTGGCATGCATGCATGTGTTTGTGAGTGAGGCGTGAGTTTGCGAGTGATTGGTATCTGCATGAGTTATTTGTGAGAATTGGTGCGTGAGAGAGTGAGTGGTGAGTGTCTGTTAGCATGTGTATTGTGTATGTGTGTGTGTTTGCGACAGAGTGAGTGGTGTGTGCGTGTGTGCTTGAGAGAGTTATATGAGTGGTGTGTGCGTGTGTGCTTGAGAGAGTTATATGAGTGGTGTGTGC
>NC_063369.1:12381769-12405870 GCF_021869965.1 Rhincodon typus
GTGTGTGCTTGAGAGAGAGAGTGGTGTGTGCGTGTGTGCTTGAGAGAGAGAGTGGTGTGTGTCTGTGAGAGACTGAGTGCTGTGAGTGTGTGAGACTGAGTGGTGTGTGTGTTGGCGAATGAGTGATGTGTGTCTATTTGTGAGAGTGAATGCAAGTGAGTGGCATGCACACGTGTTTGCAAGTGAGTAGTGTGCATGCGTGTTTTTGCGAGTGAGTGGTGGGTGCGTATGTGTTTGAAAGAGAGTGAGTGGTGTGTGAGAGTGTTTGCGAGAGTGAGTGTTGTGTATACTGGTGTGTCTGTGAGATTGCAAGCAAGGGAGTAGTGTGAATGTGTGTTTGAGAATGAGTGGCATGTATGTTTGAGACAGTGAGCAGTGTGTGCCTATCTGTTTGCGAGTGAGTGATGTATGAGTGTGTGTTGATGAATGAATTGTGTGTGAGTGTGTGTTGACAAGTGAGTGGTGTGTGTCCGAGAGAACGATTGGTGTGTGTCTATGAGAAAGTGAGTGTTGTATATCTGTGAGAGTAAGTGGTGAGTGTCTGTGTGTGTCTGAGTCCGCGCAAGTGAGTGGTGTGCATGTGTTTGCGAGTTAGTGTGTGTGTGTGAGAGGGAGTGGTGAGTGTCTGTGAGCGTGAGTGTTGTGTATGTGTGTGTGTTTCTGACAGAGTGAGTGGTGTGAGCATGTCTGTTTGCGAGTGAATGTTGTGTGTGTGTGTGTGTGTGTGTGTGTGTGTGTTGATGAGTGAGTGGTATGTGAGCATGTTTGCCAGGGTGTGGTGTGTGAGTGTGTATTGATGAGTGTGAGGTATATGTGTGTTTGCCAGTGAGCGGTGTGTATCTGTGAGAGTGAGCGCTGTGGATATGTGTGTCTGTAAGTATGCGTGTGAGTGGTGTGCCTGTGTGTTTGAGTGAGTGTTGTGCGTGTGTGTTTGAGAAAGAGTGAGTGGTATGTGAGCATGTTTGCGAGTGAGTGGTGAGTGTCTGTGAGTATGCACAAGTGAGTAGTGAGCATTTTTATTTGCGAGCAAGTGTTGGCGAGCGAGTGTTGTGCGTGTGCGTGTTGGCAAGTGAGTGGTGTGTGTGCGAGTTGGCGAGTGGGTGGTGTGTGTGTGCAAGTTGGCGAGTGAGTGGTGTGTGTGTGCGTGCGTGTTGGCGAGTGAGTGGTGTGTGAGTGCGTTGGCGAGTGAATGATGGGTGTTTGCGAGTGGTGTGTATGCAAGAGAGTGACACTGCGCACAAGAGGGAAAGCATGCACAATAGAGAGGGAGCGGGGGAGAGGGAGAGCGCAGAGGAGGAGAGGGCGAGTGGGAGAGCGCGGAGAGGGAGAGAGCGAGGGGGAGAGGGTGAGAAAGGGGTGGGACGGTGTGCAGAGAGGGACAGGGTAAGAGAGAGGGAGGGAGGGCACGTGGGCATGAGAGGGGAAAGGAGGGTGCGTGAGCACGAGAGAGGGAATGAGCGGTGCATGGGTGCATCTGCAAGCGAGTGGCGTGCAGGCGCGTTTTCAAGTGAGCGGTGTATGTGTGTGAGTGAGAGAATGAGCAGCGTACGTGTATGTGAGTGAGAGAGTGAGTGGTGTGCATGTGTGTGTGAGTGAGAGTGAGAGCAGCGTACGTGTGTGTGTGTGGTGTGCAAGTGTGCATGAGTGAGAGAGTGAGCAGCACACGTGTGTGTGCATGTGTGCGTGAGTGAGCAGCTAATGTGTGTGTGTGAGCGGTGTGCATGTGTGCGTGAGTGAGCAGCATACGTATGTGGGTTTGAGCAGTGTGCATGTGTGAGAGAATGAGCAGTGTACATGTGAGAGTGAGGACAGTGAGCGGTGTATATGTATGTGAGTGAGAGAGTGAGTGGTGTGCATGTGTGTGGTGAGAGAGTGTGCAGTGTACGTGTGTGTGAGTGAGTGAGCAGTGTACGTTTTTGTGTGAGTGAGAGTGAGCAATGTACGTGTTTGTGTGAGTGAGAGTGAGCAATGTACATGTGTGTGTGAGTGGTATGCGCACGTGTTTGCAAATGAGTGGCATATATGTGTTTGCGAGAGTGAAAGGTGCATGCGTGTATGTTTGCAAGTGAGTGATGTGTGTCTGTGAGAGAGAGTGTTGTGTGTGTGTGCCTGTGACAGTGCACGCACTTATGTGGCATGCATGCGTGCGTTTGCGAGTGAGGCGTGTGTTTGCGAGTGATTGGTGTCTGTGTGAGTTATTTGTGAGTAAGTGTGCGTGATTGTGTGAGAGAGTGAGCGGTGAGTGTTAACGTGTGTGTTGTGTATGTGTGTGTGTTTGCGACAGAGTGAGTGGTATGTGTGTGTCTGTTTGTGAGTGAGTGATGTGGGAGTGTGTGTTGACGAGCGAATGGTGTGTTTGCAAGTGAGTGGTGTGTATATCTGTGTGTCTGTGGGATTGCGAGCGAGTGGTGTGTGTTTGAGAGTGAGTGGTTTACATGTGTGTGACAGAGTGAGTGGTATAGTGTGTGTGTGAGCGTGTGTAAGTGAGTGTTCTGTGCACACACACGTGTAAGTGAATGGTGTGTGTGCATGTTTGTGAATAAATTATGTGTGTCTGTGAAAGCAAGTGGTGTCTCATGTCTGGGAAAGTGAGTGGTGTGTATGCTCTCATACGCATGTGAGTGGTGTGCGTGCGTAAGTCAATATTGTGTGTGTGTGGTGTGAGAGTAAGTACGCAGGAGTGCTGAGCATGTGTAACTGGTGTGTGTGTTTTTGTGAGAATGTGGTGTGTGCATGTGGTGTGCATGTATGCATGTCAGTGGAGTGTTGTGTATGTGTTTCTGTGAGAAAGTGGTGTGTGCGCCAGTGTGTGGTATGTGTGCACATTCATGTATGTGTGTAAACGAGTGAGCAGTGTCCATGTCTGAGTGAGAGAGTGAGTAGTGTGTGTGTGTGTGTGTCTTTGAGAATGAGCAGTATGTGCGTGCATATGCGCAAGTGAGTGGTGTGTGCATGCGTATGTGCAAGTGAGTGGTGTGTCCACTCATGCATGTTTTTGCGTAAGTGAGTGATGGTATGTGTGTGAGAGAGAGTGTTGTGTGTATGAATGAGTGAGTGGTGTGAGAGAGAAAATGTGAATGTGTATGTGTCTTCGCGAGAGTGGTGTGTGCATGCGTGCGCCCAAATGGTGTGTACATGCATGCGTGCGTGCAAGTAAGTGATTTAAGTGAATGGTGTGTGTGTATAAATGTGAGTGATGTGTATGTGAGTGAGTGGTGTGAGAGTCAGAGTGGTGTGTGAGTAAGTGAGTGAGTGGTGTGTTTGTGTGAGTGATTGATGTGTGTGTGAGTGCATGGTGCATGTTTCTAGCAACCTCCAGACTTCTCATCAAGCACCCCTCTTCTGGAAGTTGAACAAGCTAAACATTTCTGATCAGGTGATTGTTCTTTCCATGAACTGTTTTATAAGCCTTTTTTTCCCATGGCAGTCAGTTCTCAGAATAAAATCTGGCATGAGGGATCATCTTTTGTCTCTCACTAATTATTCCATTATCCTCAGTGAAGCCAATATTTTTGAACCTGCTGGGTCATTTCTCAAGATAAAATCAATTCCCCCTCTATGAATAACACAGCATGGAGGTGGATGAACACAGCAGGCCAGGCAGCATCAGAGGAGCAGGAAAGCTGACATTTCGGGTTGGGACCCTTCTTCAGAAATGGGGGGGAGGGAGCTCTGAAATAAATAGAAAGAGGAGGGATGGGGCTGGGGAAGGTAGGTGGGGTGATGATAGGTGAGTGCAGGTAGGCAGCGGTGGGATTGGTCAGTGAGGTGGGATGAGCGGACAGGTGGGAGAGAAGACAGACAGGTCAAGGAGGCGGGGATGAAAAGGAGGATTGGTCATGGGATGAGGCCAGGGGTGGGGAGATTTTGAGGCTAGTAAAGTCCACATTGAGACCATTGGGTTGTAGGCTCCCAAGGCGGAATATGAGGTGCTGCTCCTCCAGTTTCCGGGTGCTGTCATTGTGACACTGGAGGAGGCCCAGGATGGACATATCGTCCAGGGAGTGGGAGGGCTCATCGCCACCTCCTTGACCTGTATGTCTTCTCTCCTACCTATCTCCCTCAAATTCCTGCTTCCTTGATCTGTCTGTCTCCTCTGATGCTGCCTGGCCTGCTGTGTTCCTCCAGCTCCACACTTATCTCTGACTCCAGCATCTGCAGTTCTTACTAACAGTTTGTTTTACTACTCCTACTACAACTTCCTTATTTACTAAATCTAAGCTAAAGTCAATTCTTGAACATTCAAAAACAAAAGGAGGCTCATACCTTTCAAAGCTTTTCCTTCTCCTGTAATAAACACTCACAATATAAACAAACATCCATTAATGCTCCAGGAGGTACATAATGGTTTAAAGTTATGGTTCTGGAGAAACTGACCTAATCACAAAATAGATCAAAACCCGTATGTCATGAGTTTGAAATCCAAAGTCTTAAGAAAAATTTTTATATATATTTCACACCTTTCCTCACAGAGATGACATGTGCGTGTGTAAATTATATCATTGGATGAGTTACGGGTTGATAACTCATTTCTTTTTGATTTAGGCACAAGATGTGGACACCATTTATTGTGCAGCTCTTAAAAAGTGATGCTGAGTTGCTTTCTTCAAGCCATTGCTATCTTTGAGGTGTCAGGATACCCACATTGCTGTTAGAAATGGAGCTTCAGGGTTTTGAAGCAGTGACATTGAAGGAACAATGATAGCCTTCAGAGTCAGCATTGTGTTGGACAGGCACACTGTCCTCATCCTTCTAGAAGTCATAAGTTTGAAAGCTGTAAATGTCACACTCCTGACTTCTGCCTTGTAGAAAGTGGAAAGGCTTTAATGGAACCAGATGTTAAACCTTACCACAGAAATCCCAGCCTCTGATCCGCTGTTGCCTACATTCATTTACACGTATGCTGGTCTACTTAGATTTGGTAAGAGTGAGAGAGAGACAGAGAGTGTGTGCACGAGAGAGGGAAAGCGCGTACGAGAAAGAGGGAGAGCATGCACGAGAGAGAAGGAGAGCACGCACGGGAGAGGGAGAGCATGCATGAGAGGCAATGCGCGCAAGAGGGAGGGACAGCACGCATGAGAGGGGGAGAGTGCACACAAGACAGGGAGGGTGCACATGAAAGAGGGAGGGACAGCGCGTGCGAGAAAGCATGCACGAGAGGAGGAGAGCACAGGCAAGATGGGGGGCAGCATGATAGAGAAGGAGAGCGCACGAGACAGAAAGCGTGTGAGAGAGGGAGGGACAGCAAGAGGGAGGGACAGCGCGCATGAGAGAGCACAGGCAAGAGAGAGGGGGACAGCACAAAAGAGAGGGAGAGCACGAGAGTGAGTGTGTGAGGAGAGGGAGAACGCAAGAGTGGGCACGAGATAAAGAGTGTGCACATGCAAGAGAGAGGGAGAGAGCACACTCAAGAAGGAAAGAACGCAAGCGCACACATGGAGGAGAGCACATTGCAAGGGAGGGAAGGCGCGTGCGCAGGAATGGCATGCGCGGGAGTGGACATGCGCACAGGAGTTGGAGGGCACACGAGGGAGACAATGCGTGAGGGAAAGAAAGTGTGAGTGAAAATAGGACAGCATGAGAACGAGAGTATGCGAGAAAGACTGCAAGAGAGAGAAAGTGCAAAAGCGCGGGCCCGCAAAAGACCTAGAGTGAAGAGAGAGGGACTAGCGCATGCAGGAGGAGTGGCATGCGTGGAGGTGGGCACGTGCGCAGGAAGGGGATGGCGCATGAGGAGGAGGGGGCGCGAGGGAGAGACAGCAGGAGTGAAAACGGGAATGACAGTGTGCAAGAAAGACTGCGAGAGAGAGAGAATGCGAGAACACGCGCATGCAAGAGAGAGTGCAGAGAGAGGGAGGAAGTGCACAGGACAGTGTGAGAGCCATCAAGTGTTACAGTGCGAGGGAGAGTGCGTGAAAGTGAGTACATGTGAAAGTGAGCATACATGTTTGTGAGCATGTTTCTAAGTAAGCATGCGAGTGTGTGTGTTTCTGTTAGTGTGAGTAGTCTATGTGTGAGTATGTGTGTTTTCTTGCACAAATATCCAGTGAGAACAGGGTTCGAGGTCAGCTATGCTTCATGTACCCATATTACTTTCACCACTCAGCCTGATGGTTTGAGTGATGTATTGAGGAGCTGCAAACTCGACAAGAGTCAGCTTGTTGAAGGAGATGAACAAGGAGAAGGTTGTTCTGCACACTGTCACTCCACCCTTGGGAAGAGCAGGAAGAATGTGCTGTACCTGTGTATACATTGGCTGCTTCACCGCAAGGGATTAATCCACATTCCAGACGCAACAGCAGACTGACCCAGCCCAAGTCCACATCATCAGCAGATCAAAGGTGAGAGGCTTAGAGCGGAGCTAAAGCCCTCACCCTATGAGAGTTGATGCACATATCAATGATTAGCACTGTTACAAACGCTGTGTGATCAACACAATTCCAGGGTGAAATTATTTAGCAGATCTCTTATTCCAGCACTGCTGTCAGCCAGGGGCAAGAGACTTCATTCAGAACTGACATCTGCACGCAGACAAGTTGACAGGAGTGGCTACAGGAGGGGGAGAAAGAGCAAACAGGCGAAGGGGGAAGGACAGATGGAGAGGATGGTAAGGGGTGTGTGTGCATGGCAATGGGGTAAGGCTCATGGTCCAGGAGAGGGATGTGAACAGAGAGAGGAAGGTGGAAAGACTGACAAGTCAGATAGAATGGAAGTGGATGGGGAGGGGAGGAGGACAAAGGGTTGAATTATCCGTGATAATCCTATATTCAGCATGGGAGTTCTTTCTCTAATTTTCTTGTACCTTGTGGATTTTTACCAATATTTTGAGGACCTTACAAGACCATTCTGTCAATTTCCATATGGAAATCACAAAGGCACAATCCTAGTCATAAGTGGGAGGGTCAGGCAGGGAGAACATACAGTTTTAGAGTGAGGCATATGAATTTCATAAATACCAGTCTTATTTAGCAAGTTATATGATTGTATTGACAATCTGTGAGCAGAGGGGTACTGCAACGTTCACTGCTGTGGCCCCAGCAGTTCACAACATGTACCAGTGACTTGGATTGAAGGGCCAATTGTAATATTTTCACATTTACACTTGATACAAAACCTGGTGAGGATGTGTGTTGTGGGAGGATGCAAACAGGCTTCAAGGGTATGTGGGCAAGCTGAGTGGGCAAGAGCAGAGAGAATATAATGCCTGAGATCATCCTCTTTGATAGGAGCAAATAAGGTGCAGAGTACTTCTTGAATGGAGAGAGATTGGGAAGTGTTGATGTCTAAAGGGACCTGGGTGTCCTTGCTCATAAATCATTGAAAGCTATAATGCCAAGGCAGCAAGCAATTCAAGCAAACAGCATTTAGCCTTTAACACATCATAAATTGAATAGAGGAGCAAAGAAATCTTGCTTTAATTACACAGGACTCTGGTGAGACCACACTTGGACCATTAAGGGGAGTTCTGCCCAAGGAAAGATATACTTTCCACAGAGGGAGGGCTGTCGAGGTTCTACAGACTGATTCCTGGGATGGTGGGATTGCTCTGTGAGGAGAGATTGAGGAGATTTGATCTGTATTCTCTGGAGTTAGAAGAATGAGAAGCGATCTCATAGAAACAAAGAGATGGACTATCACCTAGAACGTCAAGGGTAGCTGTCACATAGAGACACTACCAGCTCCAAGTTCCCCTCCAAGGAACTCACCATCCTGACTTGGAAATATATCGTCATTCCTTCAGTATCACTGAGTCAAAATCCTAGAATCCTGAACAACACTGAGTGTCCAAACACCTCAAGGACTATTCACAAAGATGGCTGACAACTAACTTCTCAAGAGCAATGAGGGATGGGAAATACATACTGACCTTGTCAACAATAGTTGCATCCAACAGAATATATAAGAAACCTGTTATGGCACGCAATGTCAGAACAGATCCTGATACGTGAAGATTGTCGTTTGATCCCATTTTCCCAGAATTACACTACCCATATGCTCAAAGCACACAGGTTATCTGGACATGAATTTGGATCAGTGACTAGGAGTGGGAGAGGTTTGTGTTATTGTTGATAGAACCAGTAAAACGTGGTTCACTCTTCGAACACGTTCTGAACTACATTCTCTCAACATTTTTTGAAGAGTATTGGTCAGCTTAAGGACAAACGATAACAGAAGTTGGCAGATGTGATGCAGAAGCGAAGGATTACTGGACCTGAACTCAGTTAACTTGGTTTCTCTCTCCACGCAGGCTGCCAGACCTGCTGAGTTTCTCTGATTTTGTTTCTGATTTCCAGCATCCGCAGTTCTTTAGTTTCTTAGTTTACAATATTTTAAGATCTATGGAAGATCTTTGAAATGTGGAAGCTGAGGCTTTTGTTAAACTTTCCATATGTAGACCTTAAGACATGGGAGCAGAAGTAGGCCATTCAGCCCATTGAGCCAGCCTCACCTTTTAATGAGATCATGACTGATCTGATAATTCTCAACTCCACTTTCCTATCATTTCCCTATAACCCCTGATTTCTTTACTGATTAAAAATTGATCTCTCTCAGCCTTGGATAGTCAACAATCCAGCCACAGCAGCTTTCTGTGGTTAAGACTACCACAGATTCACTCACTTCTGAGCAAAGGAATTCCCCCTCACCTCTATCCCATGAGGCAAATAAAGATGCTTGAAATTGCAAGAGAGCAAAGCGGCTCTAAAAAGTGACATCCAAAAAATGATGTGTGAGCATTTTGACTGTGTGATCAGAGCTGGAAAGATCTCTTTTCGAGGCAAAGTGGAGGGCAGCAGAAGGTGTTTGGAGCTGAGTGTAGTTAGATGACAAATGTCACAGCAGTTGCAGATGACTTACAGAAGATATGTGGACAGGACAGATAAGCCTGGTATACCCTGACAGCCAGTCCCCGAGCTGCAGTAGCTGCAAGTAGCAGCAGTAATTTATCTGGTGTTACAATATCCCAAATAAATACCACTGACAGACTATACCCAATCAACTATTTATTCTCCCTCTCTTCACTTTTCTCTCCTAGCTTGCTGCTTTGTTCTTTCAAATTCTCTGTTTCTCTGAATTAATCAGCCTTTGGTTAAAGGACAACTCCCTTTGTTCTGGTGTTGGCATGTATGTGGAATAAACAAATTCATCTGCAGCTGGTATAACTGAAGCACTACATCATCACTGGGCTTGGAAACAAATCTACACCACACCCGTTTCATGTCATGACTAGTTTCAAACTGGAACAGTTAAAATATGCCCAAAGAGTGAGAATGATTTGAGTAAGTCAGTAATTATTACCTACATTCTTCCCCTTTTTAAAGCAGCATTTCACTAACAATTATTATTAGGCAGGGTCTCTAATAAGCTTTTCCTTTGAGACAGTTGAGCAGTCATATTGTGTGAATTCAAATTGCTTTGTAGTGACTCTAGGTAATAGTGACTAATACTCCAGGTAATAGATACTAGTGACTCTAGCATATTTCAAGCTATGTGACCCCAAAAACAACAATTGGAGATCACTATTGAAGCAGGATCAGAGATTTCAGGTCACCCACGTGGCTGAGGGACACCGTGCTAACTTGCTGCCTATAAATGTCTTGCCCAGAGATGGCTTTATTATTAGGGACATGAAGTACAATGTCTAACTTTTACAAGACACTTGTTAGACATCAATTGGAGTTGTATACAGTTATGGGTGCCACATTATAGCTAAGATACAAATACTTTGGAGAGAGTGCAGAAGCAATTTACAAGAATAATTCTAGGAATGAGGAAAGTGATGATATATTGAAGAAGTTGGGAGTGTTCTCCTTGGCGAGAAGGCAGCTGGGAGGAGATCTGACAGAGGTTTTCAAAATTGCACTTGTCAGAGTACATAGAGTAAAACTGTTTCCGCTTGTAAAAGGAACAAGAATGAATGAGAGACAGCATAAATTTAAAGGTGATTTGCAAAAGAAGCAAGAGTGATGTGAGAAAAAAAATGTTTTCACTCAGCATTGTCTGGAAATGTGGTGGAGACAGATTCAATTGAGGCATTCAAAAAGGATATTGAATGATTATTTTCAGAAAAGTAGCGTGCAAAAGTATCGGTGAGGTGAAGCAAGAGTTTGGTACTAAGTTATGATTCTCATTTCGAAGTGCCTTTACAGACAAGATGGGCCAAATAGCCCCCTGTTGTGCTGTAAGACTTCTGTGATTCTGTGACAACGACATTTCCAATAGCATAGTGCTTTGTAAGTATGGCACTGAAACAATAGCTACAGTGGGACTTGAACTCATTCTTCAAATGCAGAAGGAAGACTGATAGCACAGAGCAATAACAGAAGTAGTGCACAGCCCACACCCCACATTCACATCAGAGAGACAGAGCCCACAGGTTTCAATATTTTCGGGATCCAGACAGAATCAAAGAATTTTACAGTCAGAGGTTATTTGGTCCATTCCTGTGCCTGTACCAACTCTTAGAAAAAAGAATCCACTCAGTCCCCCTCTCCTGCACTTCAGAAACATGGAAAATTTTTGGTACAGTAAAACGGCCATTCAGCCCATCGTATCTGCCTCAGCCAAAAAAGAAAAAAAACGAACAGTTCTAAAAAACAATGTTTCGAACATAATTTAAAAACTAGCCCTTTTAAATTCAGCACCTGGTCAGTCGCCTTGCAGGTTTTGGCACTTCCTTCCCCAAATACTTTCAAGTATTTATCCAGTTCCCTTCAAAAATCCCCATTAAGTCTGCTTCTAATGCTGTTTCTGGCACTGTGTTCCAGTTTATAATCTGCTGCATTAAAAAAACATTCACTTCATGTCCTTTCCTGCCAATTGTCTAAAGCATGTATCCTCTGGTTATTAAAAAAGTTTCAAGTCCAACGACTCTACTTCAGAGCCCTGAGGTTGTTGATTCTCCTGTTAGTGGAAACAAAAGAATAAAGAGAGATCAATGGAGAGAAACATTTCCTGATTAGGTTGTCTTGTTTTATTTACCTGTACATTGTTCACACATTCAATTCACTCCTTTGGGTTATCAATAAATGGTTGGAGAGACTAGATACTGCAGAGTTTATGGCCCCTGACAACATTCCTGCAATAGTACTGAAGACTTGTTCTCCAGACCTTACTGTCCCCCTAGCCAAGCTGTTCCAGTGCAGTTACAACACTGGCATCTACCCAACAATTTGGAAAACTGGCCCGGTATGTCCTGTACATAAAAAGCAGGACAAATCCAAATCAGCCAATTATAGAATCCCCATAGTGTGGAAACAGGCCATTCGGCCCAACAAGTCCACACTGCTCCTCCGAAGAATATCCCACCCTGACCCATTCCCCTGCATTTCCTACGTCTAACCCACCTCACCTAAACATCCCAGGACACTATGGGCATTTAGCGTGGCCAATCCACCTACCCGGAACATCTGTGGTCTGTGGGAGGAAACGAGAGCGCCTGGAGGAAATCTATGTAGACACAGGGAGAATGTGCAAACTCCACACAGATAGTCACCCAAGGGTGGAATTGAACCTGGGTACCTGGCACTGTGAGGCAGCAGTGCTAACCAAATGAGCCACTGTGCCACCCAGTCTACTCTTGATCATTTGTAAAAAGTAATGGAAGGTGACACAACAGCACCTGCTAGCAATAACCTATAGCCCGGTTTGGGTTCTGCCAAGGCCACTCAGCTCCTGACCTTATTACAGCCTTAGTTCAAATATGGACAAAAGGGCTGAATTCCAGAGATGAGTGTGATTGATTGCCCTTGACATCTTTGACTGAGTGTAGCAACATGGAGCCCTAATAAAAACAGAATCAGAGGGAATTGGGAGAAAACTCTCCCCTGCTTGAAGTCATATCTGGCACAAGTGAAGATGGTTCTGGATGCTGGAGGTCAGTCATCACAGCTCCAGGGCATCTCCACAGGAGTTCCTCATTGTAGTATCCTAGGCCCAACCTTGTTCAGATGCTTCAATGACCTTCTCCATCGTAAGATGTTTGCTGACAATGTTTTGCATCATTTGAGACTCCTCAGATACTGGACTAGACTGTGTTCAAATGCAGCAAGACCTAGAAAATATCCAGGTTTAGGCTGGCAAGAGGACAGGTACTAAACAAGTGGCAGGTAACAACCAAAAAAAGAGAATTCTCTCTGGACATTCAATGGCATTACCATAACTGAATCTTACTAGCAACATCCTGGGGTTGGCACTGATCAGAAACTGAACTTGCCTAACTATATAAATAGTCACTTCCGGTCCAAGTTAGTGGCGGAATAGGTTGCTATAGCTGCAGCTCTGACCGTTCTTTTTTATCTCTGTGTTTTCTTCTTTTACTTCTCTCCCAGCCTCTGATCAACTCCCGGTCTCAGCACAGAAACAGCAATGGGTCCTCTCCGTCTGATGTAGTGACCTCCCGGCTTGGCATAGCAGTCGGCTGGTGTGGCCTCAGCATCGTCTCCCAGTCTTGACACGGTTCTAGAGCGATCTCCCAGCCTCATGAACCTCCAGGTGAAGCCCAGCGTGGTCTGGAGCTAAGGCCTGGTGCGGACTGGAGGCTAGGTGCCAGCATACTTCTGTAATGCTGGACTTCTTAATTTCTCTATTTTCTAAGATCTTGTAACTGAAGAGCTATATCTAGGTACCTTTGTACCTAAGATGGTGCTGTTAAGTGGTGATTTATAACTGTACTCATTTCAGTACATATGATGATAAAGCTAATTCCAATATAAATAGAGTGGCCACAAAACAGGTCTGAGGCTAGGAATCCTGCTGTAACTCACTCCCTGACTCTCCAAACCCTGTCCACCTACAAGGTACAAGTCAGGAATATGATGGAACACTCCCCACTTGCCTGGATGGGTGCAGCTCAAACAATATTCAAAAAACTTGACACCATCCAGGACAAATTACCCATTGATTGGCACCACATCCACAAGCCTCCGCTCCATTTACCACTAATGCTGCTACTAGGAGCACTGCAGAAATTCACCAAGGCTCTTCAGACAACATTTTCCAAACGTATGACCACTTGCATCGAGAAGGACAAGAGCAACAAGTATATGGGAACACCACCAGCTGCAAGTTCCCCTCCAAGCCACTCATCACCCTGACTTGGAAATATATTGTCATTCCTTCACTGTTGCAGGGTCAAAATCCTGGAATTCCTTTCCTAAGAGTATTGTGGGTCTACCTCCAACACATGGACTACAGCGGTTCAAGGACGCAACTCACTACCACCTTCTCAACAGCAACTAGGGACGGGTAATAAATGCTGGCCCCAGCCAGTGAGCAAATAACAAAAGTTGTCCAGCTTCCTATCTTTTCAAAGTCTGCACAAAGAAGATCTCCTGGGATCTGGAAGGCCTCACTACCTCCAATGCCCAGTATGTTATTATCTAAAGGTGATAAACACTGTTGGTGCTTGTTTGTTGTGATGCTAAAGGTCAGGTAAAGAAACCACAGGTCCCAGTGCAAACCCTTTTTTGGGGCACCAGTTATGGGACCTTGATGTACCCCTCTGTCCCAGACCATGCTGGTGCCATTTGGAGTCATCTCCAGTGAACCTCTTTATTACATTCCAAAGTGGGGTTCACATTGAAATACCATCTGCAACCAGGAAAATGTGAAGGGTTGCTTGGGGTCATGGGTGGCGTGGGAGAAACACATGAATTGTACTGCTTGGAGAACTGGTACAGACATGATGGGCTGGAAGGCAGTGTAGTAATGACATGCATAGATAAAACAGGAGGCAGTGATAGAGACAGGGCACGTACAGAAAGTGTTGCATATGTTGTTTCATAATTCCGAGATTGTGAATTTGTAATAAAGTGTGAAATTTTTGACAAACTATTTCCTTCTCCACACAGTAAGTGGCTCTGGGGATTTGACTTTAATGCCTCTGGTACTTTACTGTACTACACATGGGATTGCCTTCGTTAAATATAGGCTGGCTGTTTTGAAGCAGTGTATGATCCCAGAGATTGCATAGTCGGTTGTTTTGCCTAAGGAGGGACATACATCTTGCCTTATCAGAGATTGTGAATTGACATAACTTGTCAAATAACTATTTAACTAGGAGTACAAACATGTAGTTTGTCTGGTATTCACGCCAGCAGCTAAAACACCTTAGTTTCAAAAGCTATTCAATGCACAGAATCCCACAGGACACTGACATGTTATTAAAAGGAGAGTTATATGATAGTTGGTCCCAAAGAAAGAGATGATCAGTGCAGAATGGAAAAAAAAATTGTGGGCTGATATAGCAAGAATATACACTGTCCCCATCAAACACTTGCAGGATTTATACAGCATGGCATTAGAAACAGAATAAATAAAGCTCCATACACAATGGCACCAGACATTCTCAGGACAGGTATAACACAGGATTACATACAGAGAAAAGCTCCCACTACTCTTTTACACAGAAAGTGAAGTTCCCTCCACACAGTCTCCAACAAATACTGTCATGATAGGGACATAGAAAAAATATAGAACATAAAAATAGGAGCAGGAGTAGGCCATTTGGCCCTTTGAGCCTGCACCACCATTCAATATGATCATGGCTGATCATGTAATCTCAGTATCCCATTCCTGCTTTCTGTCCATACCTCTCAACCCCTTTAGCTGCAAGGGCCATGTCCAGCTCCCTCATGAACATATCTAATGAACTGGCTCCAACAGCTTTCTGTGGCAGAGAGTTCGACAGGTTCACAACTCTCTCTCAGTCCTGAATGACTTACTCCTAATTCTTAAACTATGACTCATAGTTCTGGACTTGTCGGACATCAGAAACATTTTTCCTGCATCTAGCCCATCCTGTCCCAACAGGATTTTATATGTTTCTATGAGAACCCCCCTCTCTTCTAAATTCCAGTGAGTACAAGCCCAGTCGATCCAGTCTTTCTTCATATGTCAGCCCTGCCTTCCCAGGAATCAGTCTGGTGAACCTTTGCTGGACTCCCTCAATAGCACAGGATTAGATATAGAGAAAAGCTCTCTCTTTTTGACTGAAAGTAAAGGTCTGTTACTCTTTTAAATTGAAAGCAAAACTCCGTCAACACTGTCCCTAAACACCCCCAGGACAGGGACAATATGGGGTAGACACAGAGTAAAGCTCTCACTACACTGTTCCCACCAAACACTCTCACGGCAGGTACAGAACAGGATTAGATACAAAGTAAAGCTTCCTCCACTTTTTAAAACTGAAAATGAACTGAAAGCAAAGCTTCCTCTATATTGCTCCATCAAACACCCCCAGCATAGAGTTTGATACAGAATTCCCTTCTTCTACAATGCTGTACCAAGGGAAGGTACAGGATTGTTGAGATATATTGTAAAGGCTTCATACAGTATTGATCAACTATTTGCTGATATTACCAACATTAAATATATTGAGCCTCAACTTTATACTGCTCTTGGAATTTATTGGCGTCACACTAGAACTGGATAGTAGCGGGATTGTTTGTCTCTCCAAGTATATTAATGGTGGATGAAGTGTGCCTGTATCAGGATGCAGTGAGCATCACTACTATGCAGGACTGGACAGGCTTGTGGGTCTTTTCTCACTGTTTTGTTTATGCATATCTGTAAATCAATGCACAGGGCAGCATCCTCCTGCCCTGGTGAGCCATTTCCATATCCAACACTGTCTGGTCACTGGATGTGTGAACATTTGGCTCAGTTTTTCTGTTTCCACCTGTTGAACTGAGGTAAAATGACCGCACAACTTTGGGGTCATTTTTTTTTCACATTATATTATCATGTGTACTCAAGTACAGGAGTACAGTGAAAAGTGAATAATTTCACCACACGCGTTGCCATCTTAGGTACCAAAGGATCTAGGTACAAAAAAAAGCTCAGGTACAAAGTAGTAAGAGAAATGAGAATTAAAAAGTGAAGCATTCCTTCATTGGATAATAGAAAAATAAATAAATAGATTATAGTTTACATTAAAGTCTTCCATGGTTTAAACAACGAAAATAAAGGAATAAGTTAAAAATTCAACAAGGTCCTCCCCGTATCTTGCTCTCCGAGAGACAGCTTCCTGTTCTTGAAGCAGCCGCCACAGATACTGTCATTGTTACTGGAACTGCCACCACTCTGGTCTCACCTGGCGCCTAAGGTACATGTCCAGGCAGGATCCGCGCACATGCCAAGCCAAGACAAACACACACAGGCACCTCCCTCCCACAGACATACACCCTTCTCACTGACACACACACACACCCCTCCCTTTCACACACACAAACACACATCCAGCCCTGCATCTCATGCACGCACACGCTCGCCCCCACTCTCCCACACTCACACGCGCGCCCCCCGCTCGCCTCCCACACTCTCACATGCACACCACGCACCCCACTCTCTCCCACACACACCCACACATGCACACCACGCACCCCACTCTCTCTCACACACACACACCCACAAACAGACACCACTCTTTCTCTCTCGTGCACGCCCAACCCCCCTCTCTCTTTCTCTCTCGCACACGCCTCACATGCACACGCACCCCTCCCTCTCGCGCACACGCACCTCAGGCTTCCTGTCGCGCACGCGCTCCCCTCCCTTTCCCGCGCACCCCTCCCTCTCACGCCTGTGCACACCCCTCACACTCTTGCGCACCCCTCAAACTCTCGCACTTCCTTCCCGCTCTCGTGCACACGCCCTCCAACCTCACGTGCACCCCTTCCCAACCCTCCCTCACACACGCACACACACAACCAGCTTCTCCTTTCTAGCTGATTCAATATTTAGCAGGAGTGAGTCAGCCAGTCATTTTAGGTTTATTAAATGCATTTGCATCAGTTATATGATGCTTTGATCTTTTACTTATAAATTCTGTGTCTTCATGCCTCTCTCAGGACCTGATGAAGGAACAACACTCCAAAAGTGAGTGTTTTCAAATAAAGCTGTTGGACTGTAACCTGGTGTTGTGTCATTTTTGACCCTGACAGGGGAAGCCATCTTTCAGCAGACGCACTGCACCAAGACCATCTCTGAGGAGGAATTCTGGGGAGGTGTTCCCTGCATTGCAGCCATCATAAGGGCCCCCCTCACCTCAGCTGTAAGTTTGCTTGATTTTGGGATCTTGCTGTGCACAGGTGGACCTCTGCTATTTCAACAGTAATAATGACTGCACTTCCAAAAAGGAAAAAACAAAGAAATTGACCTCATCATCTGCAAAGTACTTTGGGCAGTGACAGGGGCTATGAAAAATAAGTAAGGCTTTTTGAAATCTGTCGTGGGGCCAATTTAACAGCCCTGGGAGGGGTTCCTCAGGGGTGACTGATCCTGTAGATGACCAACTGGCAGACTCTGTGGCAGGACCAGTTGAAGGTGGGTGGTCAAATTATGACATGACCCATGAAATATCCAGACAGATACAAATGAGACTCAGTTCCACTAATCCTTTGAAAGGCATCATCAACAATGGAACCATTGGCACCAAAAGGGAAAAAAAGGTAGTGGCAACTTCCCAGGAGACCTCAGGGGGCCTGTGGGGGTAGGGATGCAGGCCTGGAATAGACTAGAATCCCTGTGTGAAAGCAGGCCATTCGGCCCATTGAGTCTACACTGACACATTGAAGAGCATCCTACCCAGATTCACCCCACTCCCCTATCCCTCTAAACTTGTATTTCCCATGGCCAATCCACCTAACCTGCACACCTTTGGACTGGGGCAGGAAACCAGAGCACCCAGCAGAAACCCACACAGACACAGGGAGAATGTACAAATTCCACACAGATAGTCACCTGAGGGTAGAATGCTAACCACTGCGCCACCATGCTGTCCCGTAGGGCACAACGCAAGGCCATATGATGGGTGTTTACAGGAATGAAATAAACACACATATTTTTGGCATCCCCCTCCCTCCTCCAGCTTAGTTAAAAAAGCAAAAACTGGGACATGTGAAGAAAAATTGGGACTGAGCCAGCAAAACCGACATTTGGTCACCTTAGCCATGAAACCTTTTTACCAACTGTTGAGTTACTTCTCCATTTAACATCCTCCTTGCTCTAAACTAATGTTTTGAAAACCTTTGAGTCCCGAAAACTGTGGTCAGTCAGTCATCAATGGGGCTGTCAGGCCAGATAATTAATAGCCCACAGCTTGTTTATGTCCCGTTCAAAATTGGCTCCCCTTGCCCCTGTGCCTTGCCCTAATACTTGGTGGTCTGGATCCCCGAAAGAACCAGAGGCCCTAGGCACAAAATGGCCATCATGGGCCTAGAGCTTTCGGCTGCTGCAGCAATTCAGTCAATGCAGCAACCCTCGATCTCTTCACCTCTACCGGTCCCTCAGCTGAGGGCACAATTGACTCTAGGAACCTGAATAGCAAGACCTGCTGCAGAAAATTTGATGAGAAGTTCGAATTGACTGCATGTCCCAAATATACACAAATCAAAACAGATGACTCTGCAGGCGACTTTCACATAGAATCTCCATAATTCTTCAGTCTTCGAAAGGTGGGAGGAAACAGAAGAATTAACCACAATTGTTACTTGGTTAAGCAAGAGGTTTCACTTCTTCAGGGACACAGGTTTACTCTGGAAACTGTTGCCTAGCAGTAAACACAAGACAAACATGGCAATTGTAACAGGAGCCCTGGGTGAATCTGCCCCTTCCAGGCTAGAGGCACTGACAGGGTCAATAAAGATGAAGGCAAATAGGCAATTAGCCCTCAGCCAGCCTATCAAAGAGTACCCCAATAAACTCAAAATTGCCCAATGCATTGAGAGGGAACTAATAACAGTTCAAAATAACTATTCTATTAAAGGTTTCCCCTCTGTTGCCTGATTCCCTGTGACAAATGAACTCATACTCCCACCTTCCATCATTGTTGAGTTCCCTATAGTCACAATGCCCTCTACAGTCATGTCCATACTACTGTTACAACATGCCCCCCCCAAGTCATCTAAGTTGCAGCCAACCTACAATTACAACTCCACATAGTCACCCCACACAGCCACTGTACAGTTACAACATCCCCTACAGATATCCTCCATACAATCACATCTATAGTCACATCCACACTGCAGTCAGCCCCTATGCTGTCACTCCAATCGTTACACCCACCCTAACATCATACACATCCCTACAGTCATCATTCACAAAATCACCCCTTCAGTCCAAATCATATTACCAGCCACACATCCCCTACAGTCATCTCACATATAACCACTCCCAGTCACACCACCATACAATCAGAAACATTCCCCTACAGTCACAACCCCTACAAACATAGCCCACTAAAGTCACTGTACTCACAATGCCACAACCCCAACAATTACAATTCCCCTTCGAACATTCTCCCCCTCAATCACATTCCCCTACAACACTTTCTCCTACAAACCACTCCATAACCACCACTGCAGTCGTACTCCACTACAGTCACTGCCCTACAGTCACCTACCTGCTTATAGTCACACACCTTGAAAAGAAACCTCCCATAGTCATCCCTACAGTCACACAAATTCAACAGCCACACCCACAATACAATCACCCTTAAGTACAGTTACACCTCCATTAGTTTCACTCTCAACGTGATCATAATTCCTGTATGATTACACTCCACTAGTGATTTCAGTACCCGAAGATGTATTTTCATTATGATCCCACTCTCCTCTCTTAATGATACACTCCCAGTCAACCCCAACACAGTCTCATACCCCTACAGTCACACCCCTAATCACAGTCATTCTGCAGTACAATCACCCTAGTCATCCCTAGTCAAATAGCTCCACATGATAGTCACCACTGCACCACAGTAAAACAATTTTCTACTCAACTCCTACTACAGCCATGCTCCCCCAATGATCACAATTCCCTTAAGATCGTGCTCTACCAATCTCACTTCCCTACGATGTTGCCCACCCCTTCGTTGATTCCATTCCTCGCCTCTGCCCTCAGACCTGCCTTTAGCCACTGGGATTGGTCATCTTTACCCTGGCACCAAGCTGCAAGGTGGTGCCCATCTAATGGCTGTAAGTTGCTGCCATCATCTGGTTAATAATCCTGACCAGAGAGCCTGGTCTGACAGACCTCACCACAGAGTGGCATTCATGCCATACTGAGGTGTCCGGAGCATTAGGAGGATATTAAATTTGTGCCAAGAACAACATTAAGCAATGTCTCACAAATAGCACATAACAAACAGAGGATCTTTTGTTGTATGTTTTATCAGTACAAAACAGTACAAGCAAGGGAACCAGTTCACCAATGATTCTTGCCAATATATGCACTTAAGAGCACAGGGAACACAAGGTGGGTATGAATTATTTATAGACGGCCTGAATTGAAATAAAGTTTGAGCTTCTGCTGAAGGAGATAACTGCTCATTTACTGTCACCTCAATGAAGAAATGGATTGCATTTTGAGCCAGTTTGTTGCCATGTGGGATCTTGCTCTGCGTAAACTGGCTTTCTCTTTATGTGCACACGGCGTCACTGACCACAGCAACATTTACTGCCCGTCCCTAATTGTCCTGGAGAATGTAGCAGTGAACTGCCCTCTTGAGTCGCCACAGTCCATTTGCTGTGGCTAGACCTGCAATGCCATTAGGAAGGCGATTCCAGGATTTTCACCCAGCAACAATGAAGGAATGGCAATAAATTTCCAAGTCAGGATACTGAGTGGCTTGGAGGGAGTCACCCATTTAAGACAGAGATTAAGACAGGAGAATTTGTTTCTCTCCAAGGATTGAGAGATTTTGGAACTCTCTTCCCAGAGGCAGCAGGACTGAATAAGGCAGAGGTAGATAGATTCTTGATAAACAACAATGTCAAAGGCTGTCAGGGTGGGAAGGAAATTGGAGTTGATGCCATAATCAGATTAGCCATGATTTTATCAAATGTCAGAACAGGCTTGAGAGGCTGAATGGCCGACTTCTGCTCCTAATTGTATGCTTGTATGAGTGGGACTTAAACCCAGAGTCCGGAGCCTGCATTGAGCTGGCACCCAAGATGATGCAACACTGGAGCATTCCTTTCGATTTTTCCAATTGTGTGGGCAGAGAGAATTTGAAAAAGGTTTGTCTTCCTAAAGATGTGCTTCACATTTTAACTCATCGAAAGCGAATGTCAGACCACAATGACTCCTTATGAACTGCAAGTACAGATGCACAAATTCCCACATCACAGAGCTTTTTATTAATTTCAAGAATGTTCCAAGCAGATGTTTCTGTGAGTGATGTGCTCACTCATGTTATTGCATGCAGATTAAAATAGAATTGTCCAATAGTGACACACAGCCACTCAGTAAATTTGTAAAATCCACATCAACTGCCAAACCCCAAGGAGCAGCTGGTTCTGCTTTCATTGTCAAAGTTTCTCTTTGATGATTGGCATCTCTTGCTGAATTCAGATATAAAAATATGAATAAGGAGGAGTTGGCCATTCAGCCTCTGCACCAACTGTGCCATTCGATAAGGTCATGGTTGACCTGACTGTGGCCTACATTCTACTTCCTTGCCTTGCCCTCGATACCCACTTACGCTTCTGTCAGTCATTATCTATCTATCTCAACCTTAAGCATATCCAATTCACTGTCCCTTGAACAAGAGAATTCCACTTATTCACGATCCCAAAAGAAAGACTTTCTCTTCATCTTAAATGGGAGACCTCCAGTTTCATGTGTCCCCTTGTTTTAGTATCTCCCACAAGGGGAAACATCCTTTCAGCAGCTATTCTTATCAATTCTCCTCCGGATCCTCCATGTTTTAATAAGATCACCTGTTCTGATTCAGATTCCGATTTTTGTTTTGTGTTGAGTTTACTTAATATCAGACACACAAGGTTTGGAACTTGACAATTCAGTGGAAAGCCATAGATGAGGGATAAGGGAATCAGAAGAAATTGCTCACCTGTGGAGGAATTTCTGCCCTTTGATCAATAAGATTTGCAAAATCAGGAAGGAAAGATCACATCCAGAGTGAGACACAGCCTGAAATTATATAGTCCAGGGAGTTTGGAGGCAGCGTGGAAATTGGTGCAGAGAGGAAGAGGTGATTGTTATGAGCCAAAAACAGCAAGAAGTTTGTAGGTTTTTTAAAATAGGATAAATTGAAGCCCACGATCAGGAGCCTTTGCATCGCTTACTTTCAGATTGAAGATAAATAAGGGAAACATTGACAAGTTACAAACTGAAAGATTAATATGGAAATTTTAAAAATCAAATTAAGAACTAAGCAATTAAAATAGAGATGCTGGGCCTGGCAATATGTTGTAACAGCATGATGTTTATGTTGGTGGACTCCATTGTGGTTCATAGCGACCACATCTGTAGCAAGCTTTGATTACATGAGGAACTCTGGCTCAATTCATGAGCTAGAGTCTGAGCTTGGAACACTGTGACACATCTGAAGAGTTACCTGCACGCTGTGTTTCAGGAGGCAGTCACATCCTTGAAATTAACTAACTTAGATCCATTCAGTGGTCAGGGACAGAAAGTATGACCACGAGTGAGGCAGGTAGAAGTATCCAGGACATAGAGCTGAAGAAGCCTCAGCCCCTGAGTTTGTCTAACAGGTTTGAGATTCTTGCTCTGTATGGATGAGATTGGGGGCTATATGGAGGACAAGCAAACTGATCATAGGACTGTGGTAGAGGATGGAAGTATGAATCTAAGAAGATTTGGCAAACCAAGTTTTGGTCAGATTCTAATTGGAACACTACATTTTCTTTGTTCTTTCAGGGGAAGTAGGTATCACTGGCTAGGCTCAGCATTTATTGTACATCCCTAATTATCCTTGAACTAAGTGGCTTGCTAGGCCCATTTCAGAGGGCAGTTAAGTGTCAACTGGTTAGCACTGCTGCCTCACGGCACCAGAGATCCAGGTTCGATTCCAGCATTGGATGATTGTGACTGGGTGGAGAGAAAGGGGGTAGAAAGAGGAAAATAGTTGGAATCGAGGATATTACAGTCAAGGGAATAGACCCTGTTCTGGAGGGGAGGTGATGGCCTAGTGGTATTATTGCTGGACTGTTAATCCGGAGACCCAGGTAATGTTCTGGGGACTTTGGTTCAAATCCAACCACTGCATATGGTGGAATTTGAATTCAATAAAAATCTGGAATTAAGAGTCTAATGATGACCACAAATCCATTGCCAATTGTCAGGAAAAACCCATCTGGTTCCCTAATGTCCTTTAGGCAAGGAAACTACCATCCTTACCTGGTCTGGCCTAAATGCAATTCCAGACCCACAGCAATGTGGTTGACTCTGAACTGTCCTCTGGGCAATTAGGGAGGGCAATAAATTTTGGCCGAGCCAGCAATGCCCTCATCCGATAAAAAATCTGTGGTCAGGATTGAGAGTCCTGAAGGCTATGCTGCCTACCTGGTGACAGGGTTCAGGATGTCTCAAATTAAAACAGCAATTACTGGAAAAATTCAGCAGGGAATTACGGTGAATTGGATCCAAAATTGGCTCAGTGATAGGAAACAAAACGTTATGGTGAATGGATGTTTTTTGTGAATGGATTTCAGAGGTGTTCCACAGGGCTCAGTGTTAGGTCTCATGCTGCTTGTGGTATATGTTAATCATTTAGACTTAAATGTGGAAAACATGATTGGGAAATTTGCAGATGGCACAAAAATTGGCAGGGCATTTGATAGTGAAGAGAATTGCTGTCACCTGCAGGATTGTATCGGTGGTTTCGTTGAATTGAGAGGATCATGGCAAATGAATTCCATTCAGAGAAGTGGGAGATTATGCATTGGGGAGGGCAAACAAAGCAAGGGAATAGATAATAGATGTCACTGAGAGAGGTAAAGGAAGTGAGAGACCTCGAGTGCATGTCCCCGGGTCCCTGAAGGTGGCAGGATGGGTAGATAAAGTGGTAAAGAAGGTATGGGGAGGCTTTCCTTCAAGAGCAGGGATATAATGCTGATACTGGTTAGGTTCCAGCTATAAGACACTGATTAGGCCACAGCTGGGGTTTGTGTATAGTTCTGGCCATCACATTACTGGGAGGACATAGCTGCTGTAGAGAAGGAGATTTACAAGATTGCTTCAGAGATAGTAGGAACTGCAGATGCTAGAGAATCTGAGATAACAAGGTGTAGAGCTGGATGAACACAGCAGGCCAAGCAGCATCAGAGGAGCAGGAAGGCTGA
>NC_063369.1:12406270-12423634 GCF_021869965.1 Rhincodon typus
CCTAGACCCTTCTTGAAGGGTCTAGGCCCGAAACGTCAGCCTTCCTGCTCCTCTGATGCTGCTTGGCCTGCTGTGTTTTTCCAGCTCTACATCTTGTTATCTCTTTACAAGATTGCTACTAGGATTTGAAAACTGCAACTATGAGGAAAGACTGGATAGGATAAGGTCGCTTTTCGTGTTTTGTATGCATTTCTAACCAGTTGACACTTAACTACCCTCTGAAATGGACCTAGCAAGCCACTTTAGTTCAAGGTAATTAGGGATGTATAATAAATGCTGGGCCTACCCAGTGATACCCCATCCCATGAAAGAGCAAAACAAAATGCAGTGCTCCAGTTAGAATTCGATCAGAGCATGCTATGCCAAATCTTCTTACATTCACATTTCCATCCTCTGATATACTTGCGAAAGCAGGACTGTCAGTTAATTACTTTTATCAAAACATGTCATTGCATTGACTCCATCGAATCATGCGTTAACCTCCTTGGGTCTGGGGAGAACAATTCTCAGTGGTTCTAGTCCATATAACCTTAAGTCCCTTATCCTTTCTGCCATTCTACAAAATCTCTGCACCTTTTCAGAGGCATCCTTCTCACATAGCGATGCCCAGGGTGACAGACTACTAAACAGCGTTAAGGTAGAACTTTCCTGGCTTTTCTCTGCAAAGCCTGTGTTCAAAATGCAAAACCTATTTTTAAGTCACAACTTTGATAATATGTCCGTCATACACACCACTAGATGTCTCTGTACCTGCATTTTGAAACAATGACCCCTGGTTTTAGATCCACTGATCAGAGGAAACATCTTACCTACATCTATCCTGTCTATTCTTTTAAGCCTTTTGTTGGCTTCAATGAGATCATCTCTCATTCTCTGAAACTCCAGAGAATACAAGCCCAGTTTGCCCCATCTCTCTACTGACTAGCTTCCAAATCCAGATTTTTAAGTTTGATTCAAATTACATTGTGGTGAGATCTGAATTCGTGTTCCCAGGGCTTTATACCTGAAACTCTGGTTTAAAAGTCCAGAGTCAATAGTCCAGTGACAATGTCATGACACCACTGCCTCAGCCTTAACTACTTTCCTCACTGTTTGCTGCATGTCCAAGCTTCATGGCACACACAATTTATCTGCCCAGATCTTTAGTATATGATAACAAGAGCACTGGTTCCAAAAGCACAGTATTTTTGGCTCCAGTGGAAAAGATGACTGTTCACCATGATTGTCTGCTTTTGGTTTCTTAGCCAGTTTGGTCTGCTCTTTAATTGGATATGGGCTTCCGCACTATTTACACAATCTTTTCTCACAGTAAACACCCCATAGTGTAACAAGTACAAGGCATTGGATTTTGCTATGTGATGAATCAATTTACTTGACAAGGTGTGTGCAACTGCCTCTGGGACGCACACCTCAAAGTCAAATGAGTGTCAATCGATTAATCCAAACCCTGTAGCACATATTAAAGGCAATCCAAGTTATTTTAGTGTTTCTAATTGTTTAATAATTATTTGTCATGAAACTGGCCCTCAAGGCCTTTCTGACAGGATTGCTGGGAAACTCCCCTTGCTCCGGCTCTGATCCAGTGGCATCTATCTTACACGCAAGCTTCTCATTTCCTGTTGCAATTTACAGCATCTCCTTAGTTCTAGTTTTCTTTTAGATTCATACAGCATGGAAACAGAGCCTTCAGTCCAGCCAGTCCACATTTTATTTCTGTATGGCATGTGAGTGGTGGAGATAAGATCAGCATCCCCTCGAGAAGAGGCCTAGTAAGTTACCTTCTTGGACCACCGCAGTTCGTCTGGTATAGCTGCATCCTCGGGACTTAGAAAGTGCTTTGAGCTTTTCAGAAGGTAGCAAAAACAAAAATTCGACTCAGCAACAGAAGTAGGCAATTTGGCCCCTATCAAGATAACATTCTTTGCTGACTTAAAAATTACTGTCTTTGTCTAAGTCTTAAATAGGTGACCCCTTATTTTTAAGCAAAGACCTCTGCTTCTGGATTCTCCAATTGGTCATTGCTGATTAGCTGGCGTTCTGTGTCGTTCAAACCACATAATAACCACGATAGATTTCCTCCCCAAAGGACATACAACAGTATAGCACAGGAACAGGTCCTTCAGACCACCATGTCTATGTCAACCATGATGCCATTCTAAGCCAATCCTATCTGCTTGCATACAGTCAGTCTCTCTCTATTCTCTGCCTGGTCTGAAATTAGACGACACCAGGTTATAGTCCCAAACCACATCATATAGTGGAGGTGCCAGTGTTGGACTGGGGTGGACAAGGTCAGAAGTCAAATGACACCAGGTTACAGTCCAACAGGTTTATTTGAAATCACAAGCTTTTCGAGCATTGCCCCTTTGTCAAGTGACTATAACCTGGTGTCATCTGACTTCTGACCTTGTCCACCCCAGTCCAACACCGGCACCTCCACATCATGACATATTCCCTGCCTGTTCATGTCTCTATCTAAATGCCATTTAAATGTTGCTATCATTTCCGCCTCTACCACCTCAGCTGGCAGCGTGTTCCAGCCACCTACCTTCCTCTAAATAAAAAACTTGCCTCACACAACTCCTTTAAATTTCTCCACTCTCACCTGAAACCTGTGCACTATAGTATTTGACGTTTCCAAAGACTTCGGCAATCTACCCTATTCATGGCTCTCATGCCCATATCCCAGTAACAAATGGAAAAGACACCTTTGAAGCCTATGGGATTAAAGGGGATACAGAATTGGCTACAAGGTAGAAACCAGAGATCGTCTGTTTTCCCACTGGGGGCAGTGTTGATCCACATGGCTTTGGAACCATTGCCTTAACTGGGTGCACAACTTACAATGTTTATAGGTGACAGAAAATATGGCCATGCAGTAAAGAGCAAGGAAGTAACACACTGAGTGGGTACCACTTTGCCTGTGTCAGACGTTGATGGGTCCAATCTCCCATCCAGGATACAAAATTAAGGCCGATACTCCTAGAGCAGTACCAAAGGAGTGTTGCCTTAATAGAAGAGCTGTCTTTCAGATAAGATGTTAAACCAATGTCCTTTCACCCAACTCACATTGTAAGATCCTAAGGCTCTGTTTCAAAAGGGGTTGCTCCACTCTCCTGGGATTCCCAACTCTATTAAGACAGTGAGTAGTACAGCAACCGTCAAATATAGCAGCAAATCATCAGTGTTCCAATCGGTGCTCATGAGTTGGTCCCAGTCAAGGCATCACATTTGGGCTCAGCATCCTAGGGCTACAGATGGAGGCCAATGGGTGTTCACAATCACTATAAGCCCTGTTCACTGCTCCAACAAGCAATGCAATAGTGCCTGCATGCTGAATTTTGGGTGAGGACAGAGTGACCACAAATTTGATGACTCCCTCTACCATATGGCTCCACAGGTTAAGAATGACACTGGTGCGTGTTTAGAAATATGGTTTTAGATCCAGTGCCTGAGGAGGTGGGTGCAGCAATGGTCAGCACCTTCAGGGGAGGATAATTGAACAAGCAAACAAACTAAGCAGCGAGTCAACACAGATACCTGGGTCACCAACTCTCAGGGATCATCCTGGATTCTGCAGGGATTAAAATTTTGTCCCACAGACACAGAAAAATGTCATTCCCTTTCATTCACTTTGAGTGCTTTAAAAAAAACTGGAAATGAGGGAAATTTGGAATGGGTGGAGATGTTTAATCACGGGAGATCATGTGATTAAAACCTTCTGGGGATAAGGTCGACCAGAATTGGCAACATTAGCTCCTGCACTGGTGAAAACCATCTCAGGTCACGTGGGAAATGACTCATGCCTGTGTCATTTAACTAAGACAATGTACACAAACACCAACAAAAGGAAACCTCCCAAACCACATCATATAGCGGAGGTGCTGATGTTGGGACTGGGGTGGACAAGGTCTTAAGTCAGGCAACACCAGGTTACAGTCCAACAGGTTTATTTGAAACTACAAGCTTTCAGAACGTTGTCAAAGAGCAGCGCTTTGAAAGCTCGCGATTTCAAATAAACCTGTTGGACTATAACCTGGTGTCGCCTGACATCTGACCACATCTTATAGCACATCAAGTGGTCAGAATGTTACAATCAGGAGTAAGCTGTGGGCAAAGGCAGTGGCACACAGAGTGAGGTCAGGATGGTGTGTGAGCAAAAAAAGTCTGTACCTCCAGGCAGACTGCATTTAAAGGATTAGCTGCAGCTTGAAGCAGCTCCACAAAGAATTAATTATTGCTGTCTTGTGCTAGTTCGATACTACACCCTGTGCCATAACATAGCAATTCATTTCCCTCTGTCTTTACTCACGTTCCTTTCCATCTTTTATTTACTTTATCTGCTGCTCTCTTCTCGATTGCAATGCTCCTGTCTGCCCCAGTTTATCTCTACCTGTCCTTGTGTCATCCTCCCTCTAATTTAAGAATCTGTCAATGTTTGTTCCTTTCAGTCTTTTCCTACTTTGTCAGTCTGCCTGTGTGAACTCTTTCTCAGTGTCCTTCCTTCTCTCTGCCTGAAGTTGGTGTGTTAACTCTGCTTTGTTTGTATCCTCTGGGATCACAAGGCTTTAGGGTCAACTCCCATCCTAAGAACCTGAGCCCAAATTTGTTGCTAATGGTCAACTGCAACAATGAGGGCCAAAGTGCAGTTTTTGGGTTGAGATGGGACACCATCTGCACTCTTGGGTGAACATAAATGCTCCCATTGTACTTCTATGAAGAAGTGGGTTAGTTTTCCCCAGTATCCAGGTCAATATTTATTCCTCCATTAACATCACTAAAAGCAATCTATCTGGTCATTTATCGTGTTGACATTTTTGGGAGCTTGCTGTGTACAAGTTGACTACCATGAATGAATTTCCATCATTACTACTGGGGTGATACTTCAAAAGTAGCTCATTATTTGTAAAGTGATTTGGGATCTCCCAATTTGTGCAAAGGTGCTATATAACGGCAGGTTCTTCATCACAGTTTCCATGCAGCTGATAGAAGCCTGATTGGGCTGTCAGGCAATGGAGACAGAGACTAACGCATTGATGTGCCTTTCCCAAATCCTGCACTGTTGTGATGAGGGAAGGGAGACACACCCACTGAAGTCCAGCAGGGCCCTTCCTTAAAAATGCAGCCTGCCATTTGAAACATTGGCTGGAAGTTTCCTTATCTGGAGAACCAGGCGATTAGAGGCCAAAAAACAGTTTTTAAACTTAGTGTCCTCTACCCTGTTGGGTCAGAAAGAAGGGGAAAGACCTGCATTTCCACAGAGCCTTTCAGAACCTTGGAACATTCTGAAGTGTCTTCCAATCAATGAAGCACTTTGGAAGTATCATTCTTGTTGTACAAAAGGGAACCTGGGAGCTGGGTTGTGCACAGAAAGATCCCACACACAGTAAGTATTAGGCAGGACACTGAGGGAGAACTCCCCTGCTCTTCCAAGTAGATAAATGTTATAGGGAAGCAGCTCACCTTCTCCAGGTCAGCTAGAAGTGGACAATAAATGCTGGCCGAGCCAGTGACACCAACATTGCATGAGTGAATGAAAAGAAACAAAATATTTTTGTGCACTTTGTTTATAGTTTAAGCCAGCTGTTAAGATAGAAACAAAGACATGTTTCTTTTGTTCCTTTATGCAGAGAGTTTATTGATTTACTCTTCTCCACACACACTCAGAGTCCTGCCTGTTTGCAATTTATAGATATTTTTAATCAACCTTTTCAGATGTGTTATGATATCTCTAGAGCTGGTGGGACTTGACACTGGCCTCCTTGCTCAAAAGGTATGCCACAAGAGCCCTCCCCTATTTATGTACACTCAAAGACAAGAGGTCCAAGCGCAGAAGGACAGTACAGTATAGGGACTGGCTCTTCGGCCCACTAGGACTTCACCAACACAATGTCTTCCTAAACTAAAACACTTTTGCCTCTAACCTATCCATTTCCCTCTATTGCCTGCTTATTCAAACATCCGTCAAGATGCCTCTTAAACACTTATTGCATCCACCACCTCTGGCAGTGCATTCCAGGCACTTACTACCTTCTGCAATATAAAACGTGCCTCACATCTCTTTTAAAATTCCCCCCTTTACCTTAAGGTTATGTCCCCTAGTAATTAGCATTTCTACTCTGGGAAAAAGATTGATTATCCGTTCTATCCATACCTCTCAATTTTGTAACCTACTACTGGTCACCTCACAGCCTCCAACATTCAAGTGAAAATATTCCAAGTTTATCCAATATTTCCCATAGCTAATACCCTCCAAACCAAGCAACATCCTGGTAAACTGTTTCCACATCCCCTCCAAAGGCTCCACATCCTTCCAGTGGCGAAGCAATGTAAGGAATATTCCAAAGTGGCCTAACGTTATTTCCAGCTGCAACATGTCTTGCCGCTTAATGCCAACAACCAATTTCTTTTAACTTCAACAAAGATATGAACAAAGTCAACAATGCAATTGACAACATTTAACACACTTTGGATGGGGCGGATAGTACGGCACCAACAACGACATCCTGGGGTATCTGGACTGAGACTGTACTTAGTGATGTGTAGTCCTATTTAGGGTTCATTCCCAGTACATCTACGTTTTGTCACATGAATCTCGATTTTATTATTCAGGTTTGAAGACCCATTGTTGGGATGCAACGTATATCGATCCATAACAGAAAATGAAGATTGACGTCCACACAGAAATCAGTGTACACTATTTAATGTACAATCGACAGCATTAACAGCTACTAAAGAACATGATCCAAAATACGCTCTCGACAATAAAATCTTTTTACGCATACATCTGGTTGCCATACTTTTTAAAAAACCCTTCAACCTTTGATTTCGGAAACTATCCATCGAAATCTCACACCATTCCCAGCAATATGAGAGAGGGCGTGTTCCTAAGGTGGGCTCAAATTGGCTGCCGGTGTGTGCACACGAGGCAAACGTGATCTGCAAAGCGTCTCTCGACGCGACGCCGCCGCCACCATCACTCACCCTCGGCTTCAACGACGCCCGTTAGCCACCGAGGCAAAGGTCAATCGCGAAGACCATCTCTGATGCTTAGGTCTCAAAATGGAGAACCGTTTACCTCAGCAATTAAAAGATTTCCTACGAGTTTCCCTCAGTCAGGGGCAGTGGGAGTACATTTAAACTGCCGACTGTCACGTGTTCCTAAACAACACATTTGCTTTATGGCAGCCATTTTGTCTGTCGTCCCAACCTGAGGGAATGTCCTTTAATTCGCCGATGGGGAGGGGCAGGGCATTCATCGACCAATCCTAAGATGGCTTCAACTGAATGACATAATAACCAGCCAATGATTGAAGACTAGCAACGGAGTGGTGGTCAAGGCCTCCGACAGACCAACCTCCTCAGTTAAATACCAACGCGAACGAATTCCTACGAAAAGCGCTAAATAAAAACCGAAAGAACTACGGATGCTTTAAATCAGAAACAAACGTAGAAATTGCTGGAAAAGCTCAGCAGGCTTGGCAGCATCTGTGGAAAGAAATCAGTTAACGTTTTGGGGTCGAATGACCTTTCCTCAGAAATAATTTGTAGCTAGGCAAAGGTTGGTATTTATGCTGAAGATGATGTGGAGGGAGTGGGAAGGAGGATGTGATAGTTGGAGACGGAGCCCAGAGAAAGAGCAGTTGGGCAGACAAAGGAACAACTAAAGGTCAGCCTGGAAGAATCAATTACTGCTGATGGAGACCCTTAATGGCTGATAATGGGCTGTGCATCTCAAATTCGTTGCTCGTGTGGCTAACTGAAGTGAATGTGATCTGTAGTTTACAAAGTGTCTCTTGACGCAATGCCTCCATCACTCACCTTTGGCTTCAATGATGCCTGGTAGCTACTGAGGCAAGGATCAACTGCGATTGCCATCTCTGTTGCTTAGGCCTGAAAATGGAGAACTGTTTAGCTCAGCAATCGAAAGATTTTCTAAGAGTTTCCCTCAGTCAGGGACAGTGGGAGTAAATTTAACATCGGCCCCACCCTTTGCAAGCCGAAATGGCAGGATTTGTTCGTGGCAGCCATTTTGCCCAGCATCCCAACCTGTGATTGTTTTGATAGAATGACACCCTATCCAGGCAATGATTTGAAGATGAGCAACTGCTGATGGCCTCCAACAGACCAACCTTGTTAGTTAAATAAGAACGCAGACGGAAATTGATGGAAAAGATTCAGCAGGTCTGGCAGCATCTGTGGTGATTAAAGTAGTTAACATTTTGGGCCTAGTGACCCTTCTTCAGAATTGATTTGTGGTGAGGAAAATATTGATATTTATGCTGAAGATGTTGTTCGGAGAGTGGGAAGAAGGAAACGATAGGTGGAAATGGAGCCAAGAGAGAGAGAGAAAACAACAGTTGGGGCAAAAAAGGAATAGGTAAATGTCAACCTGGGAGAATCAATAGCTCAATAGCTGCTAATGGAGACCATTAATGACTGACAAGGAATTGTGAGCAGTGGTAGCAGCCCATGTGAAAACAAGGCCTGGTGTGTAGGGGTTAAGGTGCTCAGGCCCTAAAATTATTGAACTTGACATTCAGTCCAGAAGGCTGAGGAAAATAAGATGCCGTTCTTCCAGCGAGGGTTGACCTGGAGCACTGTAATAAGCCTAAGGCAGAGATGTTGGCCAGGAAAGCGGTGGTGTTTTGAAGCAGCAGGTAACAGGAAGCTTGGGATCATTTCTGTAGACAGAAGTTAGTCAAATGATGTTGAAATCATTTCCAGGTTGGTGAGGCCAATGGCGCCATTTCTGGATCCTTTATGAGACTGCCCTGAACATTGTCCTACAAAGTTTTAATGACTATAACCAGCATCAGTCATTTAAAGTCATTTCAGTGCTCACTTTAATTATAGGACAGGTGCTAAGTTTGTCATCAATTTTTGTATATGGCACTTGCAATGCAATTGTGGGTATATCTCCTGGTTTAATTACATTGGCTGCACATTTTTAAAAACCCTTCAACCTTTCTTGAGTCTAGGGGAGGATGGGATTGGGTCACAATTCTCTCTCAATCTCACAATATTCCCCCCCAATATGAGATCAGGCCCGTTCCTAAGGTAGGCCTGGGCATCTCAAAATGGCTACTGAGGCATCTACATAGTTTGACTAAATGAAGCAAAACTGGAACAAGTGCTTGGAAAGTGAAATGGTGAACGGGTTGACACATGGAAGGATGTAACCCGTGGCAGGAAATCTCATTTTTATAGGTATTTAAGCAAATTGAAGGAAAGGTTTGATTTCAGGAACCTGGGAAAGGAATCTTTCTCCATCAAAGTGTACGTTCTCTCCTGGGCAACCTGGAAGCAGGAGTTGTTGGGATTGGCCAAGTTCCTGGTCACAATTTTCCTGGTCAGTGAGTCAAGGTTCACCTGAAATAGAGGAAATAATCCATGAGAAAGAAAGAAGCGATCAAGGTGGTGAGGGAAGAGTAATGCTAGGGTTACGTTAGGCAGCGGTGATCAGTTTTTATGAAGAGATCTCTGTGCTCCCTCAGTTTTTGATGAGTTAAGCAGTCAAGAGAATCTTATGAACCTAGGGAGGGAAATAATACAAAGGATAAGTTTAGAAATAATGGGCGCAGTTGCAGATGATACAAGAGTGAGTTTGAACTGGAATATGAAAACACTGGAGTGTGATTGCACTGGAATATGAATGCTGGAGTATTTTTGATTCATCCATGGGGTATGGATGTCACTAGGTAGGGCAGCAATGATTACCCATCCCCATTGCACTGAGAAGATAGTGGTGAGCTACCTTCTTCAACTGTTACAGGCTTGAGTTGTAGAGGCACACCACGTTGTTGGGAATGGAGTACCAGGATTTTAACCCAGCGACACTAAAGGAACAGTGATATATTTCCAAGTCAGAATGGGGTGTGGGGCTTGGTGTTGCCATGTATCTGCTGCCCTTGTCCTTCTTGATGGTAGTGGTCAAAGGTTTAGAAGGTGCTTGGACGAGTCTTTGCAAGTTGCTGTGGTGTATCTTGTTGATGGTACACATTGCTGCCTCTGTGCATTACTGGTGCCACTGAAGTGGGCTGCTTTGAGCTGGATGGTGTGAAGCTTTTCTTGAGTTTTGTTGGAGCTGCGCATATCCAGGCAAGTGGGAGGTATTCTATCACTGTCCTGACTTGTGCCTTGTAGATGGTGCATAGGCTCTGGGAAGTCAGGAGATGAGTTACTCACTAAAATTCCCAACCTCTGACCTGCTTTTGTAGCTACAGCACTTAAATAGCTAGCCCAGTTCCGTTTCTGATCAATGGTAATCCCCAAGATGTTGATAATGGACATTTTGCTGATAGTAACATTATTGCACATCAAGGGATGATGGTTAAACTCTCTTCTAACCGTCTTGCAGTCACACTAGGAAAGTGTTGGAAACTCTCTAAACTAAAGATAGAATTACAGACTACTTAATCTGATATCATTTCTGATTTTCTAAATGGATTGAGAGAGATGACACAGACCATGAAAAATATTTAGCGGGTACTTAAATACTTCTCTCCTTCTCCTTTCTCAGGGGTTGTACGTTTTACCTCCTTTGGTGCCTGGACTTTGACAAACTCATCATAAATCTTTTGGGCTTTGAACACGAGTTTGGAGCTGGTCTTTGTGTTCTTGTAGTCCTCGCAGGCGAGCCAGAAGTCAATGTTCTCCTCACTGAACTCAGAGCGAAGGAAGGCTCGGAATGCAGCCACGCCACCTGGAATGGCAACACCATTTCTCAGTCATTTACATTTAATCATCGCTCTGTTTAAAAACCCTTCCCTACCTCTTAACTAGTTTGCCTCCAATTTCCCATTCGTTTGTCTCCCTGTTCTTTCAATCTTTCTCCAGTTCTGGCCTCTTGCCCATCTCTTGTCTGACTGGGGGAGGAGAAAAGTGCAACACCAATGACACCTTGCTAAGGCTCCGCCACCAGCCCCTCCCAAGAGGAAAACAGCTCACCACCACCTTTCTCCAGGTCTAGTCGGCATAGGAAATAAATGCTAGCCCAGCCAATGATATCCACATCACACAAATGAACAACTGAATCCCAGAAATCGACTGGTGGTCATGTGCCTTGAGTTATTTAGATCCTAAATTCTGGAATGTCTTTCCTAATTTTTTCAATCTCTCCCTTCTCCCTTTGTTGTGTTCTTTTACTTAAAGCAACGATACCAATTGTACAACAAAGACTGATAAATTGAAAAGTCGGCTCATAATTAAGGGCGTCCACAAACATACATAAATATTCATATACAATATAAATACAGTGGCAACTGAGAACCTATAAAGCCAACTCTGATCTGTGAGTACTATTGTCCTCCACAGAGCCATCAGATTATATATTGAGTGGTGTACAATGATAGATAGCAATTTGAAATATGCCCTTTTAAATGTACATGTGTATCACCTCACAACAGCTTGAAGATCCTCTGCAAAATCTGTAGTTTTGACCAGACTTTTACATCTCTTTTTAAGATTCAGCCCCAAATTCTGTTCGGTAATTGTATTGTGTCACCGTTTAGGGAATTTAGCTACATCAAAGGCAATGCAAATGGTTCTCCTCCTCCCTTATCCCTGTGTCTAACAACAACACCATCCCCAGGCCACCTATGACCAGTTGCCATAATCATATCTCAAAGACTGTCCTTTCCCTTCCTGCCCTCTAGTAACAATAATGCACATCAATAATGTACATTTGATGTAAGGAGCATCGTGAATAGGCTGAATATAAAGATTTGGCGAACCAGTGAGTGAGACATTAGGAATAGGAGGGGGCCATTTAGTCCCTTGAATCTGCACTACCATTCAATTCAATCACAATCGATCTGCACGTCAACTACTTTTCCAATTTTGCTCTTTACCCCTTGATATCTGTACCCAAAAGAACTCTATTAATCTTACTCTTGAAAGCTCTAATGGTAAACACAGGATTTTAGGGCAGAGATTTTCACATTTCTGGGAAAAACTGCTCTCTATGTTTCTTGCCATTGGACTGGCTCAAATGTTAAGTCACACCCTGCTCTATTCTTGATTTCCCAGCTGAAGGTCATTTTTTTTCCAAATTATCCTTGCTGACAAATCCAGTGAATGTTTAAAACTACCCCATCATATGACCAACTCCATCATCAGCTCATGCAGCCTGTCATCGCAACTTATCCATCAAGGGCCTGGTATTTGTTTCTGGGGAGACTGCGATGCACCCAGCCCAAGACCATATGTAAGCCCAAGAGAGGAAGGTACAAATCTTCTGTTCAAACAAAGAACACATTCAACAAGGTATACATTGGAGTTGGAGGGGGTTGGATGGGAAATTGAAAAAACTATGTTTTTGGTGATAAATAGTGCAACTGGTAAAATCGATGCTTACGTTTGTCAGCCAGGAGCTTCTCGAACAACTGACCTCCTTGTGTGTCCTCAGCACTGGGTCTGGGGAATGAAAATGAAGATGAGACTGAGAATGTTAACTTTGCTATCTCACTTTCAGCCACTGAAGCAAGGGTTGTTGCAGTTTTCAGGCTTGTCGTGACTTGAAGCGGGGAGAGTGTTGTTGTCTAACACTGGGTTCCTTCACTCAGTTCTCAGCACAACTCCACCCAGGTGCCTTCTGTGGGAAAATCCCATGTTGAGCAGCAGGAGGCACTATGCTCTAACTGGATTAGGCTGTGGGCCCAATCATTCTCATTTAGCCAGTGTATACCTGAAGCAGACAAACCAGACAAAAAGAGGTTGATCCTGGTCAATTTGGTGAGAGACTCCCAGTGGAGCAGCAGTTCCTGACTCGAGACCTGGGTTAGGTAATGAGAAAGAAACCTACCTTGAATCCTGCTGCTGGTCTGACAGTAGCCCCTGATGGGTGACTGCTTGTGTCTGTGTATGTGTTTGAACGTGCACTTACATGTATGTATGCATGTTTGTGTCTGTGTATATGTGATGTTTATGTGTTTTTTTGTGCATGTACTTGTTTGTGTGAGAGCGTGTGTGTTTCTGTATGTACGTGTGTCTGAGTGTGTATAAGAGAAAGTAACATATACACTTACTGGGCCATTTTTGTAACTTTATCTTGTTTGACAGGAGAAAGACTGTCACAGTCATTGATGGCTTTCGATTTGTGCAGAAATTGTCCTAGATGAACCTTCATTTCTTTGGCCCTGGAACAGAGGTATGTCAAAATATATCTGTGGATTAGTTATGCAGCTTTTAAGGAGTATTACTGAATTGAGTCAGCTCTCAGTGGTTGGTCTCACGGCTCCCTGCACAAGGTGCTGGAAAGAGCTGTATCTTCAGATGAGTCATCTATTCAGAGGAGGAAGGGGAGAGGCAGAAACTTAGAAGGGATGGGGTTGGTATCTGGGATGCAGAGAATCATTGCATTTGTGGGAGGTAAGAAACATAGTGGGCCAGTAGAACAATGACCACACTTTACCATACATTCATGAGTACTGTCAGATCCTGCTGAGCTTCTTCTGTGGTCCATTGACATAACCAGCAAAGGACTGCTGATTTGTACACAATAGCATCCCATAAAAAGCATAGAAGATAAATGATCAGATAATTATTCCGATCAGATAATTATTCCCTGATTGTTGGAGTTGAGGATGAAATATTGGTCAGGGATACTCAGGAGCACTCCCCTGCTGTTCCTGAAAGCAGGGCTTTGGGATTGTTTACATCCTCCTGAGAGGGCAGACTGGACCCTATCTAAAATATGGCGCCTCAGTTTCACAAACACACACTTGTAGAGCGTTACAAACTCATCATCTCACAGAATCTCACAATCCTACACAAACCTCTCATGGTCTCACTCATGATCTCTCACTCAAATACAAGAACAAGCTTTCACTCCCTCACAGTCACACGCACTCCTTCACATCACAAAAAAGTAGGACCTTGGGTAGTGTTGTAGAACAGAGAGACCTAGGAGTTCAGATACATAATTCTTTGAAGTTTGCGTCATATGTAGACAGGGGTTAAGAAGGCGTTTAGCATATTTGCCTTCACTACTCAGACCTTTGAGTATAGGAGTTGAGACATCATGTTAAAGTTGTACACTACGTTGGTGAAGCCTCTTCTGGAGCACAGTTTTGCTCGCCTGTTATGGGAAGGATGTTGTCAAGTTGGAGAGGGTTCAGAAAAGATTCACTAGGATGTTGCCGGGAATGGAGGGTTTGCATTATATGGAGAGGCTGGATAGGCTGGTATGTTTTTCACTGGGGTGTAGGACGTTGATGGGTTTATAGAGGTTTACCTTATAAAGGTTTACAAAATCATGAGGGGTATAGATAAGGTGAATGGCAGGTGTTTTTTTTCCCTAGGGTAGGGGATTTCAAGAAAAGGGGGCATATTTTTAAGAGGAGAAATATTTTGAGAGGAGAAAGACTTTAAAAAAGACACGAGGGGCAACGTTTTTACACAGTGTGGTTCTCGTATAGAATGAACTGCCATAGAAAGTGGTGGATGTGGGTACAGTCACAACATTTAAAAAACATTGGAGCTGCACATGAATAAGAAATGTTTCAGTGATTTAGGCTAAGTGCAGGCAGGTGGTACTAATTTAGATTGGGATTAAGGTCAGCATAGACTGGTTGGACCGAAGAGTCTGTTTCCATGCTGTCTGACCCAAACAGTGCAGCACTCACTCAGTATCGGACTAGAAGGTCAGCCTAGCTAGGCTACTCATGTTTTGGTGAAGTGGGAGCTGAATCCACAACCTTTTGTGGTGAAGCTCAGCATTCTACCCCTGAGCTAACAAACGCTGTCTTTGCCAACTGGTCAGCTGGTACCAAAGACCGAATCACTCCTGCCATTCAAGCCAACTGTCCACACCCATTGACTGCGCCAACTATCCACACCAATTACACCAACCATTCATGCCCACGAACCAGTTACATCAAATGTTCCTCCCCATGAACCAATGCAAAAACTATCCTTACAAATTGACAATTGTAGCTAAAGAGGTAAAAGCAAAAGACAACATACCTCTCAATGGAAATACTAGGCAATGCAGCCAAACCCCTACACATGTTGATGGCTAATGTTTTTCTGCTTCCAGAAGGAAAAGTGGAAACAATTATCTAGTTGAGATTGTGTTCCGTGTGAGTGCCAACGGTAACAGTGCAATGGTGGAGGGGACGAAGCAGAGATTTATACATTTACATCAACAGATAATGGGGAGGAGTCATCAGGCCTCATCAATCTTCAGTTCATCCCTCAGAAACAGCCCTCTGACATTTAAAAACAAAGCTTCTGTTTGCTGAGAGTATGGGGACATTCAGAGCCAGTGCTGAGGGTAAAAGATGTCCTGACCTGCCGCCTGTGCTTTGTTATTCAGTGAGCTGTCTTCAACTTGTTTACTAGCTTGTTCTCTAATGAGCAGCATCTGCTCAGTTTGTTACCAGTTTTCCTGTCATAGTTTCCATTTACAGATCGAATTGATGATAAACCAGGAGAATGATGCATCCCGAATTCTCTCAAAGAAACAGTTAACCTTTGAGGGGGCAGATGGTTGTGAGCACACTGCCTCGATTGTTTGGCCTCGAGCAGAGTTTACCTGTCACTTTGCCTCCACAGGGTATCAGGGCCAGTCATCGAGCATGCATTTTGCCCGGAGACAAGACCAGTGTATATCTTCTGATTGGCCAGATCCTCGCAACCCCTTCGTTCACCAGGATGTTACATGGATGGAGCAATTCAGCTATGAAGAGAGGCTGGATAAGCTCGGGTTGCTTTCTTTGGGGCAGTGAAGGTTGATGTGGGGGATGTGTTAGAGGTGTGAGAGCCATGGATAGGGTGAATACAAAGCAACTGTTCCCATTAGCTGAAAGGTCAGTAACAAGGGGGCATAATTTTAAAGTGAAAAGCAGGAGGTTTAGAGGGGATTTGAGGAAGAGGGTAATGGGAGTCTGGAAAGCGTGGTCTGGGAGCATAGTTGAGATGGGAAACCTCACAGCCTTTAAAAAGTACTTGGATGACTACTTAAAATTTCATAACATTCAAGGCTATAGGCCAAGTGTGGGAAAGTATGGTTTTAGTGTATTTTTGGAATTACAGTCTCAATTGGCCAAAGGACATCTTCTGTACTGTGTGATTCGGAGTGCTCCCCAATCAGAGGGCATTAGGTCTCAATAATTGGCAGACCCACCAGGAGAGGGTGGGCACAACTGAGGCAGGTTGGTGACCCTGAGGGGACCTCATGAGAGGGTCTTATGAGGGGGTCAGCACTGTAAAAACGCAAGCTGGTGTGTGCAGCAGGATCCTCAAATCTTGGGATTGCTCCTCCTGTTGGATTGTGGCACTGGTGGAGTTCTCATTTGATGCCTGTTGTCCCCATGTTTGGGGCATTGAGCCCTCTGACTCCAATTGTCCAATTCCATTTGCTGATCCACAGACTATCATGGAGAGACATCTCCATCAAGGGGGGCAGATCCTGCAGGTGACTGAGTGGAGGCAACTCTGCTGTATGCCAGAAGTGAAGGAGGGGGTGATATTACCGCTATCCCATGATAGAAATGTAGAGAGCATCCCTTTTGATCCCTTTAGTCATCAGATCTATATCTAACTCCTTCTTGAAAACATTCAATGTTTAGGCCTCGAATGCTTTCTGTGGCAGGGTTCCATGGGATCACCAGTCTCTGGGTGAAGATGTTTCTCATCATCTCAGTCCTAAATGGCCTACCTTGTACCCTTAGACTGTGATCCCTGAATCCATGGTCTTTGGGAACATCATTTCAAGCCTACCGACTCCCACAGCTACCTAGAATACTCCTCCTCCCACCCACCCTCCTGCAAAAATGCTATCCCCTATTCCCAATTCCTTCGCCTCCGCCGCATCTGCTCCCAGGATGAGGCATTCCACTCCCGTACATCTCAGTTGTCCTCGTTTTTCAAGGACCGTAACTTCCCCTCCTCGGTGGTCGAGAACGCCCTCAACCGTGTCTCCCACATCTCCCTCACCTCATCCCTCACACCCCGTCCACGCAATAAAAACCAAAAAAGAATCCCCCTCGTCCTCACGTACCACCCCACCAACCTCCGGATCCAACGCATCATCCTCCGACACTTCCGCCATCTGCAATCCGACCCCACCACCAAAGACATCTTTCCCTCCCCACCCTTATCTGCTTTCCGGAGGGACAACTCTCTCCGTGACTCCCTTGTCCGCTCCACACTCCCCTCCAGCTCCACCACACCCGGCACTTTTCCCTGCAACCGCAGGAAGTGCTACACCTGCCCCCATACCTCCTCCCTCACCCCCATCCCAGGCCCCAAGAAGACTTTCCACATCAAGCAGATGTTCACCTGCACATCTGCCAATGTGGTATACTGCATCCGCTGTACCCGGTGTGGCTTCCTCTACATCGGGGAAACCAAGCGGAG
>NC_063369.1:12424034-12447408 GCF_021869965.1 Rhincodon typus
GATGCTGCTTGGCCTGCTGTGTTCATCCAGCCCTGCACCTTGTTGTCTCGGATTCTCCAGCATCTGCAGTTCCTACTATCTCTCATCCTTCCCCTATTTGCCCTGTTTGGTCCTGTTGGAATGTTATAGGTTTTTATGAGATTTTCTCCTCATTCTTTTAAACTTCAGTGAATATAGTCCTAACAGATCCCATCTCTCTTCATACTTCAGTCCTGCCATTCCAGGAATCAGTCTGGTGTCCCTCTTGCTGTGCATGGAACGGTTTTCAACATCACAACATGATTATACCTCAAATGCTGTAAAGCGTTTTAGGGCATCCTGAGGTCGGGAACGGTGCTAAGTAAACGTAAGTCCCTCTTTCCTGCATCCGCCTGCAATTTTCCTTTGAGGAGCAGTGACCTCCCTCTCGACTGAGCTTGAGCAGGGCAGAGTTTCCATTGAATGAAGACACTGGCTTTGTTGAGTGAAAGCAGCACATGTCTATCACACCTCAGAGGTGCTGATAGTTCAGGCACAAAGAGAGTCCTCCTCAAACACACCATTCTGACAGGTTCTGTCCTCACTTCCTCCTCAGCAGCAGACATGCTGATTGGAATCTCCGGAGATGTGGAACTTTGCTTTCTGCCAACTTGTGATGATAAATAATATCCGACCTACAACATCAACATAAAATCCCTCTCGTATTCACACTGGAGAAGAAAAGGTCCCTCTCATTGCTGCAAACACTGCTCCCTGACCACTTCCAACTCTGCAGCCTGTTACGACTGAGGCTGAAGATGTTTTCGCTCTTGAGCTCGCTCTCATTCTCGCTGTCTAATTCCACTGATGCATGGGTCACAACACAAAATAAAAATGCTTATTTTCTGCCCCACCCAAGTTTGATCATCTAAGCAGCTTACATATGTCAGGTTATAAACACGGGTTTATCAACTGAGTCTCTTAATAAACACAATATGAGTTTACTCTCAAAATAAAACTTATTAAGTAAAGATGCAATAAGTGGTTGACATACAGTCAGCAAGACAGAAGCATAACGCTCTTCCCTATAAATATCCGCAAAATGCACAACAACATAAAGCAGTCGCTGCAGAGAAATCTTCTGAAAAGAGAAACAGCTTGGTCAATGGGTTATTCTTGAATGCAAAAGGATAAAGCATTGGATGTTCTGGATTTGTTTCTCTGATGTTTGGGCATGTGTGGGCATCACTAATTGTGCATGGATGTATTTTCATTCAATCTGTCAAAAGAACAGATAAGTTTTACCCTGAATTGATTTAGAGAATTTTCTTTTTAGAAATGGGAGAGAGCAGTTGGGCAGCTTGTGTTTCAGCAAGGTTTTCTTCAACTCGGCTTCTTCCTAGCTGACTTTACTCTAAATCAGATTATTCTGAGCAAACTTTCCTCCAATTCAACCAGATAAAGCAAGAATCTCTCCAAATCAGTCAAAGTTGTTCAAGACAACCACATTAGCGTCTACAAAAAACGGTTATCATCAGTCATGTCATTTCCAGGAAGCCTTGGTTGAAAATAAAATCTTCAATGCCCATTATGAACTTGCAATAACCTCTTTTATATTGATCATTCTAGTATGTCTCAAAACTAAATAAATGCCTTTGCCACAATCCTTCAAAATGTAATTCAATCCAGCAATATTAAACATTAAGTCTCGATATAACACGCCCTCCAACTTTATAACACCCCCTCTTCTAATCTTAGAACCCTTATTATTTACAATTACCTCAGTACTTGAAATCTTCTCTCCCTGTAAGATTTTCGAACCCTAGACCCACACTATCTCTGTATCCTCTTCTACACCTACAATCCTGACATACGAGGAGAGATTGAGTCAGTTAGGATTGTATTTGCTGGAATTTGGAGGAATGGGTAGGGATCGCAAAGAAACCTATAAAATTCAAGCTGGACTAGGCAGGTTTGGTGCAGGAAGGATGTTTCTGATGGTGAGGGAGTCCAGAATCAGGTGTCATCGTTTAAGGATAAGTTTAAACCTTTCAGGACTGAGATGAGGAAAAATTTCTTCACCAAGAGAGCTTGTGGAATTCACTATCACAGAAAGCACTTGAGGCAAAACCATCATGTGTTTTGAAGAAGAAGGTAGATGTATCACTTGTGGCTGAAGAGATCGAGTGATATGGGGAGAGGGTGGGATTAGGGTATTGAGATCAATCATCATATTGAATGGCAGTGCAGGCTGCAAGGGTTGAATGGCCTACTCCTGCTCCTATCTTCAATCTTTCTTGTTTCTATCTTGCCTTTCTGCAATCTCTCCACCTTCCAAACCCCTCCTTCCCTGTAACCTCTTCTGTTGTAACAATTCTTCCTCCCTGTAACTTTCTCCCATCTCTGTAAGCTCTTCCAGCCCTACAACCCACTCTGTCTTGATAACTTGCTCCAGCTTTACAATACTCACAACCTCCAAAATCTTTTTTAAAAGCTCGTTCATGATGTGTACACATTGCTGGAAGACCATTATTTGTGGCCTACACCTAATTATCCTTGAACTGAGAGACTTGCTTCACCATTTCAGAGGGCACTTATAAGGTTAACCACACTGCTGTGGGTTTGGAGTCACATGTAGGGCAGACTAGGTAAGGACAGCTGATATCCTTCCCGAAAGGATATCAGTAAACTAGATGGGTTTTACAACAACGAATGATAGTTTCCTAGTCACCATTCCTGCGATTAGCTTTCAGTTCCAGCAATGATCAATTGAATTTCAGATTCAACCAGCTGCTGTGGTGAGATTTGAAAGCCATGTGGCCAGACACAGATGTCTGAATTTTTTAGTCCAGTGATATTACCGCTGTGCTGCCATCTTTCTCTTATGTGATTGACACTGGACAAGCAATTAGGGATGGGTAATAAATGTTGGCCTTGCCATCCCACAAAAGACTAACAATATTCGCTAACCAGACCCATGTGCAGCTGTAACAATACTCCAACCCAAATGCTTTGCACCCTTTGAGAGAAAGGCCAATATTTGACTGGTCAAATGTAATGGGTGATTTGGAGTTGGAATTTTTTTTGTTTCTGTGAATGAATTCCTAAATTCCTGCCTATTGACAATTTCCAGCTTCTTGTCCCGAAATAATATTTTTTAACTATCTTCCTTAGGTCCAATTTGGATTTTCTCAAATATTGCCTAACCAGATTCCATTTCATAGAATCCCTACAGCGTGGAAACAGGCCCTTCGGCCTAACAAGTCCACACCAAACCTCAGAGCATCCCACCCAGACCCATCCCCCTATAACCCACCTAATCTACACCTCCCTGAACACTGCGGGTAATTTAGCATGGCTAATCCACCTAACCTACACATCTTTGGACTGTGGGAGGAAACCCACGCAGACACAGGGAGAATGTGCAAACTCCACACTGACAGTCACCCGAGGGTGGAATTGAACCCAGGTCCCTGGCACTGTGAGGCATCAGTGCTAACCACTGTGCCACCGTGCCACAGTTTTGTCTACTGATTGAATGTACTGCTATCCCGTTGTAACTTCCTGTTACCATCTGCACTATTTACAGTGCCATTTAACTTTGGGTTATCAGCAAACCTAGGTATACACCTATCTGTTCCTCTGTTCCAGTCACTTACAAATACAGTGAAAAACAAAGCACTCTAGTAAAGATCCCTGAGGATACCAATGGTCGCATTATGCTAATTTGAGTCAGTACTGCTATTCCTATTGTTTAGATGGCCCTTCTCTGTCTTCAGCTCTTAATAACACTCCTGATCCAAATCAACGGGTTGTCTCCAATTCCATTTACTTCATTCATCTTGTGAACTGAAGGCACAGCCAGTGATGGAGGCATGAACAAGACTAGAATTGGAGGAGTGGAGAGATCTCAAAAGGTTGAATGGCCTTGAGAAAGGAATAGTGTCAGGTCTGTATATGACTCCAGGTCCGTGGAAATGGGGCTGACTTCTGATTACCCTCTGAATTGGCCCTTCAGACCAATCCATTCATGAGCAATTAGTGATGGACAATAAATGGCACCCTTGCCAGTGACACCCAACTCTATGAAAAAATACATTGTTGTTGGTCTGGAGTCACGTGTAGAACAATGCAGTTAGAGATGACAGATTTCTTTTCTTCTGGGGCATCAAAGAGCCAGATGTGTTGCTGTGAGCATTGATGATTGTCATGGTCCTAAGATCAGCTTTAAAGCCCAGAGTTTGTTAACTGAAGTTAAATCTCACTAGCCATGTTGGCACCTATACATCCATCTCCCTAGAACATTACATTCATTTGGATCTCTGGATTATTCATCCAGTGACAATACCATTATCAGTGTCTTGGCCTTGGAGTGCAGGGAAAACTCACCTAAATGAATTATTTTTAATCAACCTTCTCTGACATATCTCCAGGACAGGTGGAATTTGAACCCAGGTCACAAGGCCCAGAGGTAGAGATGCCACACTGCATCACAAAAAGCCTGCACAGCTGAATAACATTTGGCTCAAATGCTTCATGAAGCCAGATTGCACAAACTAGAGTTGAAAATAGTACATGATCTAATTGAGGTGTTTTAGGATGGTTAAAGGGTTTGATTCTTTAGTTAACACTCGGAAATAATTTCCTGTGGTGGGGGAAATCTATACCAAACAAAAGTCAGTCATAGTGGCAGTTAGAGTACAACAGAGTGGACCTGGGAATAAACAGCAGCAGGACCTTCTGGCTAAATACCAGAGGAGCAGGGCTTGGATCGTGGTCAGTCAGAGAGCAGCAGGAGAGAACTGAATACAGAGGCAGAGCTCCAGAGGTAACCTTGGGTTTCAAAATGTGATGTAGGCTTGGCTACTTGGAAACCAGGTCTGGAGAATAAGTGAGTAGTACTTGGAGATAAAGTGGTTATTTTTGTGGTTTGTAGTTTGTTAGGAAGAAAGAGCGAAAGTGAGAAATCTGATTTTGATGTTTAATGGGTGAGGTTGTGAATAGTTTATTATTTGTAGTTGGTAAGCTTCACAATGGCAGGAAAACACAGCCCTGTGAAATGCTTGTCCTGCAATATGTGGGAAGTCAGCAACACTTCCATAGTGCAAAAATGTGCAGGCGAGGTGGATTAGCCACGGGAAATGCAGGATTACAGGAATAGTGTGGGGAATGGATCTGGCTGGGATGCTGTTTGGAGGGGTGATGTGAACTCTATGGGTCAAATGGCCTACTTCCACACTGCAGGGATTCTATGATTCTATTCCAGTGTCCATGATGATGATGTATGCAAGAAGTGTCTTCAGCTGCAGCTCCTGATTTGTTGCATGGAGCAGCTGGTGCTGTGGATGGACTTACAATGGAGCATCATGATATGGATAGAAAATTGAGCATGCTGGTCACACCACTAGTAAGGGCTACACGGACAGATAAGGTGTTTCTATGGCTGCAAGTGAGACTCCAGGATCGTGTGTTGCCTCCCTGCTGCCACAGTCAAGGATGTCTCTGAGTGGGCACAGGACATTCTGGAAGGGGAGGGTGAGTAGCCAGAGGTTGCAGTCCATATTGATGCCGAAGAGAAAGGCAGAAAGAGAGATGAGGTCTTGCAAAGGGAATTTAGGTATTAGATCAGAAGTTGAAAAGTAGGACTTCTCGAGTTTTAATCTCAGGTTTACTTCCTGAGCTACGTACGAGTGAGGCCAGAAAAAGGAAGGTAAAGAGCTAGTGTAGGAGGGAGGATTTCAGGTATCTGGATCATTAGGATCTCTTCCAGGGCAAGTGGGAACTGTACAAGAAGGACAGGTTGCACCTAAACGGAAGGGCACTAATATCCTTGCAGGTAAGTTTGTTGGTGCCACTCAGGAGGGTTTAAACTAGTGCAGCAGAGGGACGGAACCAGAGCAGTAGGTCAACATGTTGAGTGATTGACTAGAAAGTAGAGGCTTAGTCAAGAAAATCTAATAGAAACAACAGGCAGGACTAGATTAATGAACGTGGAGAGACGACGGTCTGAAGTGTAGTTATTTGAATGCAAAGAGTATAACAGGTAAGGCAGATGAGCTTAGAGCCTGGATTAGTACATGGAACTACGATGTTGTAACTATTACAGAAACTTGGATGAGAGAAGAGCAGGACTGACAATTGAATAGTGTTTAGATATTTCAGGGGAGATAGAGAAGGATGTAAAAGGGGTGGGGGGAGTTGCATTGCTGATTAAGGAGAATATCACAGTTGCACAGGACATCTTGAAGGGCTCATATGGGTATAACTCAGGAATAAGGAAGGTGCTATTACTATAATAGTGTTCTACAATAGGCCTCCTAATAGCCAGCAGGAAAATGGAGGAACAGAATTAGAATTAGGTTTATTGTCACATGTGCCCGTAAAAGTGCCGTGAAAAGTTTACAACGTCATTATTAATACCACCATCTTAAGTATAAAGGTACCTAGGTACATGATCTTAGGAATAAATTAGAAAAATAAAGAACTTAAAAGTTCAGCATTACAGTCCTTCACGCCATCTTTGGTGCAACGTACCTAGAGACAAAAGTTTAGGAATAAATTAGAAAAATAAAGAAATAAAAAGTTCAGCATTACAACCCTTTCACCACTCTGCACCAGGATCTCGCCTCTAGTCCATACTGGGCCTTCACTGAACTCAACCTTATACTGCAGAAAGGGCGCACCCCCGCTCCAGGCACCAAACTCCGCTGCAGACAATGACCCAACGAGCATCGAACACTATTATAACACGGACTTAGGACCCCTAACACACCCTACTCTGCCGGCGCCACCATCTTGGGACAGACATATAAGCAGATCATTGAAAGATGTAAAATCAAAGAGTTGTTGTAGTGGGTGATTTTAATTCCCCAATATTGACTGGGAGTCCTTTAGTGCCGGGGGCTTAGATGCGGCAGAATTTGTTAGGTGCTTCCACAAGGATTTCTTGAAATAATATGGAGATAGTCCAACTAGGAAAGGTGCCACATCAGACCCTGTATTGGGAATTGAGTCTGGCCATGTGATCAGAATTTCAGTGGGTGGGGAGCATTTTGGAAATAGTGATCATAAATCCTTAAGTTTTAAGATAGTTATGGATAAGAATAAGACCAGTCCTTGGGTGAAAGTGCTATACTGGGGGAAAGCTAATTACCACTGTATTTGGCAGGAACAGGAGAAATTAGATTGGGGGCAGCGATTTGAATATAAATCCACATCTGTTATATGGAAGTCTTTTAAAAGCCAGTTGACCATAGTTCAACATGTTCCTGTGAGGATGAAAGATAAGGATGGCAAGATTTGGGAACCTTGGATGACAAGAGATATTGAAAGATTAATCAAAAAGTAAAAGGAAGTATGTGTAAGGTTTAGGAAACTGAAATCAAGAAGGCCCTTGAGGAGTATAAAGAAAACAGAAAATATCTTAAACAATAAATTAGCAGGGGCCGTGAAATGTCCTTGGCACGTAGGATGAAGGAGAATCCCAAGGCATTTTATACGTATATTAGGAGCAAGAGGGTAACTAGGGAAAGGGTAGGTCCACTTGTGGGTAAATCACCACAATTTACATTTAATTTGAATCATAGAATCCCTACAGTGTGGAAACAGGCCCTTTGGCCCAACAAGTCAACACCGACACTCAGAGCATCCCACCCAGACCCATTCCCCTATAACCTACACATCCCTGAACACTACAGGCAATTTAGCAAGGCCAGTCTTTGGACTGTGGGAGGAAACTGGAGCACCCGGAGGAAACCCGCACAGACATGGGGAGAATGTGCAAACTCCACACAGACAGTCACCCGAGGGTGGAATCAAACCCGGGTCCCTGGTGCTGTGAGGCAACAGTGCTAACCACTGAGCCACCATGCTGCACTACTTGTTAAGAAATCTCACAGACAATCAAATACTGAAATAATAATTCTAACTTTATTGCATGTAGCAACCAAATAGAAGACCCCTCAAGTAAACAGGTATAAGCCTAAAACCCAATCCAGCTATTACCTGATTAATGGTGAAATCTGGCCAGATCTTCAACTGACAGAGGTCTGTCTCTGGAGGTGTCCCATGGTTTGATCCTTCTGCAGTGTTCTTCAAATTTCTGCTGTTGAGTTGTTCTGGTGTTGGATTCTTTTACAATTTTCTCTCTTTCAAGTTTGTTATGTGGCATTATTGATATCCTTTAGATTCTTTCACCCCAACATTGATTACTTTTTTGGAGACCTCACGTCTGGAGCTTGCTGTTTTATCAAAAATACCTCCTTTGTTCCTTAATACATCTGGGGTTAGCTGTCTGTTTAAAACACAGCTTTTTCCTGCAATTAACCCCTTTACCAGAACATTGCTTCTGCAGGCAGGTCTAATTGGGCATTTGTCACTAGGTAGCAGTGTTATCTCCTGACTCCCAGGAAACAACTTGTTTATATTGTTTCTGTAACTCCTTCTTCCCAGGGATGATTAATTCACATTTTGCTGTAACTCCTTTTTTAACAGTTTCTCATCCATTTCAACTCAAGAAACAGTTTATTCCATAAAGAGTTATTGCTGCTTATTTCAATCTATACATAACAGTTTATCTTTGTTAAATTTCCAATCCATTAACAGTCACTAAATCTCTGAAATTTACATTGTCACACATCAAGGATAAAGTGGGGAATTTATGTGTGGAGCCAGAGGAAGTGGATGAGGTCCTTAATTAGTACTTCGCATCAGTATTCACCAAAGAGAAAGGCATGAATGGTAAGTTTATGGAGGGGTGTGTTAATATTCTGGGGCATGTCGATATTAAGAAAGAAGAGGTGTTGGATGTCTTGAAAAACATTAAGGTGGATAAGGCCCCAATACCTTATGGGATCTAAGCCAGGATAGTGAAGCAGGCAGGGGAGGAGATTGCTGGGTCCTTGACAGAGATCTTTGTATCCTGTATAGCCACAGGCAAGGTCCTGAAAGACTGGAGAATAGTTGCTTTGTTTAAGAAGGGAAACAAGGATAATCCCCAAAATTAGAGCTTGGTAAGCCTTCCATCAATGGTAGGGAAATTATTGGAGAAGATTCTTAGAGACAGGATTAATTCACATTTGGAGAAAAATTATTACGGATAGTCAGTGTGGCTTTATATGGAGGAGGTCTTGTCTCACAATCTTGATTGAGTTTTTTTGAGGAAGTAATGAAGATGCTTGATGATGGTAAGGCAATGAATGTTGTCTACGTGGACTTTACAAAAGCATTTGACAAGGTCCCTCGTGGTAGGTTGGTCCAGAAGATTAAGTCATGGGGATCTGTGGTGAGTTGGCAATTTGCATACTGAATTGGCTTGATCATAGAAGACAGAGGGTAGTTGTGGCAGAGTGTTTTTCTGACTGGACATCCATGACCAGTTCTTCAAGGATCAGTGCTGGGACCTCTGATGTTTGTAATACGTATAAATTATTTCGATGAAAATGTAGGTGTCTGATTAGTAAGTTTGAAGATGGCACGAAAATTGGTGGAGTTGTGATTAGTGAAGAAGATTATCAAAGGATACAGCAGGATATAGAGAAATTCGGGTGGAGAAATGGCAGATGAAGATAAGTGGACAAGTGTGAGGTGATGCATCTTGAGAGGTCAAAATCAAGAGGAATGTGTACAGACCCTTAGGAGCATTTATATAGTCCATAACTCCCTGAAAGTGGGAACACAACTGGATGTAAGTCCATAGCTCCCTGAAAGTGGCAACACAACTGGATGAGGTGGTAAAGAAAACAAATGTCATGCTTGCATTCATTGATTGAGGCATTGAGTGTAAAAGTTGGTAAGTCATGTTGCAGCTGTATAAAACTTCAGTCAGGCCACGTGAAGTATTCTGTGCAGTTCTGATCACCACACTATATGTAGGATGTGGAGGCTTTGGACAGGGTGCAGAAGAGGTTCACCAGGATGTTGCCTGGATTGGAGTATATTAGCTCTAAGGAGAAGCTGGACAAACTTGGATTATTTTCACCATTGCGTCGGAGGCTGAGGACCAAGCTTATAGAAATATATAAAATTAAGAGAAGTGTGGATAGTTAGAGTGTCTTTCCCAGGGTGGAAATGTCAAATACTAGGAAACATAGGTTTAATGTGAGAGGTGAAAATTTAAAGGAGATGTGCAAGGACAGCTTTTACACACAGGGGATGATATGTGCCTGGAACGCACCACCAAGGGAAGTGGTAAAAGCAGACGTGATAGCAACATTTAAGATGAATTCAGACAGACACATGAATTGGCAGATAATTGAGGGATATGGACAATGTACATGCAGGTAGGATTCGTTTAGAGTGGCATCATGGTCAGCACAGATATGTTGGGCTAAAGGGCCTGTTCTTGAGCTGTGCTGTTCAATGTTCTATGTAAAGCCAAACTTTAACATCAGGATCTGGTTGTATAGGGGCGTTGTCAGGAAGCATCTCTTTCCATAAAGGGTATTGGTAAATGCTGTGAAGACTGGAGGGTGTGGGGGTGGGGTTGGCGCGCGTTCAACTGAAAACGTGAAAGCATTGATTGATAGATTTTACAAGGCAAGCGCATTAGCAGTTGTGGAACCAAGACAGGTAGTGTCAAGTTGCATATCAGTCGCAATCTAATTGAATGGTGGAACAGGCTCAAGGGGGTGAATGGCCTCCTCCTGTCTCTAATGTTCTTCCATCTGGGCCTGAGGCTCTAGAGTTCTCTCCCTAAACCACTCCACATTGCTAGATTCCCTGTCCGACTTCAAGCTCTAAAACTGGTCTTTGACCAGCTTTCTGGCTGCCTGTCCTGATATTTATGTAATTTTATTTTCCTGGTAAGGTCTCTATGAATTGCCTGGAGGCAATTGAAATGCAGTATATTCAGGGCCACAGGGAAAGGAGGAGAAGCCTTGTTAGAACAGAAGCTGTGTCGATTAAAAAAAAAATCAAGCAGGACATACAAAGGTTTTTGAAACAGCAGTCAGCTTTACGACTCCTGAGAGCCCTTGTACAGTTCCCATCCTGTGAAAATGACATCTTAATGCTCCTACTCTCCTTACCCAGGAGCTGTTTGTGTATTTATAGGAAGGTCTTGTACTGCGATGACATTCTAGAGCGGTCTGAGTAAAGTGTACATCCTGTGCCTGAACTGTACAGGCAGAATTATAGAGAGGGGGTGGGGGGGTGGGGTGGGGTGTGTGGGTGTTGTGTGTGTACGTCTGACATTCCAGAGGCTATAAATTGACTTTACTTTCCTAATGGCATGTACATTCGTGCCCTGTTTCTATTTATTTGTTTTAGCTTTCATTTTTGCCCACATTTTGGGATCTATGTGGCCACAGGGTTATCTTCTCAGTTATGTGGTGTCAGCTTCACCCCTCATGCCAGCTAACTTCGCCTAAGCAGCCCCTCGCTGCAGAAGTCCAGCCAGATCCCCACTCACTGCACAATCCAAATCATGTCAAAACTTGCCTTTGGTCCATCTATTCCATGCTTGTGCATACACTGCATATGTGCCTCCTTCAAACCATCTCCATCCCATTCTATTCTTTACACCCTTGTGTTCCTCTAGCTTCCCTCTAAATTTATCTCCAGTATTTGTCTCAGCCACTGAGTTAATTTTGGAGAGGTACTGGTGTTGTGATAATGTCACTAATGTAGTTAATCCAGAGACTGAGGTCAATTTGTGGGAAATGTGGGTTCAAATCCCACCATGGCCACTGGTGGAATCAAAATTCCAGTTCATAAATGTGGAATATAATTCTAATGTCAATGATGGTGAGCATTGTTACTATCATTGCTGTTAAAAATCCATCTTTATCACTAATATCCCTTCAGGAAAGAGAAATCTATCATTGTTATTCAGTTAAACAGATTGATTGACAGCATAGTCATATGCCAGTGACAGAACAAACACAGCTGGGCTCAGGTCAGGAAACTGTACCCAAGCAAACAGACAACGAAGACTATGTGTTGACACCACTCAGTTAAACAATGTAGGCAAAAAGGAAATCCATTCTATTTCTGCTGAAGATAGATTGGCAACACATTAGTTTTTCAAAAAACTGAGTGTCAACATTGGGTAGTGGCAGATACCCTTCGACCGAGAGACAGAGTACTAACTACTTTTATTACACTGTTCAGGTGGTATTGCTTCAACCATTGACTGTTTGAGATCTCCCCTGCGCCAGGCATTTTCCAAACAGCAATGTCTAGAATCCAGGAAACAGGTAACAATTGCATATGGATGACATTCTAGTGCATGGCAAAAAGATAAAGGAATGTGACCGCAGTTTAGAAGAACTACAGAACACAGGCCTTCCGTTAAATGAGAAATGCCAATCCTCTAGAAAGACAATTGTATTCCTCGAACACAATAATCCAATGTCTATTTCCCAGGAGAGGGGAGTCCAAAACTAGGGGGTGCAGGTTTAAGGTGATGTGAAAGATTTAAAAGGAACCTAAGGGGCAACTTTTTCATGCAGAGGATGGTGTGTGTATGGAATGAACCGGCAGAGGAGGTGGTGGAGATTGGTACAATTACAACATTTAAAAGGCACCTGGATGAGTACATGAATAGGAAGGGTTTGGAGGGATATGGGCCAAATGCTGGCAAATGGAACCAGATTAATTTAGGATATCTGGTCGGCATAGTCGTGTTGGACCGAAGGATCTATTTCTGTGCTGTAGAACAATTACCTCAGCCAAATAAGATTCTGAACGGTCTTGACAGGCTAGATGCTAAGAAGCTGGGGAATCTTGAACTCGGGGACACTGTTCAAGGGCAGTGATGAAACTGATTGGCAGTTGGGGCGAAAACTGGGGCACAGTCACCACTACCAAACAGGAGTTTGTGGAGGAAGTATTGTCAAAGGACAGTTAGCCCCCAAACACTACTTCAGTGTTTCCTTCCCTCCCTCCTCCTCTAACCAACAAAAAATAGCCACTGTGAAGACCACTAGCAGCAGCAGCAGCAGAGTGAGTATAAACCTACTGGAGCTTGGGGCATGTTGTAGCTATAGGGAAAAGCTGGAGGGATGTCACAGGCTGTGACTGATTCGCTGTTAGGAAATTTGCGCTAAATTTGAAAAAGAATACAGCAAAGAAGTATCAATAAATTTAATTAACTCAATAAAGTAATTAACTCAGTAGAAATGGCTAGACAGGTGATGTGTTGTAGCTGTATGATGTGGGAGCCGGCTGATCCCGTTGTGAATGACAGTGTGATCTGCAGCAAGTGTTAGTTGCTTGAGGAACTTCTGCTCAGAGTTGACGAGCTGGAATCTGAGCTTCAAATACTAGCACATCCGGGAGGCGGAGAAGTACCTGGACTCTGTGTTTCAGGAGGCAGTCACAGCTGGTAGATTAAGCACTTCAAATTTGGTCAGTAGCCAGGACAGCAGGGGGTAACTGCAAGTGAGGCAAATAGACAGATCCTGCATTTAGGAACAGAAGAGCCTCAGCTCTTGACTTTGTTCAACAGGTACGAGGTACTTGCTCCCTGTGTGGATGAGGAAAAGGGCTGCAGGGAGGATGAGCCAACTGACCACTGCACCGTGGCACAGGAGGCCATTCAAGAGGGTGGAGCAAGAAGACAAGTGGTAGCTGTAGGAGATTCTGTAGTCAGGGGAATAGATAGTATCCTTTGTAAGCAGGATTGAGAGTCCCACATGGTGTGTTGCCTGCCTAGTGCCAGAGTAAGGGATATCTCTGACCGACTGGAAGGGATAATGGAGAGGGAGGGGGTGGATCCAGTTGTTGTGGCCCATGTCGGAACAAACAACGTTGGCAAGACTAGGAAAGAGGACCTGTTCAGGGATTATCAGGAGCTAGGAACGAAATTAAAGAGCAGGTCCTCAAGGGTTATAATCTCCGGATTACTGCCCGAGCCAGGTACAAATTGGCATAGGGACATGAGAATAAGGGAAGTAAACATGTGGCTAAAGGAGTGGTGTGGGAAAGAGGGGTTCCTTTTCATGGGGCACTGGCATCAGTATTGGAACAGGAGGGATCCGTACCATTTGGATGGTCTCCACCTGAACCGAGCTGGGACCAATGTTCTAGTGAAAGGGTAAATAGGCTGGTCAACAGGACTTTAAACCAGAAAGTACGGGGTAAGGGAAGGGTGAAACTTCCCTCAATGGGGAACAAAGAAGCAGGTTAACATCTGTAGGGGTAGAATCCACTGTGTGGAAAAATATGAAAAATGACAGGAAAGGAAAACTCAGGAGAGGTTATTAAAGTCTCCAGCACAGACACAATTAGGACGGAGTGTTTGGAAAGGGCTAGCAATCAAACTTCAAGCATACTGGATAAACAAATGACAATGAGAAGAGGTTCAGTTAACACAGGACTGAAGGTGTTATATCTGAATGCACGCAGTATAAGAAAGAAGGTAAATGAGCTTGTGGCGCAGATCGAAATTGGCAGATATGACAAGGTGGGCATCACGGAGGTATGGCTGCAAGGGGATCAGTATCGGGAGCTAATTATCCAAGGATATACATTTTATTCAAAAGGTGGGCAGAGGGCGTGATGTTGCCTTTTTAGTAAGAAATAAAATTAAATCAATAATAAGAAATGAAGTAGAGTCAGATGGTGTAGAATCTGTGTGTGTAGAGTTGAGGAACTGCAGAGGTAAAAATACCATAGCTGGAATTATGTACAGGCCTCCAAACAAGAGTCAGGAGCTGGGGCACAAGATACACCAGGAGATAGAAAAGGTTTGTAAGGAAGGCAAAGTTACGGTGATCATGGGGGATTTCAATATGCAGGCGGACTGGGAAAATCAGGTTGGTAGTGGATTATAAGAAAAGGAATTTGTGAAAGTCTACAAGATGGCTTTTTGGAGCAACTTGTGATGGAGCCCACTAGGTAACAGGCAATACTGGATTTAGTGTTGTGCAATGAGGCAGAGTTGATAAGGGAGCTTAAGGTGAAGGAACCCTTAGCAGGCAGTGATCATAGTATGATTGAATTTACACTGCAATTTGAGAGGAAGAAGATAGAATCAAAGGTAACAGTATTACAGCTGAATAATGGCAACTACAGAGGCATGAGGGAGGAGCTGGGCAGAATTGACTGGGAGAGGAGCCTAGCAGGAAAGACAGTGGAACAGCAATGGCAGGAGTTTTTAAGAGTAATTCGGAAGACACAGCAAAAATTCATCCCTAGGAAAAAGAAGCATGGTACGGGGACGCTGAGGCAACCATGGCTGACGAGGGAAGTCAGGGAAAGCATAAAAGCACAAGAGAAAGCATATAATGTAGCGAAGGGCAGTGGGAAACAAGAGGATTTGGAAGCTTACAAAGACCAACAGAGGGCAACAAAAAAAAAATAAGGAGGGGGAAGATTAAATATGAGGGTAAGCTAGCCAGTAATATAAAGGAGGACTGTAAGAGCTTCTTTAGATATATAAAGGGCAAAAGAGAGGCAAAAGTGAACTTTGGACTGCTGGAAAATGATGGTGGAGAGACAGTAGTCGGGAGCAAGGAAATGGCTGAGGAACTGAATAATTACTTTGCATCAATCTTCACAGTGGAAGACAAGAGTAATATCCCAAAATTTAAAGAGAAACAGGGGGCAGAGCTGAGTATGGTGGCTATCACCAAGGAGAAGGTGCTAGAAAAACTGATTGGCCTGAAGATGGATAAATCACCAGGACCAGATGGACTACATCCCAGAGTTCTTAAGGAGATAGCTGAAGAGATAATGGAGTTATTAGTGGTGATCTTTCAGGAATCGCTAGAGACAGGGAGGATCCCAGAGGACTGGAAAATCGCTAAAGTGACACCCCTGTTTAAAAAGGGAGTAAGACAAAAGACTGAAAATTACTGGCCGATTAGCCTAACCTCTGTCGTGGGTTAGATTTTAGAGTCCATTGTGAAGGATGAGATTCCTGAATACTTGGAAGTGCATGTTAAAATAGGGCAAAGTCAGCACGGCTTCATCAAGGGGAGGTCATGCCTGACAAATCTGTTAGAATTCTTTGAGGAAGTAATGAGCAGGTTAGGAGAGCCAATGGATGTTATCTACCTGGACTTCAAGAAGGCCTTTGACAAGGTGCCGCGCAGGAAGCTGCTGAGTAAGTTAAGGGCTCATGGTGTTAGAGGCAAGGTGCTAGAATGGATAGGAGATTCGCTCTCTGGCAAAAAGCAGGGAGTGAGGTTAAAAGGGTCTTTCTCAGGATGGCAGCTGATGACAAGTGATGTTCCACAAGGGTCAGTGTTGGGACCACAACTTTTCAATTTATACATTAATGATCAAGATGAAGGAACTGTGGGCATTCTGGCTAAGTTTGCAGATGATACAAAGATAGGTGGAGGGACAGGTAGTATTGAGGATGCGGAGAGGCTGCAGAAGGATTCGGACAGGTTAGGAGAGTGGGCAAAGAAGTGACAGATGGAATACAACCTGGGAAAGTGTGAGGTCATGCACTTTGGTAAGAAGAATAGAAGCATTGACTGTTTTCAAAATGGGGAAAAAATTCAGAAGTCTGAAGTGCAAAGAGACTTGGGAGTTCTCGCCCAGGATTCTCTCAAGGTAAACTTGCAGGTTGAGTCAGTAGTTAGGAAGGCAAATGCAACTTTGGCAATTATTTTGAGAGGACTTGAAAATAAAAGCAGGGATGTACTTCTGAGGCTCTATAAGGCTAGTTCAGGCCACATTTGGAGTATTGTGCGCACTTTTGGGCCCCATATCTGAGGAAAGATGTACTGGCCCAGGAGTGGGTTCAGAGGAGGTTCAGGAGCATGGTCCCAGGAATGAAATGCTTAACATACAAGGAACGTTTGAGGACTCTGGGTCTATACTCGATGGAGTTTAGAAGGACGATGGGGGGATCTAATTGAAACTTACAGAATACTGAATGGCCTGGACAGAGTGGATGTTGGGAAGATGTTTCCATTGGTAGGAGAGACTAGGACCTGAGGGCACAGCATTAGAGTAAAGGGAATACCTTTTAGCACAGAGATAAGGAGAACCTTGTTCAGCCAGAAAGTGGTGAATCTATGGAATTCACTGCCACAGAACGCTGTGGAGGTCAGGTCTTTGAGTATATTTAGCCATGATTGAATGGGGGAGCAGACTCAGTGGGCTGACTGGCCTAATTTCTGTGCTTTTGTCTTATAGTCTTATGTTGCTGGATACAGGGGCAGTCAGTTAGGACTGAAATGAAGAAGTTTGTCTCTCAAAGGGATGTGAATCTTTGGAATTCTCACCCCCAGAGGACTGTGAATGCTGCATCACAGATTATATATTTACGGCTGTGACTAGATTGGTTTAGGATATCTGTTTGACATGGATGGATTGGACTGAAGGGTCTCTTTCCATGCTCTATGACTCTGTAACCTCTTACAAGACTTCACAGTGGGTCCAAGGAAGACAAGAGCAACCAGTAAATTTCAGGCACCAAGGTGTACAGTGTCTCCATGTAGTAATACGGGCTACAGGCTGGCATTTATTGCCCATCGCTAATTGCCCTTGCAGAGGTGGTGGTGAGCATCGTTGATTTACATCTGTACATAGTACATTACCAAATACAGCTCTCCAGTGCAGTGTACTGTGTACAATGCTTCTTGAGCATGGGAGCGTTCACCTTCAGCTTAGCCAATCTTACTGAACCAATGAGAGAGTTTTTGAAGGTCGGCAAGTGTATTGGATTTAGGAACAGTTTGCAATTTTTGAAAAGATTAAAGAGAAAGAATTTTTCAGTGACTTTAGCACATTACAATCTGGGCTGATTTGCTATCATAGCCACGATGCGTCATCCATAGGACTCGCAGCACTCCTTATTTAAGTGTAAACTGACATAAAAACTGGTCTTTTTTATAGAAAGAGGCTTTGGTGGAGATTGAACACAGATAAGGAAGTGTTATCCGTTACATGGGTGTGACAGGTTTGCAGACTACCCAATGGGACTGACAGACAACAAGCCTTTGGTAACATTATTGAGATGAAAATAAACTCAAAAATGCCTCAACTCACATAAACAGTCAGGTTTAGCCTTATGAGATACTACAATCAGTCTAGATTGAGTTGGTCAACCAAAAGTTTCTTAGACGCTGCACTGGAGGATTGTAATTCATAGTGTACTATGTACAGATGTAAATCAAAGATGCTCACCAGCACCTTTGTAAGGACAATTGGCGATGGTCAATAAATCCTGGCCTGTAGCCTGTTTTACAACATGGAGGCAGGGAGCCAAACCAAGGCAGCCTTCATACCTCTGTATTTGCAATGAAGTAAAATTAAACCATCCAAGACCCCCAGATAGTCACTACAGTGGTTCCTTACCAGACTTTGTGAAAAATTAGTTGCCAGTTTTGTATTTTAAACAAAAGACTTAACAATGTATTAATTACACGATAACTTCAGTGGAGAGAAAATTAAACAACTCAGTAAGCTGATTGGTCTGTGGTTCAAACTCAAAACAGCCCCCATTCAGACAAAAAACACATAGACATACACAATTAAGGGATAAATAAAAGAAAATAACACAACTGACCAGATTACTTGAATGCCCTCCATCATGCATTGTTTCATACATACAAATACTCCTTGTACATACACACTCCTTGGCCACGTTCCTGAAATGTTGACTTGGGTCACCTTCTTGGTTCACCCAGGCAAAAGAAACAATACTTCTAATGCAGCTTGTCTCTGTTTGGGCTTCTGGAACCTGGTGTATCAGATTAGGCAGGAAGCTTTCAAATCTTCATGTTGTCTCAGCAGCAGCCCAGAACCATCTCTCAGAAAACATAATTTGACAAATTCTGGTCCCTAATATGTTGATAGACTGATCAACTCTTTTCAAGGCTTCAATTACCATGCAATAACTGTCATTTGCTTGAACTTACGGTCTCTTCCATACTTGCCAGAATCATTTCCCAGGTACTAACAATGTTAATACCCAATTTCAGGTATCTGTTTAAACGCAATACTCCTCCTGGGGCTCTCTGTATCTGTTAGAGCCTTTTTAATCAAGGCAAAGTATGCAATTAGCCACCAGGTCTGGCCTCATAATTAAACAAAGCTCATTTGGTCTGTTCCTTTACTTTTAACACAAGCTGTCCCGAAGTTCACAGGTCCTTTTCCAAATTTATAAAAGAATAAAATAACAAAAAGAATGAGTTTATTGATTATTACAAACGAAAAGCAATATGAATGCAACACATGTACAAAAATTAGTAATAAGAGGGGAGTCTAAAAAGATAAAAATTAAAAAGAACAGATGATACAATGAATAATAAAAATAACATTTGTTTGAGTCAGTTGTGAAACGCAGTTCGTTGAGCTTTAAGGCCGTTGCAGTGGAGATTACTTGTAGTATTGACGTTGGTCAGTATTGCAGACTGATTGCAATTCTGCAGTTCAGATGCCTTTTGACTGTGATTGTATTCCAGTATTCAGAGTGAAGGAGAATCCCTTTTATGTCCTGTTTCTCTTTTAACTGTTTGGATCACTTGGAGTTAGAGACAATAATACCTACAAACTAGAGGATAGGTGTTCAACTAACACAGCTAACAATGCTCAAATCAGAGGCTGGTATACTAAAGAATGTTCAGTCATACTACTCCACTTCAGTAGAGTTGAAAGTGGGATATCTCTTAAAGATGTGTAGTTATTGAAATGTGTATTTGAGGCATGACTGTCAATCTCTGCAGTTTGAGAGTAAGTGCTGAACTACTGAACTTTATATTTAAAAAAATAAAAAAAAGTAACAGGGGATTTAGAATTAAAAAATGAAAGTAGCTTTTTCACCCTGTCCTATTGTGTCCTTGGAGAGTTGAACAGACATGCCAACATGAGATGGCTTTCTGCCAAGAGGGGAGAAATAGTCAGCCCTGTCATTATCTCTTCTTGTGAAGGCTGTTCATGATGAACTGTTCCTGACAATTTACAGGCACGCAGGTCCATTACTTTCACATAGGATTCTAACAGAAAATGTGGAAAAAGCTCAGCAAATCTGGCAGCGTCTGTGGCAAGAAATCAGAGTTAACGTTTTGGGTTGAGTGACTCTTCCTTGTTGCTTTTCCAGCACTGTCTGTTTTTGTTTCTGATTTACAGTATCTGCACTTCCTTCAGTTTTCACACAGGACTCTGTCAGAGTCACAGAATTTAAACCCGCAGTTTTTCTGTAGCTGACCTCCTCTTACAAACAATGTATCTTGGGGTTCTGATCCATTGTCATGACACTATGTAATGAGCTACTCAACAGACCTCTTCTTGTTGCCAGAGAAAGACCAAACTCTGTCTTGTAGCCAATCCACGTCAGGAACAGCCCACAGGCTAGGTACAGAGTAAAACTCCCTCAACACTATTAGAACTTAGAACATAGAACAGTACAGCACAATACAGACCCTTCAGCCCACGATGTTGTGCCGACCTATTATCCTATAAGATCAATCTACCCTCTATACCCTACATTTTACTAATCCTCCATGTGCCTACCCAAGAGTCGCTTAAAAGTCTGCAAAGTATTTGACTCCACTACCAGTGCCCGCAGTGCATTCCAAACACCCACCACTCTCAGTGGAAAGAACCTACCTCTGACATCTCCCCTATAACTTCCTCCAATCACCTTAAAATTATGCCCCCTTGTAATAGTCATTTCCACCCTGGGGAAAAAGTCTCTGACTATCCACTCTATCTAGGCCTGTCATCGTTTTAGTACACTATTACACTTCGTCATTTCATTCAGTTTGTTAGTTTAACATACAAATTTGTTTTGTTATGAAGAAATGAATTTTCTTACTTGGTTGAGAGTGATTTTAATTCACGTTCTTGTTTTTCTCATCATTTTGGATGGACAGCTTACAGACCAGAAGCCCAAGTGCTGGGCGAAACAATTATAGTCTCAATGATTTCCCAATTAGAATTAATTTTCGAGTAGTGGTACTAGAAAGTTGACCCCTAATGTTGTTTAATTACATTAACATTGTTCCTTTCATTCAGAAAATACCTGGAATGACAGGAAATTAGGCAGAGTTATTGGCCACTGACTGTCATTGTATTTAGTTGCATTATGATCCACAAATCCAGAAACATGATGTTTCAATATGCTCTCAAGTATATTATACATCTTAACATTGCTGGAGGATTAAACACAGACTGGGAGATGACACTGAATTCCAATTCTCAGGTTATTACATTGGGATCCAACTCCTGGCCTCTGGATCAATAGTCCAAGTCTCCAGACTGAAAGACTGAAGAGGTTAGAGCTCTTCCCTCCAGAGTGGAGGAAGCAGAGCCTGATAGTAGCTGTTGTAACATGAAATTTGCATCCATGGATAGCTCAAAGATCATGAATCAAGGATCCTTTATTCCACTGGCATCAAATCATTGTAATCATGAAGGGAAACATAAGTTAAACAAGGAGAATTTACAAGGAATGAAGCCTGGATTTACATTGGGCCCAGGAAGCTTTTGTCTGTCTGCTCCTTTTTCCCATCAGAACTCCATCTCCCAGAGACATTCTTTTTCCCAGAGAGGGTCTGATCAACTCTTCCAGTAGCTCTCCCTCACCATTGCCACGTGCTGCTGGAGGATCTGTTATACCCAAATCTGCTTGAAAGTTTCCAGCCCAGCGACTACACAGTGCCTGTTTGCTAAGCAGTTGTGTGCTTAGCAGGATCAATCGTGTTGCAATTACTAGAATGTTTGAGTCCACACCAGTGGCAGAATTCTCTTGTCTTTGATCTGAGCAATTGATAAGAATTGAAATAATGTCCAGCATTTACTCAAAGCAACCTTCTCAGCTTCTTATCAGGACTGGTACCTTCCAAGGTATCTAGGGTTTGTGGCAGATCACTACATTGGGATCTAGTCCTATACCATTTGCCTTTGTCACCGCCTGCTGCACCTGCAAGCTTACTTTCAGTGACTGCTGTACAATGTCTTCTTGCACCTCCCCATGTCTCAAGCTATTATCATTCAGATGATAATCCGCTTTCTGCTTTTGCGACTAACGTGGATAGCCTCACATTTATCCACATTATACTGCATCTGTCATGCATTTGCCCACTCACTGTACTTGTCTAAATCACATGGAAGCATCTCTGCATCCTCCTCCCAGTTTTTCCTCCCACCCAGCTCAAAGTCATCAAAGCTCACAATCTGCCTGGGTTTCTTTACATTTTCTTGCACAGTGTTGAGAGTAACACTGCGTTGAACACCACGTTTTCCCAATCTTCCCCAAGTCTATTTGGTTTTCCACTTGTTGGCAGGTAAGTATTGATCATAAGTACTGCTTCCTTCCTCCGTTGTGTCAAAGGAATGCACATGGGGAGTGTATGCTGCGGTTTAATGAAAAAATCGGACACTCTCTGCCAATAGCTGAGCCTCTAGTGAACCGTGAGAGCTTCAGCCTCTTGCCTCACAAACGTAGACAGTTTCAGTTTCCCCCACCATCCACTCCATCTCACCCAGGCACCTTTCAACTTCATCTCCCAAGACTTGATGCATTGTGAACTCCTGATGTCTACACATGAAATATGAGATTTGAACACATGGACAGCCCCAAATCATGAACCAGGGATTCTTTATTCCACTGACTTCATGTAAGTACAAACATGAAGGGAAATGGTCAGACATCAGTGTCTGCCCATTTCGCCAACTTGTCAGTGTCTCTTTGAAGTTATTCAGCATCATCTTCATTCCATGGGGGAGGGAATGAACCCAGCATGAAGGAGAGGGTGAGCCCAGTGCGGAGGAGAGTGAGCCCTGAGGTGATGTCAGCGAGGTAGGCCCAGCAGTGAAAGATGGCGCCTAAGGTTCGATGACATCGTTGTTGGTTGTCTCTGGCACTGGCAGCAGCAAAGCGGTGGTGGGAGGGCACCATGGTAACATTGAGCGTGGCGATAGTCTCCAACGTTGATATGCCTGGTGCAGCTCGTGGCACAGGTGAATCGGCCGAACGGCAGAGAATGACACTTGATGATCGGCGACTTAAGTATCAATTGGGTCTGGTGAGGCGCTGGTGGATCTGGAGCTTGAGAGTGAATGTACTTCTCTCTTAGCTGTGTCTTTTCATTATCTCTTATTCTTGGATTTTGAAAATGGCACTGGATTATGACGACAAATGAAACCTTTCACTATTTTATTTTATTGTATTTCGCTATAAAATACACGTGACAATAAAATCATTCAAATCAGTGCTAATGAAGATTTTGCAAGGAAATACTCTGAACATTTACATGGAATGGAGTGTGTGGTTCACATTGGGCAGAGGAATCCTTTGTCTGTCTATGTCATCTTCCCATGAGTCTGCCTTCCGCCCACAAAGATCCTTTCTTTCCAGAGAGGGTCTGTTCAATTGCTGCAGCTGCTCTCCCTCACCGTCTCCATCTGCTGCTGGAGGTTCCATTACGCCTTAAAATTGTGAAGGTGTTTATATCAAGTAAACTCTGCAAAAATCAACTAAAGGGACATAAATATAAATAACCATTAA
>NC_063369.1:12447808-12452530 GCF_021869965.1 Rhincodon typus
ATGAACTGTTCGAGCTCCTCGTGGGAGCACGAGGCGGCGCCGATACAGTCATCAATGTAACGGAGGAAGAGGTGGGGTTTAGGGCCGGTGTAGGTACGGAAGAGGGATTGTTCCACGTAACCTACAAAGAGGCAGGCGTAGCTTGGGCCCATGCGGGTACCCATGGCTACCCCCTTTGTCTGTAGGAGGCTGCAGTATTTGTAGCTTACACCATGGATGGATATCAAACACCTATGCCTCACACACATTCTCACATCCATTCCCCTCATCCTTTCCCCACAGTCATAGCCACATCCATGTCTCACATCCTTTCCTCACAGTCATGCCTGACACATGTGCTTCATATCCATTCCCCACATCCATGCCTCACACATATGCTTCACATCCATGCCTCACATCTGTTCCCCACACCAATGTCTTACATCCCTTCCCCACACCCATACCTACAACAATACCCCACACCAATGACTGTCATCTCTGTGAACAATGTCTGCACAAGCCATCTTTTTATATTTTAAAGTGAAAGAAGGTGGCCTTTATTGTAAGTGGAATGGTGTATAAAAGTAAGGAGTCCTGAAACAGATATAAGGGCTTTCGAGAGAACCCATCCAGAGTTCTCCCTGCAACTTCTTTAAGGAGCAATATATTTTGAATTGGAAGCTGATTCCTGGGATGATGACATTATCACATGAGGATTGGGTGGGCCTATACCCATAGGAAGAGTGAAAGGTGGAGCGGAACTTAATAAGGTCTGGGCGAGATTGGCTGTGGTGAGCTGTGTGGCAGAATCTGGCCAGGATTTGAGCGAGGCACATCTCGACATCGGGAGCATCTGTTATGTTTTTGCCAAGCTGTGAGGCAAGTTTCCCACTCAGGCTGAGTGGGTTGCTAATGAAGAGGGATTATAGCTTGTTAAACGCCTTGTTAACAGCATTACTCACCTTGTCAGTATTCAGCTTCCTATCTGACCAAATGCATCAAACAAGCTTGAGGTCAGGATGCTCAATATAGAAATCAGAACGGGGACCTGGTGACTACCACTTACCCTGAAGGATACCTATATCAGACATCAGGCACCGATATCTTAACAGCCAAACATACCTCAAATCCATGTAAATTGACATCCAACATGTTCCATCCTCGACGAACTCTTTGGAACATCTCCGATCCACTTCTGCATTTGAACACTGCTCCAGCACAGATCATTGTAATGTTGCAGCAAGGACACTCAAGGGCTCTTGGACACAGACCCAGCTCATGGACTACACCAGGCAGTAACTCCAGGCTGTTTGGTTATTGTCATAATGCACACTCACTGCAAGCCTTACCTGGATGCTCACAGTATTGCCTACCGTACGTTACCTTGGCTTTTTGTGCTTTACCCTCTCAGTCCCACACACCAGGCTCCTACTACTTCTGAAGATGAGCATCAGACTTAAAATGTTAATTCAGCTTCTCCAGCTTTTTCTGATTTATTTTTCAAATTTCCAGCATTCGCAGTATTTTGCTCATATTACTTCTGCCTGGCCTTGTTATTCAGCACAGACTGAAAGCAAGGAACCTTGTCATGGTTGTCAGCAGGCTTTAGTCAAGTCGTAGAAACACAGAGAACAAAGCAGGAATAGGTCTTTTGGCCCTTCAAGCCTGTTACGCTATTTATTAAGATCATGGTTGATCATCTAACTCTGTAGCCTATTCCTGCTTTTCCTTCATATCCTTTAATCCCTTTAGCCCCAAGTGCTATACCCAGCTCCTTTTTGAAATCCTAAAATGTTTTGGCCTTGATTGCTTCCTGTGATAGCAAATTTCAGAGACTCACCACTCTGTGGGTGAAGAGATTTCTGCTCATCTGAGTCCTAAATGGTTTACCCCATATCCTTAAACAGTGACTTATGATTCTGGACTCTTCCGTCATTGGAACATCCTTCCTGTATCTATCCTGTCTAGTCCTGTTAGAGTTTTATAGATTTCCAAGAGGTGCCCCATTTCATTCTTCTGAATTCCAGCAATTATGAACTCCAGCAGTTAGGATTCTAACTGATTTAATCTCTCCTTGTATATCAGTCCCACCATCGCAGGAATCAGCTCACTGCACTGCCTCCATAGCCAGAACATCCATCTTCAGATAAGGAGACCAAAACTGCACAGAAACAATCACGGGCAAAAGACTTTGTTCAGAAGTTCCTGCACGACGTATCTCCTAATTTTCCTGAAGGCTGCATGGCTCTCCAAGGCCTGTGCATAGAAGCCAGTAGGATGATCTGCCATGATCATATTGAATGACAGAGCATATACAAAGGGCCGAATGGCCTACTCCTGCTCCTATTCACCATGTTTCTATATTCAAGGAGCACGAGATGGATTTTCAATCAACAAATGATTTGAGGGATATGAAGAACTGACAGGAAAGTGGAGTGAAGGCAGAAATTGGGTCAACTATTGAATGGTGGATCAGGTTTGAGGGGCTGAGTGCCCTGCTCATGCTTCTATATTTTCAGCGCTACTTAGACCAAAATAGTGACCCCACCATTAATAAACATTTATATTTACCCAGATATCGATGAGTGTAGATCATCACCGTGTGATCGGTCTGCAACATGTCAGAACTTCGTTGGGAGCTTCGAGTGTAAATGTGGTAGAGGGCTTACCACCATTCCTGGGAGCTCTGGCATTGCAACAACTTGTGAAGGTAAGTGGCATAATTTTACAAACAATTAATCGGGGGCACTAATCACTTGCTTGTGATAAGGTTGTCAGTTCTCTGGGATGGCCCTGAACTCCAAAGGAGTGAGAGACTAATGTCTGAATCAAACCCAAAAGAAAAATTGGAGAAATACTTAAGAAAACAAATAAAAAATAATAGTACAGCACAGAATCAGACCCTATGGTTCAGCAAGACTGTGCCGGCACGTGGTGCCTTTCTAAACTGAAACCCTTTTGCCACTACGTGGTCTGTATCCCTCTATTTCCTGCCTATTCATTTATCTATCAAGATGCCTTTTAAACATTGCTGTGGTATCAGACTCAACCACCTCCTCTGGCAGTGCATTCATAAGTTCCAGCACAGCATGCCCCCTAATTTTCTTAATGGTCGTATGTCACTCCAAGGCCTGTGCACAGAAGCCAGTAGGATGATCAGCCATGATCATATTGAATTACAGAGCGTACTCAAAGGGCTGAATGGCCTACTCCTGCTCCTATTCTCTATGTTTTGATATTCAAGGTGCATGCGATGGATTTTCGATCGACAATCAAGTTGAGGGTTATGAGGAACAGACAGTAAATCGGGTCAGCCATTGAATGGTGGGGCAGGCTTGAGGGGCTCAGTGGTCTGCTCATGGTCCTATATCTGAGGTTCTATTTCCAGCAAAATAATGACCCAGTCATTAACAAATATGATTGTTTACACAGATATCAATGAGTGTAAATCATCACCGTGTCAACCATCAGCAACATGTCGCAACTTATTTGGGAGCTATGAGTGTTACTGTGGCAAAGGGGTTACCGCCATTCCTGGGAGCTCTGGCATTACGACAACCTGTAAAGGTAAAGAGGATAATCTTACAAGCAATTAATCGGGGACACTAATCTCTTGTTTGTGATAAGGTTGTCAGTTCTCTGGGATGGCCCTGGCCTCCAGAGGAATTAGAGATTGATGTCCAAGTCAAAGCCAGGTGAAAAATCAGAGGCGTAATGAAGAAAACAAAGAATAAAGCATAGTACAGCTCTGGAATAGGTGCTTTCATTTCCCAAAACAGCGTCGACACATGATGCATTTCGAAACTAAAAACCTTCTGCCTCTACATGGTCTGTATCCCTCTATTCTCTGCCTATTCATGAATCTGTCAAGGCATCTCTTAAACGTTGCTATTTTATCTGCCTCCACCGCATCCTCTAACAGTGCATTCAAAACTTCCGGCACAATGTGCCCCCTAATTTTATTAATGCCTGTCGAAGGCCTATGCACAGAAACCAGTAGGATGATCAGCCATGATTATATTGAATGAGAGCACATACTCAAGTACTAAATGGTCGACTCCTGCTCCTATTCTCTTTGTTTCTATATTCAAGGCACATGAGATGGTTTTTCAATCAATAGAAGAGCTTAGAGTGATGAGCAACAGATAGGAAGGTGGAGTGAATGCCACAATTGGGTCAGCTATTGGACGGTGGAGCAGGCTAGATGGGCCGAGTGGCCTGCTCATGCTCCTATATGTGAGGTTCTAATTAGAGCAAAATGGTGATCCAGCCATCAACAAACATTACTGTTTTACACAGATTTCGATGAGTGTAAATTGTCACCATGTGATCCATCCGCAATATGTCGCAACTTGCCTGGGAGCTATGAGTGTTACTGTGGTAAAGGGTTTACCTCCATTCCTGGGAGCTCCGGCAATGCAACAACTTGTAAAGGTAAGGAGGATAATATTACAAGCATTAATCTCTTGTTTGTGATAATGTTGTCAGACCGCCAGGATGATCATGGACTCCAAAGGAATTAGAGGTTGATGTCCAAGTCAAATCTGGGAGAAAAATTATATGGATAATTAAGAAAAAAGCAAGGAACAAAGAGTGGTACAGCACAGGGACAGGCCCTTTGGCCCACCAAGACTGCACGACACATGATGCCTTTCTAAACTAGAAACCAAAGAAGGGTTCTGACCCAAAACGTCAACTTTCCTGCTCCTCTGATGCTGCCTGGCCTGCTGTGTTCCTCCAGCT
>NC_063369.1:12452540-12587127 GCF_021869965.1 Rhincodon typus
CTTTCCTGCTCCTCTGATGCTGCCTGGCCTGCTGTGTTCCTCCAGCTCCACATTGTGTTATCTCCTTTAAACTTTCCCCCTTTTACCTTAAACCTATGTCCATTGGTAATTGTACCCTGGGAGAAAAGCTCTGACTGTTCATTCTAATTCTGCCTTGTAGTTTTCTTGATATATTCTAAAGACGTTAAGAATAGAAGAAAACAAAATGTTCTTGGACCAGGTGGGACATTTCGAAACAGAGATTGGATGTGATCATTATTATAGGTTCTGTAGTTTCCACAGGGCCCAAACTTGTGCATGTAGTGCCAGGGAGAATGGACCCAGGATCTAAATATACCAGGTCGCAGCCAGATGCTCAGAGACCATTTCTAAACTTGGTGCACTCCTGACCACAGCCCTCATTATAAGCATTATCCACTGGAATCAGCCAAACTGTTGTTGCCTCCGTGGAATCTGAGTCTGGATCCAGGGCCGAAATGCTGAGCTCTGTGGCTACTAAAGAGTAGGCTGCCTGTAGGCAGAGGAGAAGACCATTCAACCCCAGAAACATCAGCCTCTTTCAACGAGATCATGGTTGATCTGCATCTGAACTCCAACTAGCTCCCTCTGTTGTATGTCCTCTAATAGCCCTGGTGAATGGTTTTGGTGCCCTTTGTGATGAAGGGTGTACTTGCCTTGAACGTGACACACTGGAATTTCACTGGGTGGCTCCTGAGAGGAAGGTGTAGGAGTGTACCCCTCAACTGGGGACAAAGACTCAGGAGACAGACAGGATTCAGGCAAGTGGCGGACTTTTATACAAGCAAGAACCAGTTAATGCAGGGAAAGGGTCAAAGGATCTTCCCTGAATCTAGCCTCGATGTGAGAACACAGTTATTCCCTTAATCTTTGGCTCAAATCGAAAGAAAGATCAATGACACACTCTGATTTTTACAGTTAAATACAACATTTTTATACATTTTCTGTTACATTAATCACATACAATGTGGTCAATTTGTCCTTGCCCCGATTCCATACACCCAATCTGTTGAAACACCTGATCAATGATGGGCATTCCTATGGACAGCCCTAGGTTCCCATGGTCTGTTGGTGTTTAACAGACATTGTTAATCTCCAGGCCTTGGGATCTTTCTATGCATCTTATTAATTAGCATTCCAAAGTTACTGATTATACTCCTGGTCTGTCCCTGACTTGCTTCTCTCTAAGGACTGGTTGAATTCTGTTATCCATTGTATTCCATGTGCTACCTTGATCAAATTCAATTATTCCTCTTGTATTTTCCATTGTTTAAAAAAAATACAAAAGACAGTTGGTTTTAACCAACTGCTATAAGATTCGTCGTATTAATTTCTGTTATAAGGTTAGTTAGTAAAGTGTAAAGTTATACAACTACTTCTACTGTTAGCACTTTGTCACTAATAAGTTGCGACCAATTCATTTCATTCAGGGCATGCCAGGCATCCTTTTAGAGATAAGGGAAAGTGTTTCTTGAGATCAATTAACTTTCTCATCTAGGTTTAAATGTTTTTTCCCCTAATGTTTCTATTAATACTTTGGTTGTAGTGTATCTACACTTATGTTGAAATCTATCTCTATGATTGTCTGAAGAATCTTTAACTAGAACCTATTTCTTGATATTGTGAATAACTTCAAGGAACAACTAATTACTACAAAATAACTTTAGCTGTTGTCTTCACAGCTGCTTAATGAGTTAGGCTGGCTGGTTTGTGGGCTGTTATTTACACTCCTTGTTCTAACTGGTGCTGTTCACCTAATGGGACAAATCCTTTCATTAATGAGGCTGGAATCAATCACTTGAGTAGCCTTAGGCATCCTCTGATCGAACTATCTCAGATGGATACTTGCAAGGTCTTGGAGTAGCCCTGTTTAAAGGTACCATTATGATTCACTTAATGTAAGAGCAGGCTGTCCCATTTTGTTTTAATCCTTGTTGGCCATTTTGTGTCTTTCAAACATGGGCCGCTCTTAAAGAAGAGTTGATCTATGATGAGAAATCAGTAATTTGAGCCTACACATTGAAATTTAGAAGCTAACAGAAGCTAATAATCAGCTTGCTAACCCTTTAAAACCTTCCCGAAAATTCCTGAAAGGGGAGGAAGTGTGCATGAAGAGAGGTGAAAATGCATGATCAAGACAGATTGAACTCACCTATGGACACTCTAATTGTTCCATTAAATCACTATAGCGTAAGTGCAGTATCTAACACTTTGGTTATCAATGCCACAGACAAAATCTTAAATATTCATGCTTCTACCGTCAGCTCACTGTCAGTGCTGTGTGCACTATCTACAAAATGTGCTGGAGCAGCTCCACAAAACTTCTTCGACACATCTCCAATATCCAGAAGAACAAGAGCATCAGACCATTGAAATTATTACTGCAATTTTCCAGAAAGTTGTAACTGAATGTACAACTGGAGCCAATATTTGCACACTTTTCAAGGCATTCACTTATAGAGATACACTTTACAAGCATTCACCTCCTAACGTAACAATCACTCCACTTTTCTACTCTGTTCTTCTATAAAATGGCACAAGTAAATCCCAGATAGTGTCCACAACTTGCATGCAAGGAAATACAATTATGCTCTGAGCTGCACCATCCTGATTTGGAAATATATCGCCATTCTTTCAGTGGTCCTGAGTCAGAATCCAGCTTAGGTTGGGGGTCCGTTCAAACCTAAAGGACATATATATTTAATATTTACTCAGAAACACAATGAAGAGTTGAGGAGCAACCATGTCAGCCAAAGAGTTCTTAAAATGTGGAACTTGCTACAGCATGGAGTAATTGAACATCGATGCATGAGGTAGATGAGTACATGAGGGAGAAAGTAATAGAAAGCTATGTTGATGCAGTGAGACAGTGTTGGAGGAGGCTCTTAGGTGGAATATCAAGACCACCATCCATCTAACAGACTGATGGCCTGTTTCTGTGCTGCAAAGTTTATGCAATATGGATTATTAACAGCAAGTTACAAGCGTTGGCTCAAGTGGGAGCCTGTGTTGTCCAAGTTTGTTCAATCGAGCTGTGGAGCAGTTGCTGTGATCTCTTTCCCTCTTCACTTCAGATGTGGACGAGTGTGAGGATAAAGATGTGTGTGGCAGGAATGCAACCTGTCATAACTCTGTTGGGAGTTACCACTGTATCTGTCGGGCAGGATTTCATCCAGTTCCAGAACAGACAGGAAAGACCTGCACAGGTAATGGCAATGATTAATACGCAGGGCTGCATGGAAATGTTTATTGGCACTGGAGGTTTGGATGATTGGGCTTTTGTGTATGTTGGGGTGGTGGTGGTGGTGGTGGTGGTGGTGGAGGTGGAGGTGGATGGGGTCAGCTTGGTGAGGTCAGCTACACATATTGGGGTAGAAATTAGTTTGGGCCCATTACTCGGCCTAGGCTCGTGATGTACAGGTACTTTCCTGATAGACCATAGATGTCTGAGGCCTACGGCCCCAGAGAAATTTTGGGCAACTGGCAATGACTGTGAGCTCAGTTCTGTGGAGGAGAGGATCAGAAAGGGTAATGGTGGGAACGTTAGGATATCAGAAAACTTGTAGAGCTGAAATTAACTTCATCTTCAGTTGCTGGTTTCCAAGAATCATGAGTTTGATGCTGAGGAGCACATTTTATTTACATGCCTTCCCACAGATGCTACATCCCTCTTTGACAGAATTACAGGAGTTAATGGATGCTGAAAAATTGATCTTCATTAATTTATAATTTGGACTAATCTCTAAACAGGCTAGTTGGTATTGTGTATGTCAGTTTGGGTCAGTTCAGACCCCACTCTGGGTTAGAAGAGCAGTGATATGAAACGCCATGCCAGGATTTGAGAGTGTAATCTAAGCTGATGCTCCTCCCTTCCCAAGCCCCAGTGCTGTGCTGAGGGAGTCCTGCACTGTTGGAGGAGCATCCTTTAGATGAGATGTCAAAACTGGGTTCCATCTGCCCATTCAGATGGTCATCAGTAATCCATAGTAGGAAGATGGCAGAGTTTTTAACTGGGCACTAATGTTGAAAGATCTCTTAACTACTCTAATTTTTACAGTGCAACCTCTCAACTGTCCCAACCCAGAAAAACCAAACAATTCCACCCTCACACAGTGTAGTGGGAAGCATTCACAAGCCCTCAAACAGGTATGTGACCCATATTGTTCTATTCTCAAACTGACTCACTCATTATGCTTACTGGCGTACATTTCTTTGTACCCACGATATTTGATTTAACATGAACACAGATTTGAAATGGCTGCAGGATGATTATAATGGTCACTGTAATGTTTGCAGGTTTAAAAGGTTGAACGAAAGAAAATAATATTTTAAAAATCAGCAGTTAACTTCCCGGGAAACTAGAACTTCCTTGTTATCTAGCATCAGAATGTTCAAATTAAAAGAGACGTCATTTGGAAGCTTTTCCCCTGCTGTGATAAGGACAACTCAACCACTGAATATTTATCTCTTTTGGTTTGCCCCTACAACCTGATCCCCCACCTCATTCATTGGAACGAGGCCTGGGAAGCCACTCTGTTCCCAGAGAGGTTCAAATTTTCTTGTCTTTAGGCTTGGTTGTCAAATGAGATGTTAAACGCAGATCCCATGTGCCTTCATGGGCAGAACCAAGATCACAGTGGCACTCCTGTGGAGAAAGCACAAGGGAGCTTCCAGTAATGTCCAAGTCAAGATTTAGTCCTCAATACGAAATGTTAAATAGTTTATCATTATCTAAGCACTTGGCATTGCTGTTTATGGGAACTTCCTGTGTGCAAACTGGGGTGTTACTTTTTCTGCATTACAACTGTGACAAAAGCAACATCATGGACAAAACAGCTACACTCCAGAGGTGAGAGCAGAGTGACTGCCCTTGGCATAAAGTTGACATTTGACCACGTTTGGCATCAAGGAGCTCCAGCAAAACTAGACTCATTCACAATCAGGGGAAACTCTCTGCTGGTTTAAGTTGTAGCTGGCACAAAGGAAGATGGTTGTGATTGTTGGAGATCTGTCATCCCAGCTCCAAGACATCTAAGCCCAACCGTCTTCAGCTGCTTCATCAGTGAATATCTGTCCATTGTGAGTGAGGATGTTCACACAATGTTCAGCGCCATTCATGACTCCTCAGTTACTGAACCATGTCCATATGCAGCATAATCTGGACAACATTCAGGCTTGGGTTTATAAGTGGCAAGTTGTATTCACACTGCACAAGTGACAGGTAATGACTATCTCCGACAAGAGAAAGTCTGAACATGACGTTCAATGGCATGACCATTGCTGTATTACCCACTATCCATATCCTGGGAGTTACCATTGACCAGAAATTGAATTGGACCGGCTGTATAATTTCAGGGGCTACCAAAGCAGGTCAGTCCTGCAGTGAGTAAGTCATCTTCTGACTCTCCAAATCCTATACACTAATCCATGAAACACAAGTCAGATATGTGGAGGAATATTAAATAAAAACTGAAAGAACTGCAGATGCTGTAAATGAAAAACAAAAACAGAAGTTGCTGGAAACAGGCCTGGCAGCATTTGTGAAGAGAAATCAAAGTTAATGTTTTGCGTCTGGTGACCTTCCTCAGAATTAATGGTAGCTAGGAAGATGTTGGTGTGGTGGAATATTTGCCTGGATAAGTGTCATTCCAATAGCACTCAAGAAGCTGGATACAGTTTAGGATAAAGCGGCCCACTTGATTGACTTCCCATTAACCACGTTCAACATTCTCCCTCCACCAGTGATGCACAGTGGGAGTAAAGTACACTATTAACAAGATGCACTGCGGCAATTCACCAAGACTCCTACGGCAGCAACTGGAAAAATTGTCACCTGTAGGACAGGGGCAGCTGACGCTTGGGAGCATCACCAACCTCCAGGTCACAAACCATCCTAACTTGGAATGCCCACACATCCTATACCAACAAGGTTCCCTGACACTGATATCATGAACTCCAGTGAGATAGAACTAGACTGTCTGATGTAGTCCCAGTGTCACCACTAGCGACATAAGCAACGTCATGTCCCTTATTTCCAGATGCTACAAAGTTGATTCTCCAGGCTTTTGCTCTTGGGACTGTTGCTTTTGTGGATTTTCTTGGTTGATTTGTCCAGTAATGGTTATCAATGAGAAGGGGTGATTTTTAACTATTGTCTTGTTCCACTGTCTAGCCAAACTCTGAGGGTAATGGGTCTTGCTCCGCAATAGAAGCAGCTCACCGATTACTTGATAGAGTCTGTCAGAATTTCAGCTTCACAGACGATATCCAGGTAAGGAATTATAGGCCAGTATTTTTATTTGTTGCAAAAGTGACATGGTTCTGCTGCAGATTGTTCTACTCTGCAAAGCCAGTCAGTGAAGAATGATACCAGAGACAAGCTGAAAGTAGACCTACATTTATTTACAGAGTGAAACAGTACAAGCATGTTCCTCCAAACTCAATCAACTATAGTTTCAGTGAATGTCTCTAAGTTTTAAAATTTTTTAATGTTTTTTAATTGACCTTTTTTTAAATCAACCTGTTCAGAGATGTTATCACACTCCTCTGGCGCCCGTGGGACTTGAAGCCGGTTCTGTCAGTCGAGGGGTACGGACACAACCAGTGTACGACAAGATGGCCTTTGAATATCTCTTTCTATGGACTCAATTGAGACCCAAATTAATGCTTTCTATCAGCACATAGTCAAACACAGTTGGTAAACAATTAAAACAATGGGCTAAACCAGCCTTCCATCGAATGACTCCACCTACAGTTCCCGCTGCCTCGGGAAAGCAACCGACAGAATCAAAGACCCTTCCCGCACTGGTTATACTTGCTTCGATATTTTACTTTCGGGCAGAAGATATAGAATTTTGTATACACATATGAATTGATTCAAGAACAGCTTTTCTCCACTTTTATTAGACTTCTGAATGGACCTCTCAAATTTTAAACTTAATGTTGATCTCGCTGCCTGTGCACCTTATCTGAAGCCATAACATTGTATTCCTCGGTCTATTCTATTACCATATGTACTTTGTATGGTTTGGTCTGCCTGTTCTGCATGCAAAACATAACTGTTCACTGTACTCAGGTACGTGTGGCAATAATAAATCAAATCAAATGAGTTAATCTGATCATAGAATCCCCTAGAGTGTGGAAATGGGCCCTTCAGCCCAACAAGTCCACACTGACCCTCAGAGCATCATACCCAGACACATCCCCCAATCTACACATCCCCGAACACTATGGGCAATTTTAGCATGGCCAAGCCACCTAACTTGCACATCTTTGGACTGTGGGAGGAAACCGGAGCACCTGGAGGAAACCCATGCAGACACGAGGAGAATGTGCAAACTCACACAGACAGTCACCCGAGGGTGGAATCAAACCCGGGTCCCTGGCGCTGTGAGGCAGCAGTGCTAACCACTGAGCCACCGTGCCACCCCAGACATACACCAGATACACCAGACATCCACGTATTCCAAAATATGGATAACATAGGCTAGACCCCAGCTCTGTCTTTGTCCTGGGATTGCACCTGACTTCATTTTAAGCTTGTTGCAAGCAAGGGTGAGTCATTTGCTCGACCTGTCAGGCAAATGTACCTAGGATGTACCTAGGTTTGTATAGGACTTTGGTTCGACCACATTTGGAATACTGCGTACAGTTCTGGTCACCACATTACCAAAAGGATGTGGATGCTTTAGAGAGGGTGCAGAGCAGGCTCACCAGGATGTTGCCTGGTATGGAGGGCGCTAGCTATGAAGAGAGATTGAGTAGATTAGGATTATTTACATTAGAGAGACGGAGGTTGAGGGGGGACCTTATTGAGGTCTACAAAATCATGAGAGGTATAGACAGGGTGGATAACAAGAAACTTTTTCCCAGAGTGGGGGATTCAATTACTAGGGATCACGATTTCAAGGTGAGAGGGGAAAAGTTTAAGGGAAATATGCGTGGAAAGTTCTTTACGCAGAGGGTGGTGGGTGCCTGGAACGCGTTGCCAGTGGAGGTGGTAGAGGCAGGCACGATAGCGTCATTTAAGATGTATCTAGGCAGATACATGAATGGGCAGGGAGCAGAGGGATACAGATCCTTGGAAAATAGGCGACAGGTTTAGATAGAGGACCTGGATCAGCGCAGGCTTGGAGGGCCGAAGGGCCTCTTCCTGTGCTATAATTTTTTTTGTTCTTTGTTTGTTTGTTCATTTGGCATTTTACAAACTTCCTTTCGAAGGGGATAACAAGCTGTAGAGCTGGATGAACACAGCAGGCCAAGCAACATCAGAGGAGCAGGAAGGCTGACGTTTTGGGCCTAGACCCTTCTTCAGAAAATGATTCAGAAAATGGCCTCCTTTGGCACCATTACAATTCTGTGATTCTGTGAAAATGCCTACTTTGGCTGTTTCTCTTTAATTTCAAAGTTTCTTTTTGTGAATTGCAGTTCACTGCTGTTGTGATATTTTACAACAAATAGTAAGAGAGAGGGGCATTAACCTCATTTATTGAGGCAGATAATTGGCAATCACAGGTGGAGGGGGTGGAGTGTTGAAACAGGGAAGGACGAACAAGGGAGCGGAAAGAAAGATTCCAAGACATTCACTGTGACAGGGGTGTGGGAAAAGGAGGTGAGAAAGCAAAAAAAAATAATTGAGGAGGAAACGGTTCATAGATAAAAGGAATGAGAGAAAATGAATATAAGAAGGCAAATAAAACAGACCCATGAGTTCAAGAAGCCATTTCTTTTTCTATCCTTAGGCTGTCACAAACTTGACAAATGGTTTCCTCAATAGGAATTCACGGCTACAGAACATGACGGCCAGTCAACGGTTAAATGTCGTAACGACCATCTTGGATCTTTTGGAGAATACGGCAATGGCTATTGCTTTGACTTTGCCCAGTGGAGGAAGAAAGTCAATCTCAGAAGACTCTTTTGGTAAAATATTACTCAGTACAAATACTAACATTCTAGATGTCAAGTGGACACAGAAGGAGTCATTTAATCAAAGGCAAGGTTGTTTATTTCTGGTTTTATGGTCTGCACTTTCTGAGCCAATTGGCACTTTAATTAAAGAAATGTGTCAGTTAAAATGGTGACATCTGATTAAAAATTTTAAACAATGTTTCCTAGAATTGTTTTGAGTAACATGTAGAAACATTATTGTCAATGAGGCTGTGTCTTAGAGCTGAGCAAGTTCCTAGATCATATTTGATTATCACATTTCCACAGAAACACTGCTAAGGAAATTGATACCAATCTGAGTTCCTGTTTCTGAACACAAGGCCATTCAACATAGAACAGAATTAGTCCATTTCTGCCTTCTCCCCGTAACCTTTGATCACCTTCCTATTCAAGAACCTACCTACCTCTGACTTAAAGACACTCAATGACTTGGCCTCTGCAGCCTTCTGTGGCAATGAGTTCCACAGTCACCACCCTTTGACTGAAGATATTCCTCCTCATCTCAGCTCTAAAATGTCATCCCTTCGCTCCGAGGCTGTGCCCTTTGGTCCTAGTCTCTCCTACTATTGTAAATATTGTCTCCACATCCACTCTATCCAGGCCTATCAGTATTCTGTAAGTTTCAATGAGATCCTCCCTCCTCCTTCCAAATTCACATGTATCGGTTCTTGAAAAGTGACTGTCTGTGAATATTGGTTGTAAACAGGTTTCTACCTCCTTTTCCCACACCCCTGTCACGGTGATTGTCTTGGAATCTTTCTTTCCGCTCCCTTGTTCGCCCTTCCCTGTTTCAACATTCCACCCCCTCCACCTGTGACTGTGAATTATCTGCCCCAATAAATGAAGTTAACACCCCTCTCTCTTATTATTTGTTGAAACATATCACAACAGCAGTAAGCTGTGCTGTGACTCAGTGTTTGTGTGCCGCTTCTGGGCCTCAGTGGGTTATTTTAATGCCTGTCAGGGAGACGATTGGGTTATGTCTCACTCCAGAGGCTTTGAGCACAAGATCATGGCAGATAATCACACTGCAGTTCTGAGGAAGCATACACTGCCGGAGGGACTGTCTTTCACATTGGACATGAAGTTCACATTCCTCAGCATTTTGAAGCAATCACATCGATCAGCAGATTTTTGGTTTCAGGTTTTGCAAATGCAGGCTGGTTAGTTGGGGTCTCTAAATGGCCTGTTATAATCAACAGAAGGAACATTCTAAACAAAGACAGAAATTGCTGGAAAAGCTCAGAAGGTTTGGCAGCATCTGTGAAAAGAAATCAGGGTTAACATTTTAGGTCTGGTGACTCTTCCTCAGACGACCTGCTGAGCTTTTCCAGCAATTTCTGTTTTTGTTTCTGATTTACAGCATCCACAGTCTTTCGGTTTTTATTTAGGAAGGAACGTCCTGTTTCATTCAGTCAGATACTTGTTGAGATACGTAGGCTACATACCAGGTTCTGCACTAACACTGAAATTCATGCATAACATTGTTCGGTTATCTACTAGGTGGAGTGTCCTGAGCGTGGTAATAGCAATGCTAACAACCATTGTTAAGAGAGTCAGTCAAGCTTGCAACATGGCTCATTTACACATGCGAGAAACAACATACATTAATGCACAGGGACTCATTCTCTGCAAACAAAGGAATATGTTTGACAACAAACAGACAGTGCTGGGGAAATTCAGTAGAGTTTGGTAGCATTCTGTGAAGAGAAAAAGAGTTTATGCTTCGAATTCGATCTGACTCTTCTTCAGAAGTAATGAGCTTGATGTCTCAGGCTGAGTGGGCAAAGTGCAGAAAAGGAAGCCAGGGATGCTCTGAGTATCTAGGTAGGCTCGGAATGAATCATCGAGTAATGTCAAAGACAAGTAAACCTGTGAGAGAGAAAGACGCATGGCAATTTCAATAGGCACTGCATTCTTCACAAGGTCTTATCTTTACTTTTAGCTGCTAAGATCTGGGTGTCTGATAATCAAAGTATGCCAGACGAGTTGGTACGAATCGAGGTCTGGAATAATACCATGGAGATAAACTGGAGAACGATCATAGGAGCAAAGAACTCTGGTAAATGTTTAGTTTCTTCTGCATGCAGATTTGTATTTCTGAACTCCCTGTGTTTAGAATTGCTACTCCTCTCTTCCTTCTTTCCCTTCCACCCCTCCCCGCCTCTCTTCTCTCTCTCTCCCCGCCCCCCTCCCCCCACCACGGCCCTTTCCTTCCATTACCCTCATTCATTCCTCCCTTTCTATGCTAGCATTCTTGGGATGAAGGCAGTTGTCTTATGAGAAAAACTTGAGGAGATAGGTCTATACTTATTGGAGTCTACAAGAATGAGCAGAGATGTTTCTGAAACATGTAGGATTCTGAGGGACTTGACTGGACAGGTGCGAAAAGGATGTTTTCCCTTGTGAGGGAACCTAAACCTAAAGGTAACTTCACCATAGTCCTACCAGACCACAGGCTACTCTCTCATTGGGGAGAGGTGACTGGTGGTGTTTTAAATTGAGAGTCATCACACCTCAGGTGAGGGAAGAGGTTGAGAAGGAAGGACCTTCATGATTAACTTAGCTGTTGCATAAATTGAACCCACACTGTTGGGATTACTCTGCATCCAACCAACTGAGAGATGCAATGGCCTATTGGTATTATGCTGGACTGTTAATTCAGAGACCCTGGTAATGTTCTGGGGACCCAGGTTTGAACCCCACCATGACAGATGGTCAAATTTGACTTCAATAAAAATCTGGAATTAAGAGTCAGATGGTGACCATGAATCCATTGTTGATTGTTGGGAAAAACCCATCTGGCTAATTAATGTCCTTATCTAGTCTGGTCTACATGTGACTCCAGACTCACAGCAATGGGTGATTGACTCTTAACGACCCTCTGGGCAAATGGGGATGGGTAATAATGCTGACCCGGTCAGTGACGCCTTCATCCCATTGAATGAATAAAAGAAACTGAGCGAACTGACCCCGTTAATCTAGAACTAGAGACCACAGGTCTCCCACTGAAGAGGGAGATGAGGAGGAGTCTCTTCTCTCAGAGGCTCATTAGTTTTTAGATTTCCCTGCCCAAATGAGCAGCAGAGGATGGGTCATTGAATTTATTTATTGACAGAGCTTTGATTGTCAAGGATTATGTGACGGGAGGGGGTGGGGTTGGTGGGAGGTGGTGGAAACAGGAAAGTGGAGTTAAGGCCACAATCACGTTAACTGCGATTTTATCGACTGCGAGAAATGGCTTGATGGGCTGAATGGTCTATTCCTGCTCTGGGTTGTGCATTTTACTTCTAAATTGTTTCTTGGCCTTGAAAAATGGTGAAAGTGGGAGTTCTTTTGTAGTGGCTGATCAGGGCCAAGGCTGTGGCACTGTGGGTGGTCCAGCTGCTTGGTGGCTGAGGTAAGGTGAAGTCAAAAGAAGTGTGAAAGGACAATCGTGTTTGGAGATTTGTTAGTGAGGGAGCAGACAGGTGCTTTGTGGCTATAAACATGACTCCAGGATGGTATATTGCCTCCTGAGTGCCCAGGCCAAGGAAGTCATGGAATGGCTGCAAGGAATTCTGAAAGGAGGGTGATCTTCCAGAGATCATGGTCCACATTGGGACCAATGGCATAGGAAGAAAGAGAAATGAGGTCCTCCAGTCAGACTGTAGGGAGTTAGGTTGGAAACTGAAAAGCAGGACTTAAAGATAGTAATCTCTGGATTATTCCCAATGTCACACAAGTACCCCGTGAATATAAGAATTGAAAGATAGAGCGGATGAATGCGTGGCTCATTATCTCTTTGCTCTTTGTTGAAATTTCTGTACATATTGGCTGCTGTGATTCCAGTGACTACACGTGAAAAGAATTAAATTGACTGTAGAGTGTTTTCAAAAATGCTGAGATCATGAAAGCCGCTATATAAGTACAAGTTCACAAATATGCCCGTGGGCTTTTGTAGCAATAAAACAATACTGGTACAAACGTTACGACCTCTTCTCATGCAGTACAAACAGTTGTTTCCTCTGAGATTCGGTATTCTTGCAATTCTGTCTTGATGAGTGTAAGGCACAAAGCTTTGAACATTTCTCCTTTTTTAGCTATATTCAGCTTCTGTGCTGCTAAGCAACTCATTCATTTTTTTTTACCATGTTTAAAAATTGCCTTGTTTTCATATTTGGAACCATTCTGTAATGCATTATTGGAATGGATACAATGAGCTGTGGAATTGGACTTATACCTAGATTAACTATTGTTGCGGAACTATTTCAGATGACTTAACACTGACCAGAGTCCAAATCACTTTGCTCCACCAGACTTTGCTGCAGTCTCCTTCTTTGTATTCAGCGACGTGGAATCCCTTTTGAACAGCGAGATCCGTAAAGATGGGGTCAAGCAATTGGAGGCAACTGAAGGAACAGGCTGGTTAAACTCAAAAGTGGTAACGGCCAGAATCAGTAACAAAGCAGCCAGTCATAAACTGACAGAAATGGTCAATTTTACACTGAAACTCAACCAGGTTTGTAAGGGAGACTGAGGCTTTTCGTGCAACTGGAATTGTAGTAGTCCAAGGTGAAGGATTGGACAGCACAGAGAGTTGTTTTACTGTGTATCTAACCCCATGGTGCCCTGAAAGTGTTTGATGGGTCAGTGTAGAGGGAGATTTACTTAATGTAATCTGATGCTATCCCTGTTCCGGAGTGTTTGAAGGAGACAATGTAGAGGGGCTTTACTTTCTGTTTACTTTTAGTGTAAAGGAATATTGGGCACCCTATTTTGTGTTCAAAATAGTAGAGGGATCTTTATGCTGTATCTAATCCCATACTTTACCTGCCCTGGGTTGTTTGATGTTGACAGTGTGGAGGCAACTTTAACCTGTATCTAATCCCATGCTGTCCCTGTCCTCTGAGTGTTTGTTGGGGCAGTGTAGTAAGAGCTTTACTTTCAGTTTAAAAGCATAGAGAGAACTTTACTCTGAAGCTTACACTGTACTCTTCCTGTTCTGGGAGTATTTGATGGGGACAGTGTAGTGAGAGCTTTGCTCTGTATCTAACCCCATGCTATATCAGTTTTCAGAATCTTTGGTGGGGACACTGTAGAAGGAGGTTTTGCTAACGTTTCTTCCATAATGGTGTGAAATATGTTTTTGCCTCTTAAGTTCTTATCTCGAGGAGGTTACTATGTACTCATTGATTGTTCTGTACTGGCGCAGTTGACAGAGGTGTGAATGTTTATATCTGTGGTAGGTGTAGGCTGTTTAACAAGGTTTGTTCCTTCATACAGGATACCAAAGATGACGAGAAGGCCAAATGCGTTTATTGGAAGATAACAGATGGGGGAAGTTTTTGGTCCCCTGAGGGCTGCTTCCTGATTAGTTCCAGTGGAAGCTACGTAATGTGCCAATGTAACCATCTGACGAGCTTTGCTATTTTAATGTCTCCGATTGAGATTGAGGTAAAACATCATTCAAACTCCGGTCAAAGTGGGAAGTAAACATAGAGACAGAGGAAACAGAAAAGTGTAACAGTCAAAAAACAGAGATTGAGAGAATCAAACAGTCAGGGATCAGACACACAAGAAGGAGATTACATGAAGCTGGAGAGTCAGAATAACACCCAAGGGTGATAGATAGCAGGAAAGTAACTCCATTAGCGACTACTGAGTGATCTAGAGAATGAGCTGACAGACTCCTGAAACACCACATGGTGAGCCGGTCTGTGAATTCAGAGAGTGACCACTGAGACCCAGAGTGACCCAGAAAGTGACCCAGACTGTGACCCTAAAGTATGACCATTGAGACCCCAGAGTGACCCCAGAGACTGATGCTGTAGTGACATTGGAGACTCCAAAAAGTCACATCACAAGTAACCACAGAGATTGACACAGAAAATTACTCCAGTGAGTGAATGTGTTGAAAACCCAGGAGCTACCTCAGGGTGTGACCCCAGGTAATGATCCCATGGATGGCTCCAGACATTGACCTGAGAAAATGAACCATCAGCAGGAAGCAAAACAATGAAGCCAGTCAGAATGCAGCGAGAAGCAGACAGGAAGCAGGAGATAGAGGGCTGTGAGAATATTGTCCCAGAATTAACATTGTGTTACTGATACCAAGTATTAACCTGTCAGTGATCACAGTGCAGCCTCTCTGACACTTTCAAGAAACGTTCACTGCTACACCTGGGTCTGGGATCTCTGCTGCAGAATCTCAACAAGATATAATTGTACACCATGTGACATCAAGTGAAACCAGAGTTTCAATTCAGTAAAGTAGTGTGACATTCTCAGGGACAGAATAGATGGAAGTACACAGGAGATCAGCATTGCCAACCGCATGCAGATAGATGGGTTGCTGCATGAAACTGGGCTGAATTGTGTTTCCTCTTTCTGAAATAAATAAAGGGAGAAGTGATAGCTTTAAAATTATTATGGGGATAGAGTCATAAAGTCAGACAGCACAGAAACAGACCGTTCAGTCCAACTTGTCCATGCAACCAGGCCTTCCAAACTCAACTAGTCCTATTTGCCTGTGTTTGGCCCATATCCCTCTAACCCTTTCCTATTCTTGTACCTGTCCAAATGTTCTTTTAAATGTTGTAACTTTACCTGCATCTACTACTTCCTCTGGCAGTTAATTCCACCCTCTGTGTGAAAAAGTTGCTCCTCAGGTGCCTCTTAAATCTTACTCCTTGCAACTTAAAATTATGCATTCTAATTTGAAATTTTCTACCCTGGGGAAAAGACCTCCACTAGTCCCTTTATTTATGTCCCTCATGGTTCTATAAATCTCTGTAAGGTCACCCCTCAACTTCCTACGCTGCAGTGAAATAAGTCCCAGCCTACCCAGCCTCTCTGTATACCTCAAACCTCCAGTCCTGGCAACATCCTTGTCAATCTTTTCTGCACCCTCTCCAATTTAGTAATATCCTTTCCATAGCAGGGCGACCAGAACTGTATGTAGTGGTCCTACGCCTCACCAACGTCCAGTACATCCAGTTGCTAGTATGAGGTACAGCCATGTTTAATTCAGTGATTTCAGGTGATGTTACAAAGCTGAGAAGCAAAAGCATGGGAAGGAGAGGAGGACTAATGCTGAGGGGGTTTTGGGAAGTGGGGGTGTGGAGATCAAGTATCAGAACAGTCAGCAACCAGTCAAGGAAGATCTCCAGTCAGATTTGGCAACCCTGAGCCCCGATTCCAATCAGGAACAGCAACAACATGGCTCGGTTAATGGATTAGTAATTAATTTGCTAATAATCTAAAGAGGTCTAGACTAATGCTCGCAGAAATCTCAGATTTCAAATAAGCCCTCTGTGGATATTTACATTGAAGCTGGCTCATACACGCCCTTCAGGGAAAGAAATCTTGTCTTTTCATTACCCGGTCTGGCCTACGCATGACTCAGCAATTTGGTTGGTACTGAGCTGCCTTCTGAAATGGCTACTCAGTTAACAAAAATCAGTTGTAGCTGACTCCATTGGTAACACTTTCACCTCTGTATCACAAGGTCTTGGAGTCAATGCCCATTCCCCATGAGCTGAGCACATAAATCACGCCTGGCACTCCAATCTCGTGCCTGAGGAAGTGTGACACTGTCACGGGTGCCATTGTTCAGATGTGAAATTAAACTAAGGAGCAGTCTGCTGTGTTAGGATGATGTTGAAGATTACATGATGTTATTTTGAAGGAAAACAGTGCAGTTGCCCCAATTTCAATATTTATCCCAGAAGCAACATCGCTGGTCATTATTAGAATCAATGATAATTAAAAGATGAAGGAACTGTGAAATAGATTACGGTAGCGTGGTAGTAGCCGTGCCCCTGAACCAGGAGACCTAGGTTTTAAGTCTCTAGAGGTGTGTGATAAACCTCTGAACATGTTGATTAAAGTACTGTGGATGCTGGATATCTGAAATCAAAACAGAGGGTCCTGGAGAAACTCAGCAGGTCCGGAGACAGAGAAACATAGTTAACGTTTTGAGTTTGCTATGACTCTTCTTTCAGAATAGGCTATCACTGTTTTACATGAGTGAAAGTTGCCAGAGGACCATGGAGTCATTTAAAAGAGATGGCTGGCAGTGAGTTTAACCTGGGGGTGACCATGCCCCAGGCAGGGAGTGAGCTTAAGGAGGCAGGGTTTTCATGGTGATCTCAGCTATTCTGGTAATTGAACCTGTGAATCCCTGAAATTAATACCCTGAATAGTATTAGCTGCAGCTCACAGTGCCACCCAATCTGTCACAGTCCCTGGAACAAATCATGTGGCAGAGATCAAACTTGAGGGTCCATAACTATGATATTGTTTTATACTTACATTCAATAGGAGGAGCTGTTGAGGTCTTGTAAAAAGTGGTTAGTGAGATATCTGATCCATTGTTTCTAATTTTCAAAGTTTTCTGCATTTGGGGAAGGGCCGTTCACTGTAAGATATTGAATGTAACTCAAGTAAAAGCAAAACACTACAATGATGAAAATCTGAAACAAACACAGAAAATGCTGGAGAAACTCAGCAGTTCTGGCAGCTTTTACAGAGATAGAAACTGTTAAAGTTTTGAATCTGGTATGACTCCTGTTTAGAACGGTAAATGTAACACCATTATTCAAAACAGGAGGAAGGCAGAAAGCAGGAAACTAAAAGCCAGTTAATTTAACATACGTCAGAGGGAAGATATGAGAAGCTATTATAAAAGATGCTACAGCAAAATTTCAAAAAATTTAAGATAATCAGGCATTTGTGAAACGGAAATCGTGCTTAACCAATTTATTGGAATTCTTTTAAGGATTAACGCATGTTGTGGGTTAAGTGGCAGATGTAGTGTACTTAGATTTCCAGAAGGAATTTGATAAAGTGCTACTTCAAAGATTATTGCGGCAAATGAACTTTCATGGTGTAGGGGTTGATGACTGGCTAACAGGAGTTAAGAGACTTACATAAAATGTGTTAGCAAGATGCCCTATGTGGTGTACCACAGGGATGAGTGCTGGCACCTCAATTTTTAATAATTTATGTCAAGGACTTGGATAAAAAGGTTGAAGATATGGGGTAGCTAAATTTGCCAATGGCACAAAAATAGGTTGTAGCGCAAATAGCACCCAGGACATAGCAGCTACAAACACATATAAATAGATTAAATGAATGGGTGAAGATCTTGCAAATGGAGTATAATGTGGGAAAATGTGATATTATCTGTTCTGTCAGGAAGAGTTATAAAGAAGCATATTATTCAAATGGCAAGAGGTTGTGTAGCTCCAAAATGTGCAGGAACTTGTGCATCTGCAGTACATGAGTCACAAAAGACTATTATGTAGCTACAGCTAGTATTAAGGAAAACTTACAGAATGTTATGATTTATTGTGAGGGGAATTGAGTACAAATGTATGGAAAATATGTTTCAGTTATGTGATGCACCGATGAGACTACATCTGGAGTATTGTGGACGGTATTGGTCTCCTTATTTAAGGAAGGAAGTACATGTGTATGAATCAGTTCAGAGAAGGTTTACTAAGTGGCAAGTCACTGGACTTGAAACATTGATTTTGATTTTCACTCTACAGATGCTGCCAGACCTGTTGAGTTTCTCCAGCAATTTCTGTGTTTGTTTCAGATCTCCAGCATCGACAGTTCTTTGTTTTATTTCACCAGTCTGTTAACTGGAATAGATCGGTTGTCTCAGGAGGAAACGTTGGACAGTTGAGGCTTGTATTTGGAGTTTGGAAAAATAAGATGACTTGATTGAAACCTATCAGATCTTGAGGGCTCATGACAGGATAATGTGGAGAGGATGCCCCTTCTTGAATCTAGAACTGTGGGACACTGTTTAAAAGTAAGGAGTTGCTCCTTTAAGTCAAAGATGAAATCATAGACTTGTGTTGCAGAAAAAAAGGCCATTTGGCCTATCAATTCTGCACCAGCCCTCTGACGAGCAGCCCACCCACCCATTGCCCTGCATTCACCATGGCTAATCCTCCTAGTCTGCACATCCCTAAACTCTATGGGTCAATTTAGTATGTCCCAGCCACCTAACCTGCAGACAAAAGAAAAGGTGCAGATGCTGGAACCCAAGGTAGACAAACAGGAGGCTGGAGGAACACAGCAAGCTAGGCAGCTTCTGGAGGAAAGGAGAAGTCAATGTTTCAGGTATTATCCTTCTTTGGGACTGGATGTGAGGGTAGGGAGAGCTGCAGATAAAGCTGGGGGAGGGGAGTAGCGGAATGATGGTGATAGGTGGACACTGGTAGTATGTACGAACTGGTTGGTCAATGGGAGGGATGAATCCGGTTGGTAGCTGGAAGGGAGAGTCAGTAGGTGGAATGGAAGGGAGGAGGTGGGGCTGGAAAGGGACCCGGGGAATGGGTGGGAAGGTTATTTGAAATTATAGAACTCAATGTTGAGCCCTCCGGGCTGTAGGGTGCCCTGGCGGAAGATAAAATATAACGGCCGGTCTAACCTCCTGGTTACCGTCCATTTCAGCTTCCCCTACTCCCCCACTCCTCCTCCGACATGTCTGTCCTTGGCCTCCTCCAGTGCTGCAGTGATTCAGAATGCAAACTTGAGGAATAACACTTTATCTTCTGCCTGGGCACCGGACAGCCTGGAGGACTCAACATTGAGTTCTCTAATTTCGAATGACCTTCCCAAACATCCCCTGGCCTCCTTTCCAGGGAGGAAACTGGAGCACCCAGTGGAAACCCATGCAGACACAGGAAGAGCGTGCAAGCTCCTCACAGACAATCACCCAAGCCTGGAATTTAACCCAGGTCCCTGGCACTGCGAGGCAGCAGTATAAACCACTGTGCCACCATGCTGCCCAAGTCTTTTCTATCAGAGGACAAAAAGTATATTCCTCAAAAGTGTGTGGAAGAAAAATCTTCAAATATTTTTAAGGCAGAGGTGCACAATTTCTTGACAAAATAGGAGGTGAAAGGTTATCAGGTTACAGTCAGATCTCTGGACTATACATCCTCACACCCCACTTCCTGTAAAGACTCCATCCCATTCTCTCAGTTCCTCCGTCTCCGTCGCATATGTTCAGATGAGGCCAACTTCGACAAGGGAGCCTCCGAAATGTCCACATTCTTCCTCAACTGAGGATTCCCCAGCTCCGATGTCGACAGGCCCCTCAATCGGGTTCGACGCATCTCCCGCACTTCTGCCCTCACCCCTTCTCTTCCCTCCCGCAACAGCGATAGGGTTCCCCTTATCCTCACCTACCATCCCACCAGCATCCACATCCAGAAGATCATCAGACGCCATTTCCGCCACCTCCAGCAAGATGCCACCACTAGACACATATTCCCCTCCCCTCCCTTGTCTGCCTTCCGCAGGGACCGTTCCCTCCGGGACACCCTGGTCCATACTTCCTTCACCCCCAACACCTCCCCACAGCCCTACGGTACCTTCCCCTGTAACTGGCGAAGGTGCAACACCTGCGCATTTACCTCCTCCCTCCCCAGTATTCAAGGGCCCAAACATACCTTCCAGGTGAAGCAACACTTCACCTACACTTCCAAGAATCTAGTCTAGTGCATTCGCTTCTCACAATGTGGTCTCCTCTACATTGGGGAAACAAAGCGTAGACTTGGCGACTGCATCGCAGAACATCTGCATTCTGCTTGCAAAAAAGACCCTGAACTACCTGTTTCCTGCCACTTCAATGCACCACCTTGCTCTCTGGCCAACATCTCTGTCCCCGGCTTGCTACAGTGTTCCAGTGAAGCCCAGCGCAAGCTGGAGGAACAACACCTCATTTTCCACTTGGGGACCCTACAGCCCTCCGGACTCAATATTGAGTTCAATAATTTTAGGGCCTAAACTCTCCCATGTCCCAGCCCCCCACCCCACACACCAGGCCTTGTTATCACATAGCCTGCCACTACACACCCCCGTTGTTAGTCACTAACAGTCCCCATTAACAACTATTCACCCTCTCAGACTGATCGTTAGCAACTCCTTTGTCTGTCCAACTGTCTTTCTCTCTCTTTGGGCTCTATCCTATCGTTTACTCCCTACGCCACCCACCTCCCTATTTTCTGCATATAAACTGACGTTTTCCCAGCCACCTTCAGTTCTGAGGAAGGGTTACTGGACCCGAAATGTTAACTCTGTTTTGTCCTCCACAGATGCTGCCAGACCTGCTGAGCTTTTCCAGCAACTTTGTTTTTGTACAGTCAGATCTCCCATGATCATATTAAATAATGAAACAGGCTTGAGAGGCGAAATAGCCTACTCCTGTTCCTTACTCAGATACAAAGATTGGTGGCATTGCAGATAGTGAGGAAGATTGTCAGAGGTTACAACAGGATATAGATCATTTGGAGGCATGGGCAGAAAAATGGCAGATGGAGTATAATCCGGACAAATGTGAGGCGATGCATTTTGGACAGTCAAGTACAGGTGGAAATTATACAGTGAATGGCAGAACGCTTAGGAGTATTGATATGCAGAGAAGTCTGGGTGTGTGGGTCCACAGATCACTGAAGGTGGCAGCGCAGGTAGATAAGGTAGTAAAAAAGGCTTATGGCATGCTTGCCTTCATTGGAAGGGGCATTGAGCGTAAGGATAGGCAAGTTATGCTGCAGCTTTATTAGGCCACACTTGGAATACAGTTGCATACAGTTCTGGTCACTATGCTACCAGAAGGATGTGGATGCTTTGGAGAGGTTACAAAACGTGTTTACCAGGATGTTGCCTGGTATGAGGGATTTTAGCTACGAAGAAAGGTTGGATAGACTGGGTTTATTTTCACTGCAACGCAGGAGGTTGAGGGGTCACCTGACAGAAGTTTATAACATTGCAAATGGCATGGATAGAGTCGAAAGTATGAGGCTTTTTTTTCCCAGGGTGGAGGGTTCACTTACTAGGAACACAGGTTCAAGGTTAAGGTGGTTGGGGGGCAGTTAAAAGAGATGTGAGAAGCAAGTTTTTCGCTCAAAGGGTGGTGAGTGCCTGGAATGTGCTGCCAGAGGAAGTGGTGGAAGCAGACACAATAGCAGCATTTGAGAAACACCTGGACATATACATGAATAGTAGGGGAACAGAGGGAGATGGATCCTGTAAGTGAAGAAAGTTTTGGTATGGAAGGGCAAAATGTGTTGGCGCATGCTGTTTTGTTCCTGTGCTGTTTTGTTCTTTGTACTCGTGTGTTCATATGTCTGTATGTTTGTGGTGTAGGGTCAGTTACCTTGGACAGTTGGTTTGTGATGCAGAGTGACACCAACAGTGTGGGTCCAGTTCCTGCACTGGCTAAGGTTACCATAAAGGACTCGCTTTCACACACTCTCTCCTTACCTGTGCCATGTTAACCCTCAGGTTAAACCACCACCAGTCGCCTCTGTCTCTCTCTCCCTTTCTCTCCCTCTTTCTCTGATGCAAGAGCAGCCCTATGCTCTGGGAGGACTATGACGACTTAAATACTTTATATTTGCGGTCATGTGAATAGATTCATTATTCAGAGGCCCAGGCTAATGTTCTTCTTTTGTTGGTTTAAATCCCACTGAGGCATCTGGTGGAATTTGAACATAATTACTAAAATCTGGAATTGAATACTAGTCTCAGTGAAGGTCACCATGAAACCATCATCAATTGCTGGGAAAAAAGAAATGTAGTTCGTTAATGTCCTTTGGGGAAAGGAAATCTGCCATCATTACCCAGTCTGTGACTCCAGACCAAGAGTCAATTTGGTTGATTCTTAACTGCCTCTCAAGAGCAATTATGGGTGGTTAAATAGGGTGGGCATGTTAGTGATGCCCACATCCCCTGACCAAAGCTGAGAAAGCAGGGAATTCAGGACAAACCTCTTTACACAGAGAATGATTAGGAGATGAAACTCACTGCCACACGGAATGACTGAGGTGAATAATGTTGATGCGTTTACAGGAAAGCTAGATAAATAGATGAGGGAGAAGGGAACAGAACGTTCTCATGTTGATAGAATGAGATGTCAAGAGATAGTGACTAGGCTTGTATGGAATATAAACATCAGTATGGGCCTGATGGTCTGAATGACCTGTTTCTGTGCTGTACACCCAATGTAATTCTGTGAGAGCATCCAAACAGCTGAGCCCCAGCATATGATTCCCTTTTTGTCGTTGCTGCAGGAAGGCTGGTCCTTGCTGCTGATCAGCACAGTCGGGCTCACAATATCCCTGCTGTGCCTCGCCGCCTCCATCGTTGTGTTCACAAAGTGCCGCTCTATCCAAAAGGCCAATATCATGGTGTACAAGCACCTGAGCATCAACCTCTTCCTGGCACAGCTCATCTTCCTGACAGGAATCCATGTGACAAACAAGGTGAGAAAGCTGGCTCATGGACTGCCTCCCTCAGATAGGCAACTGACCTGAGGGAGATGGTGTGAGTCCTTGAAAAGATGAGCCATGATCATATTGTATGGCAAAGCAGGCTTCATGGGCCAAATGGCCTACTCCTGCTCCTATTTCATATGTTCTTATGAGCCCAGACTTCTCATCCATGCTCAGCCTTTCCCTGTCCTGTCTCCCTGAGCTATCCACTCATCTTATCAAACCTTCGTAGATATCTTAGTTTTGGTCCCTTCTGATTCAATCTCCAATCTTCAGCTTCATCGGTTTAAAACACTCCAGATCTTCCAACACTACATGCAGGCTGCTTCTTCATAACCCAGCATTGCTGGTTAAGTTATCTGACAGCTAATGCCCAGATTGAATAGAAAAATTAACTTTGTTTTGCTCAAGTATCTCATGCAGGTTTTTGTACGCCACTTATTTCTCAAATGAACGCTCTCAATCCGGCTGAACTCATTCTTAATTCTCCTTACTCTGGTTTTGACCCTTGATCCGCTCTTTGCTGTGTTTGATATCACCATCCTTGGCTACCCCGGAGAAGGTGATGGTGAGCTGCCTTCTCGAGCCGCTGCAGTTCGTGTGGTGTCGGGACACACACACGCATGGAGTACCATTCGGGAGGATTCAGACCGAGCATCAGTGAGGAAACAGTGATATATTTCCAAGTCAGGATGGATTGGGACTCCGAGGGGATCTTGCAGGTGGTGATGTTCCCTTGTATCTGCTGCCCTTGTCCTTCTAGATGGTTGCAGTCACAGGTTTGGAGAGTCCTACAGAAGGGCTGAACTAATATTCGTTCTAACCTTGTCCCCACTGCTGCGTGAAAGATCAAAACTTGTAAGGAAAGAGGAAAGTTGCCCCAGTGCCCTGCTCTTGCTGGCATTTTTAGACTGAGGTGCTGGTGAATGTGGCATTTTGTTCCATTTAATATCCTTGGTGAGCTCCCAGTGAGTTTCTTGTTAGCAAAGAGCATGCTCATCCATTGTCCAGTCCCAGATTTCCGCCAGTCCTTCCTTATCAGAGGACGAAGTCAGACACTTAAAGGAACAGAGAAATATCCTAAGGATTGGCTGATCAGTTGCTTCATCAGTTTTGGCACTGGTCCTGTATGCCACAATGAATGGGGACCACAGAGGAGTCTCCATGGGAGGGACCTCAGTGCCAGCTCATGCTTCGTTCCTGTATCCATTCCACAGCAATTCCAGAATTGGTTCTGATATGGTTCTGGAAGTCGAACCCAGCCCTAAGTCCTTCCTGGCCCCACTCAGATCTCAGTCTGTATCCTGCACATCCCTAGTTGGGATTGTGAAGGGAATTCCATTTGCTGTCATCGTCGAGACGTGCAATAAGATATGGAATAACACTTTAAGAGTCATAGAGATCTACACTGCAAAAAAAATGCGTTTCGGGCCATTGCATCGACACCAGTGAAAAACAACCAACTAACAATTCTAATCCCATTTTCCAGCCCTTGGCCCATAGCCTTGTATGCCTTGACATCATAAGTGCACATCTAAATACTTCTTGAAAGTTATGACGGTTTCTGCCTCTCCCATCATCATAGGCAGTGTGTTTCAGGTTCCCCACACCCTCTGGATAAAAAAAATGTTTTCCTCACATCTCCTCTACATTTCCTAGCCCTTGCCTTAAATCTTCCTGGTCATTGATCCACCCCTCAAGGTGAAAAATTTCTCCCTGTCAATTCTCTTTATGCCTTCTTAACTTTAAACATTGCAATCATGTCCTTTCTCTGTCTCCTCTGGAAAACAACCCCAGTCTGTCTAATCTTTCTTCATAACTTCAGTCCAGGCAACATCCTAGTAAATCTAGAGATAACAGTGTGGAGCTGGAGGAATACAACAGGTCAGACAGCATCAGAGGAGCAGGAAAGCTGATGTTTCGGGTCGGGATCCTTCTTCAGACCCTTCTTTCTGAAGAATGGTCCCGAACGGAAAAGTCAGCTTTCCTGCTCCTCTGATGCTGCCTTGACCTGCTGTGTTCCTCCAGCTCCACACTGTTATCTCTGACTCCAGCATCGGCAGTTCTTACTATCTCGTTCTAGTAAATCTCCTCTGCACCCTCTCCGATGCTGTCATATCCTTCCTATAATATGGATTACAGAATTGCACACAGTACTTTAGTTGTGCCCTAAAAGTTCGTGCATAATCTCCCTGTTCTTAAATTCTGTGCCTCGACTAAAGGCAAGCATCTCATATGCCTTCTTAATTACTTTTATCTATCTGTCCTGCTAACTTAAGAGACTGGTGGACATGCTAACCAAGGTCTCTCTGATCCTCGGTGCTTCCCAGAGTCTTACCATTCATCATGTATTCCCTTGCCTTGTTTGTTCTGCCCAAGTGCATCATCTCACATTTATCCAGATTGAATTCCAGTCCATCTGATTTGCCTGTCTATATCCTTTTGTAAACTAAAGCTATCATCCTCACTGTTTACTATTCTATCTCAGCTCAAGAGAGCACCTACTGCTCAACAATATAACTTCCATTATTCCATCCTCCTCTGTCTGTTGGAAGTGTAATAGTAGGTTGGGGCCCTGCTGAAAGTCCTACAATCTTTAAAATCAATGGACTCTGCCCCATCATTATAAATTACACATCAAACCATGGAGCTAGAGATTTCACAAAACCCCTATTTATTACCATGTTTCTCTCTGTGTCTTTGCCCATCTTTGTGTGCCTGCTTCTGACTGTGACTGTGTGTATATTTTTGTCTGTCTGTCTTGGCTTGTATCTACAATCGTCTGTATTCGTATCTGTACCCATGTCTATGTCTTTATCTCTGTGTTTCTGCGAATTTATTATCTGTGTGTTTATCATTGTGTCCCTCTGACTGTACTGTCTGTGTGTTTATCTGTGGATGTCTCTGCCTGTGAGTGTTATCTAAATGTGCCTCTTGTCTCTGTCTGTGTGTGTCCTGTTTATTTCAAAGTGAGTCTGCTTGTTTATCTGTCCAAGTGATCTCTGTGTGTCTTTCCAGACCTGTTTCTTTCTGTGTGTCTCTCTGTATCTGTGTGTTACATCTGCCTTCACAGTGTTTGCCTTTGTGTTTACCGTGTTTGTGTGTCCGCCTGTGTTTCTCTCTATCTGCCTTTGTCGCTGTGTGTTTTTACTCTGCTGAACCTAACCACTTATTCTGATCTTCCCTCCAGGTGGTTTGTGCCCTGGTTGCGGGGTGCCTCCATTACTTCTTTCTAACTGTCTTTGCCTGGATGTTCCTGGATGCTTTGCAGATCTTCATTGTGTGCAGACACCTCACAGTCACAAAGTTTACTCACACATATATCATCAGACGGAGGTACCTGTATCCTTCTGGCTACGCTGTCTCTGCGCTGATTGTAATTATATCAGCAGCAATCTATCCCTATGGCTATGGATCAGACGAACAGTGAGTAATTTTACGTTTAGTTGACATCACAGAATCAACAGCACAGAAGGACATAACTTGTTGTATCAAGCCTCTGTGTCTACTCTGACGGGATCCTCCAGAATCTTGTATGTCTCAATGTTTCACTATTCTGTACTTTTATTTTTCGTGGGGTGTGGGCATTACTGGCTATGCCAGTGTCTAATGCCCGTCCCTAATTGGCAGAGGGCAGTTAAGAGTCAGTCACATTGCTGTGGATCTGGAGTCACGTGTAGACCAGACCGCGTGAGGATGATAGATTCCCCAAAGGAGCATTAGTGAACCAGGTGAACTATGACAAAAAGCAGTGGTTACATAGTTACGACTGGACTAGCATTTTCTTTGAATCCCTTTAAAAAAAACTGTACTCAGCCTCATCATATGACAGCCCTCTCATTCCAGAAGCCAATTTATAAAATCACAGAAGGATTACAGCTCAGAAGGAGACCATGGAGCACATAGTGCCTGCACCAGCTCTGTTATTTCGGCCGGCTCTATTATCTAGTCTGGCTCTTTTACCTACAGCCAATCTCCTGCCTTTTCCCCATTTCTGTTCACACCATTATTATCCATTAATAAATCATGTAAGGTCCCATTGATTGCTTCAATTGACCCTGCCCCCAGGATTGCAGCCTTCCCTACAGTGCAGGGTGCCACTCTGTAACCAAGTTGTGTGCATGAGATGCTGTGTGAAAATGTTTTTTCTCACATCGCAAGATTTTGTTTGCCTATCACTAGTTGCTGGACTGTGTCCCAGAACTTTCGTTCGACCTCTGTGTCAGGGGTCCTCAAGACCCATCTGCTCCAGATGTGTGTAATAACATCTCTGAATATGTTGATTAGAAAATATACATCCTTCCTTAGATAAGGAGACCAAAACTGCATAGCATTGCTCCAGCTGTAATCGTGTCACAGCTTTGACTCCAAATCTTCTGAATTTACTTTTACCTGGAGTTTTGGGAATGGCATTTTCAGTATCAAAAATCTCATTACTCTTCATTGTCTAGGGACCCTGTTGATAGGTTGGCCCTAATTTTCTGTCATAAATATAAAACAAGTCAGCAGCCCCTTCACATCTATTTGACTTTATTTTCATTGGCTCCTAATGAGAGGCTGGAGAAGGGGTGGGGGAAGTCTCGCTAAAGTCCTAGAATTCGTGTATCCTTCATTAAAACGTTACCGGAGCAAATTACTGCAGATGCTGGAATCTGAACTGAATCTGAGGAAAGTGCTGGTGATCACAGGGGGTCAGTCAACATCCATAGAGAGAAAGCTAGCTAGTGTTTTGAGTCTAGTTGACTTCATCAGAGCTGAAGTGAAGTGTGCAGTAGCGGGGGTCTGGGGGGATGTTTGGAGTGCTGGGGTAGAAAGGATGTTGATAGTTTAGATTAAGTCATCAGAATGTGAGAATAGCAGAACAATGGTGTGTCTAACTGCCAAACTTGAAAGAACAAACGGCCCCACTGGGGTGGAGGAAGGGAGAGAGGGTGACAGAGAATGTAACAAGCAAAGCTGAAAGAAAGGGAAGGAATGGGTTCACAGTTTGAAGGTGTTGAACTCAATATTGAGCCCAAAACGTTGTAAACGGCTTCGTTTGAAGATGAGATAACACAGTGTGGAGCTGGAGGAACACAGCGGGCCAGGTAGCATCAGAAGAGCAGGAAAGCTGACGTTTTGGGTCGGACCTTTCTTCAGAAATGGGCCGAGGACAGACAAGTGGACATGTGAGCAAAACGCGATGATCCCATAGCTGGTCATTTTACCACAGCGTCTTGCTCACTTGTCCACTTGTCTCTCCTCGGGATGCTGCAATGCTCCAGTGAATCATAGTGCAAACTCGGGGAGCAACATCTCATCTCCAAATTAGGCCGTTTACAACCTTTTGAGCTCAATATTATGTTCAACACCTTCAAATTGTGAACCCAATTCTTCCTTTTCTTTTAGCTTTGCTTGTACATTCTCTGTCACCCTCTCTCCCCTTACCCCACCCCAGTGGGATCATTTGTTCTTTCAAGTTTGGCATTTGGACCCACCATTATTCTGCTATTGTCACATTCCAATTGCTTAGTCTGAACTATCAACATCCTTTCTTCCCCAGCATTCCAAACATCCCCCCAACAATTGCATAAATGCTACACCCTCCACATTTCACTTCAGCTCGGATGAATAGTCGTCTAGACTCAAAACATTAGCTTACTTTCTCTCTATGAATGCTGCATGACCCAGTGTGATCTCAAGCATTTTTCATTTTCAGTTCATTAAAACATTAATTCATTAATACCTGGTCATTGTTGTAAAATTGTCAGTTGTTCCTACTTTATAATATTGTTGATTTTGTTGTGTTGACAAATACCTACAATGTCTGCTGAGGCCAGGTGCAAGAGATTAATATTTTAGAACATAACCGAAAGTAACAAATAATAATGGGGACTGTATCCTGCCACCAAGCTGTAGTCAAGAGCAAGGCCATGGTCATATCATGTGACATTATATCACTTCCTAAGATGATGTATACTATGGCTCATTTGCATATCATTCAGAAAACCCCTTACACTACAACTATCACATGAGAGCTTGCTGTGCACACACTGGTTTCTGTGTTTTCTACATGACAATAGTGATGACATTGCAAAGGTACTTCAATGGCTGGATGACATGTAGTAATGAATTCTTTGGTTCTCACAGCTGCTGGCTGAGCTTAGAGCGGGGCTTTCGATGGAGTTTCCAAGGGCCAGTCTGCCTTGTGATTGTGGTATGTGTCTTTCTGGTGTTTGCTCACCCTCAAATATCACAGGTCATATTCACAGGCAAAAGAAGCGGAGAAGAGAGGAGTTTTAAACAAAAGATAATTGAAAATAAATGACTGCCGTACTGAACAGTTAGTAATGTCCTTCAAGGTGGAAATCTGCCAACCTTACCTGGTCTGGTCTACATTTGACTCTAGATACTGCAAGTGTTATTGACACTTAACCAGCTAAGAAAGACACCAAGTTATAAAGGTAAAGTTGCCACAGCCTGAATAGTCAATAGAGCTGCTCTCTCACGAGAGACAGATAACTGGTGGAGGTTTAACTTGATGATCATCGCACCTCAGGCGATGGGGAAAGAGTTTGATAAGGTGGGACCTTCACAGTAACCTCACCTGGTCTGGGAATTGAACCCACACTGTTGGTGTTACTCTGTACCAGCTGTCCAACCAACTGAGCTAAACAATCCTGACACACATTCAGTTGTATCAAATGGAAAAAAACTTTTTCAGGACAACAATATAATGTTATCATGCTGGAAGGTACACGTGAGACCAAATGAAACCTGTGTTACTTAAGGGATAACTGGATGAGAACTTGACTGGGTGTAGATATTTTTATCAACCTGTCCAGGCATATTGTGACACACCCATCTGGGACTACATTTTTGATGACAATCAACAGAATTCATTATTTATCTTGGTGGGATTTGAGCTCAAATCCCAAGCCATTTTCTGAGTCTCTGCATTACTGGTCGAGTGACAACACCACTATACCAAAATCTCCTCCTCTGGCTGGATGTGTTACTGGTATGAAGTTAGCAGTGTGGTTTGAGTCACCGGTGTATCAGCTGAATTAAATCGAAAAGATATTTGGCTGAACCCTGTCTAAGCAACCATTGAACTCTGGACGACAGCAGATCAAGAAGACAGCTCACTATCACCTTCTCAGGGCAATAAGGAACGTGCGACAAGTGTTGGCCAGGCCAGTTGTGCCCACATCCCAATGACTAACAGCCATTAAGTGCAAGGAGAAAGATTGGACGACAAAGAACAGGGATGGTTAGGCAGAGAGCATTCTGTGCACTGAGACTTTGGAAAATATCGTTTGGACTTTGCTTCCCAACTTTTGTTTCTCTCCCTCTCCAGGTGAATATGGTGTTGTACGTCTGGACACTCTGCTTACTGAGACATCATTTGTCCACACGTGATGTGAATGTGTCAAAGATTAAAGACACCACGTAAGTATCAGCAGAAAATTCATGGCCCACTGCCTTCAGGTCACAGCGTGATTCACTCCCACCCAGTAGCAGTGGCTGAAATGAGATCACCCTGCAATGGTCCATTCTACCTTTCTCTTGAGAGGTCGATGGTGCAGGGCTGGGGTTAGACCCCAATGCCGTGCAGAGGGAGTGCTTCACTATCAGAGGTACCCTCTTTCAGATGAAGCATCAAACTGAAGACCAGTCTGCTCTTTCAGCTGCATGTAAAACATCTATTGCACAATTGCAACAAAACATCTCCCTAATGTCCTGGCCAATAATTATCTCTCAGGTAACAACACCAAACATAGATGTTCACAATGCTATTGACAGGAACTTTCTGCATGCAAATTAGCTGCCACGTTTCCTGTATTGCAACAGTGTCAACACAGCAGAGTTTTTCAAAGGCTACTGTGCTCTTTGGAAACTCCTTGAGGTTGTGAAAGGCAGTGTACAAATGGGTGCCTTTTTCTTAATTGTGATGAGGTGGATTAACATGAATGTTCTTTTATTTTGTGCCTTTTGTCAGGACCCTGACCCTTAAGGCAGCTGCACGGTTGTTTGTCCTGGGAATCACTTGGATCCTTGGACTATTTCATTTCAACGAGAGCACCAACTTCCTCTCCTACCTATTCACTATCATCAACACTCTCCAGGGCCTCTTTATTTTCGTGGTCTACTGTATTTCCAATCGCCAGGTAAGACTGACTCCTTTACAGGTGGAGCGACTGGAGACTCTCCAAACCCTGCTATATTTGTCGAACAGGAAAGGATAGGTTTATCAGTGGAACTGGGTGTGGGTCAGATATTAGCTGTGTGGCAAAGTGATTGTCCAGTAACTGTCACTGCCAACAGTCTGATGAATAGTTAACAGTAGGTAGCAACCTGAATCCATTTAATTTTGGTAAAAGACACAAAGATCCATCATGTAATATAGAATTAAATAAAAGTTCACTGCACATACAGATCATTTAGCCCAGCTAGTCTGTACTGCTATTTATGTTCCATCTACCCCTGTTCATCATAGCTCGTAACCCGATAGAAACTTACAGCACTGAAGGAGCCATCCAGCCCATCGTGTCCTCCCAGTCACAAAGTTCTGACTGCATTAATCCCACTTTTCAGCTCTTGGCCCAGTGTCATGATGGCTACAGCAATGCAAGTGAATATTAAATACTGCTTCAATGTTACAAGAGTTTCTGACTCAACCACCCTTTAGGCAGTAACATCCAGACTCCCACCACTCTCTGGATAACAAACATTTCTCCTCAACTCTCCTGTGAGCCTGCTACTTCTTAACCTTAAATCTACACCCCCTGGTAATTGACCTCTCTACTAATGGGAAGAAGCACTTTCCTATCCACCTTATCCACGCCCCACATAATCTGATGCACCTCTATCAGGTTCCCTCTCAACCTTTGCTGCTCCAAGGAAAAGAAGCCCAGCATCTCCAGTCTTTCCTCAAAGCTCAGGTGTTCCAGCTGAGGCAACATCCTTGTGAGTCTCCTCCCAGCCCTCTTTAGTGCAATCACATCCTTCCTACAATGTGAAAACCAGAATGACATGCAATACTCTCTTCGTGGTTTAACCAGTGTTTTATACAGTTCCAACTGAACCTCCTTGCTCTTGTATTCTGTCTTAGCTAATAAAAGCATGTATCCCACATGCTCCATGCTCTGCTATCCTCACAGACCAGTGCTTGCCCACAAGAAGGTCTCTCTCATCTTCTGAAGTTCTGAAGAGTCAGACCGGATATTGAAACATTAATCTGATTCTTCTCCACAGATGCTGCTGGAGCTGTTGAGTTTCTCCAACATTTTCTGTGTTTGTTCCCTTTGATTTTCAGCACTTTCCAGGGTCCTACCATTTATAATCGCTTGCCTTGTTCGCCCTCCCCAAGTGTATTACTTCACACATTTCTGGGTTAAATTCCTTTTGCCACTGCTCTGCCCAGCTGTCCAGTCCATTGATATCCTCCTGCAGTTTACAGCTAGCCCCCTCATTACTTACCACGACACCAATTTCCATGTCATCGCCAAATTTCCTGATCATACCTCCTATATTTAAGTTCAAATCAACAGTGTACACTAAACAGCAACATCCCTGTGGAATCTCACTGGTGACAGATTTCCAACCACAGAAACGTCTCTCTAGTATCTCCATCTGCTTTCTATGTCTCAGCCAGTTTTGGATCCAACATGCCAGTTTGCCTTGGATCTCATGATACTTTCTCGACAGTTTGCCATGAGGAACTTTATCAGATGCCTTGCTAAAGTCTGTGCAGATCACATCAGAAACCCTCATCAACACTCATGGTTAATTGGTTAACTCCTCAAAAAATTCGATCAATTTTGCCAAACACAAAGTTCCCTTAAACAAATCCTTGCTGACTATCCCTGATTAATCTGTGTCTACAAGTACAGATACATTCTGTACCTTAGAATTCTTTCTCGTAACTTCCCCACCACCAAGGCTAGACTGGCCGGCCTGTATTTTTGATACAGAGTTAGAGCTAGGGTTATTATAAATAAATAAACATGATACTAAATTGGGGGAGGACAAATTATGTCAGTATTAGGCAGGAGGTAGGGGGTGTTAATTGGGAGGAGCTTTTATCAGGCAAGTCCTCATTTGAAATGTGGGAATTGTTTACAGACCTGTTGATGAGAGTTCAGGACTGCCATGTTCCAGTAAAGAAGAACGGCAAGGATGGCAAGATAAAGGACCCTTGGCTAACAAGGGATGTTATGAATTTAGTCAAAAGGGAAAAAGAAGCATATGTAAGGTTTAGGAACCTAAAATTGGACAGGGCCCATGAGGAATATAAAGAAACCAAGAAGGAACTTAAGCAGGGAATTGAGACAGCAAGAAGAGGTCATGAAATGACCTTGGTGAGTAGGATTAAAGAGGATCCCAAGGCATTCTATACATATGCTAAAAATAAGACGATGAGTAGAGAGAAGGTAGGATCACTCAAGAATAAAGGAAGGAACTTGTGCTTGGAGGCAGAGGATGTGGGTGAGATCCTAAATGAGTACTTTGCGTCAGTATTCACCCAGGAGAAGGATATGGAGGATAGTAAGATTTGCGTGGAGCATGCTAATATGCTAGGCATTTTGAGATCAAGAAAGAAGTGGTGTTTGACCTCTTGAAGGGCATTAAGGTGATAAGTTCCCAGGGCCTGGTGGTATCTACCCCAGGTTATTTCGAGAGACAAGAGAGGAGATTGTTGGGGGCTTGACCAAGATCTTTGTAACTGCACTGCAGGGGTTCCCAGAGGACTGGTGAGTAGTTAATGTTGTTCCTGTATTCAAGAAGGGGAATAGGAATAATCCAGGAAACTGTAGACCAATGAGTCTCACATCGGTGGTTGGGAGGCTATTGGAGAGAATTCTTAAGGATAGGATTTACACACGTTTGAAAAGCATGGTCTAATTAGGGACAGTCAGCATGGCTTTGTGCAGGGCAGGCCACGTCTTACTGACTTGATTGAATTTTTCAAGGAGATGACAAAGGTGATCGATAAGGGTAGAGCAGTGGATGCTGTCTGCATGGATTTTAGTAAGGCTTTCAGCAAGATCCCTCATGGTAGGCTCACCCAGAAGATTAAGTTGCACAGGATTCACCGTGACTTGCCGTGTGCATTCAGAATTGGACTGCCTATAGAAGGCAGAGTGTGGTGGTGGAGCGTCAATTTTCAGGCTGGAGGTCCATGACTAGTGGTGTTTCGTGGGGATCCATACTGGGATCTCTGCTGTTTGTCATATATATAAATGACTTGAATGAGAATGTAGATGGGTGGGTTAGTAAGTTTGCAGACAGTACAAAGATTGGTGAAATTGTGGGGTCAGTGGGATCTAGATAAGTTGCAGTTGGAGAAATGGCAGATGGAGTTTAATCCATGTAAGTGTGAGGCGCTGCACTTTGGGAGATAAAATATTAAGGAAAAGTGTACAGTTAAGGCCAGGACCCTGAACAGCATCGTTGTACAGAGGGATCTTGGGGTTCAAGTCCATAGCTCCTTGGGGTGGTAAAGAAGGCATATGGCATTCTTTCCTTTATTGCTCGGGGAATTGAATACAAGAGTTGGGATGTCACGTTGCAGTTTTATAAGCCTTTGGTTAGACCACACTTAGAATACTGCATTCAATTCTGGTCGTCACATTACAGGAAGGATGTGGAGGCTTTGGAGAAGGTGCAGAAGATGTTTACTAGGATACTGCCTGGATTAGAGGTTATGAGCAATAAGGAGAGGCTAGAAACACTTGGGTTGTTTTCTATGGAGCGGCAGAGACTTGATAGAAGTCTATAAAATTATGAGATGCATAGTTAGGGTTGATGGTCAGAATCATTTTCCCAGAGTTGAAATATCTTAGACTAGCTGGCATGCATTTAAGGTGAGAAGGAGTAAGTTCACAGGAGATGTAAGGGGCAAGTTTTTTATTCAGAGAATGGTAGGAGTGTGGAATGTGCTGCCAGGGTGGTGGTGGACACAGATACAACAAGGGCATTTAAGAGACCAAGGGCAGGCAGAAGGGATTAGTTTAATTTGGCGACAGGTTTGGCACAACTTCGTGGGCTGAAGGGCCCATTCCTGTGCTGTGCAGTTCTATGTTCTCTAAACTTCAGTTCGTTTCAACCTCATGTGCATGTCTAGTTTTCCTTTGATTGCATCTACACAAGTCACCTCAACTATACTTTATTATAGCAAGCTCCAAATTCTCACTATTTCTCCTGATTTCTGTTGTGTTTATCATGTGAATTGACTTGGGCATCTTTTACTGCACCATTATGGGCGTTATATAATTGTAGTTAGTTGTTATGTAGGTAGCATGCGACAATCCTTCATGATCATTGCTCCTGACTTTTAAGATTTGCAAAGGATGCTTTATCATGTGACCTGTCCTACTTTAGCTGATTTTTTTTATTATTCCAGGGCACAGGTGTCTTCCTGCTGTATGCCCATAACAACGTCTGAAGTCTGAGATGGCTTACCCCAACCCCTGGCACTATTTCAATGCAATGAACTGGAGTCATGTTTTACCTGAACTAGTGGGAACATTTACTGCTTTCATACAAAATGCGACACAATGGAGTTACATGGCATACATGTGCTATATAAATGTAGTTACTTCGCTTCACAGCAGTGCCTGTCCAACATTTTGCAAAGTTATCTTATAATGTATTAGAAAGTAATTGCACTGGGCAAAGGCCATTCAGTCCAACTGGTGTATGCCAGTATTTAAATTCCACAAAAACCTATTCCTACCACTTCTTGTTTAATTCCACTAATAGAGCCTTCTACTCCCTTCTCACTTGTGTTTTAACCAGCTTTCCCTTAACTGTACGCCTCAAATATTCCCTGTTGTGGTCAGCCCACATTCTCCCCATTTTTTGGATAAAGACATTTGTCCTGAATTGTCTTGTGGCTTTATCTTAGTTGAGTATTGCTGAAAAATGACACACTATGGCAAAGCTTTTCCACATGCCCTCGTCAGGGCATTTTGCAAGAATACCAATATGAACATTTTATACGGTGAGCGAGGAGAGTGCTGATTGGTTGTCAAGTGGAATTATATGTGTACATGTTGTTTACATTTAGTTGTTCTTCACTTTATATTTTTGTGGCCCCTACTTCTTGCCTTGCCTGCAAGCTCTACCATCTCCTCCAAGTTTGCCCTATGAAACCCTTTCATAATCTTGGACACCTCCATCAGGTCATTGTAGTAAGATCAAGTCTGCAATCATGCAAATGAACATTAATATGCCTCATTAAAGATAGCTGTATACAACAGAAAAGAGGAATCTTCTAGAACTTTACAGTCAGGCTCCAATCCCATGTCACCTGACATGACAATGACACAGCTCCTTGGGCACATGCTCTGTAGGTATTCCACGAATAAAAGTACAATTCTCTTTACTCAACAGTCACCCTCTAACCTGCTCTGTTCTGGGGAAACCAGACCCAAACTCATCAATATTCCCTGCTTAGCCCCACAGTTCTGATACCATCCTAGTCAATCTTCATCTTTGCCCCTTCACCATGGTTTACTTTTGAATCATGGAGACCAAAAATGTTCACAGTGTGCGAGCTGGGTGCAACTAGGGTTCTCCACAGGCTTAACCGAATCTTTTGTGACTGAATTAATTATCCTCATTTTGTTGAAGGTGAGAGATGAAGTTCGGAAATGGTTCATCAAGTCAAGCACACCCTCAACCAGCAACACCTCGAATGTTCAGATGAGTTCTCTTGAGGTAAGAAGTGAGGCACAAAAGTCAAGTGACATGCAATGATGTTGGCTCGTAAGCAGTTGGCAAATCTTCTGACTATGGAATACTTTATGCAGGGCAGAAAGATGCCATGGACCCTAGGCACCTTACCCTATCAATACTAAATCCACTGCAACCCACCTACCAATCCTATCCCATCTACTTGTCTCGACAAACAAAAAATCAGAATTAAAGGGAACATACAAAATGTACAAATATTTTCCTGCTTTTTCCCTACTAAATGGAATTAATATATAAGCATTCAATATTTAATTATATATCATACGTAAATTGACTTATGCCAGAACCATAAGTGCAGACATTATTCTAATGATAAACATTAATGCTATAACATAATATTTTTAAAAATGTTCTAGTCTGTGTTATAAAATCAACACAGTCTTCAACATCAGCATGAGTGTATGCACGAATAGGCTTCTCCATCTTCTGATCCTGCTCTGAACTCCACTTTCTAGCCTTTCCCCCATAATCCTTGACTCCTTTGACCATCAATAATCAGTCGAATTCTGCTTTGAATGCATTCCATGGCCCAGACTCCTCTGCCCCCTGTGGGGAGGAAATTTCAAACGGCAATGACCATCCGAGAGAAGAAACTGCTTCTCATCTCTGTCTTAACCTTTTATTCTGAATCTCTGCTGCCTCATTGTAGATTATCCCACAAGGGGAAACATCTTCACTGTGTTTACCCTGTCAAGACCCCCTCAGAACGTTATGTTTCAATGAGAGTACAAACCTTGTTCTTTTCAACTCCAATTGTGCAGGTCCAACTTGCTCAATCCTTCCTCATAAGGCAGGATTAAGCTCTGAGAAACTAATATTTATCTTGCATCTGTATTCTTCAAACAATATCAACAGTAACATATATTGAGCTCATAAAATAACGTTGCTTATGACTGGAGTAATATTTTTGTGTTAGGTACAGGTAACACAAATGAGCAAAGGCGTTCCATTTACATGAACATCTCTGAGTCTAATTCCTACCCTAATACATAAAACACAGGCTAAACCCATTTCATAGCCTGTGCCTTGAGTGCTACGGTGCAGAAAGCCAGGGACATGTGGTCATCGTACTAACATCTCACCATTTGGCTCATTTTGCATGGTGAACTCTTAAAGGGACATCAATCTTAAAGTTGCATATTCGATGATGACATCATGTGTATGGGAGCTCATCATGTTGCGTAATGTTGAGGGAGTACTGGGGATAGGTTTGGGTTTGATCCTTCATTTGATCTTGCCCCTGACAATGTGTGTTAGTGAATTGCATTTTGGACCAGCCTGCCATCCCATCTCCACACCCCACTCACCCACCACAGGATGCTAGTAGGAAGCATTGGTCTGTGGTCTTTTCAGGATGGCATCTTTGCAGAAACCTCAAATACCTCGGACTGTTTAATCTGAGTTCCCAGCCTTCTGTCTGAGCTCAGGATGTGTCTGTATTCATGGGGATATGTGCAGATGGATTACTGAGAGGTGAAGGTTGTCCACCTTCTCTTGTGGAATGATCAAGTGATGTCCATGCTCAGATTCAGAATGACATACTTTCACTTTGCGTCCCAGTGTCCACAGCAGCATATCCTGGTTCCTCACGCCCCATTCTCAGAGATGCCATGGTGGAATTGAAACCCTTGTCCCTGGAGAATTAGCCTGGGTCTCTGGGTCTAATGGCATTGCCAAGACACCACTATCTCCTCCAAACAAGATGGGACAGGAGTGAAGCCAAGATAGAGAGAGAATGAAGGGCAACAGAGTATGAGCTGAATGCTGCTAACCCATTGTCTGATCCTGTCGAGTTAGGAACAAAATTCTGTGGGAATTCCCCCGAACGCCTATGCAATCCCAGCTCAAAACTAACAGCTGCTCCTGGGACTGCACTGTTTCCCAAAGGGGCAAGAAAAGGGTGGGACCTGGAGGGAGACAGGATGGGGGTTGGAGGTGGAGAGGTGTGTTGGTCATTCCCGAAGAGTGTATTTGTCCAGCTCCCTCTCATTCTCAATTCTTCCTGTAATTTTCTTAAACTCAGCTCTTTTCCCTCCACTGCAGTGTAGCGACTCCAGTCTTTGATCTCCTGCTCCTAGGCCAACTTGGAGTATTCTGGATTCAAAGTGGTGACTGTTCCCTCAGTAAATGAGAGTGTTATCTTCCTCCACAAGGGTATTTATGCCTTACCACACCTCCTTCCTCTCCCTCTCACTGATGGAGTGGGCTACCTGTGGGCAAAATAAAACTCTTGCTCAGGAGTTAGAGAGAGGCATGGATGGTACAGAGGTCTTGGGCCCTTCATCTTCACACCCCAACTGGGTGCCAACTTTTCCAGTGGGCCTGGGCAGATGTGCTTTGTCACTTCACTCCGAAAACTGTCAGTCCCCTCCCAACCTTCGCTGCTGAGATGCCCTGCTCAGTGGGCTGAATGGCCTACCTCTGATCCTACATCATATAGTCTCCCACTGACCGTGCAAACCCCAGCAGACATCAGCATGGCTCTATGTGCCAAGGCACGATAGTGATCATTACCACCCGAGGGGTTTCAGGGCAATTATGTCTCTTAAATATCTGCCAGATCGAAGAGGGGCAAGTAATAAGAATCCTCATTTATTTTCTCAACCAGACTAAGACAACATAACCCTCCTGAGGACTCGAGAGATGACAGTGACAAGATTGTCCGGGGTTTGTGTGTCTGTGTCTCTCTGTCTGTCTGTGAGTACAGCTTGCACTATGTCTAGAAAATTGGATTTGTGTTTTGTTGGCTTTTCAGCTTTGCCAGACAGGATGTTTTTTCATCACGTAAGTTGTTGCTTTTTCTTCATTCTTTTATGGGTTGTGAGCTTCACTGGTAAGGTCACACACATGCACAGTCATACAGACAAATGTATACATGAATGATATTGACACAGAGGCATGCACATTGTCATACATATTGCAAACCACATGCAGAGCCTAGCAGAAACATAGATTTAACAAATACACACAAAACACCCATATATGTACACATTGAAGGTATTGAAAATCATGATCATGTTCCCACCCTACCCTGGGTGTTTCGGCGCTAATGGCAACCCCTTTGGTCTTCTGACTTGCTTGCTTTAGCTCCAGTGTCTCTTTACAAGCTGAATGACAATATGGTGTATTAGAGATATTGGTCTCACACCCTGCATTTTGGATTTGTTATATGCCAAACATGTTTTTAGAAAATTCATGATTGAAGTGGAAATATTGATTGACAGGACTTAAAATTGCAGTAAAATTATGTTTGCACAGAACATGTTCTTGAAATTTTCTGGTCTGTTTTGTAGTTAATTACAATTCTTAACCAGTTGTATCTTAATAGAATAAAGTTTTTTTTTACTGTTATTACTCCTATAGGGACATTGAGTAATATTTATGACCAAATGTGATTTCATTTTATACTACATATAGAGGCCTGATTACAATGGAGATGATAGACAATGTTGGTGTAAAATAGATTCTGTTTGCTGTCACACCTAGTGACATGTTTAAATAGACTCTGTTGTTAGACCCAAGCTGCATTGAACTCACTGCCTTACTCAGTCCTGTCAGTTCACAGTCTTTCTTATCTCTGGCTTTGAAGATGGGCTGGGATTGACAATGACAGCAAATTAAAGGAACCCAAGTGAGACACAGCCGAAGTGACTATATAGTTCAGGATGTTTGGAGGCAGCGTGAGAATTCAGTGCAGAGGGGAAGAGGTGCTTTTTACTTGCCTTTTTTGGCTCCTAGTTTGTAGAGTGTTTTTTCAAACAGAACTAATTGAAGCCCAAGATCAGGGACCTTGCACCTATTATAGGTTACTTTCAAATTGGATGTCAATAGGGGAAACATTTACAGGTTACAAACTAAAAGACCAGTATAAAACTTTTAAAAGCCAAATTAAGAACTAAGTGTTATAGGCCAGGCCAAACCCCCTCAAACTATTTTCAGAAGATCGTCTAGATCCTAACTTTTATCTTATTTTAAACATAAGTGTAAGGTGTTGCATTCCAGATGCAATTCAATTGGTCAGACTATTTGATGTTAAGCAAAACACACTTTATTCATAAACTATGTTAAAATACAAGTCCCAGCTGTTCTGTTTGTATTCTGGAAGTAGAAACCCCAGCTTTTATCTGTAACTGAGAGAGGAAAAAGAAAACAACTTCCACACACAGCTTCAAAATCCCAGCAACTGCTGGTAAGGACACAGTAAAACTAAAACATCCTGGTTCTGTGGGAGATGGCCCCACCCATTCAAGCTGCTTCTGTTCCTACTTTGAAAAAAAAAATGAGGCCTCACAGCTATGGGTTTTCGATGGACAGTTCACCACCTCAGACTTAAAATTACTCTTCAAAATAAAACCCAGGACAAAATACACCATGTAAAGCCATAGTATTGTCACATCTCCCCCCTTAAAAAAATCATCAGCATACAAAGTTGAATTCACTTTTAAAACCATTTAGTCCTACGCTAATAGTACACAATATGTTTACATTACATTGACTGTAAGCATGCAAACGTTCCCTTCTACTGTCCACTTCAGTATGTTTATTCCTGCCAGTGAACACCTCCATCTTCCTACATCAAAGTTGAGAAAACGCTTCAGCAATTATGTTCTGTCATCTTGCCACGTGTATACTTTTCAAATTAAATGGCTGCAATAATAAATTTCGTCTAAATAGTCTGCAATTTTTATCCTTAAGTTTTTCCAAAAAGTTCAAGGGGTTGTGATCAGTATATACAATTGTCTCAGACACATTACTGGCAATATAAATGCTGAAATGTTGCAATGCCGACACCAAGCTCAAGGTCTCATTCTATTGATGATTATTCAGTTTTCTGGAAAAATACTCAATAGGTCTTTGTATCTTCTCATCGTCTTCTTGCAAGAGTAAAGCACCAACACCCACACCACTCGCATTAATAACCACCTTGAATGGCTTTGTGTAATTCGGTGTGGCTAACACTAAAGCAATGATTAACACGGCTTTCAGGCTGTCAAAGCCTTCTGACATTTCTCTGACCACTGAAATTTTCTGCACTTCTTCAAAAAGTCAGTCAGTGGAGCAACCACTCTGCTAAAATTCAGTATGAACTTCTGATAATAAAATCTCTCAAACCCAGGAATCGTCATATTTCCTCTTTGTAGGTGGCATTGGAAACTCCCCAATAACCTTTGTTTTCACATCCCGTGAAGCCATCTGTCCACGTCCAATAACATGGACCAGGAATGTGACTTGGGCTTCTGCGACCTCACTCTTAGCCAGGTTTACCACCAAGCCCACCTCCCAAAGTCAATCAAACAATTCCAGCAGATGCTCCAAATATTCCCTCCATATGTGACTGCAAAATCACCTGATCGTCGATGTACATCTCACAATTGGGTAATCCTGAAATGATTTTATTGGCTAGTGTCTGAAATGTGGCTGGCACAAATGGCATGACTTAAAACAGGTACAGTCCATTCGGCATCACGAAAGCCAAAATTTCCTTTGTTCTTTTGGATAAAGGTGCCTGCCTCTGAGTAAGTCTAATTTAGAAATATAAGTTGCTTGTCCCATCTTCTCAATATAGTCTTCCAAACGTGGAAAAGGATATGAATCAGATTTTTTAACTGCATTGACATCGTGATAATCCACACATATTCATTGGGTCCCCTGTAGTTTTGGCACGCTTACTATGGGTATGCTGCATTCACTGCAACTGACTTTGATCATATTGTCTTTCAACCAGTGCCAACTTTAGAGAGTTAAGTCTATAAGGATCTTGCTTAATTGGAACATCATTCATAATTAGATTTGTACTTCCCAGCTTGTTCCCTTGTATCTCCCCATGTGATTGGAATAATTCTTTCAGGTAATTTTGATTTTTCTCTGGAAGGTAACTCAATAATTTATGCCAATTTTTGAGAACTTCCTCATTGTCCAATTTAATTTGACGAATTCCAATTCAGAATCATCTGTACTTGATTCTTCGTTCTGTGTAGTGTAGCCAGTAACACATTCTCCTTTTGCTGTCCTTCCCTATCAAAATGGCTTTTGAATATATTGATGTGACACACTCTTGTAGATTTCTTTCTATCTGACATTCTTATCCAATAATTCACCTCACTCAATTTCCTTTTGATTTGATAAGGCCCTCTAAACCTTGCCTTTAAATGTTCATCTACCATGTGAAGGAACATTAACACTTTATCTCCTCTAGCAAAATTGCGAATTTTTTATTTTTGTCAGCTTCCTGTTTCACCACATGGTGTGCTACTTTTAAATGCTGTCTAGCCAACTTACCCGCTCTATTTAATCTTTCCCTAAAATTTGACACACAGTCTAAACATGTGGTCTCTGAACAGTGACTCAACAATTTCTTTTTAATTTCAGTGGTCCTCTCACCTCATGTCCAAAACACAATTCAAATGGACTGAATTTATTTATTTATTCTTTTTTGTGGGATGTAGGCATTGCAAGCTGGCCAGCAATTATTGCCTGTCCCTTAGTTGCCCTTGAGAAGGTGACGGTGAGCTGTTTTCTTGAATCGCTGCAGTCCACCTGCTTGGGTTGACCCACAATGCCATTAGGTGTGGAATTCCAGGATTTTGACCCAGTAAAAGTGAAGGAACAGTGAAATAATTCCAAGTCAGGATGGTGACTGGCTTGGAGGTGAACTTGAAATTGGTGGTGTTCCCGTATATCTGTTGCCCTTGTCCTTCTAGATGGAAGTGGTCATAGGTTTGGAAGCTGTTGTCTGTGGATCTTTGATGAATTTCTGCAGTGCATCTTGTAGATAATACACACTGCTGCTACTGAGCATTGGTGGTGGAGGGAGTGGATGCTTGTGGATGTGGTGCCAATCAAGCGGGCTGCATTGTCCTGGATGATGTCAAGGTTCTTGAGTGTTGTTGGGGCTGCATTCATCCCAGCAAGTAGGGAGTATTCCATCACACTCCTGACTTCTGCCTTGTAGATGGTGGACAGGCTATGGGGAGTCAGGAAGTGTGTTACTCGCTGCAGTATTCCTAGCCTCTGACCTGCTCTTGTAGCCACTGTGTTTATGTGGCGTCACTAACAGTCCCCATTAACAACTGTTCACCCGCCCAGCCTGATCGTTAGCAACTCCTTTGTCTGTCCAACTGTCTTTCTATCTCTTTGGGCTCTAACCTATCGTTTACTCCCTACCCCACCCACCTCCCTATTATCTGCATATAAACTGACGTTTTCCCAGCCAGCATCAGCTCTGAGGAAGGGTCACCGGACCCGAAACTTTAACTCTGTTTTCTCCTTCACAGATGCTGCCAGACTTGCTGAGCTTTTCCAGCAATTTTGTTTTTGTTGTTATTTATGTGGTGAGTCCAATTGAGTTTCTGGTCAATAATAAACTCCAGGATGTTGATGCTGGGGTATTCAGTGATGCTAACACCATTGAATGTCAAGGGCAATGGTTAGATTGTCACTTATTGGTGATGGTTATAGCCTGGCTTTTGTGAGATATGAATGTTACTTGCCACTTGTCAGCCCAAGACGGGATATTGTCCAGATCTTGTTGCATGTGAATATGGACTGCTTCAGTACCGGAGGAATCATGAATGGTGCTGAATGTTGTGCAATCGTCAGCAAACATCCCCATTTCTGACCGTATGATGGAGGGAGTTCATTGATGAAGCAGCTGAAGGTGGTTAGGCCTGTTAGACTACTCTGAGGAACTCCTGCAGGGATGTCCTGGAGCTGAGATGACTGACCTCCAACAACCACGACCATTTTCCCATGTGTCAGGTATGACTCTGACCACTGGAAAGATTGCCTCCTGATTCCCATTGATTCCAGTTTTGCCAGGGCTCCTTGATGCAACACTTGGTTGAATGCAGCCTTGATGTCAAGGGCTGTCACTCTCACCTCATCCCTGGAATTCAGCTCTTTTGTCCGTGTTTGAACCAAAATCATAGTGAGGTCAGGAGCTGAATGGCGCTGGCAGAACCCAAACTGGGCATCACTGAGCAGGTTATTGCTGAGCAGGTGCTGCTTGATAGCGCTGTTGGAGACACCTTCCATCACTTTACTGGTGATCAAGACTAGACTGATAGCGGTAATTGGCCGGGTTGGATTTATCCTGCTTTTTATGTACAGGACTTACTTGGGCAATTTTCCATATTGTCGAGTAGATGCCAGTGTTGTAAGGGGAGCATCAAGTTCGGCAGCACAAGTCCTCAGTACTATTGCCGGAAAGTTGTCAGGGCCCCTAGCCTTTGCAGTGTCAGTGCCTCTAACTGTTTCTTGATGACACGTGGAATGAATTGAATTGGCTGAAGACTGGTATGTGTAATGCCAGGGACCACTGGTGGAGGCCAAGATGGATCCTTGGCACTTCTGACTGAAGATTGCTGCGAAAGCTTCAGCCTTATCTTTTGTACTCATGTGCTGGGCTCTTCCAACATTGAGAATGGGGATATTTGTGGAGTCTCCTCCTCCAGTGAGTTGTTTAATTGTCCATCACCATTCATGACTGATGTGGCAGGACTGCAGAGCTTAAATCTGATCTGCTGGTTGTGGGATCATTTAGCTCGGTCTATCACTTGCTGCTTATGCTGTTTGGCATGCAAGCAATCCTGTTTGGTGGCATCACCAGGTCGACACCTCATCTTAAGGTATTCCTGGTGCTGCTCCTGGCATGCCCTCCTGCACTGTCCATTGAACCAGGGTTGATCCCTGGCTTGATGGTAATGGTTGAATGGGGGATATGCCAGACCATGAAGTTACAGATTGTGCTGGAGTACAATTCTGCTGCTGTTGATGGCTCACAGCGCCATGTGGATGCCCAGTCTTCAGTTGCCAGATCTGTGTGGTCTGTCCCATTTAGCACAATGATAGTGCCACACAACATAATGAAGGTTATTATCAATATGAAGGCAGGACTTTATCACCACAGGAACTGTGCAGTGGTCGCTCTTACCTACTGTCATGGACAGATGCATCTGCAGCTGGCAGATTGGTAAGGATGAGGTCAAGTTTGTTTTTCCCTCTTGTTGGTTCCCTCACCACTTGCTGCAGACCCAGTCTTGCAGCTATGTCCTTTAGGACCTGACTAGCTCGATCAGTAGTGCAGCTGCCGAGCCATGCTTAGTGGTGGACATTGAAATCCCCCACCCTGAGTACATTTTGTGCTGCTGCCATCCTCAGTGCTTCCTCCAGGTGTTATTCAACATGGAGGAGTACCAATTTGTCAACTGATGAAGGATGATACATGAAAATCAGTAGAAGGTTTCCTTGTCCATGCTTGACTGAAGCCATGATACTTCATGACACCCAGAGTCAATGTTGAGGACTCGCAGTGCAACTCCTTCCTGACGATATACCACTGTGCTGCCACCTCTGCTGGGTCTGTTCTGGTGGGAGAGGACATATTCAGGGATGGTAATGGTGGTGTCTGGGCCATTGTTTGTAAGTGTTGATTCCGTGAGTGTGACTGTCAGGCTGTTGCCTGTCTGTGAGACAGCTCTTCCATTTTTGGCATTTAGTCTCTTCAAAGGATGCAGGACAGATAACCAAGACGTACTACATGAGTTGAAACCAGAAGACCCCCCCGCCCCCGCACTTCTGTGGATTCCCTAAAGTACACAAACCAGACATCCCCCTCAAACCCATTGTTTCCCTACCAGGCACACCTTCGTACAAACTGGCCAAGACTTACAACAGAGATTGAAACAGCTAGTCGATGGATCACCCCATTCCATCCACTCAACCCAAGAATTCCTCAATACCCTCAAGAACATAAAAATCAACAATGACAAAATTATGGTATCCTTTGACGTCACAGCTTTATTCACATCAATCAACATCCCACTCGCCAAAGAAACAGTGGCCACATTACTAGAGGAAGCAGCAATGCAGACCAGCAGCTCCATTGGCAATGACAACATACTTAAACTACTAGACCTGTGCCTCACTACACACTTCGTCTTTAATGGTCAAGTATACAACCAGATCAACAGTACACCAATGGGGTCACCCATCTCAGGACTCATTGCAGAAGCAGGCATGCAAAGACTAGAACACACCACCCTCCCCCACATTCAACGTAAACTGTGGATCCAGTAGTAGATGACACATTTGTCATTATTAAACGCAACAAATTAGAAGAGACCCACCACCTCATCAACAGTGTATTCTCAGGGATTAAATTAACAAGGGAAGAAGAAAACAACAATCAACTTCCGTTTTGGATGTTAAAGTTGAGTGTATGACCAACCGGTAGTCCCAAACCTCAGTATACAGAAAAACAACCCACACTGATCAAATCCTCAATTTCCAAAGCAACCACCCCAACATCCACAAGCAAAGCTGCATTATGACACTGTTTAAAAGGGCCAGGACACACTGCAACACTCTGGAACTATGCAGGAAAGAGGAAGAGCACCTGTACAAAATTCTCACTATGAATGGATATCCCCGCAACTTCATCCGCAGACGTCTACTAAACAAACAACAACAGGAGGACACAGTATGCCCTAACACACTGACCACACTGCCCTACATCAAGAACATATTGGAACTGACAGCAAGACTCCTAAGACCACTAGGAATCATGGTGGCCCACAAGACCACAGCCACACTACGACAAATACTCACAAGGATTAAAGATCCCATTCCCACAACATGCAGAACCAACCTCGTTTACAAAATACCATGCAACGACTGCCACAAAGATTACTTTGGACAGACAGGAAGGAAACTAGCCATTTAAATACATGAACATCAGCTAGTAGCAAAACGGCACGACAAACTCTCCTTGATATCAGTACACTCAGACAATGAAGGCCATCAGTTTAATTGGGACAAGGTAAACATAGTAGCCCAAGTCAAACATAGACACGCACGGGAATTCCTACAGGCATGGTTCTCCACCCATAATGCAATCAACAAACAAATAGAATTGGACCCCATATACAAACCCATACAGAACAAAATCGGAAATGACACTACTCACCATAATAGACTGGACAGTATAAATTCCAAGCGGAGTAGAATAACATTGCTTCATCAGAGGCTCCCTTAATGGTGTCACCTAGCATGGTGACGAAACGTCTGAATGAAAACAAGCCAGCTCAGCGAGCAAGTCAACAATCTCATTTATATGCCTCGGTTTGCTGGGGTAATTGGTATTACTTCCAGCTCTGTCTTTCAGAGGTACCATGACCCGAGCTACAAATCTTCTCAAAAACTTCAATATATGTGTGACTAGATTCCCTCCTCAGATTCTTGAAACGTTATCTGTAGGCTTCTGGTACTAGCTCATATGCACTTAGGATGGGTTTTTACACCCTGTCATACTCCCCAGTTACCTCCCTTGATGGTGATGCAAATCTGTCACTAACTCTAACTACCAACTTCATTTGGATCAACTTCGTGCACACGGTCAACGGCCATTTCATTCATTTAGCCACTTTCTCTAATGAAATGAGAAAGATTTCTACATCCTTCTCGTCAAACTTAGGCAATACTTGGACATATTTAAACAGATCCCCACCAGACCTATGGCCACGATGGGATTACTCTCCATCATTGTCCTCATCACTATTCCTACTTTTCACCTCTACTTCTGCCATTTTAAGTCAACTTTGAGCTTTCGTTTCCAACCTCTGAAGTTCAAAACCTCTCTCTTTCTCCTGCTAGGGCCTTCCATTCCTTTTCTTTACCCCGCTACTTCTAATTGTATTTCAAACTGTTTCATTTCCTTTTTATGTTTGAACTGCTTCATTTTCAATTGAATTTTAGCCATTTCCAAAGATTCTGATGGCATTCCTGGCAATTTTAAATGCTGCTCAATTGCCACAATTATCTCCCATTTCCTCACAGATACTGGCAACACCGACTCCAGCTTGTTTGCCAATCCTGAAAGCTTTGCCTTGCTCACTTTCTGTAAAATTCCTGAAGTGACTTCTTCCACCCTCAGGAGACTCTTAGTGTCTGAAAGAGCCATTACTACTCAAGGTACACCCTGTTTAAACCAACCGAATTCAACACCTGAAAAAAAACTACTAACATATCCCCCCACCACTGCTTTTAAGTCCAATCCTAAACCCAACCTGGAATTAGGAATTTCGATCCTGTCAAGACCCCCCCAGTTTATTATGGATCAGACCAAATCTTTGAAAATATATTCAGAAGGTAGTCTAGACTTTAATATTTTTCTTATTTTAGAGGTAAATGGAAGGTGTTGCATTCCAGTTGCAATTCGATTGGTGAGACTACTCTATGTTAAACAAAACACACTTTATTCATACGCTGTTGTTGAAATACAACAAAAAAGAAGAAATTGGAATAACTTACCTCCGTTGGGCACCTTCACAGAATAACAGATTATTTACCTATGAAAGAGTAACTGTTCCATTATAGTAACATCCCATAAACATACCCTTGACAGAGGCAAATTCAGAAGAAAACAGATTGTCTCACATGCAACTTCAGCAGCAAAAAGAGAATATCCAGCTTTTAGCTGTAACCGAGAGCGGTAAAAAAAGGCTTCTAAACCCAGCTTCAAGAACTCAGCAACTGCTACAACTGAAAAGACAAAAAACAAAATTCTGGCTCTGTGGGAGCTGGGCCCACCCATTCAGGATGCTTCGATTGTTGCAACTTTAAGAAAAACTTTAAGATCTCACAAGCTGTTCACTCTATGAGGTTTCAATAGACAGCTCATCGCCTCTCTTCAAAAAAAAACCCAGGACAAAATACACCCATTAAAGCCATAGTATTGTCACATAAGTAATAAAGATGGAGATGCTGGGCAAGGCAACATGTTGTAACTGCATAATGTTGGAGTTGGCAGACCCCATTGAGGCTCATTGCCACCACATCAGTAGCAAGTGTTGGTTACTTGAGGACGTCCGGCTCAGAGCTGAACACTATGACACATCTGAGAGCGGGAGAGTTATCTGCACACTGTGTTTCAGGAGGCAATCACACCCTTCAGATTAACTAACTCAATTCATTCCATGGCCAGGGACTGGACGCTGTGACTGTGAGCGAGACAGGTAGGGGAATCCAGGAGGTGGTGCTGAAGAAACCTCAGCCCCTGAGCTTGTCTAATAGGTTTGAGATTCTTGCTTTCTGTAGATGAGAGCGGGGGCTATAGTGAGAATAAGCAAACTGACCACAGCACTGTGGCACAGGGAGACATTCAAGGGGTGGAGGAGAAAGAGAAATGTGGTTCTAATTGAGGATTATGCATTCAGGGGAATAGACCCTGTTCTCTGTGGCCAGAATTGAGAATCCTGAAGGCTATGCTGCCTACCTGGTGCCAGGGTTCAGGATGTCTCAAATTAAAACAGCAATTAATAGAAAAATTCAGCAAGGGATTGTGGTGAATTGGAACCAAAATTGGCTCAGTGATAGGAAACAAGACGTAATGGTGAATAGATGTTTTTTGTGAATGGATTTCAGAGGTGTTCAGTGTTGGGTCTCATTCTGCTTGTGGTATATGTTAATCATTTAGACTTAAATGTGGGAAACATGATTGGGAAATTTGCAGATGGCACAGAAATTGGCAGGGCATTTGATAGTGAAGAGAACTGCTGTCACCTGCAGGATTGTATCAGTGGTTTGGTTGAATTAACAGAATCATGGCAAATGGAATTCGATCCAGAGAAGTGGGAGATTATGCATTTGGGGAAGGCAACAAAGCAAGGGAATAGATAATAACCGGGATGACACTGAGAGAGACAAAAGAAGTGAGCGACCTCGAGTGCATGTCCCCAGGTCCCTGAAGGTGGCAGGATGGGTAGATGAAGTGGTCAAGAAGGTATGGGGAGGCTTTCCTTCATATGGCAAGGTATTGACACAAGAGTAGAGATATAATACTGATGCAGGTTACGTTTCAGCTGTAAGACGCTGGTTAGGCAGAGCTGGGGTTTGTGTGTAATTCTGGCCACTACATTACAGGGAGGACATAGTTGCTCTAGGGAATACAGAGGAGATTTACAAGGTTGTTATCAGGATTTGAAAATTGCAACTATGAAGGCAAGATCAGAACGGCTAAGGTTGCTTTCCTTGTTGTGCATACTCCACGCAGACACAGTCACCCAGGACTGGAATTGAATCCGGGTCCCTGGTGCCGTGAGGCAGCAGCGCCAACCTGTTGACACTTAACTGCCCTCTGAAATAGGCTTAACAAGCCACTTAGTTCAAGGATAATTAGGGACGTATAATAAATGCTGGTGTAACTAATGATGCCCTCTTCCCATGAAATAACAAAAAAAAATGCAGCTCTGGAGTTAGAATCTGACCAGAATATGCCAAATCTTCTTTGATTCATATTTACATCCTCTGCTTTGCTTGTGAAAGCCTGTGTATTAATGACTTTTATCAAAAAAGTCATTGCTTTGACCAACTCCAGTGAATCACATATTAATCTCTTCGCTTGTGGGCAGGACAGTCCCCAGTGGCTTCAATCCACATAACCTGAAGTCCCTTATCCTTTCTGCCATTCTCAGAAAATTTTGGCACCCTTTCAAAGGCATCTTTCTCAAAGAGCAGTGCCCAGAGTGACACATTGGACTAAACAGTGTTAAGGTAGAACTTTCCTGGCTTCTCTCTGTAAAGCCTGTGTTCAAAATGCGAAGCCTCTTTTTAAGTCCGGACTTCGACAGCATGTCTTTCATACACACCACCAGATGACTCTGTTCCTGCATCCCCCTGAAATGTAACCATTTCATTCAAATTGTCTCCCGTCATTTGTAATGAATCATTTTCCACTTCTGAATGTGAAATTGCACATTCCACTTCATCAGCCTGTCTCTGACTTTCTGGAGTCTTCTTTGTTCTTTCTATGGAATGTGGGTGGTGTGATTGGAATGAGGTCAGCCAGGTGGATGTCATAGAATATGAGTTCCCTGATTGGCGCTGTTAACCTGGTCCAATCAGGGAGTCCTGGCTGACAGATACAAACAGGAGTCTTAGGGGTTTTGTTCACTCACGGAGCTGGCTCTGAGTTCGCTCGGTCAGTGTCGTTACTATGCATGTGTAAATAAAGGGTGATTTGGTGACAGGAAACTAGCCTTTGTAAAGTTATTTTAGTGGCGATGAGAGAAAAATGCACCCTGAAGAGATTCACTCGCAACATTCATCTTTGAGTTGGGGTAAGCCTTTCTGGAATTATGCTGTTATTTGGGAAGCTTTACTTGTCAATCCTGCTTTTGAAGACTGTGCCCTATATGTGGAAGGAATGTATTATTTTTTCCAGGCAAATGACATTGGGCAGACGAAAAGCAATGAGTAATTCTCCTGACAGTTTATGGACTCACAATTTTTTCAGTTATCAGAAGCCTAACTTTCCCTGAGGCATCAGATACTGACACCTTTCAACAGTTGACTGATTTAACTAAGGAATATCACGACCCTGAGCCTCCTGTAATTCTGAGACGCTGTCGGTTTTACTGAGCAGTTCGAGTACCAGGGAAATCCGTATTGGGATTTTGGACGAGGTTAAGATGACTGGTAGAGACATGTGATTTTGATTTAACCCCATGTGAGATGCTGAGAGACTGTTTGGCATGCAGAATTAATGATGTGACCATGCATATGCACCGACTAACTGGCTTTGTCATTAGAAAATGCACCAAATGGAGCATATGAGTTACAGTGTTTTCCAAAAGAAGTGAACACCCTCACCAGTCCAAATGAGCTTGTGCAACACTACATGAATGACTGCAATTGCATAACCTCACTCAGGACATATCCTGAACAGAGGGACTCTAGGTCTGCCCAAGCAAAACACCAAAACAAAGTCAAGCCTCAGCCAAACCGCTAAAATTTTCTTGAGGGTCTGGGCTGGCAAGTGATTGAGTAAGAGAACTCAGGCTGGTATCCAGGAGAGTGCACACCCTGGAAAGTCCACCCACAACTGGTTTGGAACAGTTAAATTGCTTAGCAACATCCAATTCAGAACCAATCAAAATAAATGTTTGGTAAAGTGGTCACCCGGTTCTAATGGAGGTTGATACCGCTTGGTTGTATCAGTGATTGCACAACTAGTCTTTACCACAGAGATTGTACGAACTGCTGATGCTGGAGTCTGAGATAACAAGGTGTAGAGCTGGATGAACACAGCAGGCCAGGCAGCATCAGAGGAGCAGGAAAGCTGATGTTTCGAGTCTGGACCCTTCTTCAGAAAAAAAAAGTCTTTACCACAATTCACTCTGGACTCCAACTCTTAGGTTTGCGTAAGATCTTGGCCAGGTTGAGAACTTATACTGAGAAACCCTTACGATTAAGGGTACAACTTCAGTTCCGGTCTCTAATGAGAAGCAGTTGTTCAGTTACCACAGATTGTAGTAAAGGGATTGGGCACAAGCTTGATGGAGCGAAATTTGTTGAGGAAGTGGCACGGTGGCTCAGTGGTTAGCACTGCTGCCTTACAGCGCCAGGGACTCAGGTTCAATTCCACCCCCGGGCAACTGTCTGTGTGGAGTTTGCACATTCTCCCTGTGTCTGCATGGGTTTCCTCTGGGTGCTCTGGTTTTCTCCCACAATCCAAAGATGTGCAGGCTAGGTGGATTGGCCATGTTGAAAATTGCCCATTGTGTTCAGGGATGTAGAGATTAGATGGGTTATAGGGGGATGGGTCAGTGTGGACTTGTTGGGCCAAAGGGCCTGTTTCCACACTATGGGGATTCTGTAAAGATTCAACTAGATTGGGTCAACATTTTTGATCAGAAAATGACTGCCTGAATGAAGTCCTAAGTAAATACCCGGAAGATTTTTAGGAAGTTGTACGGGCTATCAAAAGGGCCAAGGCCACCTTACACATCGGCCAAGAAGCAATTCCACGATTCTGCAAGGCCGACCCAGTGTCATTTGCCTTATATGCAAAAGTAGAGGCAGAAATCAGGAGGCTAGAATGCAAAGGAATCATTAAACTAGTACAGTTTGTGGAATGGGCAGCACCGCTCGGACCGATTGTGAAGCCCAACCAGTCAGTTTGCCTTTGTGGGGCTTTCAAACAGTAAGCCACTTTTCACAGCAGAATAAATACCCAGTCGCTCACATAGATGATTTATATGCAAAACAGGCTGGGCATGCTTCGTTCACAAAGCTGGACATGAGTGATGCATACCTGCAATTGCAATTAGATGAGGATTCCCAGAAGTATGCTACAATTAATTCCCACAAGAATTTCGACCAATATACGAGACCACCTTTTGGGGTATAAGTAGCCTGTGTCATTTCTCAGTGGGTGATGGAGACATTTTACAAGATCTACCCCAGGTTACTATTTTTCTGGATGACGTGCTAATAACCGGGAGGACCAATAAAGAGCCTTTAGAGAGCTTGCTCATTGTGCATAAACCTTTCTCCAAGGCAGATGTATACCTTAGGAGAGAAAGATGTGTTTCAGGCATGCCAAATGACCTACTAGAGCAACAGAGCCAACAAGACCAGGTTGCACCCGTTGGAAGATAAAATGAGGACAGTCAAAGGTGCCCCGGCTCCCACATCTGAACTGGAGCTTGGGTCATTTCTTGGGCTGGTCAGTTATCACAGAAGATTCATATGTGACCTGGCCTCCAACCTGGCACCCCTACATCTGCTGTTGAAAAAGAGTCAGCATTGGAAATGGTCTCATGGCCAAAATATAGCCTGCAGCGAACTATGGCACACTATGATCCCAAGCAAGAAGTGGTGCTGACATGTGATGCCCTCCATATGGTATTGAGGTGGTGTTGGCTCACCAGTGGCTCAGCAGAAAGGAATGCCTGATAGTGTATGCTTCCTGGACTTTGGCTGATACCAAACTATCATATGCCCAGATAGAGAGGAAAAGTTAAGGAAAGAAATGGCCATCATCTTTGGTATAAGAATGTTCCACCAATACCTATGCAGACATAAATTTGTCATTGTAACAGACCACAAATCCCTGCTCGGGCTACTTTAAAGAGGACATGGCTGTACTGCCCATAGTTTTGGGTTGAATTCAGTGCTGAACTCTTATTTTGAGTGAGGACAATTACCAGTTGGTACGCCATCTGAGAGGCCAGCTGGCAAATGTGGATGCCTTAAGCTGCCTCCCAGTTGCAAATACACCACCAGTGGTGCCACCTCGAGAAGAGTCTGTTCTGGTTTTAAGCTTTGTGGGTACCCTTCTGGTCAATGCTGACAATAACGTACCGTAGAAAAGATCCTGTCCTGACAAAGCTAAAACAGCTAGTGGTGATGGGGGAAGCAAAAGGGCCATCACAACCAGAACTGAAAATTTTCTTGACACAGTGAGACTTGATCAACACAGAGGATGGGGAGCAAGAGTGATTGTCCAGTGCAAAGGCAGCTGCCAGATACTGGCTGAACTCTACCAGGGTCATCCAGGGCTTTCCACAATGAAGATATTGGAGCAAAGTTATGTCACGTAGCAAGGATTGGATGCCAACATAGCCACATTTGTGGGGCAGTGCTTAGAGTGCCAACAAGGACAAAAATTACAGCCGGCAGCTCCTCCACATTTGTGAAAATAGCTGGCTAAACTCTGGGCAGAGTTACATGTTGACTGTGCCAGTTCTTCATAGGCTGTGTTTTTCTTTTTCATTCTGAATGCCCATTCAAAGTGATTCGATGTGCATAAAGTTAATTTGTCAAACATGGGGCGACGATTAAAAAGTTACCAGTATCTTTTGCAATACACAGACTCCTGGAGGTGTTGGTCAGAGACAACAGGCCATCTTTTACCGAAAGGAATTTAAGTATTTCCTAAAGTTGAATGGCATTTGGCAGGTAAGGGCAGCTCCATCCCATCCATTGTATAATGGTCTGGTGGAAAGAGCAGTCCAAACTTTAAAGTCAGGCTCAAAGAAACAGCCTACGACCTCACTCGATACCAACTGGCCCGGTTCCTGTTTGATTATCGGACCACCCCTCATGCAACTGCAGGGATAGCTCCAGCAGAGTTGCTAATGGGGAGAAGACTCCACACCAGGTTAAACCTGATCTTCCTAGACCTCGGGGAGGGGGAAACAGCATCAGGAATGCCAATACTGCACAAAAGTCTCTTCTAAGCGAAAGAGACAGTTTATTTCACGGGACAGTTTGTTGTTGAAAGCATGGGAATGGCCCTGCATGGGTAAGAGGTACGGTCGACTTGAGATCAGGTCCTGTGATGTACAAAGTTCGCGTAGGAGAGGCTGTCCTGAACAAGCATGTAGATCACGTGAAAGCTGCAACCTCATAAACAGGGCGGGAACAAAACATACCTGGCCCCTCAAAACATCCAGCAAGGCTGTCAGATCCAGGGTTTCTCCCCCTCCACCCAGCATCGAAGAGGGTGAGATGGTCACGGCAGATGTGGCAGCCTAAATGTTGTTACTGCCTGATGAAAATGATGAATTTCGGCCAAGATGCTCCAGATGCAAGCAGCAGGCTACGGTCTGGTACACGCTACCAGTATCTGAGGCAGAGTCGGAGGAACCGGGCCTGGTGCAAAAATGTCTCAGGAGATGCTACGGGAAAAAGAACGAGTCTGTGTACCAGGATATAAAGGGTGGGGTGTAAGGGAGTGCAGTGATTGGAACGAGGTCAGCCAGGGACATCGTAGAATATGACTTCCCTGTTTGGAGCCATTAACCTGGTCCAATCAGGGAGTCCTGGCTGACAGATGTAAACAGGAATTTCAGTGGTGCTGTTCACTCTAGGAGCCAGCACTGAGCTAGCTACATCAATGTCATTTTAGCAAACAGGGTTAAGATTAAGGAAAATCCCAAAGCCTTTTATTCGTACATAAGGAGCAAGAGGGTAACTAGAGAAAGGGTTGGCCCACTCAAGGACAAAGAAGGGAAGTTATGTGAGGAGTCAGAGAAAATGAGTGAGATCCTTAATGAGTACTTTGCGTCGGTATTCACTGAGGAGAGGGACATGATGAATGTTGAGGTTAGGGATAGATGTTTGATTACTCTAGGTCAAGTCAGCATAAGGAGGGGGGGAAGTGTTGAGTATTCTAAAAGGCATTAGGGTGGACAAGTCCCCAGGTCCAGATGGGATCTATCCCAGGTTACTGAAGGAAGCAAGAGGGGAAATAGCATGGCCCTTAACAGATATCTTTGCAGCATCCTTGAGCACGGGTGAGTCCCGGAGGACTAGAGAATTGCTAATGTTGTCCCCTTGTTTAAGAAGGGTAGCAAGGATAATCCAGGTAATTATAGACCGGTTAGCCTGACGTCAGTGGTGGGGAAGCTGCTGGAGAAGATACTGAGGGATAGGATCTATTTACATTTGGAAGAAAATGGGCTTATTAGTGATAGGCAGCATGGTTTTGTGCAGAGAAGGTCATGTCTTACCAACTTGATAGAATTCTTTGAGGAAGTGACAAAGTTGATAGATGAGGGAAGGGCTGTGGATGTCGTATACATGGACTTCAGTAAGACGTTTGATAAGGTTCCCCATGGTAGGCTGATGGAGGAAGTGAAGTCGCATGAGGTCCAGGGTCTACTAGCTAGATGGATAGAGAACTGGCTGGGCAACAGGAGACAGAGAGTTGTAGTGGAAGGGAGTTTCTCAAAATGGAGAACTGTGACCAGTGGTATTCCACAGGGATCCGTGTTGGGACCACTGTTGTTTGTGATATACATAAATGATCTGGAGGAAGGTATAGATGGTCTGATTAGCAAGTTTGCAGATGACACTAAGATTGGTGGAGTAGCAGATAGTGAAGGGGACTGTCAGAGAATGCAGCAGAATATAGATAGATTGGAGAGTTGGTTGGAGAAATGGCAGATGGAGTTCAATCCAGGCAAATGCGAGGTTATGCATTTTGGAAGATCCAATTCAAGAGCGAACTATACGGTAAATGGAGAAGACCTGGGGAAAATTGATGCACAGAGAGATCTGGATGTTCAGGTCCATTGTACCCTGAAGGTGGCAACGCAGGTTGATAGAGTGGTCAAGAAGGCATACAGCATGCTTTCATTCATCGGACGGGGTATTGAGTACAAGAGTTGGCAGGTCATGTTACAGTTGTATAGGACTTTGGTTCGACCACGTTTGGAATACTGCGTACAGTTCTGGTCGCCACATTACCAAAAGGATGTGGATGCTTTGGAGAGGGTGCAGAGGATGTTCACCAGGATGTTGCCTGGTATGGAGGGCACTAGCTATGAAGAGACGTTGAGTAGATTAGGATTATTTACATTAGAAAGACGGAGGTTGAGGGGGGACCTGATTGAGGTCTACAAAATCATGCGAGGCTTAGACAGGGTGGATAGCAAGAAGCTTTTTCCCAGAGTGGGGGACTGAATTACTAGGGGTCACGATTTCAAGGTGACAGGGGAAAAGTTTAAGGGAGATATGCGTGGAAAGTTCTTTACGCAGAGGACAGTGGATGCCTGGAACGCATTGCCAGTGGAGGTGGTAGAGGCGGGCACGATAGCGTCATTTAAGATGTATCTAGACAGATACATGAATGGGCAGGGAGCAGAGGGATACAGATCCTCGGAAAATTGGCGACAGGTTTAGATAGAGGATCTGGATCGGCGCAGGCTTGGAGGGCCGAAGGGCCTATTCCTGTGCTGTAATTTTCTTTGTTCTTTGTTCTTTGTCATGTACTGAACACATGTAAATAAAGGGTACTTGGTGATGAGATACCAGCCTTCATAGGGTTATTTAGTGGGCATCATCACAAGGTCAGTACTTTTTCATCTGATTGCCTAAGACTATATCAGAGGCCAGTTCAGAGTCAATCATTACTGTTTTAGGGTCTAGGATCACATGTAGGCCAGACCAGGTTACAGTGGTCAGTTTCCCTTCCCCTAAAGGACATTAACAAGCCAGTTGGATTGTTATATCAATAACTGACACACAGTCACCATCACTGATGATTAAGAACATCACAACAAGAGTAGACCATTCAGCCCATCAATCAATACCATTATTCAAATCATTCAAGATGTAACTCAAGGGTAATTGGGGATGGGCAATAAATCCTGGCCTGTAGCCTGTCTTACAATGCGGAGCCAGACAGCCGAACCAAGGCATCCTTTTTACCTCTGTATTTGCAATGCAGTAAAACTAAACCGTCCAAGATCCCCAGGTAGCCACTCCTATGGTTCATTACCAGACTGTTGAATAACCAATCCCAGACCTTGTGAGTAATTAATTTCCAGTTTTGGATTTTAAACAAAATACTTAACAACTTATTAATTACGTGATAACTTCAGCAAAGAGAAAATTAAACAATGCAGTGAGCTGATTATTATCTGTGCTTTAAACTCAAAACATTTGCTTTCAGCCCCCATTCACACAAAAGATAGGCAGACAAAACAAACGCAGCTAAAGGATCAATAAAAGAAGATAATAACCTGGCCAGATTACTTAAATGTCCTCCATGAGATGTTGTTTCATAGATTATAAATGTGAGCTCATTGGCTGCTTTCCTGAAATGTTGACCTGTGTTATCTTCTAAATTCACTCAGGCAGAGGAAGCAATACTTCTACTGCAGCTTGCCTGTCTTTGGGCTTCCAGAAGCTGGTGTACCAGATTAGGCAGGGAGCTTTCAAATCTTCGTGCTGTTTCAGCAACAGCCCAGATCCATCTCTCAGAAAACATAATTCAAAAAAAATTCTTAATTTTGGTTCCATCTTGATAGACTGACCGACTCTTCTTGACACCTCAATTACCATTCAACAACTGCCATTTGTTTGAGCAGAGCATCTCTTCCAGACTTGCAAGAACCAATTCCCAGATACTGATGTTGTTAGTAGCCAAATTCTGCTATCTGTTAAAATGCAATGCTCTTCATGGGGCTCTCTGTGTTTGTTGGAGCCTTTTTAATCAAGGCAAAGCATGCAATTAGCCACCAGGTCTGGCCCCATAAATAAACAAAGCTCATTTTGTCTGTTCCTTACCTTGTAACAAAGTTCACCAGTCATTTTCAGCACGTAGTTCCAAATTGATAAAAGAATAAAAGAACAAAAAGAATGTGTTTATTAATTATTTCCGGTGAGAAGCATTACGACTACAACATACATACAAAAGTTAGAAGTAAGAGGGGAGATAAAAGATAAAAATTAAAAAGAACAGATGATACAATAAATTTAAAATATTCTTTGAGTAAGTTCCCTTCATGATTATAATGATTTGATGCCAGTGGAATAAAGGATCCTTACTTCATGATCTTTGAGCTGTCCATGTATGCAAATTTCATGTTACAACAAGCTATTATCAGGCTCTGCTTCCTCCACTCTGGAGGGAAGAGCTCTAACCTCTTCAGTCTTTCAGTCTGGAGACTTGGACTATTGATCCAGAGGCCAGGAGTTGGATCCCAATGTAATAATCTGAGAATTGGTATTCAGTGTCATCTCCCAGTCTGTGTTTAATCCTCCAGCAATGTTAAGATGCATCAATATAATTGAGAACATTTTGAAACATCATGTTTCTGGATTTGTGGATCATAATGCAACTAAATGCAGAGACAGTCAGTGGCCAATAACCCTGCCTAATTTCCTGTCATTCCAGATATTTTCAGAATGAAAGGAACAATGTTAATGTAATTAAAAAACATTAGGGCTCAACTTTCTACTAGAAAATTAATTCTAGTTGGCAAATCATTAAGACTATAATTCCTTCACCCAGCACTTGTGCCTCTGGTCTGTAAGCTGTACATCGAGAACAATGAGAAAAACAAGAACATGAATTAAAATCAGTCTCACCAAAATTAGAACATTATTTTCTTTGTAATGAGACCAATTCATATGTTAAACATCAAACAGAATGAGATAAATATTGTGATAGTGTCGAGGGAGATTTACTCTATACCTAGCCTGTGGTTGTTCTTCAGACTGACTTACAATCAGATGCTACATGACAGAGGTTGGTCTGTCTCTGGCAAAAACAGCAGATCAGTTAAGTGGCTCCTCACATGGGGTTATGACGATGGATCCGAACCTTAAATGTTTATAAACATTGCGTACTTTTAATCCCAAAATATATGTTTGTAGGAGGAGGACAGCTACCGAAAAAATGCAGATTTAAATTCTCTGAAAGTCTGACAGAGTCCTGTGTTAACGGATGGACTGGCATGCATGTAGATTCCCAGGTTAACTTTAATCATGCAGAGCCTTAACACGAAAAGATAATGAGGGGGTTGACTATGTCTACCTTCTTGGTAGGAAGCCACCTCATGTAGACATGTCTGTTTAACTCTCCAAGGAAACAACAGGGCAGGGGTTAAAAAGCCACTTTCAACTCTGCTGAAGTGGGGCAGTCAGACTGAACAATGTCCAGTGTACCAGCCTCTAATTTGAGCATTAGAACACTGTGTTAGCCGAATACCTATCCTCTAGTTTGTAGCAATTGATTGTCTCTGACTCCGGGTGATGCAAACCAATTAAAAGAGAAACAGGATGACGAAAGGATTCTCCCTCACTCTGAATGCTGGAAATCAATCACATTCGAAAGCCATCGGACCTGCAGAATCTCAGTCAATCTGCAAGACTGACCAGCGTCAATATTACCAGTAATCTCCACAGCAATGACCTTGATGACAGGAATTAGATAATGTCCAGCATTTACTCAAGAAAACCTTCTCAGCTTCTTATCAGGACTGATACCTTCCAAGGGATCCAGGCTTTGTGGCAGATCACTACATTGGGATCTAGTCCTATACCATTTGCCTTTGTCACCGCCTGCTGCACCTGCAAGCTTACTTTCAGTGACTGGTGTACAATGTCTTGTTGCACCTCCTCATGTCCCAATCTATTATCATTCAGATGATAATCCGCTTTCTGTTTTTTGCGACTAAAGTGGATAGCCTCACATTTATCCACATCATACTGCATCTGTCATGCATTTGCCCACTCACTGTACTTGTCTAAATCACATGGAAGCATCTCTGCAACCTCCTCACAGTTTTTCCTCCCACCCAGCTCAAAGTCATCGAAGTTCACAATCTGACTGAGTTTCTTCCCCTTTTAATCCACAGTGTCGACAGTGAATCCCAGCATTACAGCAAGTACACCATGTGACACATGACACTCTAGCAAAGGCCTGATGTCAAACAGTTAGAGTTCAAGAACAGGCAGGTAAAGAACAGCCTGGTCCCCTGTGATTTGGACAGTTCTAGGGTTCCATACAGGCTGATACATCATGAATGCGTGGACTAAGGTTAAAGACCCATGTGCCCTGACTGTTGACCTTGTAGTGTGCTGCCTTCACCATAGATGATCTCCAAGGACGTCTGGATATCTCTGAATACATTTGAACCCAGCACCGTGGCTATTCTCAACTTTCGTGTTTCCCCAGGAGTATCGGTTGTGTCATGACTTAACAGAAACCTGAGGCTATGAAGAGTGTGATTGAGGACATTTAGGGAGAATTCGATGTAGCCAAGGTATGGGATGTCCCATCCCTGAGAAGCAGAGACCGGGATGAGGGAATCAACATTGATGATCTTACATCCTTAAACAAAGAAAAACTGATAGATAATGGTTGACCCCTCCGCTCCTGTGTCATTTAGGCACGATACTTCTACTTTGCCAAAGTTCGCATTCACTATAGAGCCACATAAAGAATGGGACAATATTTGGCAAAAGGAGAGTAGAAGGCAGCCCCACAGTGTATGAGGAATAACTTGTTTGAAGCTTCAGCAAAGTGTTCAACAAGGTTGCACATGGTAGACTGGTTAATAAGATTTGACCACATGGGATCCATGGAGAGCTTGCCAATTGGATACAAAATTAGCTTGAAGGTAGGACAGTGAAGAATATTATCTCAGAGTACAGTGGTATCATGATCAGATGGGCCAATGGGCTAAGGAGTGGCAGTTGGAGTTTAGTTAGATAAATGTGAGGTGTTGCATTTTGGTAAGGCAAACCAGGGCATAACTTATACACTTAATGGTAAAGCCCTGGGGTGTGTTGCTGAACAAAGAGACTTGGGGGCAGCTGCATAGTTCCTTAAAAGCAAAGTCAAAGGTAGGCAGGGTAGTGAAGAAGGCATTTGACACGCTTGCTTTCATTGGTCAGAACATTGAGTATAGTAGTTGGGAAGTCATGTTGCAGCTATACAGAACATTGGTGAAGCCAATTTTAGAATACTGTGTTCAATTTTGTTCAACCAGAAGAAGTAATGGTACAATTACAACATTTAAAAGGCATCTAGATGGATAAAAGAATCAAAAGGGTTTAGAAGGATATAGTCCAGATGCTGGCAAATGGGACTAGGTCAGATTGGGATGTCTGGTTGGCCTGGACAAGTTGGAGCGAAGGGTCTGTTTCCGTGCTGTGTGACTCAATGCCTCTCAGTCCCTATTGCTGTTCGTGGAGCTGAGCAACAGGGGAGGTGGGGTATTGGAGAGAAGGGGACTGGGTGTGCTGGGCAGGTGGTGCATGGGGTATCCAGTGGGAGAATGGAAGATCACTCCCTCCATTTCACCCCACCTCAGCCCCATCGGTTCTCTCTCCTGCTTCTGTCTGTTCTCTCTCCTCCACTATCCATTTTCTGTTATCCTCCACCAGCACCCCCTCAGATTCCCATTTCAATGTTGTACCTACTTTGCACACATGTAGTGCAGTCTTTGTGCAAGATGCAGTAACATAGAGGATGTGGAACAGTGCACATGCACGTTTCCAAGTGAGCATCAGGTTTTTCCAATCTTCTCCTGAGTCTGTTTGGTTTCCTACATATCTGCAGGTAGAAGTACTGACCAGAAGTACTGTTTCCTTACTCCTTTGTGTCAAAGGAATGCACGTGGGGATCCTCTGTCTCAGTTTGAGGTAAAGATCTGATTCTCTCTGTCAATAGCTGAGTCTCCATTGATTCTAGAGCAACTTCAATCTCCCTCCTCATGGACATAGACAGTTTCAATGTCCCCCCTCATCCATCCCATCTCAGCAAGGCACCTTTCAACTTCATCCACCATAACTTGATGCCTGTGTTGTGAACTTTTGATGATTACACCAGAAATGTAAAATGAGTTTTGAACACATGGACAACTCAAAGATCATGAAACATGGATTCATTATTCCACTGACTTCATGTCAGTGAAACATGAAGGGAAATGGTCAGACACCTCAGTCTGCCCATTTGGCCAATTTGTCAATGTCCCTGTGAAGTCACTCAGCATCATCCTCGTTCCAAGGGAGAGATGAAGCACAGTGTAGAGGACAGCAAACCAAGCGTGGAAGAGAGCGTGAGTACAGCACAGAGGGCGAGTGAGCCCAGTGTGGGGGAGTAGAAGCCCAGCGCAGAGGGAGTGGAAGCCCAATGTGGAGGAGAAGGTGAAGCCAGCATGAAGGAGAAGCGAGCCCAGAGCAGGGGGAGAAAGCAAGCCCAGCACAAAGGAGAGCGAGCCCAGTGCAGAGGAGAGAGTGAGCCCAGTGCAGAGGAATGTGAGCCCTGAGACAATGTCAGTGATGTAGGCCCAGTGGCAAAAGATGACACCTGACGATCAGTGACTTTATTGTTGGTTAGGACCAGCGCTGGCAGCAGTGAAGTGGTGACAGGAGGGCACCATGGCAACATCGGCCACAACGATAGACTGCAATGATGTTGTGCCCGGAACAGGTGTGGTAAAGGTGAATTGACCCAATGGTGAAAGATGGCACCTCAGGATCGGCGACATCGACATTAGCTGGGTCTGGCAAGGTGCTGGTGATTCTGGCGCTGCAGCATGGATGGACTTCACTTTGAGCTGTATCATTTCATTTTCTCTTACACTTGGCTTATCAAAGTGGTGTCAGATTATTGGCAACAAATGAAAGCTTTTCACTATTTTTTGTATTTCTCTGTAAAATACATGTGACAATAAAATCATTCAATTCAATTCTAATTAGGGTTTAACAAAGAAGTACTCTGAACATTTACATAGAATGGAGTGATTGGTTCACTTTGGGCAGAGGAATCCATTGTCTGTCTATGTAATCTTCCCATGAGGCTGCCTTCCCCCTGTAGATACCTTTTTCTTTCCAGAGAGGGTCTGTTCAACTGCTCCAGCTGCTGTCCCTCACCGTCTCCATCTGCTGCTGGAGGTTCCATTACACTTTAAAATTACAAAGGCGTTTATATCAGGTAGACTCTGCAAAAATCAACTAAAGGGACATAAATATAAATAACCATTAACTAAATACAGTTGAGATTTCAGGAGAAACTACTTGTTGAGAAACAGAAACTTGCTACCCCAAGGAATAGTTAAATACAGCTGCATTTAAGAGGAAGCTGGATAAGCATGTAATAGTTCCGTGATGAGTTCAGTGGCCTCACTTTTTCCCTGATGAGGGTTATGCCACAATACAAGGAGCTCCCACCACAATTACCTTGATACCTTCCATGAAAGAATATCAGTATTACAATATCAAGGATTAGCAATAAAAAAATTTTTTTAAATTTTCACAACAAGTTTTCAGAATCTCCTGCTGAATGTGCATTAAGATCAAACTGGAGTCCATCAGTGTTCATGAAATTAGTGACTCTCGGTTTGGATGAAATTTAACCCTTGATCTATAGTGTCTTAGTTGTAGGCGCTGATCCCAAGGGAATCGTCATTATGATTAAGGCAGTGCTGCAGTTAATGTGGTCTCTCGAAAGTTGTAGCTGCTAATGTAGCTCCTAATCCCAGGGCAGGGTTTTCGCTCCTGAAGCCCCAAACCTTGCGCCAAAGTCCTGTCAGTCCAGATACGGCCTTTGTTGAAATGACTACATCCACATTATTTCAGTAAAGATGAGTTTTGTTTTTCTGGCCTTGATCATGACCAACAGGAAATCATTTGATCATTTCCTGTCCCTGCTGATTGGATCATCACAAATAAAAGATAATGCAAAGAATATATCTGCTCATATTGAGTGCCAACATACTGCAGCAATTACAACACCTGAGTAAAACAGTACTGTTGACATGAAAATCAGTTTTTGCTTGCTGTTTCTGGGTAAATATATTTATTAATTTCTTTTTGATTGCCCTATTACCCTCTATCATCTTCCATTCTTTCTTTCCTCATGCCCATCTCCTCTTTCCTCTCCTTTCATTCCCTCCTGCTTACCTTTTGTGAGCCCATCTTCGCACTTCCCCTAGAACATCTCTTCCTGACCGTAACTTCTCTGTCCTCACTATCTTTCCTCTGCGTTCTCCCTGTTTCTTTCCTGTTCTCATTCCGAATAAAGTCTTATGGCTCATCATCTCCCCTCTCTTCACCCGTGCTCTCCCGTCCCCACTCCACCCTTCCATCACAACCACTTTCCTCCTTTGCGCTAACTCCCATCTCTTCTAGCCCCTTCCCTGCATCTCTGTCCCATCCTGTTCTCCTTTCTATGTTGAATATAGACTGATGACTATATTCTCACCAATATCACCACTGGCTTTTATTGCTTTTCTCAGAACCCTCCCCTTCTTGAACCGTCTGTAATCCATGGGTACCTGTGTTTGCCTCAGGGGCAAAAGTCTGGATCGATTTTTTTTGTCATTAGTGCAGTCAATTCCTCGTTTATGCTTTGAAAATGCAGCTTTAAGATTTTAATCAGCAAAGCAGGAAATGTGAGAATTCACAGAACTAACTTCTCTTCCCTATTTTGAGAAACGTTGTTGATTCTGCATGGTCAATGAAAACAGGGATAAACAGACCATATCTTACAGGCGTCAGCAAAGTCTTAGTAAGTTCACTAAAGTTAACCTTCAAGAGACATTATCCATTGTGTCAAAGGGGTAAAACATTAATTGAGCAACAGCTTGAGTATCATGTACAGCTTTGGGGAGTCGGTTAGCTCAGTTGGATAGACAGCTGATATGTGCTGCAGAGTGATGCCAGCAGCATGGGTTCAACTTCCATACCGGCTGAAGTTACCATGAAGGACTTTTCCTTTCCCCTCACCTGAGGTGTGTTGACCGTTAGGTTTAACCACTACCACCAGTCTCTAATGAGAGAGCAGCCCTATGCTCTGGTAAGGCTGTGGCAACTTTACCTTTGTAAGGAGTCTGCAAGGAGTTCCAAAGGCTAATAATGCTCTGAAAGAAGAAATTCCTCCTCATCTCAGTGTTAAATTAGTTGTGAGATTCTGCCCTGTAGTCCTAGAACCCCAAGACAGGAGACATCCTCTCAGCATTTACCCTGTCAAACCCTTTATGTTTCAGTGAGATCACCTGTCATTCTTCTAAACTCCAACGAGTAGAATCCCAACCTGTTTAACCTTTGAGCTGTATCATTTCATTTTCTCTTACACTTGGATTATCAAAGTGGTGCCAGATTATGGCAACAAATGAAAGCTTTTCACTGTATTTTATAATAAGGCAATCCAATTGGAGTGAAGTTGACAGTTAAATCTTTGCAACCACAGGGTGATGGAGTTTTGGAGCTCACTGGCTGCAGCAGGGACAGAAACTCTTGCCACATTGTTTAAAATAAAAGATATACACACTTAATGTGATTAAACAGAAGAGTTTAGTCCCCGGCACAGGAAAGAGGCAGGGAATGGGTTAGGTGTCTGGAATTTTGCAAGTCCACCTCCTGTCCGTCATTTAACGTCTTTTAAAACTCGACCCCCTGACGGCAGCAGATCACATGGTCTCCAGCTACTTTTACTTCAACGCTGCATCACGGCACCAGTGATGTCATTACATTGCGGTTGTGTCTTAGCAGGTCCCTGCTCGCTTTTAGTGGGAGCCTTGTCCACAGCCTGAATTGCCACTATTAATATTACATCGCCTGGCAACACAATGGGTGAGAGGTTGATATTTAAGGTATTAACCACTCATCTGACTCTTCCCTGCCCAATGGAGGGCTGGATTAAAATCGAGGCCTATTGGGTTTTATCAGCCAGGTCACTTGGCAGAATCAAATCTTGTAAGTTGTGAAACTGACCTCATTATGCCTCTTAATTTGACATTTAGCTTCGGGTAGGATGTCCACCTGGAAGTTTCCAGATTGTTGTACAAAGCCAACTGGTTTCACAACGGCTCTCAGGGAAAGGGACAGGCCAACAGTGCCCAGTCTGGGCTGATGCACATGTATCAAACTCGGACATTGTGGTGGGACCTCAGTCGTCTTTCCAACCAAACCCAGATCCATCCCCAGTCCCTGCTGATTGAAAAGTTGCTGGACCTGTGCATGGGGAATGGGTGAAGGATTGGAGAATGAGTAAACCTTTTCAGGTCAGGAAGAGAGGTAAATGAGGAACAAAATTTTAAAATGCTTCATGTCTTTTTCTCCCAGAAGTCTGCTTCATTTGGAGGCTCTGCCAGGCTAAGTCTTGTCCGCCTGGTTATTACAATCGTAAACGTCTTGGCTGCATGGGTAAGTGTTAAGCAAGGTCAGGAAATCGCTACATGATTGCAGACAATGCTCAGGTCTTTCCCCATCAGTTTCTGACCCTCTTGGCCATGCTAAGAGGAGGTTGCAGTGTCTGTGTCCTGCAACTTAGATGGATATCTAACATCCATGCTGTAAACACACCCATGTCCCGTACCCATACCAACACAAATGCTTCACCTCCATGCCCCGAACCCATGCTGTTGACCCATGCCTCACACCTGTTCTCATACCCATGCCTCATATCCATTCCCCACACCCATACCTACACCAATGCCCCACACCCATGACCACCATCACTGTGAACAATGGTGGTCTGTCTGCCAAAGCCAAATTTTTATGTTTTAAATTGAAAAAAAAATTGCCTTTTTCACAAGTGGAATGGAACAGATAAGTAAGGCATGTGACAGACAGACAGGTCTTTGGGAGCGCATATATTGTGTTCTGTGTACAGGTTGTTTAAGGAGCAACATATTTGGATTTGGAAGAACATGCATGAGACTGATTTCTGGGATGAAGGCAATATCTCATGAGGATTGGGTGGGCCTATACCCATTGGAAAAATAAAAGGAGGGGAGGAGCTCATTAAAGGTCTCGGCGAGACTGGCTGTGGTGAGCCATATAGCAGAATCGGGCCAGGAGTCTGGTGAGACACATCTTGACGTCGGGAGCATCTGTTATGTTTTTGCCAAGCTGTGAGGTGAGTTTTCCACTTGGGCAGAATGCGTTTCTAATAAGGGGAGATTATAGTTTATTAAACACCTTGTTAACAGCATTACTCACCTCATCAATATTCAGCTTCCTATCTGACCAACTGCACCAAACGACCTTGATGACAGGATGCTCAATATAGAAATCAGAACGGGGACCTGGTGACTACAGCTCACCACTTACCCTGAAGAGCCCCTCTATCGGGCAACAGGCACCAATATCTCTCTGACCAAATGTACCTCAAAACCATGTACATTGATATCCAACATGTGCCAACTTCGATGGACCCTTTGAACATCTCCAATCCACTTCTGCATTTGAACACTGTGCCAGCACAGAGCATTGTAATGCAGGAGCAAGGGCACTCAAGAGTGCTTAGGGACACACACCCAGCTCATGGATTGGACCAGGCAGTAAGTCCAGGTTGTTTGCTCACTGCCATAGTGCACACTCCACTACAAGACTTACCGAGATGCTCACAGCATCCCTGCCTTACATTACCTTGGCTTTTTGTGGTTTACCCACTCAGCCCCACATATAAGTATTACTTCTGAAAAACAGTTATATCAGACTTGAAATATTAATTTGGTTTCTCTCTCCACAGATGTTGCCAGAGTTTCTCTGGCACTTTCTGATTTTTTTTTCAAATTTCCAGCATTTGCAGTATTTTGCTCATATTACTTCTGCCTGGCCTTGCTATATAGCACAGACTCAAAGGAATGAACCATGTCATGGTTGTCAGCAGGTCACAGTCAAGTCATAGAAACACAGAGAATAGGAAAAGGAGTAGGCCATTCGGCCCATCAAGCCTGTTTCACTATTTATTAAGATCATGACTGATCATCTAACTCAGTTGCCTTATCGTGCTTTTCCTCCATATCTTTTGATCTTTTTAGTCCCAACTGTGAAATCCAGCTACTTTTTGAAATCCTACAATGTTTAGGCCTTGAATGCTTTCTGTGGTGGCGAATTCAAGTATGCTGTGTCATTCAATATGGTCAAGAACAATCTTCCTACTGACTTCTGCGCGCACGCCTTTGATAGCCATGCAGCCATGAAGAAAATTAAAGGGCACAAGCTCACCACTCTATGGGTGAAGAGATTTCTCCTCATCTCAGTCCTAAATGGTTTACCCCATATCTTTAAACAGTGATTTCTGATTCTGGACTCTCCCGCCATTGGGAACATCTTCCTATATCTACCCTGTTTAGTCCAGTTGGAATTTTGTAAGTTTCTATGAGATGCCCCCTTCATTCATCTAAACTCTAGCGATTATGATCGTAACTGATTTAATCTCTCCTCATATATCAGTCCAACCATCACAGGAATCAGATCACTGTACTGCCTCCATATTCAGACCATCCCTCTTCAGATAAGGAGACCAAAACTGCACACAAAATCAAGGCGACAGACTTTGTTCAGAAGTTCCTGCATGATGTGCCCCTGAACTTTCTTCATGGCTGCATGGCTGTCAAAGGCCTGTGTGCAGAAGTCAGTAGGATGATTGTTCTTGACCATATTGAATGACAGAGCATACTTGAAGTGCTGATGGCCTATTCCTGCTCCTGTTCTCTGTGATTCTATATTCAAAGTGCATGAGATGGATTTTTGATCAATAAGGGCAGCATGGTGGCTCAGTTGTTAGCACTGCTGCCTCACAGCGCCAGGGGCCTGGGTTCAATTCCCCCTCGGGCAACTGTCTATGTGGAGTTTGCACATTCTCCCCATGTCTGCGTAGGTTACCTCCAGGTGCTTCGGTTTCCTCCCACAGTCCAAAGATGTGTGGGCTAGGTGGATTGGCCATGCTAAATTGCCCATAGTGTTCAGGGATGTGTAGATTAGGTGGCTCTGAGAAATGGGTCTGGATGGGATGCTCTGAGGGTCGGTGTGGATTTGTTGGGCCAAAGGACCTGGTTCCACACTGTAGGGATTCTATTCTATGGAAAAGAGTTGAGGGTTATGAGGAACTGACAGGAAAGTGGAGTGAAGGCCATATACAGGTCAGCTATTGAATGGTAGAGTAGACATGAGTGGGGGAGTAACTTACTCATGCTCCTATATCTTTGGTTCTAATTTCAGCAAAATAGTGATCCAGCTGTTGACAAACATCACTGTTTACACAGATATCGATGAGTGTAAATCATCACCGTGTGATCCGTCCGCAATATGTCGCAACTTACGGGGAAGCTATGAGTGTTACTGTGGTAAAGGGCTTACCACCATTCCTGGGAGCTTCGGAATTGCAACAACTTGTCAAGAGCGTAAAGAGCGTAATCTTACAGGTGATTAAACAGGGGCACTAATGTCTTGTTTATGATAAGGTTGTCTCTTCTCCAGGATGATCTTGGACTGCAATGGAATTAGAGTCTAACCTCCAAGTCAAATCCGAGTGACAAATGGTAGGAACAATGAAGAAAACAAGGAACAAACAATAGTACAGCTCAGGAACAGCCCTTTGTTTCACCAAGACTGCGTCCACTCATGATGTCTTTCTAAACTAAAAATCTTTTGCATATACATGGTCCGTATCCCTCTATTCTCTTGCCCATTCATGTATCTGTCAAGATATCTCTTAAACGCTGCAATTTGTACCCGCCTCCACCACCTCCTTTAGCAGCACATTCAGAAGTACCTGCACGGCATGCCCCCTAATTTTCTTAATGGCTGCTTGGCTGTCCAAGGTCCATGCGTAGAACACAGGAGGATGATCATTCATGATCATATTGAATGACAGAGCATACTTAAAGGGCTGTATGGCCTACTCCTGCTCTCTATGTTTTCAATATTCAAGGTGCATGCAATGGATTTTTGATCAGAAAAGTGGAGTGAAGGCCATATACAGGTCAGCTATTGAATGGTGTCATAGCCTTGAGGGGCTGAGTAGCCTTCTCATGCTCCTATATAGCATCTTAGGTTCCAATTAGAGCAAAATGGTGATCCAGCCATCAACAAACATTACTGTTTTACACAGATATCGATGAGTGTAAATCGTCACCGTGTGACCCATCCTCAATATGTCGCAACTTGAATGTGAGCTATGAGTGTTACTGTGGTAAAGGATTTACCCCCATTCCTGGCAGCTCCGGAATTGCAACAACTTGTAAAGGTAAGGAGGATAATATTACAAGCAGTTAAACGGGGGCATTAATCTCTTGTTTGTGACAATGTTATCAGTTCACCAGGATAGTCATGGACTCCAAAGGAACTAGCTATTGATGTCCAAGTCAAATCTGGGAGAAAAATTGTAAGGATAATTAAAAAAAAACAAGGAACAAAGAATAATACAGCACAGGGACAGGACCTTTGGCCTACCAAGACTGCGCAACACATGATGTCTTTCTTAAATGGAAACCTTTTGCCCCTACATACTCTGAATCCCTCTTTGATATTGTGTCCACCTCACATCCTCTTCTGGCAGTGCATTCCTGGCTGTTACCACCCTCTGTTTAAAAAACCTTGTCTCACACCTCCTTTAAACTTTCCCCCTTTTACCTTAAACCCATGTCTTCTGGTAATTAGGTGTCGAGCTGGACGAACACAGCAGGCCGAGCAACATTAGAGGAGCAGGAAAGCTAACAGTTTGGGTCAGGATCCTTCTGAAAAAGGGTCCTGATCTGAAACGTCAGCTTCCTTGCTCCTCTGATGCTGCTTGGCCTGCTGTGTTCATCCAGCTCTACACCTTGTTATCTCAGATTCTCCAGCATCGGTAGTTCCTACTATCTCTCCTGGTAATTGTACCCTGGGAGAAAAATTCTGACTGTTCATTCTAATTCTGCCTTGTATTTTTCTTGATAAATTCTAAAGACATTAAGGATGCAAGGAAACAAAGTGTTGTTGTGCAAGGATGAATATTTTGAAACAGAGGTTGGGTGAGATCATTATTATAGGATTTCCTAGGTTCAGTAGTTTCCACAGGGCCTAAACCTGTGCATGTAGTGCCAGTGAGGGACTGGAGAATGGTTCCAGGATCCAAATATACCAAGTCGCAGCTGGAAGGCTCAGAGACCATTTCTAAACTTGGTGCACTCCTGACCACAGCCCTCATTATAAGCGTTGTTCACTAAAATCAGACAAACTGTTGTTGCCTCTGCTGGAATTTAAGTCTGGATACAGGGCCAAAATGCTGAGCTCTGTGACTTCTAAAGAGTAGGCTGACTATGGGCAAAGGAGAAGACCATTCAGCCCCAGAAAATCACCCTCTTTCAATGAGATCATGGTTGGTCTGTATCTGAACTCCCAACTAGCTCCCTCTGTTTCATGACCTTTCATAGCCCTGGCAAATGGTTTTGGTGCCCTTTGTGATGAAGGATGTACTTGCCTTGAACACAACACACTGGAATTTCACTGGGTGCCTCCTGAGAGGAGGAGTTGATCCATGATGAGAAGCTCAGTAATTTGGGACTATACATTGAAGTTTGGAAGCTAATAGAAATTAATAATTAGCTTACTAATCCTTTGAAACCTCCCCAATCATTCCCCAAAGGGGAGAACCTGTGTATGAAGAGAGGTGAAAATAAGTGATCAAGCCAGAACACACTCGCCTACGGGCGGTCCAATTGTTCCATTAGAGCACCATAGCATTAGTGCAGTATCTAACACTTGAGTTATCAGTGCTACAGATAATATCTTAGGTATTCAATGCTTCCACTGTCAGCACATGATCAGTGCTATGAACACGAGCTACGAGATGCACTGCAGCAGCTCAACAAAGTTTTGTCGACACATCTCCAATACCCAGATGAACAAGAACATCAGACTGTTGAAATTACTACTGCAATTTTCCAGAAAGTTGTGATTGAATGTAGAACTGAAGCCAATATTTGCACACTTTTAAAGACATTTACTTATACAGATACACTTTACAAGCATGCACCTCCTAATGTAGCAACCACTCCACTCTTCTACTCTGTTCTTTCATGAAGTGGCACAAGTGAATCCCAGATAATAACCACAACTTGCATACAAGGGGATACAATGAAACTAAAGTGTACCACATGCAATTTGCCCTGTGAGCTGTACACCATCCTGATTTGGAAATATATCACTGTTCCTTCAGTGTTGCTGGGTCAGAATCCAGCTTAGGTTGGGGGTTAGTTCAAACCTAGAGGATGCATATATGTAATAGTTATTCAGAAACCTTATGAAGAATTGAGGAGAAACCAAGTTAGCAAAACAGTTATAACAATGTGGAACTCGCTACAACATGGAGAAGTTGAACATTGATGTATGAGGTAGATGAGTACATGAGGGAGAAAGGAATAGACAGATATGTTGATGCAGTGAGACAGTGTTGGAGGAGGCTGTTCGGTGGAGCATCAAGTTTACCATCCATCTAATGGACCAAATGGCCATTTTCCATGCTGCAAATTCTGTGTAATGTAGATTATTAACACCAAGTTACCAGGCTTTATTCAAGTGGGAGTTTGTGTTGTCCAAGTTTGTTCAATCGAGCTCTGGAGCAGTTGCTGTGATCTTTTTCCCTCTTCACTGCAGATGTGGATGAGTGTGAGGATGAAGATGTGTGTGGCAGGAATGCAACCTGTCATAACTCCTTTGGGAGTTACTACTGTATCTGTCGGGCAGGATTTCAGCCAGTTCCAGAACAGACAGGAAAGACCTGCACAGGTAAAGGCAATGATTAATGCGCAGAGCTACATGGAAATGATTATTGGCACTGGAGGTTTGGATAGGCTTCTTGGGGAGGGGTAGGAGTGTGGTTGTCAGGCTACATATATGGGGGTTGAAATTAGGCTGGGCCCATTACTCGGCCAAGACTCCTGATGCACAGGTAGCTCCCTGATGGACCTTGGATACCTAACACCTAGGGAATTGGGCCTGAGGTTACCTTCTGGCATCTCCTGAGGAATTTTGGGAACAGGCAATGACTGTGAGGTCAGTTCCAGGAAACACAGGGCCAGAAAAGGCAATGGTAGAAATTTTAGGATATCAGAAAGCTTGTGGAGCTGAAATGAAATTGAATTCATCTTTAGTTGCTAATTGCCAAGAATCACAAGATCGACCCTGCAGTGATTGGACTCAAGTGGAACTCATTGACGATGAGATCCTGAAATGAGTTTGTTAATCTGGGCCAATTAGGGAGCTTTGGATGACCAAAAGAAATAGGCAATTCAGAATCTCTTCACTTGAGGGACTGACTGTGAACTGGCTGGTCACAGCCAGTGTACTGTGCACATGTAAATAATGGGTGACTTGGTGACATGACGCAGGCCTCTGTGCATTTATTTCAGGTTCTGTGGAGGAAATTTTAGTCATGGGATCTTCCCACATGTGCTAAGCCCCTCTTTGACAAAATTACAGGGCCTAAAGGATGCCTAAAACCTGACCTCCATTCACCTATAATTTGAGCTAACCTCTCAGCAGGCTTGTTAGTATTGTGTATGTCAGTTTAGCTCAATTATTACCATTCTGAGTCAGAAGGGCGTTGGTATGAAACACCATGCCAAGATTTGAGAGCGTAAGCTCAGCTGTTTCTCCCCACCACAACTCCATCAAACCCCAGTCCTGTGCTGAGGGAATGCTGCATTGTTGGAGGAACATCCTTTCGATGAGATTTCTAAACTCGGCTGCATCTCCCCAGTCAGGTGGGCATCAGAAATCCATAGTAAGAAGATGGCAGAGTTTTGAACTGGGCACTAATGTTAAAAGATCTCTTAACTACTCTGATTTTTACAGTGCCACCCCTCAACTGTCCCAACCCAGAAAAGCCAAACAATTCCACCCTCACACAGTGTGGTGGGAAGCATTCACAAACCCTCGAACAGGTATGTGACCCGTATTGTTCCATTTTCAAGCTGACTCACTGAAACGGTCCTGATGTTTAATGGGGTCCATTTCTTTGTACGCATGAGTTTTGATTGAACATGAGCTCGGATTTGAAATAGCTGCCAATGGTTGTAATGGTCACAGGTAATGATTGTTAGTAGGTTTAAAGTTTCTTGACCATAAGCTCAGCTTTCAAATGAGATGTTAAACCCAGATCCCATGTGCTTTCATGGGTAGAACCAAGATCACAGTGGCACTCCTGTGGAGAAAGCACAAGGGAGCTTCCAGTAATGCCCAAGTCAAGATTTCATCCTCAATACGAAATGTTAAATGGTTTATCTCATAATTATTTAATTACTTGGCATTACTGTTTGTGGGAACTGCCTTAGTGAAAGTTGAGAGACACTCTTCCTACATTACAACTGTGACAAAATCAATGTCATGGACAAAACAGTTGCACACCAGAGTTAAGATAAGAGTGACTGGCCTTGACATAAAGCCCATAGTTGATCAAGTTTGGCATCAAGGAGCTCATATAATATTCAGCGGCATTCATGACTCCTCAGTTACTGAACCAATCTGTGTCTATCATTCAGGATTGTGTTTATAAATGAGATAACAAGGTGTAGAGCTGGATGAACACAGCAGGCCAAGCAGCATCATAGGAGCAGGAAGGCTGACGTTTCGGTCCGAGACCCTTCATCCTACTGTCTCTTGTGTTTATAAGTGGCAAGTTGTATTCACACTTTACAAGTGACAGGCAATGACTGCCTCCAACAAGAGAAAGTCTGAACATGACATTCAATGGCATGACCATTGCTGTATCCCCCAATATCAATGTCCTGGGGATTACCATTGACCAGAAATTGAATTGGACCAGCTGTATAAGTACAGGGGCTACCAAAGCAGATCAATCCGGCAGTGAGTAGTTCATCTTATGACTCTCCAAATCCTAAAGACTGTCTACAAAACACAAGTCAGGTATGTGGTGGAATACACTTCACTTGCCTAGATGAGTGTCGCTCCAACAGCACTCAAGAAGCTCGATACCATTCAGGATAAAGCAGCCTACATGATTGGCCCCCATCCACCACCTTCAACATTCTCTCCCTCCACCAGTGACGCACAGTGAGAGTACAGGATCCTATTAACAAGATGCACTGCAGCAACTCACCAAGGCTCCCATGGCAGCACCTGGGAAAAATTGTCACCTCTAGGACAAGGGCAGCTGATGCCTGAGAACATCAGCAATCTCCAGGCCATACACCATCCTGACTTGGAATTATATCACCGTTCCCTTGCTGTAACTGATTCCAAATCCTGGAACTCCCCACACCCCTCCCCCATGAAGAGCACTCCAGGTTTCCCCTACACAAGATGGACAGCAAGAATTCAAGAAGGAAGTTCACTATCACCTTCTAGAGAGCAATTAGGTATGGGCAATGACTAATAAATACTGGCCTAACCAGTCACACCCATATCCCATGAACTGATACATTTTTTAAAAATTAGTTATAAAACATTTTTAATGCACGAAGGGAATGAAGGGTGTGATATAATTTTCAGTCTTTGTTTCTTTATTCAGGAGATGCTTGCCCACACATCCCATGCCAACAAGGTTTCCCAATACTGATGACATGAACTCCCATGGAATAGAACCAGACATAACTATCTGGTACAATCCCAGTTTCACCACTAGCGACACAAGCAATGTCATGTTCCTTATTTCCAGATGCTACAAGGTTGATTCTCCAGGCTTTTGCTCTTGGGACTATTGCTTTTGTGGATTTTCTAGTTTGACTTGTCCAGTATTAGTTATCAATGAGAAGGGGTGCTTTTTAACTATTGTCTTGTTCCACTGTCTAGCCAAACTCGGAGGGTAATGGGTCTTGCTCCGCAATGGAATCAGCTCGCCAATTACTTAACAAAGTCTGTCAGAATTTCAGCGTCACAGATGATCTCCAGGTAGGGAATTATAGGCCCAGTGTTTTTATTTACTCCAACAGTGACATGGTTCTGGTGCAGAGTGTTCTACTCTACAAAGCCAGTCAGTGAAGAATAGACCTACATTTATTTACAGAGTGAAACAATACAAGCATGTACCTCCATCTCAACCATCTATAGCTTCATTGAATGTCTCGTGAATTTTTTAAAGTTTTTTTTTAATTAACCTATTTTTCTAATCAACCTGTTCAAAGGTGTTATTGTACACCTCTGGAGCAAGTGGGTCTTGAGACAGGTTCCCTCAGTCCAGTGGTCAGGACACTATCACTGCTCTGCATGATGGCCCTTGAATATCTTTTTATTTGGACTCAATTGTGACCCCAGTTAATGCCTTCCATTAGCACATAATTAAACACAGTTGTTAACAATTAACTTAAAGGACTAGATTTTGTTGAGTTAATCTGATACACCAGATTTACATGTGTACTAAAATATGGATAACATGAGTTAAAACCTTTGTACTAGGATTGTGCCTGACTTTAATTTCAGCCTGTAGCAAGCAGGGGTGAGTTATTTGCTTGACCTGCCAGACAAAGGTGCTTATGTTCATTTGGGATTTTGCAAACTTCCTTACTAACTATAATTATTTGATGGTAGACAGTGGACATTCCCATATATAGGTATAGTCTTTTATGAGAGTAAAAACTAAAGCAGGAGTAAGAGGAAATGAGAGTCACCACTATCTCTGCAACTTCCATTGCCCCAATTCTCCGAGGTATTTGTGTTGTTCAGGTTCTAGCCTCTTATGCATTTCCGAGTTCAATGGCTCCATCACCACCTTCTTCTCTGGAATACCATGTATTCATTAGCTTTTCTACCTACATCATGTCCATTAGATCATAAAAATATAGAAACAGAAGAGGGCCATTCAGCCCATTGGACCTCTTCCACCATTCAATAAGAGCAGGGACAATTTGGTTTTGATCACTTTCCTGCCTGTCTCCCAAAGCTTTGGCTTCCCTGTTGCTCAAAAATCGAATTCAGCCGTCAGGGTGTTCAATGGCCCAACCTCTACTGCGCTCTGTGAAACAGAATTCTGAAGATTAATAACTCTCTGACAGAAAGGGTCCCCCTTGTCGTTGTCTGAAATGGAAACCCTTGTTGTGGAACTGTGCTCCTTAGTTCTAGATTCCCCTGTGAGGAAAAGTATTCTCTGAGCATCCACCCTGTAAAGCCTCTTCCGAACATAATGTTACAATAAGATCCCCTCTCGTTCTCCTAAACTGCAATGAGTCTAAGTCCAAATGTGCTTAACCTTTCCTCATAAGGAAACCACTTTCTCCCAGGAATCAGGTGAGTGAACATTCTTTGAACTACTTCTGATGCAAGTAATATCCCTTTCATAAAATTTTAATTTAAGGTGTGCTGAGGGGTGGCATGGTGGCTCAGTGGCTCAGTGGTTAGCACTGCTACCTCACAGCGCCAGGGACCTGGGTTCAATTCCACCCTTGGGCGACTATCTGTGTGCAGTTTGCACGTTCTCCTCGTGTCTGCATGGGTTTTTCCGGGTGCTCTGGTTTCCTCCTACAGTCCAAAGATATGCAGGCTAAGTGGATTGACCATGGTAAATTGCCCATAGTGTTCAGGGATTGGGTGGGTTATAGGGAGATGTGTCTGGGTGGGATACTTTGAGAGTCTGTGTGGACTTGTTGGGCTGAAGGGCCTGTTTCCACACTGTAGAGATCTATGAGTTCTATGAGATGCAGTCGCACAAATGGCCATAGTACTGTTGCAAGACTTTTCTGTTTTTATCCTTCATCCCCACTGATGTTAAGGCTAACACTCTATTTACCTTGTTAATTACTTGCTGAACCTTCTTGCATATATAACATGAGAGTTGAACACACAGAAGGTCCAAAAATCATGAAACATTAATTCTTTATTTCATTGGCAGCAAATTATGACAAAAGTGATTGGAAATTAAGGTTAAATGAGGATGTATTTACATGGAAGGAAGCCTATGCTTTATGATGAGTTGAGAAATCCTTTGTCTGCCCGCTCCCTCCCATTTAGTCCTCCCCCCAGAAAGACTCCCTTTTTCCAGAGAGTATCTGTTTCACCATTCTAGATGCCTGCTCTCATTGTCGCCTGCAGCTGGAGGCCCTGGTGCAAGTGCTTGAGCTTGCCTGCTCAGCACCCTCCCTCAGCATCACCACCTGCTGCTGGAGGTTCCATTTCAGTAACTTCTTGTAATTCATGTACAAGGGGACTGAGATCGCTGTGTGCAGCAGCACCCTTTGATGTTTCTCTACCTAAATGATGTTCTGAATTTTTATTCTTTCTGCCAAAATGGCGAACTTCATATTCTACCACATTACTGTCCATGTACAATTTTTTTTGCTAGTTGCCTTGACCTATCTGTATCCCTTTGCAGACTCTTTGCATCCTCTTCAACTTGCTTTCCCATTTCTTTTATTATTTCATTGAGGGTGGGCACTGTTGGCAAGCCCAGTACTTGTTGCTTTTATTCAATTGCCTTTGAACTGAGGCCATTTCATAGGTGGTACAGACTCAATGGTCTGAAAGGCCTCTTCCGTACTGTTTGATTCAAGGGGCAGTTAAGAGTCAAGCACATGGCTGTGGGCCTGGAGTTACATGTACGTCAGACCAGGTGAAGATGGCAGGGCTCCTTCCCTAAAAGGCATCAATGAACATGCTCAATCTTTACAACATTAGGTAATCATTTCATGTGGTTTCCCTCTTTGAAACACACTTTAAAGTCTATCTCTTTGACCAAGCCTTTTGTCATCATGTGACTAATATGACCTGATATTGTAATTTTTTAATCCTTCTGTTGTGATAGGCTTCTTTCCCCAAAACAAGTAGACTATGTTTAATGTGAGGCTGATGGCCCCTTCATGAACTCCCCCTTCTGAAGGGAAACTGGATCTTCCAATCTGAATATGGGTTTGATATCCAAAGGATGTTCTTATCTGATGGATGTGTAGCATCCCAACATTGTGTAGCTTGTAGGGGCCCATAAGACCTCCCTGCAATAGTGGACTAAGCACTGTATGAAGCTGGTATAAAGATGACCATTGTAAAGGTAGGAGCGTTCAAATTACAGACTGTAAATTGGGCAGGATCTGAGTGATGTGTGCCAGCGGTAAAACAGTACGGGTTACACGTGATTGCAGACCCACAGCAATGGGATTGAGGCTGAGCTCCATTCTGGAACAAACTTGGGAAGCCATTCAGTTCAAAGGCAACAAATACTGGTAATTTGCAATAAGGACAAGGCAGAAGATTGGCACCTGGGCACAGAACTGGTGCAGGCACAATGGGCTGAATGTCCTCCTTTAGCACCGTTACAATTCTGTGATTCTGTGAAAACACTTATTTTGGCTGTTTCTCTTTAATTTCAAAGTTTCTTTTTGTGAATTGCAGTTTACTGCTGTTGTGGTATGTTACAACAAATAGTAAGAGTCAGGGGCGTTAGCCTTATTTATTGAGGCAGATAATTGGCAATCACAGGTGAAGGTGGGAGAAAGCAGCAACAGGGAAGGGAGAAAAAGGGACGGGAAAGGAAGATGCCAAACCAATCACAGTGACAGTGGTGTGGGAAAAGGAGGTGAGGAAACAAAAAAATTAAGGAGGAAAAGAGGACAAGGTGGTTCAGAGAGAAAAGGAATGAGAGAAAATGAATAAGAAGGGAAAGAAAACAGACCCATTAGTTCAAGAAGTCTTTTCTTTTTCTATCCTTAGGCCATCGCAAACTTTACAAATAGTCTCTTCAATAGGAATTCACGGCTAAAGAACATGACGATCAGCCAGCGGTTAAACGTAACAACGACCATCTTGGATCTTTTGGAGAATACGGCAATGGCTATTGCTTTGACTTTGCCCAGTGGAGGAACAAAGTCAATCTCAGAAGACTCTTTTGGTAAAATATTACTCAGTAGAAATGCTAATCCTCTAGATGTGGAGTGGACATTTAATCAAAGAGAAGGTTGTTTATTTATGGTTTTATGGCCTGCCCTTTCTGAGCCAATTGGCACTTTATGATTAAACACAGATATCAATTAAAATGGTGACATCTGATTAATAATGTCAAACAATATTTCCTAGAATTGTTTTAACGAACATGTAGAAACATTATTGTCAATGATGATGTGTCATAGAGCAGAGGAAGTTCCTAGATCGTATTCGATTATCACATTTCCAGAGAAACACCACTAATGAAATTGATACCTGTCTGTGTTACTGCTTCTGTACATGAGGCCATTAGATTTCAGAGAACTTATGTCTTATCTCTTAACCGTCAAACCCCTTACTATTCAATCCTCATCTCAGTTCTGAAAGTTCATCCCTTCACTCCGAGGCTGTGCAGTTGGGCCTCCTCCTGGTTGATTATCTTCCCCACATCCACTCTATCCAGGCCTCTCAGTATTCTGTAAGTTTCAATGAGATCCTCCCTCATCCTTCCAAATCCAAAAGTATCAGTTGTTCAGAAGTGATTGTTTCTGTCTGCTGTACTGTGCTGTGACTCAGTGTTTGCGCCGTCTCCTCTGGGCCTCAGTGGGTTATTTTAATGCCGCTCAGTCAGAAGACTGTGGGCTCATGTCTGATTCCAGAGGCTTCGTGCTCAGGATCGAGGCAGACAATCTCACAACAGTTCTGAGGGAGCGTACACTGCCAGAGGGACTGTCTTTCACATTGGACATGAAGTTGAGCTTCCTCGGGATTGTTAAGTGACTGCTGCCCAATTGCAGAATCACATTGAACAGTAGATGTTTTGTTTTGGATTTTGCAATTGCAGCCTGGTTGGGTGGGGTCTATATTTGGCCTGTTTTCATCAACTGAAGGAACATGCTGTTTGATTCAGTCAGATACTTGCTGAAATGTATAGTCAACATGCACTGACACTGAAATTCATACGTAACATTTTCAGTTGTCTGCTGGGTGGAATGTCCTGAGTGTGCTTATAGCTGTACCAACTAACCATTGTAAAATGTAGTCAGTCGAGCTGGCTTATTTACTGTCATGAGTAGCAACATACATTAATGCACAGGGACTCATTCCCCAGAAACAAGAAAGTATGTTTGACAACAAATACAGACTGTGCTGGAGAAACTCAATAGATTTGGCAGCATTCTGTGAAGTGGTAATGAGTTTATGCTTCGAATCTGAGATGAGTCTTCTTCAGAAGCAATGAGATTGATGTCTCAGACAAGTGCAGAAAGGCAAGCCAGGGATGCTCTGAGTATCTAGGTAGGCTCAGAATGAACTATCGAGTAACATCAGAGACAAGTCAACCTGTGAGAGAGAAAGAGGCAAGGCAATTTCAATAGGCACTGCATTCTTCACAAGGTCTTATCTTTACTTTTAGCTGCCCAGATCCAGGTGTCTGATAATCAAAGTTTGCCAGACGACTTGCTAAAAATCGAGATCTGGAATAACACCATGGAGATAAACTGGAGAACGGTCATGGGAGCAAAGAACTCTGGTAAATGTTTAGTTTATTTTGCATCCAAATTTGTATTTTCCAATATTCTGTGTTAAGAATTGCTTCTCCTCTCCTCCTCCTTTCCTTCCTCCCTCTCCCTCTCTCTCTCTCCCCCTCTCTTTCCCCCTCCCTCACTCATTCCTCCCTTTCTGTGTTGATATTATTGCAATGAAGGTGTCTGTCTTATTAAAAAAACCCGAGAAAATAGGTCTGTACTCCAGAAGAATGAGCGATGATCTTTCTGAAACGTACAGGATTCTGAGAGATGCTGATACTAGACAGATGCTGAAAAGATGTTTCCCATTGCGGAGGCAATCTAGAACTTAAAGGTAAAATCGTAACAGTCCTACCAGACCACAGGGCTATTCACCCATTAGAGAGAGGTGACTGGTGGAGTTTTAAATTGACAGCCATCACACCTGAGGTGAGGGGAGAGATTGAGAATGAAGGACCTTCATGATTCATTGCAAGATGGCTGATCCAGCCGGAGCTTGTCTGCTCTGGGGCTGTTCTTCTTTTCTTATTTTTCTACTCTTTTTCTTCCTCTTATTGTTTGTTTTCTCTTCTTCTTCTCCTTCATCTTTTCTTCCCTTTGACTCCCGGCCTCTGGCAAGGAGCAACGAACCCTGGCCTGCAGTGAGCGATGATCCTGGTCTCCGATGACAATTCCTGACCTCTGGCAAGGAATGATCCCTGGCCTCCAGTGATGATTCCCTGCATTTAGCGAGCAACTATTCCCGGCCTCCAATGATGACTCCCAGCCTAGCGCAGCAGCATCTCATTGTGGCTTCTTGGCTTGGCGCAACCGCCTTCTGGCGTGGAGTCCTCTGGGTATCCGGAGCGGCTTCCTGGCACTGGTGTGTCGACCTCCCGACCTGACCTCCCAGCCTTGTGCAGCTACCTCCCAGCATGACGTGGTGATCTCCCGGCGTGGCACCGCAGCATCCTCCTGGTGTGATGTGGCGACCATCCAGTTTCCTGCAGCAGCCTCCTGGCCTGTCACCAGCGTGGGGCCTGATGGATGCTAAGTGCCAGCGTGGTCTGCTGTACAGAACTCTTTTCTCTAATACTGGGCATTTTACTTTGTAACAAATCTTGTAACAAAAGAAGCTTTGCCTAGGTTCTTTTGTATCTAAGTTCATGCTGTAATTGGCAATCAATAAACTTTTCAATTTACTCATTGAGTATATGAGACAATAAAGGTGATTCTATTCTATGCTGTTACTTCAGCTGGTGCAGGAATTGAACCCATGCTGTTGATATCACTCTGCATCCAACCAACTAAGAGATGCAATGGCCTAGTGAATTAATACTGGACTGTTAATCCAGAGACGCGGGTATTGTCCTGGGGACCAGGGTTGAAATCCCACCATGACAGATGGTGGAATTTGACTCCAATAGATTTCTGGAATTAAGAATCTGACGGTGACTGTGAATCCATTGTTGATTGTTGGGAAGAACTTACATGCTTCATTAATGTCCTATAAGGAAGGAAGCTGCTCTCTGGTCTACATGTGAATCCAGATCTACAGCAATGTGTGGTTGACCCTTAACTGCCCTCAGAGCAATTAGGAGTGGGTAATAAATGCTGACCTAGTCAGCGACACCCTGATCCCATGATTGAATTAAAAAAAACTAAGCGAACTAACCCTGATAATCTAGACCTAGGGTCCGCAGTTCTCCCACTGAAGAGGGAGCTGAGAAGGAGTCTCTTTTCTCTCAGAGGCTCATTAGATCTTAGAGTTCCCTGCCCCAATGAGCAAGGACAGAGTTTTAATTATACGGGTCATGGTGGGTGTGGGGGTGGAGACAGGAAGGAAAGTGGCATTAAGATCACAGTCAGGTCAGCTGCGATTCTCTTGAATGGATTATTCCCAACGCCACAGAACTATCCATTGAGTATGAGAATAGAAGGCTACAGCAGTTAAATACATGGCCCATTATCTCATTCCTATTTGTTGAAAGTTCCACACAAACTTTGGCTGCTATCATTCTAGCGACTACTCTTCAAAAGAATTGACTATAGGGTGTTTTCGAAAAATCCTGTGATCATGAAATGCACTACATAAATGCAAGTTCACAAATATGCCTGTGAGTTCTTGTAGCAACAAGTCAATACCAGTACAAATTTTCCCACCTTTTCTCATGCAGTACAAATTGGTGTTTCGTCTGAGGTTTGGTATTCTTGCAGTTCTGTCCTGATGATTGCAAGCCAGAAAGCTTTGAACATTTCTCTTTTTTCAGTTTCTGTGCTGTTAAACGACTCACATTTTTTTATGATGTTTAAAAATTGCCTTGCTTTCATATTTGGAACCATTCTACAATGTGTCATTGAAATAGATTCAATGAGCTGTAGAATTGGACTTATACCTAGATCAACTACTATTGCCAGACTGTTTCAGATGACTTGACACTGACCAAAATCCAAACCCTTTTGCTCCACCAGACTTTGCTGCAGTCTGCTTCTTTGTATTCAGCGACATGGAATCCATTTTGAGCAGCGAAATCCGTAAAGATGGGGTCAAGCAACTGGAAGCAACTGAAGGAACAGGCTGGTTAAACTCCAAAGTGGTAACAGCCAGAATCAGTAACAAAGCAGCCAGTCGTAAACTGACAGAAATGGTCAATTTTACACTGAAACTCAACCAGGTTTGTAAGGGAGACTGAGGCTTTTGACGCAACAGGAATTGTTGTGGTCCAAGGTGAAGGATTGGACAGCGTAGAGAGTTTTTTTTTACTCTGTATCTAACCCCGTGCTGCCCTGGAAGTGTTTGATGGGCCAGAGGAGGCTTTACTCTGTGCCGAAGCCCATGCTGTCCCTATCCTGGAAGTGTTTGCTGGAGACAGCGTAGAGGGGCTTTACTTTCTGTTTACTTTTAATTTTAAAGACTACAGGGTGCCTTATTTTCCATTCCAAAGAGTAGAGGGATCTTTACCTCACACAGTACCTTTCCAGGAGTGTTTGATGGGGACAGTGCATAGGGCGCTTTACTTTCAGTTTAATAGAGTGGAGGGAGATTTGCTCTGTATCTAACTCCGCTGTGTCCCTGTCCTGGGAGAGTTTGATGGGGATAGGGTAAAGAGAGTTTTACTCTGTATCTAACCCTGTATTATATCTGTCCTCAGACCCTTTGATGGGGACTGTGTAGAGGAAGATTTTGCAAATGTTGCTTTTATAATTGTATGAAATATGCTCTTGCATCTTAAGTTCCTATGTGCTGATTGTCTGATTGTTCTGTACTGGTGTGGTTCAGAGAGGTGGGAATATTTAAATTTGTGGTAGGTGCAGGCTGTTTAACAAGGTTTGTTCCTTCATGCAGGATACCAAAGATCATGAGAAGGCCAAATGCGTTTATTGGAAGGTAATAGATGGGGGAAGTTTTTGGTCCCCTGAGGGCTGCTTCCTGATTGGTTCCAGTGGAAGCTACATAACGTGCCAATGTAACCATCTGACGAGCTTTGCTATTTTAATGTCTCCGATTGACATTGAGGTAAAACAGCTTTCAAACTCTGGTCAAAGTGGGAAGTAAATCCAAAGAGGAAACAGAAAAGTGTACCAGTCAGAAAGCAGAGACTGATAGAATGAAACAGTTAGGAATCAGACACACAAGAATGAGATTAGATGAAGCTGGAGAGTCAGAATAACACCCAAGGGTGTCAGAGAGCAGGAAAGTGACTCCATTAATGATTATGAGTGATTTAGAGAGTGAGCCCACAGGCCCCTGAAACACCAAATAGAATATCCTTTATTGTCACATATATTCAAATGTAAAATACAGTGAGAAGTGTCAGCAAATGGCACCAAAATTGGTGGTGTAGTAGACAGTGAAGAAGGTTATCTTTGGGAACAAAAATAGAAGGTGCTGGAAAAGCTGAGCAGGTCTGGCAGCATCTGTGAAGAGAAATCAAAGTTAACGTTTCTGGTCCGGTGATCCTTCCTCAGAGCTGATGTCAGGAAAATGTTGGTTTATATGCAGAAGATAGGGTGTGCGAGTGGGTAAGGAATAAACGACATGTGGGGATAGAGCCCAAAGTGAGAAGAACAGTTGAACAGCTAAAGGAGTTGATAACAATCTGGCTAGGAATAGCTGTTAATGGGACTGATAATGGCTAACAACACATAGTGTTTAATGGCAGACTATGTGATAACAAGGCGTGGTGTGTGGGGTAGGGGGCTAGGAGATGGGAGAGTTCAGCCTAAAATTATTGAATTCAGTATTGAGTCGAGAGGGCTGCAGGGTCCCCAAGCCGAAAATGAGGTGTCTTGTTTCCAGCTTGCACTGAGCTTCGCTGGAACACTACAGCAAGCCTGAGTCAGAGATGTTGGCCAGGGAACAGGATGGTGTGTTAAAGAGGCTCTTTTTTTGCATGCAGAATGTAGATGTTCTCTGAAGCAGTCACCCAGTCTACGCTTTAGTTCCCCAATGTAGAGGAGACCACATTGTGAGCAGCGAATGCAATAGACTAGATTGTGAGAAGTGCAGGTAAAGTGCTGCTTCACTTGAAAGGTAGTTTGGGCCCTTGGATACTGAGGAGGGAGGAGGTAAATGGGAAAGTGTTACACTTTCGGCGATTGCAGTGGAAGGTGCCGTGCAGCTGTGGGGTGTGTTGAGATTGAAAGGGGAGTGGAGGAGGAGTGGACCAGAGTTTCCCAGAGGGAACAGTTCCTGCTGAAGGTGGACAAGGGACGGGAGTATTTGTCTGGTAGTGGCATCTTGTAGGATATGGCAGAAATGGCAGCTGATGACCTTCTGGATGTGGATGTCGGTGGGATGGAAGGTAAAGACAAGGGAACCCTATCACTGTTGCGGGAGAGAAGAGAGGGGTGAGGACGGAGGTGCAGGAGATGGGTTGGACCCAGTTGAAGACCCTGTCGACAGTGGTGCTGGGGAATCCTTGGTTAAGGAAGAATGTGGATATTTCACAGACTCCCTTGTCGAAGTTGGCCTCATCAGGACATGTGCGACGGAGACGGAGGAACTGAGAGAATGGAATGGGGTCTTTATAGGAAGCAGGGTGCGAGGATGTATAATCCAGGTAACTTTGGGAGTCAGTGGCTTTACAGTGGATACTTGTGGCCAGTTTGTCCCCAGAAATGGAAACGAAGATGTTGAGGAAGGGAAGGGAGGAGTCAGAGCTAGACCAGATGAAAGTGAGGGCAAGGTGTGAATTGTAAGCGAAATCAATGAATTTCTCCTATTCCAGATGAGAGAGGGAAGCAGTGCCGATGATATCATCGATATATCAGAGAAAGAGTTGTGGGTGGGATCCTGGTTAGGATTGGAACAAGGAATGTTCCACGTACCCCTCAAAGAGACAGGCTTAATTGGGGCCCTTGAACGTACCCAAGGCCACCGCTCTGACCTGAAGAAAATGAGAAGCATAGATTTCGAAGAAGGTTATCTCGGAGATTCGCAGCATTGTTTTCAGGGAGCGGAGTCAGTTGGAGGAGCACAGAGGGGTCAGCCAGACTATACTTTCAGAGAGTGACCACTGAAACCCAGAGTGACCCAGACTGTGAACTTAGAGAGTGACCACTCTATGACTTCAGAGTGACCCCAAAGACTGACACTGTAGTGATCTCGGAGACTCGAGAAAGTCACCCTAGGAGTGGCCACAGATTAACGCAGACAATTGCCCCAGTGAATGGATATGTTGAAAACGCAGGAGCTATATCAGGGAATGAACCCAGAGAGTGACCCAAGGAAATGACTTCTCGACTGCAAACAGAACAATGAAGCCAGTCAGAATACAGCAAGAAGCAGACAGGAAACAGGCGATGGAGGGCTATGAGAATATTGTCCCATCATTAACACAGCGTTACTGATAGTAAATAAATTAACACACAAGTATTAACCCATCAGTGATCACAGTGCAGCCTCTCTGACATTTTCAGGAAATATTCAGTGCTACACCTGGATCTGGGATCTCTGCTGTGTGACTCTCAGCAAGATATAATTGTACACCATATGGTATCAAGTGAAATTGGGGTCTCCATTTAGTAAAATAGTGTGACATTTTCAGGGACACAATAGATGAAGTACACAGAACATTGACATTACCAACCGCACGCAGATAGATGGGTCGTTCCATGGAACTGGGCTGAATTGTGTTTCCTCTTTCTGAAATAAATACAGAAGTTATAATTTTTATGGGGATAGAGTCAAACAGTACAGAAACAGACTCTTTGGTCCAATCCGTTCATGCTGACCAGGTTTCCCAAATTAAGCTTGTCCCATCTGCCTGCGTTTAGCCCATATCTTTCTAAACATTTCCTATTCTTGTACCTGTCCAAATGTTTTTTAAATGTTGTAACTGTACCTGCATCTACCACTTGCTGTGGCAGTTCATTCCACGTATGAACTTCTTTCTACATGAAAAAGTTGCCTAAGCACATAAATCAGACCTGACACTCCAAACGCATTTCTGAAGGAGTGTGACATTGTCTGGAGTGCCATCGTTCAGTTGTGAAATTAAACCAAGGACCTATCTGCTGTGTTGGGAGGATGGTAAAGATCACATGGAGTTATTTTTAAGGAAAGCAATGGAGTTGTCCCACACAATATCTATCCCAGAAGCAACATCCCTGGTCATTATTAGAATCAAGGATAATTAAAAGATAAGCAAAGTTGAAACAGGTTGTGGCACAGTGGTAGTAGCCCTATCCCTGAGCCAGGAGACTTAGGTTCAAATCTCGCCCACTCAGAGCTGTGTGATAACACCTCTGAACAGGTTGATTAAAATACTGTGGATGCTAGAGATCTGAAGTCGAAACAGCGATTACGAGAGAAACATAGTTAACATTTTAAGTCCGCTATAACTCCTCTTTCAGAACAGACCATCACTGTTTTACATGAGTGAAAGTTGCCAGACGACCATAGACTCATTTAAAAGAAATGGCTGGCAGTGACTTTAACCTGAGGATGCCATGCCCCAGGCAAGGATTGAGCTTAAGGAGGCAGGGTTTTCATGGTGATCTCAGCTGTATTGGCAGTGGTTAATGAGATATTTGATCAATTGGTTCTAATATTCAAAGTGTTGTGCATCTGGGGAAGGGTGCATTCAATGAGTAGATACTGGATGTAACTCAAGTAAAACCAAAAGACTGCGATGATGGAGATCTGAAACAAACACAGAGAATGCTGGAGAAACTCAGCAGGTCTGGCAGTATTTTTGGAGAGAGAAACAGTTAAAGTTTTGAATCTAGTATGACTCCTCCTTAGAACGGTAAATATAACACCATTATTCAAAACAGGAGGAACGCAGAAAGCAAGAAACCAAAAGCCAGTTAATTTAACATACGTCAGAGAGACGTTATTAGAAACTATTATAAAAGATGCTAGAGCAAAACTCAGAAATATTCAAGGTAATCGTGCAGAGTCAACATGGTTTTGTGAAAAGGAAATCATGCTTAACCAATTTATTGGAATTCTTTGAAGAAGTAACACATACTGTGGTTAAAGTGGCAGATGTAGTGAACTTAGATTTCCGGAAGGCATTTCATAAGGTGCTACATCAAAGATTATTGCGGCAAATGAACTTTCAAGGTGTAGGGGTTAATATATTGGTCTGGATAGAAGATTAACAGGAGTTAACATAAAATGGGTTAACAAGATGTCATGTGTGGTGTACTACAAGGATCAGTGTTAGCACCTCAATTTTTAACAATTTATATAAATGATTTGGATGAAAAGGTTGAAGATATGGGGTACTAAATTTGTTAATGGCACAAGACGATGTGGCGAAGGTGTAGGAGCTACGAACACATATAAATAGATTGAGTGAATTGACAAGGATCTTGCAAATGGAGTTTAATGTAGGAAGCTGTGAAATTGCCTGTTCTGTCAGGAAGAATTATAAAGAAGTATATTATTCAAATGGTGAGAGATTGTGTAGCTCCAAGATGTAAAGGGACTTGTATATCCATAGTACATGAATCACAAAAGGCTATTATGTAGCTACAGCTAGTATTTAGGAAAACTAATAGAATGTTATCATTCATTATGAGGGGAATTGAATACAACCGTAGGAAGTTATGTTTCAGTAATACGATGCACCGTTGAGACTACATCTAGAGTATTGTGGACAGTATGGGTCTCCTTATTTAATGAAGGAAGTAAATGTGTATGAATCAGTTCAGAGAAGGTTTACTCGGTGACATTCACTGGACTCGAAACATTGATTTTGTTTTTCACTCCGCAGATGCTGCCAGACCTGTTGAGTTTCTCCAGCCGTTTCTGTGTTTGTTTGTTTTAGATCTTCAGCATCCAGACAGAGGGTGGTGGTGGAGGGTTGATTTCAGACTGAAGGCCTGTGACCAGTGATTTGCTACAAGGATCGGTGCTGCGTCCAATGCTTTTTGTCATTTATATAAATGATTTGGATCTGAACATAAAAGGTATGGTTAGTAGTTTTGCAGATGGCAACCAAATTTAAGTTATAGTGGACAGCAAAGAATGTTACCTCAGAATACAACGACACCTTGATCAGGTGGGTTAAAGGGCTGAGCTGTGGTAGATGGAGATTAATTGTATAAATGTGAGGTGCTGCATTTTGGAAAGTCAAATCAGGGCAGGACTTATACATTTCATGGTAAGGTCCTGGGGAGTGTTGCTGAACAAAGAGATCTTGGCATGCAGGTTCATAGTTCCTTGAAAGTAGAGTCGTAGGTAGATAGGATAGTGAAGAAGACATTTGGTTCTCTTGCCTTTATGGGTCAGTGCATTGAGTACAGGAGCTGGGAGGGTCATGTTGTGGCTGTACAGGACATTGGTTAGGCCATTTTTGGAATACTGTGTGCAATTCTGGTCTCCCTGCTACAGGAACAATGTTGTGAAACTTGAAAGGATTCAAAAAATGTTTGCAAAGATGTTGCTGGGATTGGGGAGTTCAAGTTGTAAAGAGAGGCTGAATATACTGGGGTTATTTTCCTGGGAATGTCAGAGGCTGAGGGGTGACCCTGTAGAGGTTTATAAGATCATGAGGGGCATGGATAGGGTGAATAACCCAGGTCTTTTCCTTAGGTTGGGGAAGTCCAAAACGAGAGGGCATAGGTATGAGGTGAGAGAGGAAGCATTTAAAAGGTACTTAAGAGGCATCGTTTTCAAGCAGAGAGTGGTGCATGTACAGTATGAACTGCCAGAGGAAGTGGTGGAGGCTGGTACAATTACAACATTTAAATGGCATGTGGATGGGTACTTGAACAGGAAGGGTTTAGAGGGATATGGGCCAAATGGTGGCAAATGGGACCAGATTAATTTAGGATATCCGGTCAGCAAGGACATGTTGGACCAAAGGGTCTGTTTCCATTGCATGTTTCCAAGCCACTACCACTCGTCTCTCTGTCCCTCTAATGAGAGAGCAAACCTATGCTCTGGGTGGACTATGACGACTTAAGTACTTCATGTTTGTGGCCATGGGAGTGGATTCATTATCCAGAGGCCCAGGCTAATGTTCTGCTTTTGTGGTTTTAAATCCCACTGAGGCATCTTGTGGAATTTTGAATAGAATTAATTAAATCCGGAATTCAAAACTAGTCTTGGTGAAGGTGACCATAAAACCATCATCGATTGTTGGAAAAAGAAACTCATCTAGTTCACCAATGTCCTTTGGGGAAGGAAGTCTGCCATCTTACCCAGTCTGTGACTCCAGACTCAGAGTCAATTTGATTGACTCTTCACTGCCTCTCAAGGGCAATTATGGGTGGGCAACATTGGGTGAGCAACATAGGGTGGGCATGTTAGTGATGCCCACATCCCTGAGCAAAGCTGAGAAAGCAGGGAATTCAGGACAAACCTCTTTACGCGGAGAATGATTAAAAGATGGAACTCACTGCCATACAAAATGACTGAGGTGAATAGTTTGATGTATTTGCAAGAAAGCTAGATAAATAGATGAAGGAGAAGGGAACAGAAGGTTCTCATGTTGGTAGCATGAGATGTCAAGAGATAGGGGATAGGCTTGTATGGATTATAATCATCAGTATGGGCCCGATGGTCTGAATGACCTGTTTCTGTGCTGTACACCCAATGTAATTCTGTGAGAGCATCCAAACAGCTGAGCCCCAGCATATAATTCCCTCTTTGTCAATGCTGCAGGAAGGCTGGTCCTTGCTGCTGATCAGCACACTCGGGCTCACAATATCGCTGCTGTGCCTCGCCGCCTCCATCGTTGTGTTCACAAAGTGCCGCTCCATCCAAAAGGCCAGTATCATTGTGTACAAGCACCTGAGCATCAACCTCTTCCTGGCACAGCTCATCTTCCTGACAGGAATCCATGTGACAAACAAGGTGAGAAAGCCGGCCCGTGTACCACCTCTCTCAGACAGGCAACCAACCCCAGGCTCCTCATCCACGCCACAGGACCCTCGCCCTCTGCTTTCTCCCCGAGCTGTCCACTCAATCAAGCCTTTGTAGATATCAGGCCACCATCTTAGGTTTGGTCTCTTTCAATTCAGTCTCTAATCTTCAGCTTCATCAGTTCAAAACACTCCAGATCTTCCATCACTATATGCAGGCTGCTCCTTTATAATCTTGCCCAGATTGAACGAAAAAATTAACTTTATTTTGCCTGAGTGTCTAACCCAGGTTTTTATATGTCAATTATTTCTCAGATGAACCACTCTCCTGTCATTCGATCATAGGATATCACCACCCCTAGTTGCACTGGAGAAGGTGCTGGTGAGCTAGCTTCTGGAGCTGCTGCAATTCGTGTGGTGTAGGAACACACACACACACACACACACACACAACTGTTAGGGAGGATTTAGACTGAGCATTTTCCAAGTCAGGATGGAATGGGGCTCGGAGGGGACCTTGCAGGTGGTGGTGTTCCCTTATATCAGATGTGCTTATCCTTCTAGATGGTTACAGTCACAGTGTATTTCTCTTTGGTGATGAGAGTGCTCATCCACTGACCAGTCGCAGATTTCCGCCAGTCCTTCCTTATCAGGTGGAAGTGGGACCCATTTGAAGGAACAGAGAAGTACCCTGAGGATTGACTGATCAGTTGCCTCATCAGTTTTGGCACTGATCCTGTATGCCACAATGAATGGGGACCACAGAGGAGTCAATGGGAACTCAACGCCAGCTCATCCATCGTCTCTATATCCATTCCACAGTGACTTCAGAATTGATTCTGATGAGGTTCTGGAAGTGGACTCCAGCCCTAAGTCCTTAACAATGGCTGTATCCAGATCTCAGTCTGTATCCTACAGAAGTCTGGATGGGATTGTCATCATTGAGACATGCAATAAGATATGGAATGACACATTCAGCATCATAGAGATCTACACTGCAAGAAAGAAGCCTTTTGGCCCGTTGTATCTGCGCCAGTGAAAAACAACCACCTAACTATTCTAATCCCATTTTCCACCCCTTTACCCATAACCTTGTATGCCTTGGCATTACAAGTGCACATTTAAGTACTTGTTGAATGTTGTGAGGGTTTTTGCCTCTACCATCATTATAGGCAGTGGGTTTCAGATTCCCATCACTCTGTGGGTGAATACGTTTTTCCTCACATCTCCTCTAAATCTCCTGGTCCTTACTTTAAATCTATGCCTCATGGTCATTGATCCATCCCTCAAGGTGAAAATTTCTTTCCTGTCTGTGCTAGCTATGCCTTCATAAATTTAAACATCACAATCATGTCCCCTCTCAGTCTCCGCTACTTCAAGGAAAACAAGCCCAGTCTGTCTAATCTTTTTTCATAACTGCAACTCTCCACTTCAGGCAACATCCTGGCAAATCTCCCCTGCACCCTCTCCAGTGTTATCATATCCCTTCTATAATGTGGTTTCCGGAACTGTACACAATACTTTAGCTGTGGCCTAACTAAGTTTGTACAGTTCCAGCATAATCTCGCTGCTCGTAAACTCTGTGCCTCAACAACTAAAGGCAGTATCCCTTATGCTTTCTTAATTGCTCTTATTTACCTTTCCCGCTACCTTAAGGGACTAGTGAATTTGCTTACCAAGGTCTCTCTGATCCTTGGTGCTTCCTGGGGTCCTACAGTTCATCAAAAGCTTAAATGCATGGACCAACGACCTTATGAACAGTTTCTTCCCCACTGATATTAGACTTCTGAATGGACCTCTCAAATTTCAAGTCTAATGTTGATTTTGCTTTTTGTACACCTTCTTTACTGACGTAACTTTGTCGTCCTCGCTCTGTTCAATCACCCTATGATCTTTGTGTCTATGTATATCATGATCTGCCTGTACTGCATGCAAAACAAAACTTTTCACTGTATCTCAGGACATGTGACAACAGTAAATTAAATTAAAAAAAATTAAAATGTATTCCCTTGCTCTATTTCGCCTGCCCAAGTGCATCATCTCACATTTATGCAGATTGAATTCCATTTGCCACTGATCCATCCATCTGATCAGCCCATCTATATCCTTCTTTAATTTACGGCTCTTCTCCTCACTGTTTACTATTCTACAGGAGAGCACCTACTGCTCACCAATATAACTTTCCATTACTCCATCCTCCTCTGTCTACTGGCAATTTAATAGTAGGTCGTGACCCTGCTGAAAGTCCTATGATCTTTAAAGTCCACAGACTCTGCCCCATCATTATAATCGAAATTACACATCAAACCATGGAGTTAGAGATTTCACAAAACCCCCTATTTATTACCCTGGCTATGGATCAGAAAAAAAGTTTCTCTCTGTGTCTCTGCTCATCTTTGTGTGCCTGCTTGCAGCTGTGACTGTATTATATAGTTTTCTGTCTGTCTCTGCTTGTGTCTGTCTCTGCCAGTATCTACAATTGTCTGTATTTATATCTCTACCCATGTCTGTCTCTTTATCGCTGTGTCTCTCTGGTTGTACTATCTGTATGTTTATCTCTGTTGGTATTATCTATGTGTGCCTCTGTGTGTCTCTACCTGTGTGTCTCCTGTGGCTGTGTGTTTATCGCTTAGTGAGTTTGCCTGTATATCTGTCTATGTGATCTCTGTGTGTCTTTCCAGACATGTTTCTTTCTCTGTGTGTCTCTGTATCTGTGTGTTACGTCTGCCTTCACAGTGTTTGCCTTTGTGTTTACCGTGTTTGTGTGTCTGCTGTGTTTCTCTCTATCTGCCTTTGTCACTGTGTGTTTTTACTCACAGCTGAAGCCTAACCACTTATTCTGATCTTCCCTCCAGGTGGTTTGTGCCCTGGTTGCGGGGTGCCTCCATTACTTCTTTCTAACTGTCTTTGCCTGGATGTTCCTGGATGCTTTGCAGATCTTCATTGTGTGCAGACACCTCACAGTCACAAAGTTTACTCACACATATATCATCAGACGGAGGTACCTGTATCCTTCTGGCTACGCTGTCTCTGCGCTGATTGTAATTATATCAGCAGCAATCTATCCCTATGGCTATGGATCAGAAAAAAAGTGAGTAATTTTATGTTTATTTGACATCACAGAATCAACAGCACAGAACAAGGTAATTTGCTGTATCAAGGTACTGTCTATACTCTGAAGGGCTCCTTCAGAATCTTGCATGTTCCAATCTTTCATTCTTAATTTTTATTTTTCATGGGGTGTAGGCATTGCTGGCAATGCCAGCATTTATTGTCCATCCCTAATTGCCTAGAGGGCAGTTAAGAGTCAACCATGTTCCTGTGGATCTGGAGTCATGTGTAGATTAGACCGTGTGAGGATGACAGATTTTCTTCCCTAAAGGAGCATTAATGAATCAGGTGAGTTTTTACGACAATTGACAGCAGGTCACTACTGGACTAGCATTTTCTTTGAATACTTTTTTTAAAAAACATACTCAGCCTCATCATAGGATAACCCTCTCATCTCAGAAACCAATTCACAGAATCACAGAGTGATTGCAGTGCAGAAGGAGGCCATTCAGCACGTACTGCCTGCTCTGGCTCGTTTATCTAGTCCGGCTCTGTTACCTTATTCATTTCTGTTGTCTGATCCAGTTCTATTATCCAGTCCGTCTGTGTTATCTAGTCCAGCTCTGTTACCTTATCCATTTCTGTTATCTGATCCAGTTCTATTATCCAGTCCGTCTGCGTTATCTAGTCCGGCCCTGTTACCTTATCCATTTCTGTGATCTGATCCAGTTCTATTATCCAGTCCATCTGTGTTATCTAGTCCAGCTCTGTTACTTTGTCCATTTCTATAATCTGATCCAGTTCTATTATCCAGTCCGTCTGTGTTATCCAGTCCAGCTGTGCTATCCAGTCCAGCTCTCTTATCTCATCTGACTGTTTTATCTGTTCTGACTCTCTAATCTGGCTCTGTTATTTAGCCTGGCACTGTTATCTGATCCAGTTCCACTATTCTATCTGGTTCTGTTAGCTAGTCCGGCTCCATTATCAAGTCCGGTTTGGTTATCTAGTCCGGCTCTTTTACATACAGCCAGTCTCCTGCCTTTACCCTATAGCTGTTCACACCATTATTGACCATCAACAAATCATCCAATGCCCTGTTGTTTGCCTCAGTTGACCCTGTCCCCAGGATTGCAGCCTTCCCTATAGTGCAGAGTGTCACTGTATAAGCATGTTGTGTGCATGAGATGCTTTGTGAAATTATTTTTCCTCACATTACAAGGCTTCGCTTACACATCATCAGTTGCTGTGCTGCATCCTATAATCTTCCATAGACCTCTGTGTTAAGGAACTCAAGACCCATCTGTTCCAGACATGTGTAATAACATCTCTGAACAGGTTGATTATACATATTGGAAATATACATCCTTCCTTAGATAAGGAGATCAAAACTGCACAGGAGTGCTCCAGCTGTAGTTATGTCATAGGTTTGACTCGAAATTTTTGGAATTTACTGTTAGCCAGATTTTTGGGGGCTGCATTTTCAGTATCAAAAATCTCATTACCCCTCACTGTCTAGTGACCCCGTTGATAGGTGGGCCCTAACTTTCTGTCATAAATATAAAAAAAGTCGGCAGCCCCGACACATCTCTTTGATTTTATTTTCACTGACTCCAAATGAGAGACTGGAGAAGGTGTGGGGTAGGTCTCCCTGAAGTCCGAGGACTGGGATATCCTCTGAACCAATCTCATTAAAACATTTGAATCATTAATACTTGGTCATTGTTGTAACATTGTCGGCTGTTCCTACTTTATAATATTTTTGATCTTGTTGCCTTAACAAATATCTACAATGTCTGCTGAGGCCGGGTGAAAGAGATTAATATTTTAAGAACATAACCGAAAGTAACAATAAATAATGGGGACTGTATCCTGCCACCAAGCTGTAGTCAAGGGCAAGGCCGTGGTCATATCATGTGAAATTCTATCACTTCCTGAGATGATGTATACTGTGTTTCATTTTATATCATACAGTAAACCCCTCACATGCTACTATCTCGTGGGAGCTTGCTGTGCACAAACTAGTCTCTGTGTTTTCTACATGACAACAGTGACAACATTGCAAAGGTACTTCAATGGCTAGATGACATACAGTAATGAATTCTTTGGTTCTCACAGCTGCTGGCTGAGCCTAAAGCGGGGCTTTCGATGGAGTTTCCAAGGGCCAGTCTGCCTTCTGATTGTGGTACGTGTCTTTCTGATGTTTCCTTACCCCGTAACCTTGGTTCAGAAGAGAGAGAGAAAGACAGAGAGAGAGATCAGGCTATCAAGTAAAATTTACAGGCACAGGATGCAGAGACAAGAGGAGTTTTAGACAAAAGAAGATAGAAAAGGAGTCATAGGCAAAGCCACAGAGCAAGGAAGGTGTGAGAGAAACTAAAGTTCAAATCTTACCAAGGCTGTTGGGGGAACCTAAACTAAACCAATTAGTAAATCTGGAATAAAATCATTGTTTCAGTCATAACAATCACAAAACTGTTGTATTGTCCTGTTCACGAATGTCCATCAATGTGCAAAGCTGCCAACCTTACCTGGTCAGGCCTACACTTGACTCTAGGTACTGCTGATGATATTAACTCTTAACCACCGAGGCAACATACTTAGTTATAAAGGTAACCAGAGAGCTGCTCTCACATATCAGGAGAGATGACTGGTGCAGGTTTAATCTGAGGATGACCACATCTCAGGGGAGAGGAGAAAAGGTTGATAAGGCAGGACCTTCACAGTAACCTCAGCTGGTGTGGAAATTCAATTCACACTATTGGTGTTACTCTGTACCTCAATCCAGCTGTCCCCAACTGAGCTAAGTCACCCCAGCACACATTTAGTTGTGTCAAACAGAAAAAAAGCTCTTTCAGGGCAGCAATACAATGTTATCATTGTTGGTAGGGACACATTAAACCAAATGAAACAGGTTACCTATGTTAATTAAAGGATAATTGGACGAGAGCTTGACTGGGTGTAGGTATTTTAATCAACCTGTCTAGGCAAATTATGACACACCTGTGATGACATTCAACCAAATTCACTGTCTACTTTGGTGGTATTTGACCCAAGGCCCCAAGCCATTTTCTCCGGCTCTGGATTACCGACTGAGCGACAATGCCAGTATGCCACCACCTCCCCTTCTGGCTGGCTGTGTTACAGGGATGAATATAGCAATGTGGTTTGAATGTATCAGCCAAATTAAATCAGAAAGGTTTTTGGCTGGACTCTGTCTAAGCAAACATTGAACTCTCGTGTTCAACACACCACATGGACTGCAGCGGACCAAGAAGATAGCTCACCACTGCCTTCTTAGGGGAAATTCGGGATCAGCAACAAGTGCTGGCCAGGCCAGATGTGCCCACATCCCAAAAACTAACAACCAATAAGTAGAAGGAGAAAGATTGGACGACAAAGAACTGGGATGGTTAGACAGAGAGCATTCTGTGCACTGAGACTTTCGAAGACATCGTTCAGCCTTTGCTTCCCAAACTTTGTCTCTCTTCCTGTCCAGGTGAATGTGATGTTGTACGTCTGGACACTCTGCTTACTGAGACGTCATTTGTCCACACGTGACGTGAATGTGTCAAAGATTAAAGACACCACGTAAGTATCCAGCAGAAAATTCATGGCCCACTGCCTTCAGGTCACAGAGTGATTCACTCCCACCCAGTAGCAGTGGCTGAAATGAGATCACCCTGCAATGGTCCATTCTACCTTTCTCTTGAGAGTTCGATGGTGCAGGGCTGGGGTTAGACGCCAGTGCACACAGAGGGAGCGCTTCACTATCAGAGGTACCCTCTTTCAGAGGAAGCATCAAACTGAAACATCCCAGCGCACAATTACAACAAATCATTTCCCTCACATCCTAGTCAATAATTATCTCTCTGGTGCTAGCAGCAAATATAAATTATCACAATGCGAATGGTAGGAGCTTCCTGCATGCAAATTGGCTGCAACGTTTCCTATATCACAACATTGCCAACATTACAAATGTTTTTCACTGGCTGCTATGGCATTTAGGACCTCCTGAGGTAGTGAAAGGCAGTGTACAAATGGGTGCCTTTTTCTTAATTATGATGATGTGGATTAACATGAATGTTCTTTTATTTTGTGCCTTTTGTCAGGACCCTGACCCTTAAGGCAGCTGCACGGTTGTTTGTCCTGGGAATCACTTGGATCTTTGGAATATTTCATTTCAACGAGAGCACCAATTTCCTCTCCTACCTATTCACTATCATCAACACTCTCCAGGGCCTCTTCATTTTCATGGTCTACTGTATTTCCAATCGCCAGGTAAGACTGACTCATTTACAGGTGGAGCAACTGGAGACTCTCCAAACCCTGCTGTTGTCGAACAGGAAAGGATAGGTTTATCAGTGGAACTGGATGTGGGTCAGATATTAACTTTGTGGCAAAGTGATTGTCCAGTAACTCTCACTGCCAACAGTCTGATGAAGAGTTAACAGTAGTTAGCAACCTGGATCTATTTAATTTCAGTAAAAGACACAAAGGTCCAACATGTCATGTAGAATTAAATACAAAGTTCAGTGCACATAAAGATCATTTAACCCAGCTAGTCTGTACTGCTATTTATTTTCCATCAACCCTGTTCATCATAGATCATAGTCTCATAGAGACTTATAGCACAGAAGGAGCCATCCACCCCATCGTGTCCTCCCAGTCACAAACATTCTGACTACATTAATCCCATTTTCCAGCTCTTGTTGGCCCAATGCCATGGTGGCTACAGCAATGCAAGTGAATATTAAATACTGCTTCAATGTTACAAGAGTTTCTGACTCAACCACTCATTCAGGCAGTAAGTTCCGGACTCCCACCACCCTCTGGGCAAAAAACATTTCTCCTCAACTCTCCTGTTAGCCTGCTACTTCTTAACCTTAAATCTACACGCCCTGGTAATTGACCTCTCTACTAATGGGAAGAAGCACTTTCCTATCCACCTTATCCACGCCCCACATAATCTGATGCACCTCTATCAGGTTCCCTCTCAACCTTTGCTGCTCCAAGGAAAAGAAGCCCAGTATCTCCAGTCTTTCCTCAAAGCTCAGGTGAGGCAACATCGTTGTGCGTCTCCTCCCGTCCCTCTTTAGTGCAATCACATCCTTCCTACAATGTGAAAACCAGAATGACATGCAATACTCTCTTTCTGATCTAACCAGTGTTTTATACAGTTCCAACTGAACCTCCTTGATCTTGTATTCTGTCTTGGCTAATAAAAGCATGTATCCCACATGCCTTCTTAAACACCTTATTTACCTGCCCTGCTATATTCTGAGACCGGCGCTGACCCACAACAAGGTCTCTCTCATCTTCTGATGTTCTGAAGAAGAGTCAGGCTGGGCATTGAAACATTAACTCTGATTCTGTCTCCACAGATATTGCTGGAGCTGTTGAGTTTCTCCAACATTTTCTGTGTTTGTTCCCTTTGATTTTCAGCACTTTCCAGGATCCTACTATTTATAATCCCTTACCTTGTTAGCCCTCCCCCAGTGTTCTACCTCTCACGTTTCTGGGTTAAGTTCCTTTTGCCACTGCTCTGCCCAGCTGTCCAGTCCATTGATAGCCTCCTGCAGTTTACAGTTAGCCCCCTCATTACTTACCACGACACCAATTTCCACGTCATCTCCACAATTTTTTGGTCATGCCTCCTGCATTTAAGTCCAAATCAATACTGAACCAAAACAAGAGCCCTGTGGATCCTCACTGGAAACAGATTTCCAGTCATTGTAGTAAGATCATGTCTGCAATCTTGCAAGTCAACTTTAAAAGGCCTCATTAAAGATAGCTGTATACAACAGAAGAGAAGAATCTTGCAGAACTTTACACAGTCAGGTTCCAATCCCATGTGACCTAACATGACAATGACATAGCTCCTTGGGCACGTGCTCTGTAGGTAATTCACAAATAAAAGTACAATTCCCTTGACTCAACAGTCACCCTTCAACCTGCTCTATTCTGGGGAAACCAGACTCAAACTCATCAATATTTCCTGCTTAGCCCCACAGTTCTAATACCATCCTAGTCAATCTTCATCTTTGCCCCTTCACCATGGTTTGTGTGTTCTTTTGACACCATGGAGACCAAAAATATTCACAGCCGTGTGAGCTGGGTGCAACCAGGGTTTTCCACAGACTTAGCGCAACTTTTTGTGATTGACTTAATTATCCTCATTTTGTTGAAGGTGAGGGATGAAGTTCGGAAATGGTTCATCAAGACAAGCACACACTCAACCAGCAACACCTCAAATGTTCAGATGAGTTCTCTTGAGGTAAGAAGTGAGGCACCAAAAGGCAAGTGACATGCAATGATGTTGGCTCATCAGCAGTTGACAAACCTTCCAACTATGGAATACTTTAGGCAGGGCAGAAAGATGCCATGGACCCTAGGCACCTTATCCCACCAATACTATACCCGCCCCTCCCCACCCACCAATCCTATTCCACCGACTTATCTCTCTCAAAAAAAATCAGAATTAAAGGGAAAATGGAGAATGTGTAAAGTTTCCTGCTTTTCCCCACTGAATGGAGTGAATACATGTGCAATCAATATTTAATTAAATATCATATGTAAATTGACTTCAGCCAGAAACATAAGAGCAGACATTATTCTTATGATAAACATTAATACCAGAAGATAAAGTGTTTATTTAAAACATTTTAATCTGTGTTATAAAATCATCACAGTCTTTAACATGAGTATAAGAGTCTGCAGAAATAGGCTTCTCCATCTTCTGATCCTGGTCTGAATTCCACTTTCTCTCCTGTCCCCCATAATCCTTGCTCCTTTGTCCATCAAAAATCAGTCGAATCCAGCTTTGAAAGCATTCCATGGCCCAGCCTCCTCTGCCCCCTGTGGGGAGGGAATTTCAAGCAGCAATGACCATCTGAGAGAAAAAACTGCTTCTCATCTCTGTCTTGAATGGAAGACTTTTTTTCTGAATCTCTGCTGTCTCATTTTAGATTATCCCACGAGGGGAAACATCTTCACTGTGTTTACCCTGTCAACAGTCCCTCAGAACCTTATGTTTTAATGAGAGTACAAACATTGTCCTTTTCAACTCCAATTGTGCAGGTCCAATGTGCTCAATCCTTCCTCATAAGGCAGCCTTAAACTCTGAGAAACTAACATTCATCTTGCATCTGTATTCATCAAACAATATCAACAGTAACATGTATTGAGCTCATAAAATAACATTGCTTATGGCTGGAGTAATATTACTGTGTTATGTAAATGTGACACAAATGAGCTAAGTGGATCCCGTTTACTTGAAAATCTCTAATGAGTCTAATTTCTAGACTAAAATATAAAACAGAGGGTAATCCCAAGACATAGCCTGTGCCTTGAATGCTGCTGTACAGAAAGCCGGGGATCTATGATCATGTATTAACATCCCACTGTTTGGCTCATTTTGCATGGTGAACTCTTAAAGGGACATCATTCCCGAAGTGACAATGACATCATGTGTGTGGGAGCTCATCTGGTTATGCAATGTTGCGGGAGTGTTGGGGATAGGTTTGGGTTTGATCCCTCATTTGATCTTGCCTATGATAATGTGTGTTAGTGAATTGCAATTTGGACCAGCCCACCATCCCATCTCCACACCCCACTCACCCACCACAGGATGCTAGTGGGAAGCACTGACCTGTGGTCTTTTCAGGATGGCACCTTTGCAGAAACCTCAAATACCTCGGACTGTTTAATCCGAGTTCCCAGCCTTCTGTCTGAGCTCAGGATGTGTCTGTATTCATGGGGATATGTGCAGATCGATTACTGTGAGGTGAAGGTTGTCCACCTTCTCTTGTGGAATGATCAAGTGATGTCCATGCTCACATTCAGAATGGCATGCTTTCACTTTGCGTCCCAGTGCCCACAGCAGCATATCCTGGTTCCTCATGCCCCATTCTCAGAGATGGCATGGTGGGATTGAAACCCTTGTCCCTGGAAAATTTGGGTCTAATGGCATTCCCATGACACTAGTATCGCCTCCAAACAAGTTGGGACAGGAGTGAAGTCAAGATGGAGAGACAATGAAGTGCAACAAAGTACGAAAGAATGCTGCTAACCCTTTGCCTGATCCTGTCGAGTTAGGAACAAATTTGTGTGGGAACGCCACCGAATTCCTGTACAATCCCATCTCAAAACCAAACACTGCTCTTGGGACTCCACTGTTTCCTAAATGGGCAAGAGAAGGATGGGACCTGGAGGAAGTGGGGAGGGGTTGTCATGCGGTGCGGAGGGCAGAGGTGGAGAGGGTTGTGGGTGATTCCTGAAGATTGTATTTATCTAGCTCCCTCTCATTCTCAATTTTTTCCTTGATTTTCTTACACTCAGCCCCTCTCCCTCTGCTGCAGTGTAGACTCCACTCTTCTTATCTCCTGCTCCTAGACCAGCTTGGGAGGTCCCACATTTGACACGGTGACTGTTCCCTAAGTAAATGGGAGTGTTATCTTCCTCCACAAGGGTATTTATGCCTTACCACACCTCCTTCCTCTCCTTTTCAGTGATGGAATGGGCTACATGTTAATGCAAGATAAACCTCTTGCTCAGGAGTTAGAGAGAAGCATGGTTTGGTACAGAGGTCTTGGGCCCTTCATCTTCACATACCAACTGGGTGCCAACTTTTCCAACAGGCCTAGGCACATGTGCTTTGGTGCTCCCCTGCCAAAAACTGTCAGTGCCCACCCTACCTCTACTGCTGAGATGTCTCAAGGGGCTGATTGGCCAACCTGTGCTCCAACATCTTATGGTCTTCCATTGACCCTACAAACCCCAGCAGGCGTTATTGGGCACCATGTGCCTGTGCATCAGTCATCATTGCCACCCGAGGGGTTTCAGGATAATTGTGTCTCCGAATCGGACAGGGGCAAGTAATGAGAGATCCTCATTTATTTTCTCAACTAGACTAAGACAACATAGCTCTCCTGAGACTCAAGAGGTGACTGTGACAAGAGTGTCCACGGTTTGTCAGTCTGTCTGTCTTTGTCTGTGAATACAGCATGTGCATTGTTTAAAAAATAAGATTTCTGTTTTGTTGGCTTTTCAAGCTTTGCCAGACAAGCCTGTTTGTTTCATCACACAAGCTGGTGCTTTTTCTTTATTCTGTCATGGGACGTAGGCTTCACTGGTAAGGTCCCACAGACAGACACACACAGATGCATGCACACATGTAGTCATACAGGCATACGTATATACATTCTAAGGTTTTGGAGTAGATTTATAGCTCGGGTTGTGGGTGTTGAGGTTGGTTGGCTCGCCGAGCTGGTTTGTTGTTTCACAGACGTTTCGTTACCATGCTGGGTAACGTCCTCAGTGCAGCCTCCGATGAAGCGTCGGTATGTTTTCCCGCCTGGTTTTTAAACTCTGGAGTCCGTTGAGCTGGATTGCCTCACTTCCAGTTTTCCTTCGTAGTGGAGTGTATATTATTAATAAACACATTGAACTCGACCCCATATACACTGGGCGGGAAAACACACTGACGCTTCATCGGAGGCTGCACTGAGGATGTTACCCAGCATGGTAACGAAACGTTTGCAAAACAACAAACCAGCTCGGCAAGGCAACCAACCTCAATATGTATATACATAGATGATACCGACACACACACACACACACACACACACACACACACACACAGTCACATATGTAAAAAAAAACCACATACGCAGCCATCAGAGACATAGATATAACAGATACACACAGGACACCCATACGTACACATTGAAAGTATTGAGAATAATCCTCACGTTTCCCCCCTACCCTGGTTGATTCGGTGCAAATGGCAACTACATTTGGTTTTCTAACTTGCTTGCTTTAGCCCCATTGTCCCTTTGCAAGCTGAACGATGACAAGTTGTATTGTAGACATTGGTCTCACAACCTGCTTTCTGGATTTGTTTAACATCAAGCATGTTTTTCTAAGATTGATGTTTGAAATGGACATGTCAATTAACAGGATTTAAAATTATTGTGAAACTATGTTTGCAAAAGAACATGTTCTTGAAATTTTCTGGACTGTTTAATGGTTAATTGCAATTCTTCACCAATTGCATTTTAATAGAATAAACTTTTTTTTACTGTTTTTACTCTTTTAGGTGTATTGAGTAATATTTGTGACCAAATGAGTTTCACTTTATGCTACATATAGAGACAACATGAGACCTGGCTACAATGGAGATGATCGCCAATGTTCGCGTAAAATAGATTCTGTTTGCTGTCACACATAGTGACTTGTTTCTATAGACTGATGTTAGACCCAACCTGCAGTGAAATCATTGCCTTACTCATTGGTGTCAGTTCACTCTCTTTCTTATTCTCTGGTTTTGCAATTTGGTCTTGGAATGCCAATATAGGAACCTGAGTGAGAATATAGTTTGGGAAGATTGGAGGCAGCGTGGGAATTTGGTACAGAGGTAAAGAGGCGCTTTTTGTTTATCTTTTTTGACTCATAGTTTGTAGGGATTTGTTTGAACAGGATAAATTGAAGCCCAGTATCTGGGACCTTCCAACTATTAAAGGTTACTTTCAGATGGAAGGTAAATAGGGGAAAAACTTACAGGTTACAAACTAAAAGAGCAGTACGAAACTTTTAAACATCAAATTAACCACTAAGTACAAAGTAATTAAAATAGAGATGCTGGGCCAGGTGATGTGTTGTTAATGTACGATGTTTGTGTTGGTGGACCCCATTGTGGTTCATAGCAACCACATTTGTAGTAAGAGATAGTAGGAACTGCAGATGCTGGAGAATCTGAGATAACAAGGCGTAGAGCTGGATGAACACAGCAGGCCAAGCAGCATCAGAGGAGCAGGAAGGCTGACGTTTCGGGCCTAGACCCTTCTTCAGAAATGGGGGAGGGGAAGGGGGTTCTGAAATAAATAGGGAGAGGGGGGAGGCAGATAGAAGATGGATAGAGGAGAAGATAGGGGGAGAGGAGACAGACAGGTCAAAGAGGCGGGGATGGAGCCAGTAAAGGTGAGTGTAGGTGGGGAGGTAGAGAGGAGATAGGTCAGTCCAGGGAGGACGGACATGTCAAGGGGGCGGGATGAGGTTAGTAGATAGGGGGTGGGGGTGGGGCTTGAGGGGGGAGGAGGGGATAGGTGGGAGGAAGGACAGGCTAGCGAGGCGGGGAGGAGCTGGGCTGGTTTTGGGATGCGGTACGGGGAGGGGAGATTATGAAGCTTGTGAGGTCCACATTGATACCATTGGGCTGCAGGGTTCCCAAGCGGAATATGAGTTGCTGTTCCTGCAACCTTCGGGTAGCATCGTTGTGGCACTGCAGGAGGCCCAGGATGGACATATCGTCTGAGGAATGGGAGGGGGAGTTGAAATATTTCGCGACTGGGAGGTGCAGTTGTTTAGTGCGAACCGAGCGTAGGTGTTCTGCAAAGCGGTCCCCAAGCCTCTGCTTGGTTTTCCCGATGTAGAGGAGGCCCCAGCGGGAACAGCGGATGCAGTATACCACATTAGCAGATGTGCAGGTGAACAACTGCTTGATGTGGAAAGTCTTCTTGGGGCCTGGGATGGCGGTGAGGGAGGAGGTATGGGGGCAGGTGTAGCACTTCCTGCGGTTGCAGGGAAAAGTGCCGGGTGTGGTGGAGCTGGAGGGGAGTGTGGAGCGGACAAGGGAGTCATGGAGAGAGTGGTCCCTCCTGAAAGCAGATAAGGATGGGGAGGGATAAATGTCTTTGGTGGTGGGAAGCCAAGCATTCTATTTGGATATGATTAATCCTAGTCTTGGCATTGGATGAGTTTATTGAGCTGCTATAATGTTACAGAGTCACTGCTGTGGAACATTAGTTTCTCATCCTAGCACAATACTTGTTGCACATGGTGCAGACTGGTGTTCAACTTCGGAGATTTTCTTCTCACAAAATTGAATGACTCTTGTGTTATGTTTTACCAGTCAGTAAAATTCAGAGAAATGCTTTTGATATCATTAATGCTTCATAGCATGTGATTTGACAGTATAAACATCTCATACTTAGCTCAGATCATTTGAAGCATGACACTCCTCCGGAACCATTCTCCTCTGTTGTAATGAAATGGCATAACTTTGGCCCAGACACTTCTGTGACTGAGCAATGTAATGTTTGCGCATGATCATTAGTTGTAATAAATAAATGTTGGATTCTTCAGTACCACAGCATCCATGCCCAGCTTTTCTGCTGTGGGAGATAGCAAGATTGCCACATCAGGTAAAACAGTCACTTTAAAGGAAATTTACAGGACACAGGGGCGTTAGAGGTCAAACAAACGTTTAGACAGAAGCTTACAGCAGATGATCAGTACATGAAGGCGTTCAGGGAGTTTCGTGGTTATTTGGTATTTCAGATATTCACGTGTGTGAGACAGACCCATGTGGTCCAAGTGCAAAATGCATCAATGAGGTTGGCAGTTTCTGTTGCAACTGTAATGAAAAATTCATCTTAACCACTGGATAACAAACCTTTGCTCTAATAGGGGCAACTGTAGTGTTATTTGACAAATGAACTCCATTACAAAGCTAATAGGCCTCTAACTCTAAACTCTTCTGATTTTCTGAAATATAATTATCTTGGCGGTATTTCTGATTTTCCCAAGCTCAGGTTTTTCTAATTTGTCTTACACTTAAAGATTCAATTCTCAAAATTGAAGATTACTTTGAAATATATGAACAATAACTTTACTTTGCAAATTTGGCTACAATACATTCTATCTTTTATATCAAGTCATGCATACAGACTACAGACAAACAACACTAATTCCTCAGATATTCCCACAGTTACAGTTTACCAACCTGAATGTGATCCATTTCTCTCGACTTTTCATTTCTCCTTTAAGTGAAAAATTCGGCTTCAGTTATTGGCCGTGGTAAGTAGGTACAATAATTAAGAGCTCTGAAATCCACAGCTTCTAAAATGATTGATAGGGAATGTCAATCTTCAACACAGACATAATGGTCAGGTAAAAGTGAAGAAGCACCTAGAGACCTCAATGAGGAATTGCACCATGATGTTCTAGCACAGAAACAGACCATTTAGCCCATTCAATTTATCCTTCTTCTGATAACCCCTTGAAAGCCCTTGGAGAATCACGAATTAATGTCCTCAAGGAGCTCATGAGTATCATGAGTATGTTTTCCCTTGGTAACAGGCAATGGCCTGCCCAACTAGAAGTTATGACCTAAATCCTTTATAAAGCAGACCCCTATGGCGTTGTGGAATTGTGGACAATGTATATATTGGTTGCGGGTGATTTCATATACTTTTCAGTTATTTGAAAAGTCTTTTTGTCGTGTTCAACTCCAGGGCCCAGATCTTTGGGCACCTGGTGTGGAGGGGTCTCGGAAGATCGAAGGACCTACTTGTAGGACAGCTCCTGGGCCTGGCCAGGCTGGCTATAAACCAGTCTGGGCAGTGGGCTGTAGATGGGAGGGGGGGGGTCTTCTCAGCCGACTGTTTGCCCCTCTCCCGCGGTTACGTTCATGCCCAGTTGTCCTTGGAGAGGGAGCATGCAATGTCTACCAATACTCTCAATGCCTTTAGAGACAGAGATGGGCAACGCGGGGGATACAGTACTTTATTTCCCCCTCCAAGTCCATTTGATTTAGTCCCTACCCTCTCTCCCTGCCTCCCTCTCCCTTTTGATGGTTTGCATTGGTCATAATGAGCATTGACATGTAAATATTCAATTGGCGTTTTATTGGTGATGGTTTAAATTAAAAAAAACAGAGGAAGAAAAGGCATGGTGGTGGCAAAGTTGCTCAGTTTTGTGTGACAACACTTCTGTGTATAAAATAAAAAGATAAAGGAGACCCAGGAATAGACTCAATGTTATAATTTGTGTGTTAAACGGTTCATGTGAATATGTCAATAAAGTAGTCTACGTCGTCATTGGGAAGTGATGTAAGAGCATATGATGGGGAGAGGTGAAGTCTTGCCCTGTACATGTTGAATATTTGCTATGTTTTCAGAATAGGTAATGTTTGGCAACAGCCAGGGCTCCTGCAATTTTTATCAGGCCCTTACGCAACCTACTTTGGTTCTATAAAGGCCTGATAAAAAGATAAAGCAAACTCTGACACTGCTGTTTAACTCCACAAGAGGAACGTTGTCTGAGATCAATTTCCTCCAACTATTCCCACCCTTGATGTTTTAAATTCCCCTCCTCTTCACACATCTGTGTTCACGCTGTTAATGGATGCTGCTTCAACATTAATTGTTGAACTCATCTTCCACAGACCTACAATCTTCATCTAGCTGAAGCTGACAGAAGTTTCCTGTCCTCCCGCCATCACAAAATTGTACAGTGCAAAAGGAGCTATTCTGTCCATCAACTCTGCATCCCCTCAGCCCCTCTCTAATGAGCATCTCACTCACTGCCATTCTGCTTTCTCCATGTTAACCTACATATTATTCCTTTACAAATAAGCATCCAATTCCATTTGGAATGCCTCAATCAAACCTGCCACCACTACATCCCAGGCAGCAATTTCCAGACCTTAGCCATTCACTGTGCAAAAGACCTATTCCTCAATTCACTTTTGCTTCTTTTGTTAATTACTATGATCTTGCAGCCACTGTAAGTCCCGTGTTTGTACCCAGTAGAGTTTTCTTGTCTGGTGCCCAGTAATTCACTCCTGACCTCCTGTGGACAAATCAGCACCTTGCCTGTGGATGAAGACAATGGAATTCCCATTGCCATGTGGCATTTGGGTGGGTTTTATTTTAATGATGCCCTTATAGGGGTATGGTATGGATGAGTACACAAGGAGTTATGACTGCCTTTGTGGCATGAGGCAAACGTCCAGGAAGTAACAAACCCAATAAATGGAAACCATCTATCACTATTGACCATTTCTTATGTCAGGTCAACCTTCAAACAACTGTTAAAACCTGTCTAGTCTACTGATGTCTGCTGGAGCAGGACTTGAAGCAACAACCTCCTGACCTAGAGACAGGAAGGTTACCCTCTGAGCCACAGCTGATCACCATTGGGTCAATGAGCAGAGCCATTAAAAGGAGCAATGACAACCTTCAAATAAATGGGTCTTGAGAAATTACTTGTGTTCACTTGGATGGGAATGAAAGGTTTTTTTTCCTCCACAGGAAATCATTTCAAACTCAAGTGATATTTTAAGAAATTATTCCTTGTGGAAAAGGAACAACAGCTCTTTACACACTCCAGATTCCTGAAAACTATGGGAAATGCTGCCATTGTTGCCGGTCTGAATTTATCAGATCAGGGAAACAGAATGATATCAACTGAAAGTACCAGTAAGTTCAACAAGAGGTGTTATGTGGAATATACTTTCTTGAGTCAGCTGTGAGCATCACACAAGGAATCATATGACTGATCTTGAAATAACACCCAGTATCTAGTTTTGAAATATTAAGTAAGCTCATAATCCTTGGGATATCATCAGATATGTTTGTCAAGATGCAGATCCTTATGATCCTGAATTTAAAATGCTTCCAGTCCTTTTAGGATTATTTAGTAAAAACTCATGGCTCACTGAGATTAACCAACGAGGATCTTAGCATTAAAGACCAGGGTTCTCATTTGGTCCGTTCTATGGATCACCAGAGACTGCAATACATACACTTGCAACAGAAACACATTTTCATCAACTAGATTTGTTTCCTTAAGCATGATTTAATTGAGGTGTTAAAGATGGTTAAATAATTTGTTACAGAATGGGGAAAAAGAAGCTATGGCCTCTGATGTGACATTCCAGAGCATGGGAGCATGACCTTTCTGATCTCCTTGTGTAAGGGGCTGATAAAAATTGCAAGAGTCTTGATTGTTGCCAAACATTATCTATTCTTCAAACAGGATAAATATTAAATATGTACGGGGCAAGACTTCACGTCTCCCAGACATATGATCTTATGTCACTTCCAAATGATGACGTAGACTACCTCATTGACATACTCACATTAAACTTTTACCCCACAAACTATAACATACCCACCCCCCCAGATCCATAGTCTCCCTGCCAGGCACCCCATCACATAGATTAGCCAAGGATCTACAAAGGAGACTAAAGCACCTCGTCAGCAAGTCACCCCACTCAATCCACTCAGCCCAAAAGTTCCTCAATTCCATCACGGACATAAGAATGGATGACGACAAGACCATGGTATCATTTGATGTTACTGCCCTATTCACATCGATAGACATACCACTAGCAAGAGAAACGCTGACAACACTACTAAAACAAGAACAAGACCCTAGTGACACCATCTCCACAGACAACATGCTGAAGCTACTAGACCTATGCCTCACCGCCCACTTCACCTTTAACTGCCAAATATATGAACAGATCAATGGGAAACCCCTTGGATCACTTATCTCCAGACTAATAGCTGAAGTGGTGATGCAGAGACTTGAAAGTATGGCCCTTCCGCTAATCCAACCAAAACTATGGATACACTATGTGGACAACACCTCCCCCGTCATTATTAAATGGACCAAACTAGAGGAGACACACGAACTAATAAACAACACCCTCACCAGGATCAGATTCACCAGAGAAGAGGAGAAGAACAAACAGCTCCAATTCCTGGACATCATGATGGAACGCAGGACCAATGGGGAATTCCTAACAAAGGTACACAGGAAAACCACACACACTGACCAAGTACTGAATTTCAACAGCAACCACCCTAATACATACAAATGAAGTTGCGTGAGAACATTGTTTAAACGGGCAACAACACACTGCAGCAGCACAGAACGACGTGAAAAAGAAGAAGAATACCTCTTCCAAATATTCAAAGACAATGGATACCCGGAAAACTGGGTCAGAAGATGCCTATCACATGAACGACACCAGGAAGATACTACATGCCCGACACACTCATCACGCTACCTTACATCAGGAACATAGCTGAACTGACCACAAGACTCCTATGACCACTGGGCATCAGAGTAGCACACAAACCCACATCAACCCTTCACCCGGACCAAAGACCCACTACCCACTATGGACAGGACCAATGTCATACAAAGATTCCCTGCAAAGACTGCGACAAACATTACATTGAACAAACAGGGAGGAAATTAACCACAAGGGTGCATGAAAGTCAACTGGCAACAAAAAGACACGACCAATACTCACTCATCTCCATCCACATGGATAAGGAAAACCGCCGATTCGATTGGGACAACACCAGGATCCTGGGACAGGCAAAGCAGAGACAAGCACGGGAATTCCTAGAAGCCTGATACTCTGCTAAGAAAGCCATCAATAGACACATAGAGCTAGACCCCGTATACGCTCCATTGCGAAGGAAAACCGGAAGTGATGTAATCCAGCTCAACAGACACCAGAGCTTAAATGACAGGCGGGAAAACACAACAGCGCTTCATTGGAGGCTGTACTGATGATGTTACCCAGCAGGGTAACAAAAGGTCTAAGGAACAACAAATCAGCTCAGCGAGCCAACCAACCACAACATCCACAACCTGAGCTACAAATCTACTCTAAAACCTTGGAGACTATAACATTGAGTCTGGGCATTCATGGTTGATGTTCAGAAGCACTTCTTCAGACAAAAGCGTGATGGAATCTTCCCCAAGAGCTGTTGTGATAAGTTCAATTCAACCTTGCGGTTCTGAGATTGATAGATTTGTGTATGGATGGCAAATTAAGAGTTGCAGAGCCCAGATGGGTCAATGGAATTAAAATACAAATCAATCTATACTAGTGTTGATTTAAGGTTTGAGGGACTAAATGGCATCCTCATATTTCAATGCCCCATGCTCAGGTGTGGATTAAGCTCTGCTGTTCTGCCACATCCTCATCTAAGAAAATACCCTACTATTTAGGCATGGCCCGTCAATATTTCAATCATGAGTCCCATTGTATTTCCCTTATTCCTTGTTGAGATGTTGGAGTTGCTGGTATTTATTGACCGTGCATACCAGTTCAGCATCCACCATTTTGTTGTTGGATTGGAATCACATCCAGAACAGATCAGACACGGATGACAAGGACTTCACCTGGCTGTGCAGGGTTCCCTTACCCGGTTTTTGGTTCGGTTGATTCCGACTAGAAAGAGTAGCTCCACCAGGAAGAGATGCAGGCATGGCTGCATTCCTCTTTAGATCCTTCGAAAACGCAAAAATTCCAAAAACAGCAAGATACATGAGCAATATAGGGATCCAAAAAAATATAATTACAGTGAGGGCAAAAGGCTCTGGCTGTAATGGGAAGAAAAAATAAAGCACATTAAAAGACTTTGGTGCTGAGAAACTCTCAGTAACAATGCAAAATCCCTTTGGCTAAGCATTCAAAAACCTAATTGATCAACATACCAATCATAGTATCACACACAATAAAAATGTGGATATTGAGCAGGATAGAGGAGATCAGAGACCTTGGAGTGAATGTATGCACGTCCCTGAAGGTGGTAGAACAGGTAAATAAGATGGTAAAGAAGGTATACGGAATGCTTTGTCTCATTGGGAAGGTATTGAACACACAAGCAGGGATATAATGCTGGAACTATATAAACACTGGCTAACCCAGAGCTGGAGTTTTTGTTCAGTTCTGCTCACCACATTATTGGAATGATATAATTGCCGTCAAGAGAGTGGTCAGAGGAGATTTACAAGAACGTTGCCAGGTTTTTGAAATATTGCAGGTGTGATGAAAGACTGGATAGGTTAGGAGTGTTTTCCTTCAAACAGAGGAGATTGAAGTGTCACTTTAGGCAGATTGTGCGAAATGATGGGAGCTTGGATAGGGTGGACAATGAAGACTTGTTTTCCCTTGTGGAGAGGTCAGTTATGAAGGAACACAGATTTAAGGTGATCAGTAGAAGGAAAGAGGGTCCGCGAGGAAAAGCTTCTTCAACCGGAGGGAGGTCGGTGTTTGGACGTTGTTGTCCAGTTGATGGTTGAGGATGAAACCCTTAACTCATTTGAAAGGAATTTCAAGTGTAACACTGAAATATTTTCTATTTGTAGTTAAAAGGACACTTTTCACCTGGCTCCATTCAGTTTCCTGTTGCCTGATTTTATCTGAAGAACTGACTGTGAATGTCTGAGTCGATGATCAGTTTGTCTGCTCTCTGTTAAAGCACCTCATATCAAGTTGGATCAACTATGCAGCTAATTTAGTGATTTGTGTTTTCTTTATCCCCACTGTTCCCTCTACCCCTCTATTTCATTCCAACTCTTTCCAATAATTTCAAGGCCTTCTGTCATGATTAGGACTGGGACATTAAGGATGTCTCTCTCTCACATAAGTAAAAAAGTTCGGAGCAAAAACAAAGTTCCTGGAAAAGGTCAGAACTCAGAGGAAGGGTCACTGGACCGGAAACGTTAACTCTGATTTTTTCATCACAGTTGCTATCAGACCTGCTGAGCTTTTCCAGCAACTTTGTTTTTGCTCAAAATTTACCGCATCCACAGTTCTTTCGGATTTTATTTAAGTAAAAAAGTTTATTGGAAATTGTGAGAGTCGGACAATTGTCAGTCTTAGGAAAAGCCTTGTACAGCATTAAAAGGATACAGTAATTGCTGGAAAAGCTCAGCAGGTCGGGCAGCATCTGTGAAGGGAAAAACAGAGTTCTGAGGAAGGGTTACCGGACCCGAAACGTTAACTCTGTTTTTTCCTTCACAGATGCTGCCAGACCTGCCAAGCTTTTCCAGCAATTTCTGTTTTGTTTCCTGATTTACAGCATCCGCAGTTCTTTCATTTTTTTACTTAGTATTTAATTCACTGCCACATCTCTTCTAGGCATGCCCACCTTGAAGAAGTTCTGCTCCTTTCTCCAACGGGATTTCTGTTCCAATCTTTCTTCTTGCCCACTGACATTAATTTCACTGTCACTTCTGGTGTTTGACCAAGTATTTACTAAAACTCGTTTCCACAGCCATATCACATTCCTCAGTGACTGCCTCCAGCTCAGACTCACCCCACGTGATTCCAACTGAAGTTTCATCATTCATGTTTTGAATCCTCCCAGGATCACAGGTATCTCCGTGATGTTCAATGCTCAACAGACAGCTGCTCTCGCCGCATCCTGAGATCCACACTCAGTGCCACGAGGTGCCACATGCACACTCTTGACCTTTGTCTCCAACAGCATCGCAACACACTGGCTCAAGGTTGCACCACTCCGCAGTTCCACTTCATCCTCCGGCTCATTCGTCGTGCTAACAAGAAACTTTTCCTTTTCCTTTCAGGCATTAAGGCCCACAAGGTGTAAAGTTCTGAGGAAGGGTCACTGGACCCGAAACATTAACTCTGTTTATTCCTTCACAGATGCTGCCAGACCTGATGAGCTTTTCCAGCAATTTCTGTTTTGTTTCCTTAACAGAATACAGTACAGTCTAAAGGAGCGTTCTTTCACCAGTCCATGTCAAAAACCCAAGTCCTAAGCTTCATGACTACCTAACCCATGACAACTAAATAACCAGAGACTTTTTTGCAGGGCGGAAATGACTATTACGAGGGGGCATAATTTTAAGGTGAATGGAGGAAGGTATAAGGGAGATGTCAGAGGTAGGTTCTTTACACAGAGAGTGGTGGGTGTGTGGAATGTGCTGCTGGTGGTGGTAGTGGAATCAGATACATTAGGGCCATTTAAGCGACTCTTGGATAGGCACATGGATGATAGTAAAATGTAAGGTACGGAGGGCAGTTTGATCTTAGAGGAGGATAATAGGTTGGCACAACATCGTGGGCCAAAGGGCCTGTACTGTGCTGTACTGTTCTATGTTCTTAACTAAAGGTAGCATCAGTAATGACTGACCAAACCAGAACACAACAAAAGGCAGGGAACTTTCTTTACATCTGTTCACAAGATGTGGGCATTACTGGCTAGACCAGCATTCAGTCCCTTATTGTTGTTGAGAAGATGGTGATGAGCAGTTGTGGAGTCATAAAATCATACAGCATGGAAACAGACCCTTCAGTCCAACCAACCCATGCTGTCCATAATCCCAAACTAAACTAGTCCCACCTGCCTGCTCCTGACCCATATCCCTCCAGACGTTCCTATTCGTATGCTTATACAAATGTCTTTTAAACATTGTAATTGTGTCCACATCCACCACTTCCTCAGGAAGTTTTTTCCACACGCGAACCACCCTCTGTGTAAAAAAAAATGTACCTCGTATGTCTTCTTTAAAATCTCTCTTCTCTGATCTTAAAAATGTGCTCCAGTCTTGAAATCCCCTATCCTAGGTAAAGGACAACTACCATTAACTATTAGGGGTCTATAACCTCATTACTTTATAAATTTCCGTAACGTTGCCTTGCAACCTCCTATGCTCCAGTGAAAAAAGTCCCAGCCAATCCTGCTTTTCTTTCTGGATCAAACCATCCATACCTGGCAACAGCTACAGTTCATGAAGTATGGCTACATCTAAAGTTATATTACAGAGGGAATTCCAGGATGTTAGCCCAGCAACCCTGAAGGAGCGGTGATATATAATTCCAAGTCAGGATGTGAGTGGCTTGGAGAGGAACTTGGTGTTGGTGGTATTCCTGCTGCCCTTGTCCTTTGAGATGGCAGAGAGCATGGGTTTGAAAGGTGCTGTCGGAGGAACCTTGGTGAATGGAGTTTATAGAGGAAAGAATTAAGAGTGAGAAGGTGATGACTGTAAAGTAAATACTGTTACTGTCTTCATGATTGCTGCACTTAAAGAAGCAGCTGTCAGAGGTGATTCAACCTTCCTGTTTTAAACTTTAGTCTGTGTGTTTCACAGACTGCCGGGTGTGCTTCAGCTTGTTATAGTCTACAAATAAACATTTTTAGGGCTGAATTTAACCATATTTTAGCAAAATGACTTTTGTGTTGAGTTTCATGTTTTCTCTTTCTGTTTTCTGTTTTTCTGTTTCATGTTTTCTCTGCAAGGCCTAGAAAATTTTCTCACACTATGAACCTGATTTGCCTCATTAACTCCCTGTCACACCCTATGGCTCCCCTTTCATCCAATGTGAGCAGGATTGTCCCATTCACGGTCACTGGAAGGACCCCCCCGGAACATCCTGGAATATTTAAAAGCCTGTTGCACACCCGGTCAAGCATGGTCAGTCTGTAGCTGCACTCCCCTGTTCATGACATTTGCCACAGGTGTGGCAGACAAGGGGTAACTGGCTCCCTGCTTTGCAAACAGGGACTGGAGGTCCTGGTGGATGGACTGGAGCAGAAGAGGGACATCGTCCTCATACAGGAGAGCCAGAGGAGGCCATGACACCTGACCCTGCCAGCCTGGGCCAATGTTGCCACCCAGATCACTGCGGCCTCAGAATCTAGAGGAATGCCCAGGACTACAGGAGGAAGGTCAATGATCTTCTTCATTTCACCAGTGTAGGTGTCATCATCATCTCTCTGATACCTCAAATTCACTCTATCTCTGTTACCGCACCCACCTCCCAACAAGGCTCATGTTCTACTCTGACTGTTACCTGCAACATCTTCTCTCATTCACTCTCACTCACCCAATTCTCCCACACCACTGGGCCTGCAGGGCCAATGCACTGCTTATTCACTTGGCACACCTCACCCCCTTTCCCCCACCCTCTTTCCCCCACCTGCTCTCAGATAGCAGTTGTGTGACCCACTACCATCAGAATCAATCCCTCCCGTCTCTTATTCCAGCAGAAAACATGTTTCAATAGGGCAAAATGAACCAGGGTAGGTGGTGGAGAGGATCCGGACCATGACCGCCCCAAGCAGCTGAATGACCATGCCCAAGACCTTGGAATGATATCGGAGACAATCCTTGACTTACTGTGCCGGGAGCCCCTGAGTGATGGGGGTCTCCCTAAACTTCATTGAGCACCATTTGCCTTAGACACTGAGAGGTAGCTGTTTACTTGGATGCCACACAGTGTGTTTTCTGCAGACGCTGCTGACATATGGTGTAGCTGTGAGATTGATGTGGCACGGTGCCATCCAGCAACATGAGGACTGCCTTTGAGCTCTGGTTGAGGTGTCAAAACACAAAAAGGCAAAAGGCAAGGCAAACAATGCTGTGACCATCCGAGTAGGCACAATGTGGGTGAGCACTAAGAGCAAGTGAGCAGCTCTGAGATGCAGCCTGGTCCAGCCCACGAGCCGGTTGTAATGCAGAGCCCTTGCAGTAGCATTGCAGTGTTATTTGCCAGTGTGCTCCAAAATGCAGCATTACAGTGCAGAAGTGTACTGTAAGGGTACTGTAAGTGCATTGGAGATGTGCCATGATGATGTAGAGAGACTAGAACATGTTGAATGTTAAGATCAGAGGGTGTGGGATGTTTGTGGTTGCTGCCTATGGTGTGTGCCTGAGACATTGATGCCATGTGTCCAAGACAGAGCTTCAGAGAAGCAAGTGGTGAGCTGGAGTTACCAGGGACCTGTGCAGATTTTCACTTTAGGAATTCTCAGCATTGGTTTTTACCTGGAAGGTTGTAGAAAAGGAACCTGACTATTAATGAGACAAGATTAAATAATAATGAGGGTGATAATGAGTAACGTTTCCAGTTAATTGACCCCACGCTGCTCAATAGTGAGAATCTCAGCTCAAGGTCCAGAAGTATGTTGGAAAATACAAATTGTTGCTCCTGATATCAAGAAACACCTCACTCAACTTCTCACACAAATCTTCCAGATTTCTCACCATAGCCCATGTCATCCAGGGCCTGGGAAGATTCTGCACCTTTCTATTGGAATATGACAAGTACAGTTACTGCCCATTATAAACATGTACAAGGTATTGTTCAGATATAAATTGTTGCTGCCCGTATATAATAAGCTGTTAATATCTATACATAAGATGCACTGATTCTGTCTGATAAATAATCTGTTAATGTAAATGTGGGAGGTACTATCTAATTTCACAATAAATTTCCTGTTGCCATGTACAATGCAACTTCCTCCATTGCAGTGGCTACTCACGTGGATGATGTAAAGTGTGTGAAAATATTGAGGTTGGTGCTGAGATTCACTCAGTGTATGAGAGAGTATTGCTGAAGCATTTGCTCTGGTGGCTGGGAAGTCATGAGATTAGGAACATCGTGTCTAATCCTGGGTGAGTAAAAGGGATCAGATGGGGTAATCTGTCTAGGTGTTTTTATGTGAACTTACACTATAACAGAAACTGTATTGAGTGTGAAATTTAAATGGATGGAAGGAGTGGATGTCCAACCAGGAGTGCTGATGTGTTCTCAGCTCAGTTCTGTTCATTTACAGATCAGAGTGTGCATTTAGTGTTAGAAGTACAATGATGTCAGAAGTTTGGGGGTGATGATTTTACAAAGAACAAAAACAGTAAAGGACATTACAGCACATGAACAGCCCCTACAGCCCAGAAAGACTGTGTTGATACCTGATGCCTTTTAACTAAAATTTTTTTACCCCCATGCAGTCTGTGTCCCTGTATTCCCTGCCTGTTCTTGTATCTGCCAAGATGCCTCTTAAACGTTGCTTTTGTATCCGCCTCCACCACCTCCTCTGGCAGCGCATTGCAGGCACTTATCAATCTCTGTGTAAAAAACCTGCCTCTTATACATCACCTTTAAACTTTCCTCTGTTTACCTTAAACTTATGTCTCCCCATAATTGACATTTCTACCCTGGGAAAAAAGACTGATTATCAAATCTACCAATGCTTTTCATCATTTTATAAACTTCTATCAGATCATCCCTCATCCTTCAACATTCAAGTGAAAACAAAAAAAGTTTGTCCAATCTCTCCTAATAGCTAGTAACCTGCAAATCAGGCAACATCCTGGTAAACTTTTCATGTATCTTTTCTCCAAAGCCTCCACATCCTTCTGGTGTGGTGACCAGAACTGTACACCATATTCCCATTTGGAGCATAACTGCTAGCCTTGATTGGTTGGACTGAATGCCCTGTTTCTGTGCTGTGGATTCTGATGTAATTCAGTGAAATTTGAGCAAAACCTGCCCTGTGCAACACTAACAGGACAGCAAAGAATGCAAGCAGCAACAGTTAAATGGCACAAATGGCAACCTCTAATAGTAATGAGAGCTGAGGAAGTCACAAATCCGTTGTAGCCATTGCTGCAGATATAAAGTGGAATGGAGCACTGAAATACACCTCAGCTTTATGGAATTTATGTTGATCTCTTTAATTGTTTTCACCTCCATCTAAAACCAGAGAACTGGAGGTAAGGAGGCACATGACACTGTTCCTTTACATCAGAGAGCAGGGTGCGAAGTCAGCCCACATATACTGCCCTCTGTGTTCCAGCCCCTGTGTGTGAAATGAGTTTGGATAAACTAGATCCAAATCTCACCGTACATCTGAAATACATTACTGGCTGGCATGATGGATGTGACTGTGTCTTAGGCAGGTCCCTGCTCGCTTTTAACGGGAGTCTTGTCCACAGCCTGAATTGCCACTATTAATATTACATCGTCTGGCAACACAATGGGTGGGAGGTTGATATTTAAGGTATTAACCACTCACCTGACTCTTCCCTGCCCAATGGAGGGCTGGATTAAAATCGAGGCCTATTGGGTTTTATCAGCCAGGTCACTTGGTGGAATCAAATCTTGTAACTTGTGAAACTGACCTCATTATGCCTCTTAATTTGATATTTAGCTTCGGTAAAATGTCCACATGGAAGTTTCCAGATTGTTGTACAAAGCCAACTGGTTCCACAACGGCTCTCAGGGAAAGGGACAGGCCAACAGTGCCCAGTCTGGGCTGATGCACATGTATCAAACTCAGACATTGTGGTGGGACCTCAGTTGTCTTTCCAACCAAACCCAGATCCATCCTCACTACCTGCTGTTTGAAAAGTCGATGGACCTGTGGATGGGGAATGGGTGAAAGATTGGAGAAAGACCTTTTCAGGTCAGGAACAGAGGCAATTGAGGAACAAACTTCTTAAATGCTTCATCTTTTTTATCTCCTCGTGGCCTGCTTCATTTGGAGACTGTGCCCAGCTTGGTCTTGTTCGAGGAGTTCTTCTGTTCAAAAAAGTCATGGCCGTACAGGTAAGTACTAATCAAGGTCAGGACACTGAAGACAATGGTCATGTCTTTTCCCATCAATTTCTGCCCACACACATGCATCACATCCATTTACCACACTGACACCCACACCAATGCCCCACACCCATGCCCCACACCCAGGCCTCCCACACGTGCCCGACACCATTGCCTCACATACCCGACACCATTGCCTCACATACATGCCCCACATTCAATCCCCTCACCCATGACCATCGTCACCATGTACAATGGTGGCCTGTCTGCAAAAGCCATCTTTTTACATTTTAAATTGAAAGAAATGGCCTTTATCTGAAGTAGAATGGAATATAAAAGTAAGGGGTCCTGCAACAAATATGCAGGGTTTTAGAGAGAGCACATCTAGTGTTCTGCATGCAGGTTATTGAAGGAGTGATATATTTGGAATTGGAAGCGATTGGAAGAACATTCATGAGGCTGATTCCTGGGATGATGGCATTATCACATGAGGATTGGGTGGGCCTATACCCAGAGGAAGAGTGAAAGGTGGGGCGGAACCTGAGAAAGGTCTGGGCGAGATTGGCTGTGGTGAGCTGCGTGGCAGCATCTGGCCAGGAGTCTGGTGAGGCACATCTTGACATGGGGAGCATCTGCTATGTTTTTGCCAAGCTGTGAGGCAAGTTTCGCACTTGGGCTGAGTGGGTTGCTAATGAAGGGGGATTATAGCTTGTTAAATGTCTTGTTAATGGCATTACTCACCTCATCAATATTCAGCTTCCTATCTGATCAAATGCATCAAACAAGCTTGATGTCAGGATGCTCGATATAGAAATCAGAACGGAGACCTGGTGACTACAGCTCACCACTTACTGGACAACAGGCACCAATATCTTACTGGCCAAATTTACCTCATATTCATGCACATTGACATCCAACATGTGCCAACTTCGATGGACCCTTTGAACATCTCCAATCCACTTCTGCATTTGAACACTGTGCCAGCACAGAGCATTGTAATGCAGGAGCAAGGGCACTCAAGAGTGCTTAGGGACACACACCCAGCTCATGGATTGGACCAGGCAGTAAGTCCAGGTTGTTTGCTCACTGCCATAGTGCACACTCCACTACAAGACTTACCGAGATGCTCACAGCATCCCTGCCTTACATTACCTTGGCTTTTTGTGGTTTACCCACTCAGCCCCACATATAAGTATTACTTCTGAAAAACAGTTATATCAGACTTGAAATATTAATTTGGTTTCTCTCTCCACAGATGTTGCCAGAGTTTCTCTGGCACTTTCTGATTTTTTTTTCAAATTTCCAGCATCTGCAGTATTTTGCTCATATTACTTCTGCCTGGCCTTGCTATTTAGCACAGACTCAAAGGAATGAACCATGTCATGGTTATCAGCAGGTCACAGTCAAGCCATAGAAACACAGAGAACAGCAACAGGAGTTGGCCATTCGGCCCATCAAGCCTGTTTCACTACTTATTAAGATCATGGCTGACGATCCATGATCAGTAGCCTACCCGCTTTTCCTTCATATCCTTTGATCCTCTTTGCCCCAAGTGCTATATCCAGCTTGTTTTTGAAGCACACAATGGTTTGGCCTTGACAGCTTTCTGTGGTAGCGAATTCCACAGACCCACCACTCTGTGGGTAAAGAGATTTCTGCTCATCTCAGTCCTAAATGGTTTACCCCATATCCTTAAACAGTGATTTTGGACTGTCCCTCCATTGGGAACATCCTCCCTGTATCTACCCTGTCTAGTTCTGTTACCATTTTATATGAATGAGGTGCCCCCTTCATTCTTCTGAACTCCAGCGATTATAATCCTAACTGATTTAATCTCTCCTCATGTATCATTCCCACCATCGCAGGAATCAGCTCACTGCACTGCCTCCATGGCCAGAACATCCATCTTCAGATAAGGAGACCAAAACTGCACAGAAACAATCATGGGCAAAAGACTTTGTTCAGAAGTTCCTGCACACATATCCCCTAATTTTCTTAAAGGCTGCATGGTTCTCCAAGGCCTGTGCACAGAAGCCAGTAGGATGATCTGCCATGATCATATTGAATGACAGAGCATACTCAAAGGGCCGAATGGCCTACTCCTGCTCCTATCCACTATGTTTCTATATTCAAGGTGTATGAGATGAAATTTTGATTGACTAAAGAGTTTAAGGTTATGAGGTACTGACAGGAAAGTGGAGTAAAGGCAGTGTCAGTTATTGAATGGTGGAGCAGTGTTGAGGGGCTGAGTAGCCTGCACTTGTTCCTGTATCTTAGGTTCTAATTAGAGCAAAGTAGTAATGCAGCCATTAACAAACATCACTGTTTACACTGATATCAATGAGTATAAATCGCCACCTTGTGATCCATCCACAACATGTCACAACTTAACAAGGAGGTCTGAGTGTTTCTGTGGTACAGGGCTTATAACCATTCGTGGGAGTTCTGGCAAAGCAACAACTTGTAAAGGTAAGGACGATAATCTCTTGTTTGTGATAAGGTTGTTGGTTCACTAGGGTGGTCCTTGAATCCAAAGACATTAGAGACTAATGTCCAAGTAAAATCCAATAGAAAACCCGAAGGGATAATAAAGAAAACAAATAGTACAGTGGTGGAAGAGGCCCTTTGGCCCACCAAGACACATGATGCCTTTCTAAACAAAAAACATTTTGCCTCTACTTGGATCTGTATCCCTCTATTCCGTGCCCATTCATATAACTGTCAAGGTGCCTCATAAACATTACTATTGTATCCACCTCCATCACCTCCTGTTGCAGTGTAATCCAGGCATTTGCCACCCTCTGTGTATAAAAGAGTTGGATCTTGCATCTCCTTTAAACATTCCCCCTTTTACCTGACATCTTATCCTCTAGTAATTAACAATTGTAGCCTGGGAGAAAGACTCCAATTATCCATTCTATTCATGCCTCGTGGTTTTCTTGATATATTCTAACAACCTTAAGGGCAGAAGGAAACAAAATGTTGTTGGACCTGGTGGGCAATGGCGCAAGTGAATCCCAGATAATGTCCACAACCTGCATACAAGGAAGTACAATTTAACTAAAGCCTACAGACTACAATTTACCCTCCGAGCTGTACACCATCCTGATTTGGAAAATTATTGCCGTTCCTTCAGTGTTGCTGGGTCAGAATCCAGCTTAGGTCGGTGTCAGTTTCAAACCTGAAGGACGTATATATTTAATCGTTATTCAGAAATCCACTGAAGAGTTGAGGAGGAACAGTGTTAGCCAAAGCATTGTTAAAGTGTGGAACTTGCTACAGCATAAAAAGTTGAGCATCGATGCATGAGGTAGATGCAGTGAGTCAGTTAGAGAAAGCTGTTAGGTGGAGCCTCAAGACCACCATCCATCTAATGGACCAAATGGCCATTTTCCATGCTGCAAATTCTGTGTAATGTAGATTATTAACACCAATTTACCAGGCTTTATTCAAGTGGGAGCCTGTATAGTCCATGTTTGTTCAGTCGAGCTCTGAAGCAGTTGCTGTGACCTCTTTCCCTCTTCACTTCAGATGTGGACGAGTGTGAGGATGAAGATGTGTGTGGCAAGAATGCTACCTGTCATAACTCCTTTGGGAGTTACCACCGTATCTGTCGGGCAGGATTTCAGCCAGTTCCAGAACAGACAGGAAAGACCAGCACAGGTAAAGGTAACGATTAATGAACAGAGCTACATAGAAATGATTATTGGCACTGGCGGTTTGGGTGGGCTTGAGAGTGTGTGTGTGTGTGTGTGTGTGTGTGTGTGTGTGCATAATTAGTTCGGGCCCATTTCCAGACCTAGACTCATGATGCCCAGGTAGCTTCTTGATGGACCATAGATGCCTAAGGCCTAGGAAATTGGGCCTGAGGCTTTATCTTTGAGGCCTCTCCTGAGGGCTTTTGGGTGACTGGCAATTACAATGAGGTCAGTTCCAGGGAAGAGAGGGTCAGAACAGGCAATGGTAGCTATCAGAAAGCTTGTGGAGCTGAAATTAATTAAATTAGTCTTCAGTTGCTGTTTGCCAAGAATCACAAGTCTGACCCAATGAAGCAAATGTTAGTTACAGGGTCTTCCAACAGGTGTTAAGTCCCTCTTTGAAAGAAGAGGGCTTAATGGATGCCTAGCAACTAATTTTCATTGATCTATAATTTAGACTAAACTCTAAGCAGACTCATTAGTATCGTGTCTGTCAGTTTGGCTGAGTTATTACCACACTGGGTCAGAAGGGTGTTGGTATGAAATGCCACGCCAGGATTTGAGAGTGTAATCTAAACTGATTCCCCACCACCACAATTTGCGTCACACAAAGACAGAGGGACTAAAGAAGGGTTAAGCATGCTTGCCTCCGTTGCTCAGTCCTTTAAGTGTAGGAGTTGGGACGTCATGTACAGGACATTAGTGAGGCTTTGTCTGAGGTACTGTGTCCAGTTTTTGTCGCCCTGTCATGGGAAGGATATTATTAAGCAGGAGAGAGTTCAGAAGAGATTTAGCAGGATGTTGCCAGATACAGAAGGATTGAGTTATAAGGAGAGGCGGGGACTTTTTTTACTGGAGCATAAGAAGTTGAGAGGTGACCTTATTGCAGTTATAAAATCATGAGGGGTATAGATAAGGTTAATGGTAGGTAACATTTCCATGGGATGGGGGATTTCAAGACGAGGGGGCACGCTTTTATGATGAGAGAAGATAGGAGTAAAAAAGACATGACAGGCAAATTTTTATACAGAGGGTGGTTTGCATGTGGAATGAACATCCTCAGGATGTTGTGGATGTGGGCACAATTACAATGTTTAAAAGACACTCAGATAAGTACATGAATAGGAACAGTTTGGAGGGAAATGGGCCAGGAACAGGTACGTGGGACTGGTTTAGTTTGGGATTATGTTCAGCAATGACAGGTTGGACCAAAAGGTCTGTCTATGAGATGCCAAAACTGGGCCCCATCTGCCCAGTCACGTGGTCATCAGAAATCCGTACTAGGAAGATGGCAGGGTTTTGAACTGGGCACGAATATTGAAAGATCTTTTAACTACTCTAATTTTTACAGTGCAACCTCTCAACTGTTCCAACCCAGAAAAGCCAAACAATTCCACCCTCACACAGTGTGGTGGGAAGCATTCACAAACCCTCGAACAGGTATGTGACCCATATTGTTCTATTCCCAAACTGACTCATTGAAACGGTCCTGATGATTAATGGGGTTCACTTCTTTGTGCCTGCAATTTTTGATTTAACATGAACATGGATTTGAAATGGCTACAGGATGATTATAATGGTCACAGGTAATGATTGCAGATTTAAAAGGCTGAATGAAAGAAAACAATGTAAAAATTGGCAGCTACTTTCCTGGCAAACTAGCACTTCACTTTTATCTGCATCAGAATGTTTAAATGGGACCTTCCAAATGGGATCTTGTTTGGCAATGTCTAAGGTACCTTAGACATTGCCAAACAAGATCCCATTTGGAAGCTTTTCCCCCTGCTCTGATAAGAACAACTCAATAACTGAAAATTTATCCTCTTTAGGTTTGCTTCCACAATCTGGCCGCTCACTTCATTAGTTGGAAATGAGCTTGGGAAGCCAGTCTGTCCCCAGTAGGTCCAAATGTTCTTGACCATAGGCTCGATTGTCAAGTGAGATGTTAAACGCAGATCCCATGTGCCTTCATGGGGAGAACCAAGATCACAGTGGCACTCATGTGCAGAAAGCATAAGGGAGCTTCCAGTAATGTCCAAGTCAAGATTTGATCCTCTATACAAAACATTAAATAGTTTATCATTATATAATCACTTGGCATTGCTGTTCATGGGAACTTCCTGTGTGAAAACTGGGGTTCACCTTTCCCTGCCTTACAACTGTGACAAAATCAACATCATGAACAAAACAGCTACACTCCAGAGGTGAGAGCAGAGTGACTGCCCTTGGCATAAAGTCGACATTTGACCAAGTTTGACTTCAAGGAGATCTAGCAAAACTAGACTCCTTCACAATCAGGGGAAACTGTCTGCTGGTTGGAGTTGTAGCTGGCACAAAGGAAGATGGTTGTGGTTGTTGGAGGTCCGTCATCCCAGCAGCAAGAGATCTCTGTGGGGCTTCGTCAGGATTGTGTCCTAAGCCCAACCATCTTCAGCTGCTTCATCAGTGAACATCCCACCTTCGTAAGTGAGGATGTTCACACAATGTTCACCGCCATTCACCACTCTTCAGTTACTGAACCAATCTGTGTCTATCTGCAGCAAGACCTGGACATCATTCAGGCTTGTTTTGATTAAGTGGCAAGTTGTATTCACAGTACACAAGTGCCAGGCAATGAATATCTCCAACAAGAGAAAGCCTGAACATGACATTCAATGACCTGGGGGTTACCATTGACTAGAAATTGAATTGGACCAGTTATATAAGTACAGGTGCTACCAAAACCGGTCAATCCTGCAGTGCAGAACTCATCTTCTGACTCTCCAAAACCTGTAGACTATCTACAAAACAGAAGTCAGATGTGTGGTGGAATACACTTCACTTGCCTGGATGAGTGTCGCTCCAACAGCACTCAAGAAGCTGGTTACCATTCAGGATAAAGCAGCCTACGTGATTAGATCCATCCACCATCTTCAACATTCTCTCCCTCCACCAGTGACGCACAGTGGGAGTACAGGATCCTATTAACAAGATGCACTGCAGCAACTCACCAAGACTCCCATGGCAGCACCTGGAAAAATTGTCACCTCTAGGACAAGGGCAGCTGCTGCCTGAGAACATCAGCAATCACCAGGCCACACACCATCCTGACTTGGAATTATATCACCGTTCCCTTGCTGTAACTGATTCCAAATCCTGGAACTCCCCACACCCCTCCCCCATGAAGAGCACTCCAGGTGCCCCCTACACAAGATGGACAGCAAGAATTCAAGAAGGAAGTTCACCATCACCTTCGAGAGGGCAATTAGGTATGGGCAACGATTAATAAATACTGTCCTAACCAATCACACCCATTTCCCATGAACAGATACATTTAAAAAAACAATCAGTTGTAAAGCATTTTTATCATGTCAGAAAGGAATGAGTGGTGCGATATAATTTTCAGTCATTGTTCCTTTCTTCAGGAGAAACATCCCACGTCAACGACATTCCCTAATACTGATGCTGTGAACTCCAGTGGGATAGAACCAGATGTCACTGTCTGGTACAATCCCAGTGTCACCACGAGCGACACCAGCAATGTCATGTTCCTTATTTCCAGACGATACAGAGTTGATTCTCCAGGCTTTTGCTCTTGGGACTGTTGCTTTTGTGGATTTTCCAGGTTGACTTGTCCAGTGATGGTTGTCAATGAGAAGGGGTGCTTTTTAACTATTGTCTTGTTTCACTGTCTAGCCAAACTCTTGGGAAGTGGGTCTTGCTTCGCAATAGAATCAGCTCGCCAATTACTTAACAAAGTCTGTCAGAATTTCAGCGTCACAGACGATATCCAGGTAAGGAATTATAGGCCCAGTGTTTTTATTTACTCCAAAAGTGACATGGTTCTGGTGCAGAGTGTTCTACTCTGCAAAGCCAGTCAGTGAAGAATGATACCAGAGCCAATCTTACCATAGACCTACATTTATTTACAGAGTGAAACAGTAGAAGCACGTGCCTCCAAACTCAACCATCTAAAGTTTCAGTGAATGTCTGTTTATTTTAAAATTTTAATTTTTTTTAATTGACCTACTTTTCTACTCAACCTGTTCCGGGATGTGACTACATACCTCTGGAGCAGGTAGGACTTGAGCCCAGGTCTCTCAGTCTTCGGGGGAGGGGGTATTACAGGCACTACCACTGCACCGCAAGAGAGCCTTTGAATGTTTCTTGGTCTGGCCTCGATTGTGACCCCAGTTAATGTCTTCCATCAGCACATAACACATTTGGTAAACATTTATCAGAAAGGACTAGATTTTGGCAGAGTAATCTAATACACCGGATTTACATGTGCATTAAAATATGGATATCCTGAGCTAAAACCCCACCTCTCTGTTTGTACTGGGATTGCAGCTTACATAAATTTAAGCCTGTAGCAAGCAGGGGTGAGTTATTTGCTTGACCTGTCATCCAAATGGTTTACTTGGGATTCTGCAAACTTCATTACAAGGAGGTCATTTTTTTCCCTATAGTCATCTGATGATAGACAATGGATGTTCCCATATATCAATGTAACCTTTATATTAGAGGAAAAACTTGAGCAGGACTAAGAGGAATTGGGAGAGATGTCACTATTTCTGCAGCCTCCATCCCCCCAACCCTCCAAGGTGTTTGTGTTCCTCAGATTCTAGCCTCATATGCATTTCTGAGTTCAATGGCTCCATCATCACCTTTCGCTGCCAGGGTCCCAAGCTCTGGAATACCATATACATCAGCTTTTCTACCTTTCATCATTTCCATTAGGTCATAAAAATGTAGAAACAGGAGAGAGCCATTCAGCCCATTGGACCTCTTCCATCGTTCAATAAGAGCAGGGACGATTTAGTTTTAGCCATAACATCACTTCCTGCCTGAATCCCAAAACTTTGTCTTCTCTGTCGCTCAAAAATCGAACTTAGCCATCAGGATGTTCAGTGGCCCAACCTCTACTGCTCTCTGTGATGCAGATTTCTGAAGATGAATAACTCTCTGACAGAAACAGTCCCCCCTTGTCATTGTCTGAAATAGAAACCCCTTATTGTGGAACTGTGCTCCTTAGTTCTAGAATCCCCTGTGAGGGAAAGTATTCTCCGAGCATCCACCCTGTAAAGCCCTTTGAGAATGTAATATGTTACAATAAGACTCCCTCTCGTTCTTCTAAACTCCAATGAGTCTAAGCCCAAATGTGCTTAACCTTTCCTCATAAGGCAACCACTTTCTCCCAGGAATCAACTGAATGAACGTTCCTTGAACTACTTCTGATGCCAGTAATATGGCTTTCATGAAAATTTAATTTAGGTAGTGCTGAGATGCAGTCACACAGATGGCCATATAACTGTCGCAAGACTTTTCAGTTTTCAGTCTTCACCCTTTTTAATGTTAAGACTAACGCTGTATTTGCCCTGTTAATTGCTTGCTGAATCTTCTTGCTGTTGTAACATGAGATTTGAACACACAGAAGGTCCAAAGATTCTGAAACATTAATTCTTTATTTCATTGACATTAAGTTATACCAAAAGTCAAGAGAAATTAAAATTAAATGAGGAAGTATTTACATGGAATGAAGCCTATGGTTTACTTTGAGTTGAGAAATCCCTTGTCTGTCTGCTCCTTCCTGAAATAATTAACCGAAGGCTGGTATCCCATCACCAAGTCACCCTTTATTCACACGAGCTTAGAGCATGACATTGACACAGCTCGCTCAGGTCCAGCTCTCAGAGTAAGCAGAGCCCATGGCACTCCTGTTTATGTCTGTCAGCCAGGTGTCCCTCATTGGACCAAATAAACAGCCCCAACAGGGGATTTATATTCTGTGAGATCTGCCTGGCTGACATCGTTCTAATCACTACACTTCCCCTTTCGCCTCCTTCCTCCAAAGCGACTTTTTTATTCCAGAGCGGGTTTGTTCGACTACCCTGTGCCAACTTTCTCCATGGCCTGCAGCTGGAGGCACAATTTCTCGAGCTGCCCTGCTGAGTGCCCTCTCGGCATTGCCACCTGCTGCTGGAGGTTCCATTATGGTAACTTTTGTGATTCATGTACAAGAGGATTCGGATTGCTCTACACTGCAGCACTCTGTGATGTTTTTCTATTTAACTGATATTCTGATTTTTTATTCTTTCTGCCAAAGTGGACAACCTCATGTTTGACCATATTATTCTCCATCTGCCTTGTCCTATCTGTATTCCTTTGCAGACTCTTTTCATCCTCTTCGACTTGCTTTCCTTTGTGTTATTTTTTATTCTTTCATGGAGAGTGAGCGTTGTTGACGAGACCAGTAATTGTCACCATTCCTCAATTTTGTTTAAACTGAGGCCATTTCGGAGGCGGTACAGACTTGAAGGCCTGAAAGTTGTTTTCCATACTGTTTGATTCAGGGAGCAATTAAGGGTCAACCACATGGTTGTGAGCCTGGAGTCACATGTAGGCCAAACTGGGTGAAGATGGTAGGCCTCCTTCCCTAAAGGGCATTAATGAACTTGCCTGGTCTTCACAACAATCGGGATCATTTCATGGTATCTTTGTGTCACAAGCCATTTTGGATACAATGTATTTGGTTCCCCACTTTAAAACATACCTTAAAACCTATCTTTTCGATCAAGCTTTAAGTCATCATGTGACTATTGTGACCTAGTGTCATACTTCTATAATACTCCTGTTGTGATGGTCTACGTGCTTTGGGGAAAGAAGCCAATATTTTATGTTAGGTGATGGCCCTTAATGAATTCCCAACTTCTGAAGGGAGACTGGATCTTCCAATCTGAATATGGGTTTGATATCCAATGAGATGTTCTTATCTGATCAGTGTGTAGCATCCCATCATTGTGTAGCTTGCAGGGGCCCATAACACCTCCCTGCAATAGTGGATTAACCAATGCGTGAAGCTGGTGTAAAGATGACCATAGTAAAGGTAGGAGTGTTCAAATCACAGACTGTAAATTGAGCAGGATCTGAGTGATGTGTGCCAGCGGTAAAACAGTACAGGTTACATGTGATTGCAGACCCACAGCAATGGGATTGAGGCTGAGCTCCATTCTGGAATTGACTTGGGAAGCCACTCAGTTCAAAGGCAGCAAATGTTAGTAATTTGCAATGAGGACAAGGCAGGAGATTGGCACCTGGGCACAGAACCAGTGCAGGCACAATGGGCTGAATGTCCTCCTTTGGCACCGTTACAATTCTGTGATTCTGTGAAAATGCCTACTTTGGCTGTTTCTCTTTAATTTCAAAGTTTCTTTTTGTGAATTGCAGTTCACCGCTGTTGTGATATGTGACAACAAATAAAAGAGAGAGGAGCATTAACCTCATTTATTGAGGCAGATAATTCACAGTCACAGGTGGAGGGGGTGGAGAGCAGCAACAGGGACAGGAGGGAACGGGAGAGGAAAGGAAGATTCCAAGACAATCATAGTGAAGACGGTGTGGGAAAAGGAGGCAAGAAAACAAAAAATTTGAGAAGGAAAGAGGAGAAAGCGGTTCAGAGAGAAAAGGAATGAGAGAAAATTAATATAAGAAGGGAAAGAAACAGACCCATTTGTTCAAGAAGCCATTTATTTTTCTATCCTCAGGTCATCGCAAACTTTACAAATAGTCTCTTCAATAGGAATTCACGGCTACAGAACATGACGACCAGCCAGTGGTTAAACGTAACAACAACCATCTTAGATCTTTTGGAGAATACGGCAGTGGCTATTGCTTTGACTTTGCCCAGTGGAGGAACAAAGTCAATCTCAGAAGACTCTTTTGGTAAAATATTACTCGGTAGAAATGCTGCCTCTTCCGTACCTACACTGGCCCGAAACCCGACCTCTTCCTCCGTTACGTTGATGACTGTATTGGCGGCGCCTCGTGCTCCCACGAGGAGCTCGAACAGTTCATCCACTTCACCAACACCTTCCACCCCAACCTTAAGTTTACCTGGACCATCTCTAATACCTCTCTCTCCTTCCTGAAACTCTCTGTCTTCATCTCTGGCAACCACCTAGAAACCGATATCCATTTCAAGCCCACCAACTCCCACAGCTACCTAGAATACACCTCCACCCACCCACCCTCCTGCAAAAATGCCATCTCCTATTCCCAATTTCTTCACCTCCACCGCATCTGCTCCCAGGATGAGGCATTCCACTCCCGTACATCTCAGATGTCCTCGTTTTTCAAGGACCGCAACTTCCCCCACTCAGTGGTCAAAAACACCGCGACCGTGTCTCCTGCATTTCCTGCAACTCATCCCTCACACCCCCTCCCCGCAATAACAGCCAAAACAGAATCTCCCTCGTCCTCACGTATCACCCCACCAACCTCCGGATCCAACTGATCATCCTCTGACACTTCCGCCATCTGCAATCTGACCCCACCACCAAAGACATTTTTCCCTCCCCACCCATATCTGCTTTCCGGAGGGACCACTCTCTCCGTGACTCCCTTGTCCGCTCCACACTCCCCTCCAGCCCCACCACACCC
>NC_063369.1:12587527-12692376 GCF_021869965.1 Rhincodon typus
GTCCGTCCTCCCTGGACTAACCTATCCCCTCCCTAACTCCCCATCTACACTCACATTTACTGGCTCCATCCCTGCCTCTTTGACCTGTCTGTCTCCTCTCTACCTATCTTCTCCTTTATCCATCTTCTATCGGCCTCCCCCTCTCTCCCTATTTATTTCAGAACCCCCTTCCCCTCCCACATTTTTGAAGAAGGGTCTAGGCCCGAAACGTCAGCCTTCCTGCTCCTCTGATGCTGCTTGGCCTGCTGTGTTCATCCAGCTCTACACCTTGTTATCTCTTCTAACCCTCTGGATGTTGAGTTGACACAGAGTGAGTTATTTAATCTAAGGAAGGGTTGTTTATTTCCGATTTTATTGTCTGCAATTTCTGAACCAATTGGCACTTTACTTAAAGAAATGTATCAATTAAAATGGTGACATCTGATTTAAAACTTCAAACAATATTTCCCAGAATTGCTTTGAGGGAAATGCAGAGTCATTATTGTCAATAATAACACAGTGTGGAGCTGGAGGAGCACAGCGGGCCAGGCAGCATCAGAGGAGCAGGAAAGTTCAACGTATCATTCTCTGCCACTTCCGCCACCTGCAATCCGACCCCACAACCAAAGATATATTTCCCTCCCCATCCCTATCTGCCTTCCGCAAGGACTGTTATCTCTGCGACTCCTTCATCCACTCCACACTCCCCACTCGCCCCACCACCCCCAGCACCTTTTCCTGCAACTGCAGGAAGTGCTACACCTGCCCCTATACCTCCCCTGTCACCTCCATTCAAGGCACCAAACAACCCTTTCACATCAGACACAGATTCACCTGCACATCCGTCAATGTGGTCTATTACATCCGCTGCTCCTGATGTGGACTCTTCTACATCGGTGAGACCAAGTGGAGGCTCGGAGAACACTTTGTAGAGCACCTGTGCTCTATTCGTGACAAACGACAGCACCTTCCAGTCGCGAACCATTTCAACTCCACATCCTACTCCAAGGGTGACATGTCCATCCTGGGCCTCCTCCACTGTCACAATGATGCCACCCGGAAACTGGAGGAACAGTACCTAATATTCCACCTTGGGAGCCTACAACCCAATGGTCTCAATGTGGACTTTGCCAGTTTCAAAATCTCCCCACCCCCAGCCTCATCCCTCTTTCTATTTATTTCGGAGCTCCCTTCCCCCTCCCCCATTTCTGAAGAAGGGTCCCGACCCGAAATGTTGACTTTCCTGCTCCTCTTTTTTTTTCTTTATTCATTCACATGATGAGGCAGCATTTATTGCCCAGAGAGCAGTTAAGAGACTGTGGGTTCTGGAGTCACATGTAGGCCAGACCAAGTAAGGATGGCAGTTTCCTTCCCTAAAGGGCGAGTGAACTTAGATGGGTTTTTCCAACAATCAACAGTGGATTCGTGGTGATCATTAGATTCTTAATTCCAGATATTGATTGAATTCAAATTCCACCATCTGCCGTGGCAGGATTCGAACCAGGGTCCCCAGAATGTTATCTGGGTCTCTGGATTAACAGTCCAGCGATAATACCACTAGGCCATTGCCTCCCCATCCTCTGATGCTGCCTGGCCTGCCGTCCTCCTCCAGCTCCACACTGTGTTATCTCTGACTCCAGCATTGGCAGTTCCTGGTATCTCTTATTATCAATGATGCTGTGTCATAGAGCTGAAGAAGTTCCTAGATCGTATTTGATTATCACATTTCCACAGAAATGTCCACTGCTAAGCAAATTGATACCAGTCTGGGTTCCTGTTTCTGTACACAAGGCCATTAGGTATAGGAACAGAATTAGTCCATTTCTGCCTTCTCCCTGTAACCTTTGATCACTTTCCTATTCAAGAACCTACCACTGACTTAAAAACACTCAATGACTTGGCCTCCGCAGCCTTCTGTGGCACAGTTCCACAGTCACCACTCTCTGGCTGAAGAAATTCCTCCTCATCTCAACTCTAAAACGTCATCCTTTTGCTCCGAGGCTGTGCCCTTTGGTCCTAGTCTCTCCTACTGTTGTAAATATTGTCTCCACGTCCACTCTATCCAGGTCTATCAGTATTCTGTCAGTTTCAGTGAGATCCTCCCTCATCCTTCCAAATTCAGAAGTATTAGTTGTTGGAATGTGATTGTGTGTATGTTGATTGAGAATAGGTTTCTACATAATGTGCTGTGACTCAATGTTGGCACTGCCTCCTCTGGGCCTGTGTAGGTTCTTTTAATACCTCTGAATCTGAAGACTGGGGGCTTATGCCTCACTCCAGAGGCTTGGAGCACAAGCTCGAGGCTGGTGATCCCGCTGGAGTTCTGAGGGACCACTGCACTGCCAGAGGCACTATCTTTCACATTGGACATGAAGTCAAGATTCCTTGAGCTAATTAAGCATCAGCTGCCAATTTCAGAATCACATCGAACAGCAAATGTTTCATTTCGATTTTGCAGGTGCAGACTGGTTGGGTAGGGCCTATATTTCACTTGTTGTCATCAACAGAATGAACATCCTGTTTGATTCAGTCAAATACTTGATGACATATTCTGCACTGACACTGAAATTCGTACATAAAATTGTTCAGTTGTCTGCCTGGTGGAATGTCCTGAGAATGTTATCAACTATTGTAAGATAGTGAGTTGCACTTGGAACATGGCTTATTTACTCTCACGAGAAGCAACAACATTCATGCTCAGGGACTCATTTCCTGCAAACAAAGGAATATGTTCAATAACAAACACAGACAGTGCTGAAGAAACTCAGTAGATTTGGCAGCATTCTGTGAAGTGATAAAGAGTTTATGCTTCAAATCCGATCTGACTCTTCTTCAGAAGTAATGAGCTTGATGTCTCAGGCTGAGTGGGCAAAGTGCAGAAAGGCAAGGCAGGGATGCTATGAGTATATGGGTAGGCTCAGAATGAATCTTCGAGTAACATCAAAAACAAGTAAAACTGTGAGAGAGAAAGAGGCAAGGCAATTTCAATAGGCACTGCATTCTTCATAAAGTCTTATCTTTACTTTTAGCTGCCCAGATCCAGGTGTCTGGTAATCAAAATTTGCCAGAAGACTTGGTAAAAATCGAGATCTGGCATAACACCATGGAGATAAACTGGAGAAGGGTCATGGGAGCAAAGAACTCTGGTAAATGTTTAGTTTATTTTGTATCCAGATTTGTATTTCTGAACTCCCTGTGTTTAGAATTGCTTCTCTTCGCTTCCTTCTTTCCCTCCTCTCTCTCTCTCTCTCTTTCTCTCTGCTTCCATTAACCTCATTCATTCCTCCCTTTCTGTGCTGGCATTCTTGGGATGAAGGGGCTTGTCTTATGAAAGAAACATGAGGAGATAGTTTTATACTCATTGGAGTCCAGAAGAATGAGCAGTGATCTTTCTGAAATATATAGGATTCTGAGGGGCTTGACTGGACAGATGCTGAGAGGATGCTTACCCTTGTGGGGGAATCTAGAATTAAAGGTAACATCACCATAGTCCTACCAAACCACAGGGCCAGTCTCTCATTAGAGAGAGGTGACTGGTGGTGTTTTAATCAATATAGTGTGGAGCAGGAGGAGCACAGCAGGTCAGGCAGCATCAGAAGAGCAGAAAAGTCAACGTTTCAGGTCAGGACCCTTCATCAGGACTGGGGATGGGGAAAATAGCTTTGAAATAAATAGTGGAAGAAGGGGTGGGGCTGGGAGAAGGTAGGTGGGATGGTGATAGGTGGATGCAGGTAGGGAGTGGTGGGGATTGGTCATTGGGATAGGAGGGGAAGGTAGGTGGAAAAGAAGTGGACAGATTGTGTCAGGTCAAGGAGGCGGGGATGAGAGGGATGGTTGGATGTGGGATGAGGCCGGGCGTGGGGAGATTTTGAAATTGGTGAATTTTTTGTTGAGGCTTAAGGCTCCTGAGGCAGAATATGAGGTATTGTTCCTCCAGTTTGCCCATGGCATCATTGTGACACTAGAGGAGGCCCAGGATGGACATGTCACCAAGGGAGTGGGAGGGGAAGTTAAAATGTTTGGCAATCAGTAGATGTTGTTGATTATAGCATACAGAGCACAGACACTCCGCGAATCGGTCACCGACTCTGCGCTTGATCTCACCAATGTAGAGCAGACCACATCAGGAGCAACGGATACAGTAGACCACGTTGGAGGATGTACAGGTGTCGGATTTAGAAAGTTTGTCTGGGGCCTTTGATGGAGGTTAGAGGGGAGGTGTAGGGGCAGATGTAGCACTTCCTGCGGTTGCAGGGAAAGATGCCTGGTGTTGTGGGGTTGGTGGAGAGTGTGGACCGGATGAAGGAGTCGTGGAGTGAGCAGTCCCTATAAGAGACAGATAGGGGTTGGGACGGAAAGATCTCTTTGGTGGTGGGGTTGGATTGCAGGTGATAGAAGTGGCGGAGGATGATGCACTGGATGCAGAGGCTGGTGGGGTGGTATGTGAATTGCTATCTCCTGGTAGTGTTTTAAATTGAGAGTCACCACACCTCAGGCAAGGGGAGAGGTTGAGAAGGAAACACCTTCATGAGAACCTCAGCTGGTAAAGGAATTGAACCCATGCTGTTGGCATTACTCTGCATCCAACCACCTGAGAGATGCAATGGCCTATTGTTCTTATTGTTGGGCTGTTAGTGCAGAGACACAGGTAATGTTCTGAGGACCTGGGTTCAGATCCCAACATGACAGATGGTGGAATTTCCCTCCCATAAAAATCTGGAATTATGAGTCTGATAATGACCATGAATCCATTGTTGATTGTTGGGAAAAACCCATCTGCTTCATTAATGTCATTTAGGAAAGGAAACTGCCATCCTGGTCTGGTCTACATGTGACTCCAGACCCACAGAAATGTGTAGTTGACTCTTAACTGCCCTCTGGGCAATTAGGGATGGGCAACAAATGTGGACCTGGACAGTGATGCCATCATCCCATTGAATATAAGTGTGAGGTCATCCATTTTGGTAGGAATAACAGCAAAATGGACTATGTTTTAAATGGTAAAAAATTGCAGCACGCTGCTGTGCAGAGGGACTTGGGTGGCCTTGTGCATGAATCGCTAAAAGTAGGATTGCAGGTGCAGCAGGTGATTAAAAAAGCAAATGGAATTTTGTCTGTCATTGCTAGAGGGACGGAGGTTAAAAACAGGGAGGCTATGCTGCAGCTGTATAGGGTCCTGGTGAGGCCACACCTGGAGTACTGTGTGCAGTTTTGGTCTCCTTACTTGAGAAGAGATATACTAACACTGGAGGGGGTGCAGAGGAGATTCACTCGGTTGATTCCAGAGTTGAGAGGGTTGGATTATGAGGAGAGACTGAGTAGACTGGGATTATACTCATTGGAATTCAGAAGAATGAGGGGAGATCTTATAGAAACGTATAAGATTATGAAGGGAATAGATAAGGTGGAGACAGGGAGGTTGTTTCTGCTAGCAGGTGAAACGAGGACTGGAGGGCATCGCCTCAAAATAAAGGGAAGCAGATGTAGGACTGAGGTCAGGAGGAACTTCTTCACCCAAAGGGTTGTGAATCTGTGGAATTCCCTGTCCAGTGAAGCGGTTGAAGCAACCACGCTGAATGTTTTTAAGGCAAGGCTAGATAAATTTTTGAACAGTAAAGGAATTAAGGGTTATGGTGAGTGGGCAGGTAAGTGGAGCTGAGTCTCAAAAAGATCAGCCACGATCTTATTAAATGGCGGGGCAGGCTCAAGGGGCCAGATGGCCTACTCCTGCTCCTAGTTCTTATGTTCTTATGAATGCATAAAAAAAGAGCCAACTAACCCTGTTAATCTGTAACTAGGGGCCACAGGTCTCCCATTGCAAGGGGAGATGAGGAGGAGTGTCTTCTCTCAGAGGCTTATTAGTTTTTAGATTTCCCTGCCCCAATGTGGAGTGGAGATTGGGTCATCAAATTTATTTAAGGACAGAGTTTTGATTGTTAGGAGTCATCGTTGGTGGGGGCTGGAGGGAACATGCAGGAAAATGGAGTTAAGGTCACAATCAGGTCAGTTGTGATTCTATCGAATGGGGGAAATTGCTCAATGGGCTGAATGGTATATCCCTGCTCCTAATTGTGTATCTTGCATCGAAATTGTTTCTAGGCCTTGGAAAACAGGTAGAGTGGGAATTCTTCAGTGAAGGCCAATCAGAGCGAATACTGTGGCACTGTGGGTAGTCCAGCTGCTTGGGGGCTGAGGTGGGGAGAGGACTAAAGAAGTATGAAAGGGCAATAATGGTCAGGGATTTGTTAGTGAGGGAGCACACAGGTGCTTTGTGCATGTAGACATGACTCCAGCATGGCATATTGCCTCCTGAGTGCCTGAGTCAAGGATGTCATGGAATGGCATGCGAATACCGAAGGGAGGAGATCAGCCAGAGGTCATGGTCCACATTGGGACCAATGGCAGATGAAGAGAAAAAAAGGAGTCCTGAAAATAGACTTCAGGGGATTAGGTAAGAAACTGAATAGCAGGACTTAAAGGTAGTGATCTCTAAGTTCTTCCCAATGCCACACAGCTAGCCAGCTAGTATAAAAATCAAAGGATCAAGCAGATGAATGCATGGCTGGAGAGATGGTACCGGGAGGGGGCTTTAGATTCCTAAGGCATGGAGCCTGTTTTTGGGAGGGGTCTGCTGATGCTTTTGGGCGTGAATTTTAATTAGATTGGAAAGGGGATGGGATCCTGACAAATAGTTCAGAGGTAAGAGAAGTGGGGACAAATGAAAGTTTAAAACACTGGTGAGTAAGTCCGGAAGGCAGAGGAAACAGGCTACTTAGGAAAGGATAGATAGGAAAGAATTGAATTGAGCAAGGCTAAGTGGAATATATTTTGATGCAAGGAGACTGAGGAATAAGACCGACACGATGAGGACATAGATAGGCAGGTGGGAGTTTGACATCATGCTATAGCTTTACTGAAAGATGCACAGAATTGGCAGCTCAGTGTTTCTGGTTATAGGGTATTTAGACGAGAGAGAAGGGTAGAAGAGGGGTGTTGTTCTAATATTTATGAAGGAATCAATTATATCAGTGAGGAGGGATTATATCTTGGAAGGATCATCAAATAAGGCCTTTGGATAGAAGTAAAAAGCACAAAAAATGTAAAGCACTGTTGGGTGTGTATTAAAGGCCCCTACACAGTCAGTGAGAAATAGACGATTAAATATGTATCGTTTGACTGTTACTGTTGTATCTCCAGAAGTGGAGCATCATCAGTCTGTGCCTCCCTCTGTGTGGAAGTTCTGCAATGTTCGGAGAGCGAGGTCCTATCGTAAAAGCAGTTCCCAACTGGGGAGACACCAGTTTCACTCACTGTGAATGAGCTCTGTCTCTGAGTAATTTAATCTATATATTTGTGGCAAATGAGGAGTGCAGAAAACTAGAAGTCGCTTCAAACACCTAAGTTGTGTTTGTAATATTCTATGACTTGTCAGTAAATAGTAAGTTCATCACAGCAGTGAAATTTTATCTTCTTAGTTTGTGAATACCACACCAATTGATATTTTGTAAATAAAGATTATCTGCTCATTATCTCATTGCTCTTTGTTAAATGTTCCGCACATATTGGCAAAGATATTTAATTGGCTGTAGAGTGTTTTCGGAAATCCTGAGATCAAGAAAGGTGCTATATAAATAGAAGTCCATAAATATGCTTGTGAGCTCTTGTGATAACAAATCAGTACTGGTACAAACTTTCCCACCTCTTCTCATGCAGTACAAACTGCTGTTTTCTCTTAGATTTAGTATTCTTGCAATTCTGTCCTGATGAGTACAAGGTGGAAAGTTTTGAACATTTCTCCTTTTTTAGCCATATTCAGCTCCTGTGCTGCTAAGCGACTCATTTTCTTTTACCATGTTTAAAAATTGCTTTTCTATTATTATGGTCATTGGCCAACGCCATTTATTTTGGCTAGTGCTCTTTATTAATATTTGGAACCACTCCACAATGCATCATTGGAATAGATACAATGAGCTGTATAATAGATTTATACCTAACTCAACCACTGTTACCAAATTATTTCAGATGACGACACTGATCAAAGTCCAAATCACTTTGCTCCATCAGACTTTGCTGCAGTCTGCTTCTTTGTATTCAGCGACATGGAATCCATTTTGAACAACGAGATCCGTAAAGATGGGGTCAAGCAATTGGAGACAACTGAAGGAATAGGCTGGTTTAACTCCAAAGTGGTAACAGCCAGAATCAGTAACAAAGCAGCCAGTCGTGAACTGACAGAAATGGTCAATTTTACACTGAAACTCAACCAGGTTTGTAAGGGAGACTGAGGCTTTTCATGCAAAGGGAACTGTGGTGGTCCAAGATGAAGGATTGGACAGTATAGAGAGTTGTTTTACTCTGTATCCAACCGCCATGCTGCCCTGAACGTGTTTGATGGGTCAGTGTAGAGGGAGGTTTACTCTTTCTAACCCCGTGCTATCCCTCTCCTGGGCGTGTTTGATGGGGAAAATGTAAAGGAAGCCTTATAGGATCATAGAGTCATACAGCACAGAAACAGACCCTTCAGTCCAAATTGCCCCTCATGTCTTTTATAAATCTTTCTCCTCTCACCTTAAAAAATATGCCCCCTAGTCTTGAAATCCCCCACCCAGGGAAAAGACACCCACTATTCAACTTATCTCTACCCACATTATTTCATAAACCTCTGTAAGTTACTCTGCATCTAACCCCATGCTGTCCCTGTCTTGGGAGTGTTTGTTGGGGCAGTGTAGTGAGAGCTTCACTTCCAGTTTAAAAACATAGAGGGAACTTTACTGTGCAGCTAACCCTGTGCTGTTCCTGCTCTGGGAGAGTTTGATGGGGACAGTATAGAGAAAGCTTTACTCTGTATCTAACCCTATTCTATATCTGTCCTCAGCATGTTTGATGGGGACAGTGTAGAGGGAGATTTTGCTAATGTTGCTTCCATAAGGTATGAAATATCTTTTTGCCTCGTAAGTTGCTATTGTGAAGAGGTTACTATGTACTCATTTGCTGATTGTTTTCTGTACTGGCACTGTTGACAGAGGTGTGAATATTTATGTCTGTGGTAGGCGTAGGCTGTTTAACAAGGTTTGTTCCTTCATGCAGGATACCAAAGATCACGAGAAGGCCAAATGCGTTTACTGGAAGATAACAGACGGGGCAAGTTTCTGGTCCCTTGAGGGCTGCTTCCTGATTAGTTCCAATGAAAGCTACGTAATGTGCCAATGTAACCATCTGACGAGCTTTGCTATTTTAATGTCTCCGATTGAGATTGAGGTAAAACATCATTCAAACTCCGGTCAAAGTGGGAAGTAAACATAGAGACAGAGGAAACAGAAAAGTGTAACAGTCAGAAACCAGCGATTGAGAGAATCAAACAGTCAGGAATCAGACACACAAGAATGAGATTAAATGAAGCTGGACAGTCAGAATAACACCCAAGGGTGACAGACAGCAGAAAATTGACTCCATTAATGACTACGAGTGATCTAGAGAGTGAACCGACAGACACCCGAAACACCACACAGTGAGCCAGACTGTGATTTCAGAGAGTGACCCAGACTAACACCCCAGAGTGACCCAGACTAACACCCCAGAGTGACCCAGACTTTGACCCCAGTATGACCCCAAAGAGGGGTCAGACCATGGCATCCTGGAGTGACTCCAGAGACTAACAGTGTAGTGATCTGCAGACTCCAGAAAGTCACACCACAAGTGACCAGAGATTGACACAGAAAATTACTCCAGTGAGTGAATGTGTTGAAGACCCAGGAGCTACCTCAGGGAGTGACCCCAGGTAATGATCCCATGGAGTGGCTCCAGACATTGACCTGAGAAAATGAACCATCAGCAGGAAGCAAAACAATGAAGCCAGTCAGAATGCAGCGAGAAGCAGACAGGAAGCAGAAGATGGAGGGCTGTGAGAATATTGTCCCAGAATTAACATTGTGTTACTGATACCAAGTATTAACCTGTCAGTGATCACAGTGCAGCCTCTCTGACACTTTCAAGAAACATTCACTGCTACACCTGGGTCTGGGATCTCTGCTGCAGAATCTCAACAAGATATAATTGTACACCATGTGACATCAAGTGAAACCAGAGTTTCAATTCAGTAAAGTAGTGTGACATTCTCAGGGACAGAATAGATGGAAGTACACAGAACATCAGCATTGCCAACTGCATGCAGATAGATGGGTTGTTCCATGGAACTGGGCTGAATTGTGTTTCCTCTTTCTGAAATGAATAAAGGGGGAAGTGAAAGCTTTAAAATTATCATGGGGATAGAATCATAGAGTCAGACAGCACAGAAACAGACCCTTCGATCCAACTTGTCCATACAACCCTTTAGGCTTTCCAAACCAAGCTGTGTTTTGTCCATTATCTCTCTAAACCTTTCCTTTTCCTGCATCTATCTTTAAAATGTTGTAACTGTTCCTGCATCTGCCACTTCCCCTGGCAGTTCATTCCATGTATGAACCACTCTCAATGTGAAAAAGTTGCCTGAGCACATAAATCAGACCTGACACTCTAATCTCATTCCTGAGGTAGTGTGACACTGTCTGGAGTGCCATCGTTCAGTTGTGAAATTAAACCAAGGACCTATCTGCTCTGTTCAGAGGATGGTAAAGATCACTTGGTGTTATTTTTAAGGAAAATCATGGAGTTGTCTCAACATCAATATTTATCCCAGAAGCAACATCCCTGATCATTACTCGAATCAATGTTCACTAAAAGATGAACAAAGTATGAAACAGGTAATGGTAGCGTGGTAGTGGCCCTCCCCCTGAGCTACGAGACCTGGGTTTAAGTCTCACCGACTCCAGAGATGTGTAATAACACCTCTGAACAGTTTGATTAAAATGCTGTGGATGCTGAATATCTGAAATAAAAACAGAAAGTGCTAGAGAAACTCAGCAGGTCTGGAGAGAGAGAGAAACAGAGTTAATGTTTTGAGTCCAGTACGACTCTTTTTTTCAGAATAGGCTATCACTGTTTCACCTGAGTGAAATTTGCCAAAGGACCATGGATTCATTTGAAAGAGATGACTGGCAGTGTGTTTAATCTGGAGATGACAATGCCCAAGGCGAGGAGTGAGCTTAAGCAGGCAGGATCTTTATGGTGGTCTCAGCTGTTCTGGCAATTGAACCTGTGCATCCCTCGCCAGCAATCCTTGTCTCATGAATGAATAAAGTTTCTCGCATTTGGGGAAGGGTCCATTTGACTGGAAGATACTGAATGTAACTCAAGTAAAAGCAAAACACTGCGAATGATGGAAGCCAGAAACAAACACAAAATCTGGAGAAAGTCTGCAGGTCTGACAGCACCTATGGAGAGAGAAACAGTTAAAGTTTTGAATTTTGTATGACTTCTCTGTCAAACGGTGAATATGATACCTTTATTCAAAACAGGAGGGAGACAGAAAGCAGGAAACTAAAAGCTAGTTACTTTAACATCCATGAGAGGGAAGATATTAGAAGCTATTATAAAAGATTCTAGAGCAGAACTCAGAAAAATTCAAGTAATCAGGCATTTGTGAAATGGAAATTGTGCCTAAACAATTTATTGGAATTCTTTGAAGGAGTAACACATGTTGTGGGTAAAGTGTCAGATGTGTTGTACCTAGATTTCCAGAAGGCATTTGATAAAGTGTAATTTCAAAGATTATTGTGGCAAATGAAGTTTCATGATGGAGGGGTTAATATATTGGCATGGATAGAAGACTGACTGGCTAACAGGAGTTAACGTAAAATGGGTTAGCAAGATACCGTGTGTGGTGTACCACAGGGATCAGTGCTGGCACCTCAATTTTTAATAATTTGTGTTGATGACTTGCATGAAAAGATTGAAGATGTGGGGTAGCTAAATTTGCTAATGTCACAAAAATAATAGAAATGTAAGTTGCATCGAGGACATATAGGAGCTATGAACACATGTAGATAGATTAAATGAATGCATGATGATCTTGCAAATGGAGTATTATGTGGGAAAATGTAAAATTGTCTATTCTGTCAGGAAGAATTATAAAGAAGCATATTATTGAAAAGGTGAGAGGTTTTGTCGCTCTGAGATGTAAAGGGACTTGTGCATCTGCAGCACATGAATCACAAAAGACTATAGTTTTAGTTAGCATTTGGGAAAACTAATAGAATGTTATCATTTATTGTGAGGGGACTTGAATATAGAGGTATGGAAGTTATGTTTCAGTTATACAATGCACCAATGAGACAATGTCTGGAGTATTGTGCGCAGTATTGGTCTCCTTATTTAAGAAAGGAAGTAACTGTGTATGAATCAGTTCAGAGGAGGTTTACTAGGTGGAAAGTCACTGGACTCAAAATGTTGATTTTGTTTTTCAGTCCACAGATGCTGTCAGACCTGTTGAGTTTTTCCAGCATTTCTGTGTTTGTTTGCTTCAGGACTCCAGCATCCGCAATTCTTTGTTTTATTTCACCTGACTAACAGCTGGAATAGATGGGTTGTCTCAGGAGGAAACATTGGAAGGTTGAGGCTTGTATCTGCTGGAATTTAGAGAAGTAAGAGGTGTCTCAGAGTCATAGTTCATCGAAACAGACCCTTCGGTCCAACTAGTCCATGCTGAACACAATCCCAAAATAAACTAGTCCCACCTGCCTGCTCCTGGCCCATTTCCCTCCAAACCTTTCCTATTCATGTACTTATCCAAATGTCTTTGAAACGTTGTAATTGCGCCCACATCCACCACTTCCTCAGGAAGTTCATTCCACACACAAATCACCCTCTGTGTAAAAAATTTGCCTCTCATGTCTTTTTTAAATCTCTCTCCTCTCACCTGAAAAATGTACCCCCAAGTCTTGAAATCTCCTATCCTAGGGAAAAGACAACTACCATTAATTCTAACTATACCTGTCATTAGTTTATAATCTTCTGTCAGGTCGCCTCTTAACCTCCTTGGCTCCAGCAAAAAAAGTCCCAGCCTATCCAGCCTTTCTTTATAACTTATATACCCAGCAACATCCTGGGAAATTCTTTCTGAACCCTCTCCAGCTTAATAAGATCCTTCCAAGACTGGGTGACCGGAACTGGATGCGGTACTCCAAAAGAGGCCTCACCAATATCCTATACAAACACAACATGACTTCCAAACTCATATATTCAAGGCACTGAGAAATGAACGCAAGCGTGCCAAATGCCTTTCTAACCACCCTGTCTGTATGTGATGCAAACTTCAAAGACTTATGCACCTGCCCCCTTAGGTCCTTCTGTTCTACAACACTACCCAATGCCCTACCATGAATTTTATAAGCCTTACCCTTGTTTGTTGTACCAAAATGCAATACCTTGCATTTATCCAGCTCCCTGAAAGCTGCCACCCAGGTGGATAGAGTTGTTAAGAAGGCGTATGGTGTGTTAGCTTTCATTAATAGAGGGATTGAGTTCAAGAGCCGTGAAGTTATGCTCCAGCTGTACACAAGCCTGGTTCGGCCACATCTGGAATATTGTGTCCAGTTCTGGTTGCCTCATTACAGAAAAGATGTGGAAGCATTGGAAAAGGTGCAGAGGAGATTTACCAGGATGTTGCCTGGAATGGAGGGAAGGTCTTACGAGGAAAGGTTGAGAGAGCTAGGGCTTTTCTCTTTAGAACGATGAAGGATGAGAGGTGACTTGATAGAGGTGTACAAAATGATCAGAGGCATAGATAGAGTGGACAGCCAGAGACTTTTTCCTAGGGTGGAGGTAGCTATTATGAGGGGGTGTAGTTTTAAAGTGAGTGGAGGTAGATACTGGGGAGACGTCAGAGGTAGGTTCTTTACTCAGAGAGTAGTCGGAGCATGGAATGCATAACTGGAGAGGCTAGTGGAGTCGGCCTCATTAGGGGCATTTAAGCAGCTATTAGATAGGCATATGGATGATAGTATAAGGTAGGGGTGGAGGTTAGATCGACCTTAGGATTAGGGTAAAAGTTCGGCACAACACTGTGGGCCGAAGGGCCTGTACTGATCTATGGTCTTTGTTCTATGAACTCCATCTGCCATTTGTCGGCACATTGACCCATTTGATCAAGATCCCTTTGTAAACTCGGAAAATCTTCTTCACTGTGTACAATGGCACCAATTTTGGTGTTTGTCTGCAAATTTACTAACCATTCCTTCTATATACTCGTCCAATCATTTGTATAATTATTTTAGATCCTGAGAGGTCTTGATAGGATGATGTGGAGTCAACACCCCTTCTTGTATCTAGAATTAGGGGACACGTTTAGAAATGAAGGGTTGCCCATTTAAATCAGAGATGAAAGCAAAGTCATAAACAAGAATCCTTACATTGCAGAAAGATGCCATTTGGCCCATCAAGTCTGCATCAGCCCTCCGAAGCTCATCCCACCTATCCCATTACCCTACATTCACCATGGCTAATCCTCTGAGCTTGCACATCCCTGAACTTTATGGGGCAATTTAGCATGGCCAATCCACCTAACTTGCACATCATTGGGCTATGAGAAGAAACTGGATCACCCAGCAGAAACCGACGCAGACACAGGGAGAACATGCAAACTCCACACAGACAAGGCTAGAATCCAACCCCTATTTTCGATAAAATAGAAGGTGAAAGGTCATCAGAATGCAGACTTCAGAATACAATCAGATCTTCCATGATTGTATTAAACAGCAAAACAGGCTTGAGGGGCCAAATGGCCTACTCCTGTCCCTTACACATGTGTTCATACGTCTGTACATTTGGGGAATGGGGTCAGTTTGCTTGGACAGTTGGTTTGTTGCTGCCGCTCTGCATCGCAGTGTGGGTTCAATTCCTGCACTGGCTGAGGTTACCATGAAAGATTCTCCTTCATACCCTCTCCCTTTACCTGAAGTGTGTTGACCCTCAAGGTTAAGCCACCACCAGGTGTCTCTCTCTCTCTCTCAGTGTCTCTAATGTGAGAGCAGCCCTATGCTCTGGGAAGACTATGAAGACTTAAGTACTTTATATTTGTGGTCATGTGAATAGATTCAATATCCAGGGGTCCAGGCTAATGTTCTGCTTTTGTGGGTTTAAATCCCACTGAGGCATCTGGTGGAATTTGAACATAATTACTAAAATCTGGAATTGAAAATTAGTTTTAGTGAAGGTGACTATGAAACCAACGTCGATTGTTGGAAAAAACATCTAGTTTGCTGATGTCCCTTGGGGAAGGAAATCTGCCATTCTTATCCAGTCTATGACTCCACACCCACAGTCAATTTGATTGACTCTTAACTGCCTCGCAAGGGCAATTATGGGCCTGAAGCAGAGGGTGGGCAACATAGGGTGGGCATGTTAGTGATGCCCACATCCCCTAAGCAAAGCTGAGAAAGGAGGAAATTCCGGACAAACTTCTTTTTGCAGAGAATATTTAGAATATAGATGTCACTAGCATGCAAAACGACTGAGGTGAATAGTGTTGATTTACAGGAAAGCCAGATAGACAAATGAGGAAGAAAGGAATAGAAAGTTCTCATGATGATAGAATGAAATGTCAAGAGATAGGGGGTAGGGTTGTATAGAGCATAAACATCAGCACGGGCCCAATAGTCTGAATGGCCTGTTTCTATTCTGTACACCCAATGTAATTCAGTGAGAGCATCCAAACAGCTGTGCCCCAGCATGTAATTCCCTCTTTGTCGTTGCTGCAGGAAGGCTGGTCCTTGTTGCTGATCAGCACAGTCGGGCTCACAATATCCCTGCTGTGCCTTGCCGCCTCCATCGTTGTGTTCACAAGGTGCCACTCCATCCAAAAGGCCAACATCATTGTGTACAAGCACCTGAGCATCAACCTCTTCCTGGCACAGCTCATCTTCCTGACAGGAATCCATGTGACAAACAAGGTGAGAAAGCCGGCCCGTAGACCACTTCCCTCAGATAGGCAGCTGAACCCAGGCTCCTGATCCACGCCACAGGACCCTCGCCCTGTGCTTTCTCCCTGAGCTGTCTACCATACCCCTGCATTATCCAGAAATTCACCAAAGATCCTCAGACAACTAATGCCCAGATTGAACAGAAAAATTAACTTTATTTTGCCTTAGCCTCTAATGCAGGTTTTTGTATGCCAATTATTTCTCAGATGAACTGCTCTCAGTCTGGCCAAACTCATTCTTAACTTCCTTATTCTGGTCTTGACACTTGATCCTCTCTTTCTGTCATTCGATCATAGGATATCACCATCCGTAGTTGCCCTGGAGAAGGTGGTGGTGAGCTAGCTTCTGGAGCTGCTGCAGTTCGTGTGGTGTAGGAACACACACACACACACGCACACACACACACACACACAGTACTGTTAGGGAGGATTTAGACTGAGCATCAGTGAGGAAAAGAATATATTTTCTACGTCAGGATGGAACGGGGCTCGGAGGAGACCTTGCAGGTGGTGATGTTCCTTTGTATCTGCTGCCCTTGTACTTCTGGATGGTCACAGCCACAGGTTTGGAGAGTCCTACAGAAGGACTGGACTAACATTCCCTCTAACCTTCCCTCCCCTGCTGTGTGAAAGAACAAAACTTGTGAGGAATGAGGAGGGTTGCCCCGATGCCCTGCTCTTGCTGATATTTTTAGACAGAGGTGCTGGGGAATGTGGCATTTTGTTTCATTTAATATTGGTGGTGGGCTCCCAGGGGGATTCCTGTTGGCCAAGAGAGTGCTCATCCACTGCCCAGTCCAAGATTTCCACCAGTCCTTCCTTACCAAAAGAGGAAATCGACATTTGAAGGAACAGAGAAGTATCCTAAGGATTGGCTGATCATTTGCTTCATCAGTTTTGGCACTGGTCCTGTATGCCATGATGAATGGGGACCACAGAGGAGTCTCCACGGGAGGTACCTCAACACCAGCTCATCCATCATTATTGTATCCGTTCCACAGCGGATGCACAATTGGTTTTGATGAGTATCTGGAAGTGGAGCCCAGCCCTAAGTCCTTCCTGGCCCCACTCAGATCTCAGTGAATATCCTGCGCAACCCTAGATGGGATTGTGAACGGAATTCCATTTGCTGTCATCATCAAGATGTACAGTCAGACACGGAATAACACAGTTAAAGCCACAGAGATCTACACCGCAAAAAATAAATGCCGTTCAGCATGTTGCACCTGTGCCAGTGAAAAGCAGGCACCTCACAATTCTAATCCCATTTTCCAACACTTGGTCCATAGCCTTATATGCCTAGGCATTGTTAGTGCACATCTCAATACTTCTTCAATGAAGGTTTCTGCCTCTCCCATCATTACAGGCAGTGAGTTCAACTGGGTGAAAAAGTTGTTCTTCATATTCCCTTTAAATCTCCTGGCCCTTACCTTAAATCTGTGCCTCTTGGTCATTGATCCATTCCTCAAGTTAAAAAGTTTCTTCCTGTCTATGCTGTCTTTGCCTTCATAATGTTTCATAACTGAAACTCTCAGTCCACCTGATCAGCCTGTCTATATCCTCCTGTAGTCTAAGGCTGTTGTCCTCACTGTTTACTGTTCTACCTCAGCTCAGGTGAGCACCTACCGCTCATCAATATAACTTCCATTACGCCATCCTCCTCTATCTGTTAGTAGATCAGGGCCCTGCTGATAGTTGAATGATCTTTAAAATCAACAGAGTCTGGCCCAAAATGCTCCAAAATGCAGCATTACAGTGCAGAAATGTACTGTAAGGGTACTGTAAGTGCATTGGGACGTGCCATGATGATGTAGAGAGACCAGAACATGTTGAATGTTAAGATCAGAGGGTGTGGGGTGTTTGTGGTTGCTGCCTATGGTGTGTGGCTGAGATATTGATGCCGCGTGTGTCCAAGACAGAGCTTCAGAGGAGCAAGTGTTGAGCTGCAGTTACCAGGGACCTGTGCAGAATTTCACTTTGGGAATTCTCAGCATCCGGTTTTTATCTGGCAGGTTGTAGAAAAGGAACCTGCCTATTAATGAGACAGGATTAAATAATAATGAGGATGATATTGAATAATGTTCCCAGTTAGTAGACCCCACACTGCTCATTAGTGAGAATCTCATGTCCATGTCCAGAACTATGTTGGAAAATACAAATTGTTGCTCCTGACATCAAGAAAGACCTCACTCCGACTTCTCACACAAATCTTCCAGATTTCTCACCATAGCCCATGTCATTCAGGGCCTGGGAAGATTCTGCCCCTTTCTATTGGAACATGACCAGTGCAGTTACTGCCCATTATAAACATTTTAGGAGTTATTGTTCAGATATAAAATTGTTGCTGCCCATATATAGTGAGCTGTTAATATCTATATGTAAGATCCACTGATTCTGTCTGATAAATAAGCTGTAAGTGTGAGAGATAACATTTTATTTCACAGTAAAGTTCCTGTGGCCGTGTGCGATGCAACTTCCTCCAATGCAGTGGCTGCTCGCATAGATAATGTAAAGTGTGTAAAAATATTGAGGTTGGTGCTCAGAATCGCAGTGTATGAGACAGTCTTGCTGAAACATTTCCTTTGGTGAGGTTGGAAAGTCATGAGATTAGGAACATCGTGTCTAATCCTGTGTGAGTGCAAGGGATCAGATGGTGTTAGCTAACTATGTATTTTTAGTTTAAGAAGGCATCATGAGATTCACTAGGTTGATTCCGGAGTTGAGGGGGTTGGCTTATGAGGAGAGACTGAGTAGATTGGGATTATATTCATTGGAATTCAGAAGATTGAGGGAGGATCTTATAGAAACATAAAATTATGAAGGGAATAGATAAGATAGAAGTAGAGAGGATGTTTCCACTGGCAGGTGAAGCTAGGACAAGAGGGCATAGCCTCAAGATTAGAGGGAGCAGATTTAGGACTGAATTGAGAAGGAACTTCTTCACCCAGAGGGTTGTTAATCTACGGAATTCCTTGCCCAGTGAAGTAGTTGATGCTACTTCAGTAAACGTTTTTAAAGATAAGATAGATTTTTTTTGAACAATAAAGGAATTAAGGGATACGGTGAGAACGCGGGTAAGTGGATCTGAGTCCACGAAAAGATCAGCCATGATCTTATTGAATGGCGGAGCAGGCTCGAAGGGCTGGACGGCGTCCTTATGTTCTTATGTTCTTTTATGTGAACTTATACTGTAACAGAAACTGTATTGAGTGTGAAATTTAAATGGATGGAAGGAATAGATGTCCAGCCAGGAATGCTGATATGTTCTCAGCTCAGTTCTGCTCGTTCACGGAATAGAGTGTGTATGCAGTCTTAGATGTATGACAGTGTGAGATGTTTGGAGGTGATGAGTTTACAAAGAACAAGAAGAACAAATAACAGAAAAGCACGGGAACAGGCCATTCGACCCAACAAGACTGCACCAACACGTGATGCTTTTTTAAACTAAAATCCTTTTGCCCCCATGTGGTCCGTATCCCTCTATTCCCTGCCTACTCATCTATCTGCCAAGATACCTCTTAAACATTGCTGTTGTATCAGCCTCCACCACCTCCTCTGGCAGCACATTACAGGCATTTATGACCTTCTGTGTAAAAAGCTTTCCTGTCTCATCTTTTTAAACTTTCCCCCATTTACCTTAAATCTCTGTCCCCGAGTAATTGACGTTTCTTCCCTGGGAAAATGACTCTGATTATCAAATCTATCCATGCCTCTCATAATTTTGTAAACTCCTATGAGGTTGTCCATTTCAACGTTCAAGTGAAAACAAACTAAGTTTGTCCAATCTCTCCTCATCACTAATAACCTCCAAACCAGGCAACATCCTGGTTAACCTTTTCTGTGATAACAAGGTGTGGAGCTGGATGAACACAGCAGGCCAAGCAGCATCAGAGGAGTAGGAAAGCTGATGTTTCGGGCCTAGACCCTTCTTCAGAAACCTTTTCTGTACCTTTTCTCCAAAGCTTCCACATCCTTCTGGTGTGGCGACCAGAACTGGACACCGAATTCCAATTTGTGGCATAAATGCTAGCCTTGACTCAGAAACAGAAATTGTTGGAAAAGCTCAGCAGGTCTGGCAGCATCTGTGGAGAGAAATCAGAGTTAACATTTCGGGAACTGATGGTAGCTAGGAAAATGTCAATTTAAATGCAGAAGATAGGGTGAGGGGAGAGAAAAAGGGAAAAACAGTAGGTGGGGATAGAGCCCAATGAGAGAGAAAAGAACAGCTGGACAGACAAAGGAGTGGATAACAATCTGGCAAGGAGGATGAATAGCTATTAATGGGGACTGTTAGTGACTAATAATGGTTTGTGTGTAATAGCAGAATGTGATAACAATGTCTGGTGTGTGGGGTAGGGGTAAGGACATGTGAGAGCTCAAGCCCTAAAGTTCTTGAACTCTATATTGCATCCAAAAGGTCCCCAAGCAGAAATGAGGTGTTGTTCTTTCAGCTTGCGCTGAGCTTCAGTGGAGCACTGCAGCAGGCCTGAGACAGATGTTGGCCAGGGAACAGGGTGGTGTGTTAAAGTGGCAAGGAACTGGAAGCTCAGGGTCTTTTTTGCGTGCAGAACGTAGATGTTCTGTGAAGCAGTCACCCAGTCTACGCTTCATTTTCCCAATGTAGAGGAGACCACATTGTGAGCAGCGATTGCAGTAGACTAGATTCTGGGAAGTGCAGATAAAGCCCTGCTTCACCTGGAAGGTGTGTTTGGACCCTTGGATACTGAGGAGGGGAGAAGTAAGGTTCTGTGATTGCAGGGGAAGGTGCCGTGGGGCTGTGACTGGGGTGTTGGGAATGAAGAAAGAGTGGACCAAGGTGTCCCAGAGGGAATGCGGAAGACTGACAAGGGAGGGGAGGAGGGTATGTGTCTGGTGGTGGCATTCCACTGGAGTTGGCAGAAATAAGAGCTAATGATCTTCTATATGTGGATCCTGGTGGGATGGTAGGTAAGGACAAAGGGGACCCCATCGCAGTTGCAGGAGGGAAGAGAGGGGGTGAGAGCTGAAGTGTGGAGTTGGGTCGGACCCGGTTGAGGGCCCTGTCAACAAAGGTGCTGGGGAATCCTCATTTGAGGAAGAAGGTGGACAGTTTGGGGTTTTTTTTGTCAACGTTCGTATCATCAGACCAGATGCGGTGGAGACGGACGAAATGGGAAAAAGGAATAGTCTTTACAAGAAGCAGGGTGTGAGGATGTATAGTCATGGAAACTGTGAGAATTGGTGGATTTTGGTGGCCAGGTTATCCCCAGAAATGGATACAGATGTTGAGCTAGTGAAGGGAGAATTCAGAGATGGACCAGGTGAAAGTGAGATTGGGGTGGAAATCAATAAAATGAAATCAATAAACTTTTCCTCTTGAGGATGAGAGAGGGAAGCAGCACCAATGATATCATTGATGTACAGGAGAAACAGTTGTGCGTGGCACCCAGAACAGGACTGGAACAAAGCATGTTCCAAGGAATGTTTAGGCTGAACAGCGTATTTCTGTGCGGTGAATTCCAATGTAATTCAGTGAAATTTGAGCAAAATCTGCCCAGTATAATGCTGACAAGACAGCAAAGATTACAACCAGCAGCAGTTAAACACAGACATGGCAATCTCTCATAGTAATGTGAGCAGAGGAAGTCACACAATCCATTATAGCCATTGCTGGAGATATGATTATTAGAAACAGAGAAAATAGGTGCAGGAGTAGGCCATTTGGCCCTTCGAGAGTGCACTACCATCCAATATGATCATGGCTGATCATGCAGTTTCAGTGCCCCACTCCCACTTGATCTCCACACCCCTTGTCCCTCCAGTTGCAAGGGAACGTCCAGCTCCCTCTTGAATGTATGTAATGACCAAGCCCCAACAGCGTTCTGTGGTAGAGAATTCCACAAGTTCACAACTCTCTGAGTGAAGAAATACTTCCTCATCTCAGTCCTGAATGGCTTACCCCTTATTATTGGAACAGAGCAGTGTAATGTTCCTCAGCTTTGTGGAATTCATGCTAATCTCTTTGATCATTTTCACATACGTCTAAACCAGAGAACTTGAGGTTAGGAGGCATGTGACACTGTTCCTTTACCTCAGAGAGCAGGGTGCGAAGTCAGCCCACATATACTGCGTTCTGTGTTCTAGCCCCTGTGTGTGAAATGAGTTTGGATAAACTCGATCCAAATCCCACTGTACATCTGAAATACATTACTGGCTGGCATGATGGATGTGACTGTGTACTAAGCAGGTCCCTGCTCGCTTTTAACGGGAGTCTTGTCCACAGCCTGAATTGCCACTATTAATATTACATCGCCTGGCGACACAATGGGTGGGAGGTTGATATTTAAGGTATTAACCACTCACCTGACTCTTCCGTGCCCAATGGAGGGCTGGATTAAAATCAAGGCCAATTGGGTTTTATCAGCCAGGTCACTTGGTGGACTCAAATCTTGTAATTTGTGAAACTGACCTCATTATGTCTCTTAATTTGTCATTTAGCTTCAGGTAAAATGTCCACATGGAAGTTTCTGGATTGTTGTACAAAGCCAACTGGTATCACAACGGCTCTCAGGGAAAGGGACAGGACAACTGTGCCCAGTCTGGGCTGATGCACATGTATCAAACTCAGACATTGTGGTCTTTCCAACCAAACCCAGATCCATCCTCAGCTCCTGCTGGTTGAAACGTTGATGGACCTGTGCATGGGGAATGGGTGAAGGATTGGAGAATGAGTAAACCTTTTCAGGACAGTAAGAGAGGCAACTGAGGAACAAAATTCTAAAATGCTTCATTGTTTATCTCCTAGTGGCCTGCTTCATTTGGAGGCTGTGGTCAGCTCAGACATGTCCGCCTGGTTATGCCGAGCAAAATAATCATTGTGCGGGTAAGTGTTAAGCAAGATCAGGAGACCGTTGCATGATTGAAGACAATGCTCAGGTCTTTCCCCATCAGTTTCTGACCCTTTCGGCCAGACTAAGAGGAAGCTGCAGTGTCTGTATGTTACAGCATGGATGGATATCCCACAACCATGCCTCGCACCCATACGCACACCCAGACCCACACCCATACCTAAACCCATACCCATACCCAGACCCACTCCCATACACACACCCATACCTAAACCCATACCCATACCCAGACCCACACCCATACCCATACCCACACCCATACCTAAACCCATACCCAGACCCACACCCACACCCATACCCACACCCACACGCACACCCAGACCCACACCCATGCCTAAACCCATACCCACACCCAGACCCACACACATACCTAAACTCATACCCATACCCAGACCCCCACCTATACGCACACCCAGACCCACACCTAGACCCACACCTATACGCACACCCAGACCCACACCTATACGCACACCCAGACCCACACCCAGACCCACACCCATATTTAAACCCATACCCAGGTTCTTTACTCACTGTTATAGTGCACATTCACTCCGAGCCTTATCTAGATGCTCACAGAATCCCTGCCTTATGTTATCTTGTCTTTTTGTGCTTTACACCTCAGCCCCACACACCAGGCTCATAATTTATCTGATGAAGAGTCGTATGCATAGGATCTAACATGACTTGGCCGCATGGATTCAGAATAGGTTTGCCCATAGAAGGCAGAGAGTATTGGTGGAAGGTTGTTTTTCAGGCTGGAGGTCCATGGTGTTCCATAGGGATCCATTTACAGTTTGTGATATATATAAATGACTTGGATGAAAATGTAGATGGGTTAGTTAGTAAGTTTGCAGACAATACAAAGATTGGTGGAGTTGTGGACAGCGTAGAAGGTTGTCAAAGGATACAGCAGGATATAGATCAGTTGCAGATATGCGTGGAGAAGTGGCAGATGGAGTTTAATCCATATAAGTGTGAGGTGCTGTACTTTGGGAGATCAAATGTTAAGAAAAAGTATACAGTTAATGGGAGGACCCTGAACAGCATTGATGTACAGAGGGATCTTGGAGTTCAAATCCATAGCTCCCCCGAAAGTTGCCAAACAAGTAGATACAGTGGTAAAATGGCGCTTGCCTTTATTGGTCAGAGAATTGAGTACAAGAGTCAGGATGTCATATTGCAGCTTTATAAGACTTTGGTTAAGCCACATTTAGGGTATTGTGTCTAATTCTGGTCGCCACATTAGTGGAAGGATGTGGACGCTTTGGGGAGAGTGCAGAAGAGGTTTACCAGCAGCTGCCTGGCTTACAGGGTATGAACTATAAGGAGAGGCTAGAAGTACTGGGGTTATTTTCTATGAAGTGGCGGAGGTTGAGGGGAGACTTGGTAGAAGTCTATAAAATTATGAGATGTGTAGATAGGGTTGACGGTCAGAATCATTTTCCCAGAGCTGAAATGTCTAAATATGGGTCATGCATTTATCGTGAAAGGGGGAAAGTTCAAAGGAGATGTGAGGGGCAAGTTTTTCACACAGAGAGTGGTGGGAGTTTGGAACATGCTGCCAGGGGTGGTGCTGGAGACAGATACAATAGGGGTGTTTAAGAGACTTTTAGATAAGCACATGAATATGCAAGAAATGGAGGGATATGGACAAAGGGCAGGCAGAAGGGATAAGTTTAATTTGGCATTATGTTCGGCAAAACACCATGGCTGGAGGGCCGGTTCGTGTGCTATACTGTTCTATATTCTGTGTATATATCAGATTTGAAACGTTAATTCAGTTTCTCTCTCCACAGATGTTGCCAGAGTTTCTCCAGCACTTTCTGATTTTTTTCTTCAAATTTCCAGCATTTGCAGTATTTTGCTCATACTACTTCTGCCTGGCCTTGCTATTTAGCACAGACTCAAAGGAATGAACCATGTCATGGTTATCAGCAGGTCACAGGCAAGTCATAGAAACACAGAGAACAGGAACAGGAGTAGGCCATTCAGCCCTTCCAGCCTGTTTCAAAATTTATTAAGATCATGGCTGATCATCCAATTCAGTTGCCTATTTTTGCTTTTCCTTCATATCCTTTGATCCCCTTAGCCTCAAGTGCTATATCCAGCTCCTTTCTGAAATCCTACAATACTTTGGCCTTGACCACTTTCTCTGGTAGCGAATTCCAGAGACTCACCACTCTGTGGGTGAAGAGATATCTCCTCATCTCAGTCCCAAATGGTTTACCCCATATCATTAAACAGTGACTTCTGATTCTGGACTCTCCCGTAATTGTGAACATCTTTCCTGTATCTTCCCCTGTCTCATCCTGTTAGAAGTTTATAGTTGTCTACGAGGTGCCCCTTCATTGTTCTGAACTTCAGTGAATGTAATCCTAACTGATATAATCTCTCCTCATATATCAGCCCCACCATCGCAGGAATCAGATGAATGCACTGCCTCCTTGACCGCAACATCCCTCTTCAGATAAGGAGACCAAAACTGCCTACAAAGTCAACGGCGACAGACCTTGTTCAGAAGTTCCTGCACGATGTGCCCCCTAATTTTCTTAATGGCTTCATGGCTCTCAAAGGCCTGTCCACAGAAAGCAGTAGGATGATCAGCCATGATCATATCGAATGACAGAGGGTACTCGAAGGGCTGAATAGCCTACTCCTGCTCCTGTTCACTATGTTTCTATATTCAAGGCACATGCAATGGATTTCCGCATGACAAAAAAGTTGAGGGTTATGAGGAACAGACAGTAAAGTGGAGTGAAGGCCACTATCAGGTCAGCTATTGAATGGTGCAGCAGGCTTGAGAGGCCGAGTGGTCTGCTCATTCTTGTATACTTTAGGTTTTAGTTCAAGAAAAATAGTGATCCAGCCATTAACAAATTTCACTGTTGACACAGATATCAATGAGTGTGAATCATCACTGTGTGATCCATCTGCAACATGTCTGAACTTAATTGGGAGCTGTGACTGTCACTGTGATACAGGGCTTACTTGCATTCCTGGGAGTTTCGGCATTAGAACAACTTGTAAAGGTAAAGGGGATAATCTTACAAGCAGTTGTACGGGAGCACCAATATATTGTTTGTGATAAGGTTATCAACTCTCCAGGGTGGTCAGGACTCCAAAGCAATTAGAGACTGATGTCTGAATCAAATCCGGGAGAAAAATCGGAGGGTTAATGGAGATGTTGCAGAGAAGGGAAAGGTCGAACTCCTCTGATAATTAAACCAAAACACAAGCCCCAATCTGTTATTGTGGGGAATAGAGGTTCCCTTCTAATAATTAAACGCAATACACCCAGAGAAGCTTGCCTCACCTTTATAACCTGTTAAAAGAGTGGTTAAATGAAATAAAATCCCTGATATCCACTTTATAAGTTACAAGTAACAATTTATTTATTTAACCCTAACAGTGAACAAATTAACAGCATTACTAACAAGCTAAACAATTCACTCCCAGAATACTAACTACTCCCTAAGTGACCTAAATTCTCCTGGGATGCTGTTTAAATAAACACAAGTCTCATTTATATAAACCCAATTAAAAGACAACAATATATTAAAACTTAATCACTCCAAATTCGCACAGACTGTGTATTCTGGAATGCTGTGCCTTCTCTGCTTTGCCACAAAAACCTTTCTTCCAATGATTCTGCCGTCAGCGATTTTTTTCTCTGTAATTAATTTAGTGAGGACTTTGAGCTAAAATGCCGTGATACCTTTTTCGGATAGATGGTGCTTTCTTAGAGAGCTTAGTGATTTCTTGTGAGAACTCAGGGCTTATTTCTCAGATGGCAGGCTTGCTGTCCCCTCAGATGACAGTTGGCTCTCGACCCAAGTGTCATAAATCCTCATCTTATATACCAACCCCCGCCCGATGACAAACCAACTTCTTATAATATGATTGGTTTCAGGTTGTCAAAACCATCAGTTTTAAATTCAATTGGTTTTCTGCACCTAGGTGCTTGATTTAAGTTAGTTGGCTAAATTCAAACTTGTTGTCTCAATACCAAAACAAAACTGCTGTTTTGCCGCCAAAGGGTAAAGGGTTTAACCCCATTCCTGGGAACTCTGGCAATGCGACAATTTGTAAAAGTAAGGAGAATAATCTTACAAGCAATCAAATAGGGGCACTGATCTCTTGTTTGTAAGAAAGTTGTCAGTTCTCCACGATGGTCCTGGACTCCAAAGGAATTAGAGACTTATGTCCAAGTGAAATTCGCAAGACATATCAGAAGAATAATTAAGAAAACAAGGAACAAACAATAGTACAGTGCAAGAACAGGCCTTTTGGCTTACCTAGACTGCGCAGACAGATTGATGCCTTTCTCAACCAAAGACCTTTTGCCTCAACATGGTCCATATTCCCTGCATATTCTTTTATGTATCAAACTCGCTAAGAATGTTACTGATCTATCCACCTCCACCAATTCCTATTCTCTATGTTTCTATATTCAAGGCGGCTAAGATAGATTTCCATTTGAGAAAAGAATTGAGGGTCATGAGGAACAGCCAGGAAAGTGGAGTGAATGCCACAATTGGGTCAGCTATTGAATGGTGGGGCAGGCTTGAGGGGCCAAGGGCCTGCTCATGCTCCTATATCTTAGGTTCTAATTTGATCAAACTGTGATCCAGGCATTAACAAACATTGCTGTCTATACAGATATCGATGAGTGTAAATCGTCACCATGTGATCCATCCTCAATATGTTGCAACTTATTTGGGAGCTATGAGTGTTACTGTGGTAAAGGGTTTACCCCCATTCCTAGGAGCTCCAGAATTGCAACAATTTGTAAAGGTAAGGAGGATAATATTATGAGCGACTGAATGGGAGCACTAATCTCTTGTTTGTAAGAAGGTTGTCAGTTCTCCAGGATGGTCCTAGACACCAAAAAATTTAGAAACGAATGTCCAAGTCCGACCCAGGGGAGAAATTGAAGGAATAATTAAGAAAACACGGAGCAAACAACAGCGCAGCACAAGTACAGGTCCTTCAGCCCACCAAGATTGCGCAGACAGTTTGATGCCTTTTTAAACTAAAAGCCTTTAGTCTCTACATGGTCCGTATCTCTCTTTTCCCTACCTATTCTTGTATCTCTCAAAATGCCTCAAAAAGTTGCTGTTGTATTCACCTCCACCACCTCCTCTGGCAATGCATTCAGAAGTTCCTACATTCGTGCCCCTAATTATCATAATGTCTGCACAGAATGACCTGTGTGCAAAGGAGCCAGTCAGATGATCAGCCATGATCATATTGAATAAGAGAGCATAGTCAAAGAGCTGGGGTGTCTGCTCATGCTCTTAAATCTTAGGTTCTAATTTGAACAAAATGGTGATCCAGCCATTAACAAACATCACTGTTTTACACAGATATCGATGAGTGTAAATCGTCACCGTGTGATCCATCCACAACATGTCGCAACTTAATTGGGAGCTATAAGTGTTACTGTGGTAAAGGGTTTACCCCCATTCCTGGGAGCTCCGGCAATGCAACAACTTGTAAAGGTAAGGAGGATAATCTTAACGCGCGATTAATTGGGGCTTTTATTTCTTGTTTGTGATAAGCTTGTCAGTTCTCCAGGATGGTCCTGGACTCCAAAGGAATTAGAAACTGATCTCCAAATCAAATCCATTAGAAAAATTGAAGGGATAATAAAAAAAAGGAAGAAAATATAGTACAGCACAAGAAGAAGCCCTTTGGCTCATCAAGACTGCACTTACAAAGATGACTTTTTAAATCCCTGCTCCAATTCCCTATGTTTCTATATTCAAAGAGTATGAGATGGATTTCCGATTGACAAAAGAATTGAGGGTCATGAGGAACATACAGAAAAGTGGAGTGAATGCCATAATCTGGTCAGCTATTGAATAGTGGGGCAGGCTTGAGGGACCAAATAATCTGCTCATGCTCCTGTTTCTTAGGTTATAATTAGAGCAAAATAGTGATCCAGCCGTTAACGAACATCACTGTTTACACAGATATCAATGAGTGTAAATCATCACCGTGTGATCCATCCACAACATGTCGCAACTTGAATGGGAGCTATGAGTGTTTCTGTGGTAAAGGGTTTAACCCCATTCCTGGGAGCTCCGGCAATGCAACAACTTGTGAAGGTAAGGAGGATAATCTTACAAATAATTAAATTCATGTATCCACAAAGATGCCTCAAAACGTTGCTGTTTTATCCACCTCCTCTGTCAGTGTGTTGAGAACTTCCTGCATGGGATGTGCCATAATTTTCTTAATGGCTGCATGGCTCTCAAAGGCCTGTGCATAGAAGGAGTAGGATGATCAGCCATGATCATATTGAATGATAGAACATACTCGAAGGGCCGAATGGCCTACTCCTGCTGCTATTCTTTATGTTTCTATATTCAAGGCATGTGAGATGGATTTTCGATCGACAAAAGAGTTGAGGGTTATAAGGAACACACAGGAAAGTGGAGTGAAGGCTATATACAGGTCAGCTATTGAATGGTAGAGCAGACTTGAGGGGCCGAGTGGCCTGCTCATGCTTCTATATCTTAGGTTCTAATTCAAGTGAGATAGTGATACTGCCATTAACAAACATCACTGTTTTACACAGATATCGATGAGTGTAAAACGTCACCGTGTGATCCATCCTCATTATGTCGCAATCTGAATGGGAGCTATGAGTGTTACTGTGGTAAAGGGTTTACCCCCATTCCTGGGAGCTCCGGCAATGCAACAACTTGTAAAGGTAAGGAGGATAATCTTACGAGCAATTAAGTGGGGGTCACTAATCTCTTGTTTGTGATAGGGTTGCCGTTTCTCCCATATGGTCCTGCACTCCAAAGGAATTAGAGACTAATGGCCAAGTTGAATCCGGGAGAAGAATCGGAGGGATAATGAAGAAAACAAACAACAGCACAGCTCAAGAATAGGGCCTTTGGCCCACACTGATTACGTAGACACACAATACCTTTCTTAGCTAATAACCTGTTTAGTCGACGTGGTCTGAATCACTCCATTCCCTGCGTACTCTTGTATCTGTCAAGATGGCTCAAAACGTTGCTGTTGTATCTGCCTCCACCGCCTCCTCTGGCAGAGCATTCAGAAGTTCCTGCACAGCGTGCCCCTAATTTTCTTAAAGGCCGCATAGCTCTCCAAGGCCTGCGCGTAGATGAAATGCGGTGATCATATTGAATGGTGGAGCAGGCTTGAAGGGCTGAATGGCCTACTCCTGCTCTTATTCCCTATGTTTCGAAATTCAAGGCACATACAATGGAGTTTTGATTAACAAAAGAGTTGAGGATGATGAGGAACAGACAGGAAAGTGGAGTGAAGGCCATAATACGGTCAGCTATTGAATAGTGGAGTAGTCTTGAAGGTCCGAGTGGCAAGCCCATGCTTCTATATCTTTGGTTCTAATTTGAGCAAAACAGTGTTCCAGGCATTAACGAACATGACTGTTTTACACAGATATCGATGAGTGTGCATCGTCACCGTGTGATCCATCCGCAATATGTCGCAACTTGAATGGGAGCTATGAGTGTTACTGTGGTAAAGGGTTTACCTCCATTCCTGGGAGCTCCGGCAATGCAACAACTTGTAAAGGTAAGGAGGATGATCTTCAGAGCGATTCAATGGGTCACTAATCTCTTGTTTGTGATAAGGTTGTCAGTTCTCACGGATGGTCCTGGACTCCAAAGGATTTAGAGACTAACATCCAAGTCAAATCCAGGAGTAAAATCGGAGGAATAATTAAGAATAATAGTGCAGCTCAGGGATAGGTCCTTTCACCCTCCAAGACTGCACGCACTCATGATGCCTGTCTCATATAAAAGCTTTTTGCCTCTTCATGGTCCTTATCACTGTATTTCCTGCATATTCAGACATCTGTCAAGATGCCTCTTTAACTTTTCTCTTGTATGCGTCTCCACCACCTCCTCTGGGAGCCCATTCCAGGCACATACCACCCTCTGTTTAAATAACCTGCCTCTCACATCTGCTTGAAACACTTCCCTTAAATCTATGTCCCCTCATAATTGACAATTGTACCCTGGGAGAAAGACTCCAACTATCCATCCTATTCACGCCTCTCGATTTTCTTAATGTATTCTAAAGATATTAAGGACACCAGGAAACAAAATGTTGTTGTGCAAGGATGGACATTTTGAAGCAGAGGTTGGATGTGATCATTATTATAGGATTTCTGAGGGTCTGTAGTTTCCACGGGGCCCAAACTTGTGCATGTAGTGCCAGTGAGGGACTGGAGAATGGTTCCAGGATCCAAATATCCCAGGTCGCAGCCGAAAGGCTCAGAGACCATTTCTAAACTTGGTGCACTCCTGACCACAGCCCTCGTTATAAGCGTTGTCCACTGGAATCAGCCAAACTCTTGTTGCCTCCGTTAGAATCTGAGTCTGGATCCAGGGCCAAAATGCTGAGCTCTGTGGGTTCTAAAGAATAGGCTGCCTGTAGGCAGAGGAGAAGACCATTCAGCCCCAGAAACATCAGCCTATTTCAATGAGATCATGGTTGATCTGCATCTGAACTCCAACCAGCTGCCTCTGTTGCATGATCTTTAATAGTCCTGGCTAATGGTTTGGTGCCCTTTGTGATGAAGGATGTACTTGCCTTGAATACGAAACACTGGAATTTCACTGGGTGCCTCCTGAGAGGAGTGGTTGATCCATGATGAGAAGTTCAGTAATTTGGGCCTACACATTGAAGTTTGGAAGCTCATAGAAGTTAATGATTAGCTTGCTAATCCTTTGAAACCTTCCTGATTATTCCCCAAAAGGGAGAACGTTTGCATGATGAGAGGTGAAAATGTGTGATCAAGACAGAATGCACTCGCCTACAGCGGTCCAATTGTTCCATTAAAGCACCATAGCATAAGTGCAGTATCTAGCACTTTGGTTATCAATCCCACAGATAAAATCTTAAGTATTCATGCTTCCACCATCCGCCCACCATCAGTGCCATGTGCACTATCTACAAAATGCACTGCAGCTGCTCATTTAAACACATCTCCAATACCCAGATGAACAAGAACATCAGACTGTTGAAATTACTACTGCAATTTTCCAGAAAGTTGTGATTGATTATAGAACCGGAGCCACTTTTTGCACACTTTTAACGGCATTTATTTATAGAGACACACTTTACAAGCATGCACCTCCATTCCTCTAATCTGTTCTTGTATGAAATGGCACAAGTGAATCCCAGATAATGTATGCAAAGAAATACAATTAAACTGAAATCTACTGCTTTCAACTTACCCTCTGAGCTGTACACCATCCTAATTTGAAATATCTTGCCGTTCCTTCAGTGTTGCTGGGTCAGAATCTAACTCAGGCTGGGGGTCAGTTCAAACCTAGAGGATGTATATATTTAATAGCTACTCAGAGACTTTGTGAAGAATTGAGGATAAACCATGTTAGCCAAAGAGTTGTTAAAATATGGAACTTGCTGCAGCATGGAGTAGTTGAGCATCAATACATGAGGTAGATGAGTACATGAGGGAGAAAGGAATAGACAGATATGTTGATGCGGTGAGACAGTGTTGGAGGAGGCTGTTAGGTGGAGCATCAAGACCACCATCCATCTAATGGACTGAATGGTCTTTTTCCATGCTGCAAATTCTGTGTAATGTAGATTATTAACACCAAGTTACCAGGCTTTATTCAAGTGGGAGTCTGTGTTGTCCAAGTTTGTTCAGTCGAGCTCTGGAGCAGTTGCTGTGATCTCTTTCCCTCTTCACTGCAGATGTGGACGAGTGTGAGGATGAAGATGTGTGTGGCAGGAATGCAACCTGTCATAACTCCTTTGGGAGTTACCACTGTATCTGTTGGGCAGGATTTCAGCCAGTTCCAGTACAGACAGGAAAGACCTGCACAGGTAAAGGCAATGATTAATGCGCAGAGCTACATGGAAATGATTATTGGCACTGGAGGTTTGGGTAGGCTTCTTGCGGGGAGGGGGGTGTGGTTGTCAGGCTACATATATGGGGGTTGAAATTAGGCTGGGCCCATTTCGAGGCCGAGACTCCTGATGGACCTTGGATACCTGAGGCCGAGGAAATTGGGCCTGAGGTCACCTTCTGGCATCTCCTGAGGAATTTTGGGGAACTGACTATGACTGTGAGGTCAGTTCCAGGGAAGACAGGGCCGGAAAAGGCAATGGTAGAAACTTTAGGATATCAGAAAGCTTGTGGAGCTGAAATTAAATTGAATTCATCTTTAGTTGCTAATTGCCAAGAATCACAAGATCGACCCTGCAGTGATTGGACTCAAGTGGAACTCATTGACAAAATCCTAGATTGGGTTTGTTAATCTGGGCCAATTAGGGAGCTCTGGATGACCAAAAGAAATAGGCAATTCAGAATCTCTTCACTTGAGGGACTGACTGTGAGCTGGCTGGTCACAGCCAGTGTACTGTGCACATGTAAATAATGGGTGACTTGGTGACACGACACAGGCCTCTGTGCAGTTATTTCAGATTCTGGGGAGGAAATTCTATTCATGGATTCTTCCCACATGTGCTAAGCCCCTCTTTGACAGAATTACAGGGCCTAAAGGATGCCTAAAACCTGATCTTCATTCACCTATAATTTGGACTGACCTCTCAGCAAGCTTGTTAGTATTGTGTATGTCAGTTTAGCTCAGTTATTACCATTCTGGGTCAGAAGGGTGTTGGTATGAAACACCATGCCAAGATTTGAGAGTGTAACTTAAGCTGTTTCTCCCCACCACACTCCCACCAAACCCCAGTGCTGTGCTGAGGGAATGCTGCATTGTTGGAGGAGCATCCTTCAGATGAGATGTCAAAACTGGGCCCCATCTGCCCATTCAGATGGTCATCAGAAATCTGGAGTAGGAAGATGGCAGGGTTTTGAACTGGGCATTAATGTTGAAAGATCTCTTAACTACTCTAATTTTTACAGTGCAACCTCTCAACTGTCCCAACCCAGAAAAACCAAACAATTCCACCCTCACACTGTGTGGTGGGGAAGCATTCACAAACCCTCAAACCGGTATGTGACCCGTATTGTTCCATTCTCAAACTGACACACTGAAACGATCCTGATGTTTAATGGGGTTCACTTCTTTGTACTCACAATTTTTGGTTTAACATCAGCGTGTATTTGAAATGTTACAGGATGATTATAATGGTCACAGGTAATGATTGCAGTTTGAAAATGTCGAAAAAGAGAAAATAATGTTTTAAAAATCAGCAGTTACTTTCTCAGCAAACCAGCACTTCACTGTTATCGAGCAACAGAATGTTCAAATATATCACCTTAGACATTGTTAAAAGAGTCCTCATTTGGAAGCTTCTCCCCTGCTCTGATATGGACAACTCGATCACTGAAAATTTATCATCTCCATGTTCATCCCCACAATCTGATCCCCCACCTCATTCGTTGGACAAGGTCTTGGGAAGCCACTCTGTCCCCAGGCAGGTTCATATTTTCTTGACCATACTCGAGGCTTTCAAATGAGATGTTAAACACAGATCCCATGTGCCTCCTTGGATAGAACCAAGATAACAGTGGTACTTCAGTGGAGAAAGCACATGGGAGCTTCCAGTAATGTCTAAGTCATCTCTTGATGTTCCATGGCATTACCACCACTGAATCCCGCACTATCAATGTCCTAGGGGTTACCATTGACCAAAAATTGAATTGGACCAGCAGTATAAGAACAGGGGCTACCAAAGCAGGTCAATCCTGCAGTGAGTAACTCATCTGCTGACTGTCCAAATCCTGCACACCATCAACAAGACACAAGTCAGGTGTGTGGTGGAATGAGTGTCTGGATGAGTGTCTCTCCAACAGCACTCAAGAAGCTGGATACCATTCAGGATAAAGCAGCCTACATGATTGGCCCCCATCCACCACCTTCAACGTTCTCTTCCTCCACCAGTGACGCACAGTGGGAGTACAGGATCCTATTAACAAGATGCACTGCAGCAACTCACCAAGGCTCCCATGGCAGCACCTGGGAAAATTGTCACCTCTAGGACAAGGGTAGCTGATGCCTGAGAACATCAGCAATCTCCAGGCCATACACCATCCTGACTTGGAATTATATCACCGTTCCCTTGCTGTAACTGATTCCAAATCCTGGAACTCCCCACACCCCTCCCCCATGAAGAGCACTCCAGGTTTCCCCTACACAAGATGGACAGCAAGAATTCAAGAAGGAAGTTCACCATCACCTTCTAGAGAGCAATTAGGTATGGGCAACGACTAATAAATACTGGCCTAACCAGTCACACCCATATCCCATGAACTGATACATTTTTAAAAAATTAGTTATAAAACAATTTTAAATACACGAAGGTCCATGCCAACAAGGTTCCCCGATACTGATGCTGTGAACTCCAGTGGGATAGAAGCAGATGTCACTGTCTGGTACAATCCCAGTGTCACCACGAGCGACACCAGCAATGTCATGTTCCTTATTTCCAGACGATACAAAGTTTATTCTCCAGGCTTTTGCTCTTGGGACTGTTGCTTTTGTGGATTTTCCAGGTTGGCTTGTCCAGTGATGGTTGTCAATGAGAAGGGGTGCTTTTTAACTATTGTCTTGTTCCACTGTCTCGCCAAACTCTGTGGGTAATGGATCTTGCTTCGTAATAGAATCAGTTCACCAATTACTTGACAAAGTCTGTCAGAATTTCAGCGTCACATATGATATCCAGGTAAGGAATTATAGGCCCAGTGTTTTTATTTTCTCCAAAAGTGACATGGTTCTGGTGCAGAGTGTTCTACTCTGCAAAGCCAGTCAGTGAAGAATGATACCAGAGCCAATCTTACCATAGACCTACATTTATTTACAGAGTGAAACAGTACAAGCATGTGCCTCCAAACTCAACCACCTGCAGTTTCAGTGAATGTCTTGTGATTTTTTTTTTAATTAGCCAAGTTTTCCGAATCAACCTGTTCAGAGATGTTGTTACGCACCTCTGGAGCAGGCGGGACTTGAACAGAGGCTTCTTCAGTCTAGGGATAGCAACACTGCCACTCCAAGAAGGCCCTTGAATGTCTTTTTATTTGGACTCAATTGAGATCCCAGTTAATGCCTTCCATCAGCATGTAATTAAACACAGCTGGTGAACAATTCACACAAAGGACTAGATTTTGGTGAGTTAATCTGATACACCAGACTTACATGTGTACTAAAAAATGGATAACATGGGTTTAAACCCCAGCTCTCTCTTTGTGCTGGGATTGCACCTGACTTCAGTTTAAGCCTGTAGCAAGCAGGGGTGAGTTATTTGCTTGACCTGTCAGGCAAAGGTGCTTGAGTTCACTTGGGACTTTGCAAACTCCCTTACAAAGAGGTCTCTTTTCTCGACAGCCATTTGATGGTAGACAATGAATGTCACATACGTAGATATAATCTTTATATTAGAGGAAAAGCTTGAGCAGGACTAAGAGGAATCGAGAGAGGCGTCCCTATCCCTGGAGCCTCCATCGCCCCAACTCTCCAAGGTGTTTGTGTTGCTCAGTTTCTGGCCTCTTGTGCATTTCTGAGCTCAATGGCACCATCATCACTTTCTGCTCCCAGGGCCCCAAGCTCTGGAATACCATATACATCAGCTTTTCTACCTTTCTTCATCATTTCCATGAGATCATAAAAATATAGAAACAGGAGAGAGCCATTCAACCCATTGGACCTCTTCCACCATTAAATAAAAGCAGGGACGATTTGGTTTTAACCATAACATCACTTCCCTTCCTGTCTCCCAAAACTTTGGCTTTAGCTTGTAGGGACCCATAAGACTTCCCTGCAATAGTGGACTAACCTATGTATGAAGCTGGTGCAAACATGACCATTGTAAAGGTAGGAGCGTTCAAATCACAGACTGTAAATTGGGCAGGATCTGAGTGATGTGTGCTAGTGGTAAAACAGTACGGGTTACATGTGATTGCAGACCCACAGCAATGGGATTGACGCTGAGCTCCATTCTGGAACAGACTTGGGAAGCCACTCAGTTCAAAGGCAACAAATGCTGGTAATTTGCAATGAGGACAAGGCAGGAGATTGGCACCTGGGCACAGAACCAGTGCAGGCACAATGGGCTGAGTGGCCTCCTTTGGCACCATTACAATTCTGTGATTCTGTGATTCTGTGAAAACTCTTGTTTTGGCTGTTCCTTTTATTTCAAAGTTTCTTTTTGTGAATTGCAGTTCACTGCTGTTGTGGTATGTTACAACAAATAGTAAGACAGAGGGGCATTAACCTCATTTATTGAGGCAGATAATTAGTACTCACAGGTAGAGGGGGTGGAGGGTGGCAACAGGGAAGGGGGAATAAGGGAGGCAGAAAGGAAGATCCCAAGACAATAACAGTGAAAAGGGTATGGAAAAAGGAGGTGAGAAAACAAAAATTTGAGGACGAAAGAGGACAAGGTGGTTCAGAGAGAAAAGGAATAAGAGAAAATGAATATAAGAAGGAAAATAAAACAAGCCCATTACTTCAAGAAGTCGTTACACAGTTAGTAGGAACTACCGATGCTGGAGAATCTGAGATAACAAGGTGTAGAGCTGAATGAACACAGCAGGCCAAGCAGCATCAGAGGAACAGGAAAGCTGACGTTTCGGATCTAGACCCTTCTTCAGAAATGGGGGAGGGGAAGGGGGTTCTGAAATAAATAGGGAGAGAGGGAGAGGCGGATAGAAGATGGATAGAGGAGAAGATAGGTGGAGAGGAGACAGACAGGTCAAAGAGGCAGGGATGGAGCCAGTAAAGGTGAGTGTAGATGGGGAGTTAGGGAGGGGATAGGTCAGTCCAGGGAGGACGGACAGGTCAAGGGGGCGGGATGAGGTTAGTAGGTAGGAGATGGGGGTGGGGCTTGAGGTGGGAGGTGTGGATAGATGGGAGGAAGGACAGGTTAGGGAGGCGGGGACGAGCTGGGCTGGTTTTGGGATGCAGTCAGGGGAGGGGAGATTTTGAAGCTTGTGAAGTCCACATTGATACCATTGGGCTGCAGGGTTCCCAAGCTAAATATGAGATGCTGTTCCTGCAACCTTCGGGTGGCATCGTTGTGGCACTGCAGGAGGCCCAGAATGGACATGTGGTCCAAAGAGTGTGAGGGTGAGTTGAAATGGTTCACGACTGGGAGGTGCAGTTGTTTAGTGCGAACCGAGCGTAGGTGTTCCGCAAAGCGGTCCCCAAGCCTCCACTTGGTTTCCCTGATGCAAAGGAGGCCACATCGGGAACAGCGGATACAGTATACCACATTAGCAGATATGCAGATGAACATCTGTTTGATGTGGAAGGTCTTCTTGGGGCCTGGGATGGGGGTGAGGGGGGAGGTGTAGGGGCAGGTGTAGCACTTCCTGTGGTTGCAGGGAGGGGTGCCGGGGGTGTTGGGGCTGGTGGGGAGTGTGGAGCGGACAAGGGAGTCACGGAGAGAGTGGTCCCTCCGGAAATTAGATAAGGGTGCGGAGGGAAAAATGTCTTTGGTAGTGGGGTCAGATTGCAGATGGCGGATGGCGGAAGTGCCGGAAGATGATGCGTTGGATCCAGAGGTTGGTGGGGTGGTACGTGAGGACGAGGAGAATTCTGTTTTGGTTGTTATTGCGGGGAGGGGGTGTGAGGGATGAGTTGCGGGAAATGCGAGAGACACGGTCGAGGGCGTTTTCGACCACTGTGATGGGGAAGTTGCAGTCCTTGAAAAACAAGGACATCTGGGATGTCCGGGAGTGGGATGCCTCATCTCGGAAGCAGATGCGGCGGAGGCAAAGGAATTGGGAATAGGGAATGGCATTTTTGCAGGAAGGTGGGTGGGAGGAGGTGTATTCTAGGTAGCTGTGGGAGTCGGTAGGCTTGAAATGGATATCGGTTTCCAGGTGGTTGCCAGAGATGGAAACAGAGAGGTCCAGGAAGGAGAGAGAGGTGTCTTCCGGCACTTCCACCATCTGCAATCTGACCCCACTACCAAAGACATTTTTCCCTCCGCACCTTTATCTACTTTCCGGAGGAACCACTCTCTCCGTGACTCCCTTGTCCGCTCCACACTCCCCACCAGCCCCAACACCCCCGGCACCCCTCCCTGCAACCACAGGAAGTGCTACACCTGCCCCTACACCTCCCCCCTCACCCCCATCCCAGGCCCCAAGAAGACCTTCCACATCAAACAGATGTTCATCTGCACATCTGCTAATGTGGTATACTGTATCCGCTGTTCCCGATGTGGCCTTCTATGCATCGGGGAAACCAAGCAGAGGCTTGGGGACCACTTTGCGGAACACCTACGCTCGGTTCGCTACAAATGACTGCACCTCCCAGGCGCGAACCATTTCAACTCACCCACACACTCTTTGGACAACATGTCCATCCTGGGCCTCCTGCAGTGCCACAACGATGCCACCCGAAGGTTGCAGGAACAGCATCTCATATTTAGCTTGGGAACCCTGCAGCCCAATGGTATCAATGTGGACTTCACAAGCTTCAAAATCTCCCCTCCCCCGACCGCACCCCAAAACCAGCCCGGCTCGACCCCACCTCCCTAACCATTCCTCCCACCTCAATCTCCACCCCTATCTCCTACCTACTAGCCTCATCCCGCCTCCTTGACCTGTCCGTCCTCCCTAGACTGACCTATCCTCTCCCTAACTCCCCATCTACACTCACCTTTACTGGCTCCAACCCTGCTTCTTTGACCTGCCTGTCTCCTCTCCACCTATCTTCTCCTTTATCCATCTTCTATCTGCCTCCCCCTCTTTCCCTCCCCCATTTCTGAAGAAGGGTCTAGGCCCGAAACAAGAGATAACAAGCTGTAGAGCTGGATGAACACAGCAGGCCAAGCAGCATCAGAGGAGCTGACATTTTGGGCCTAGACCCTTCTTCAGAAACATCAGCTTTCCTGCTCCTCTGATGCTGCTTGGCCTGCTGTGTTCATTCAGCTCTCCACCTTGTTACTTCAAGAAGTCATTTCTTTTTCTATTCTTAGGCTGTCACAAACTTTACAAATGGTCTGCTTATTAGGAGTTCATGGCTGCAGAACATGACGACCAGTCAGCAGTTAAACGTAACAACGACCATCTTGGATCTTTTGGAGAATACGGCAATGGCTATTGCTTTGACTTTGCCCAGTGGAGGAACAAAGTCAATCTCAGAAGACTCTTTCGGTAAAATATTACTCAGTACAAATGCTAACATTCTGGACATCGAGTGGACACAGAGGGTGTCTTTTCAGAGAATTTTGTGCAAGATTAAGGCGCATGGGATTGGGGGAAGTGAATTGAGATGGATAGGAAGCTGGTTGGCAGTGAGGAAATGAAGAGTAGGAATTAATGGGTCCTTTTCAAATTGGCAGGCAGTAAGTAGTGGGGTGCCATAGGGATCGGTGCTGAGACCCCAGCTATTCACAATATATATCAATGATTTGGATTAGGAAACAAAATGTAACATCTCAAAGTTTGCAAGTGATACCAAATTGGGTGGGAGGGTGAACTGTGACAAGGATGCAGAGATCCTTCAGCATGATCTGCGCAAAGCTGGGTGAGTGGGCAAATCAATCGCAGATGCAGTATAATTTGGATAAATATGAGGTTATTCACTTTGGAAGCCAAAACAAGAAGGCTGATTACTACCACAATGGCTATAAATTAGGAGAGGGAAGTGTGCAGCAGGACCTGGTGTCCTTCTGCACCAGTCGCTGAAGGTAAGCATGCAGGTGGAGCAAGCGGTAAAGAAGGCAAAGTTATGCTGGCCTTCATTGCAAGAGGTTTTGAGTACAGGAGCAGGGATGTGTTGTTGCAGTTATACAGGGCCTTGGTGAGACCACATCTGGAATATTGTGTGCAGTTTTGGTCTCCTTTTCTGAGGAAGGATGCTCTTGCTCTCAAGTGAGTGCAGCGAAGGTTTACCAGGCTGATTCTGGGGATGGCAGGTCTGACGTATCAGGAGAGATTGACTAGGTCAGGATTGTTTTTGCTGGAGTTCAGATGAATGAGGGGGCACCTCATAGAGCCTTATAAAATTCTATCAGGACTAGACAGGGTAGATGCAGGGAGGATGTTCCCGATGGTGGGTGTGTCAAGAACCAGGGGTCACAGCCTGAAGATTCGGGGTAAACCATTTAGGATGGAGATGACGAGATATTTCTATGGAGTCTATGGAATTCATTACCACAAGAAGTAGTTGATGTCAAAATATTGAATGTATTCAAGAGGTGACTAGATATAGCATTTGGGGCGAATGAGATCAAATGTAATGAGGTAAAAGCGGGATTAGGCTATCAAGTTGATTTGGCTATCAGCCATGATTGTGATGAATGGTGGAGCAGACTTGAAGGGCTGACTGGCCTCCTCCTGCTCCTATCTTCTCTGTTTCTATGTTTCAATGTTTGTTGATCAAAGGCAAGATTTATTTCCAGTTTTATGGTCTGCACTTACTGATCCAATTGGCACTTTACTTGCAGAAGTGTTTAGTTAAAACGGTGACTTCTGATGAAAATTTTCAAACAATATTTCGTAGAGTTACTTTGAGGAATATGAAGAAACGTTATTGTCAATGATGCTGTGTCACAGAGCTGAAGAAGTTCCTAGATCATATTCGATTATCACATTTCCACAGAAACAGGGATAAGCTAATCGATACTAGTCTGGGTTCCTGCTTCTGTACATATCACCGTAAGGTATAGGAGCAGATTTAGGCCATTCCTGCCTTCTCCCCATAACCTTTGATTCCCTTACTATTCAAGAATCTATCTACCTCTGACTTAAAGACACTCAATGACTTAATCTCTGCAACCTTCTGTGACAGTGAGTTCTGGAAATTCACCATCCTCTGGCTGAGGAAACTGCCCCTCATCTCAGCTCTAAAACGTCATCCCTGTGCCCTTGGGTCCTAGTATCTCTTCCTGGTGGAAATATCTTTCAGTATTCTGTAAGTTTCAGTGAGACCTTCCCTCATCCTCCTAAATTCAAAAGTATCAGTTGTTGGAAAGCAATTGTGTGTGAATATTGACTGAGAGCAGGTTTCTACCCCTTGTGCTGTACTGTGCTGTGACTCAGTGTTTACGCTGTCTCCTCTGGGCCTCTGGGTTATTTTAATGCCTTCAGTCAGAAGATTGGGAGCTCATGTCTGATTCCAGAGGCTTCGTGCTCAGGATCGAGGCAGATGATCCCACAGCAGTTCCAATGGAGTGTACACTGCCAGAGGGACTGATGTCTTTCACATCAGACATGAAATTGAGATTCCTCAGGATTGTTAAGCAACTGCTGCCCAATTGCACAATCACATTGTATAGTAGATGGGTTTTTTTGGGGTTTTGAAAATGCAGGCTAGTTGTATGGTGTCTCTATTTGGCCTGTTATCATCAACAGAAGGAACATCCTGTTTGATACAATTAGCTACTTACTGACATGTATAGGCTACATACCAGGTTCTGCACTGACACTGAAATTCATGCATAACATTGTTCAGTTGTCTGCTGGGAGGAATGTCCTGAGTGTGCTCATGACAATGTTAACAACCATTGTAAGAGAGTCAGTTAAGCTTGCAACATGGCTCATTTACACTCGCGAGAAACAACATACGTTCATGCACAGGGACTCATTCCATGCAATCAAAGGAATGTGTTTGACAACAAACAGACAGTGCTGGGGAAACTCAGTAGAGTTTGGTAGCATTCTGTGAAGTGAAAAAGAGTTTGTACTTCGAATCCCATATGAGTCTTCTTCAGAAGTAATGAGCCTGATGTCTCAGGCTGAGTGGGCAAAGTGCAGAAAGGCAAGCCAGGGATGCTCTGAGTATCTAGGTAGGCTCAGAATGAATTATCGAGTAACATCCTAGACAAGTAAACCTGTGAGAGAGAAAGAGGCAAGGCAATTTCAATAGGCACTGCATTCTTCACAGAGCCTTACCTTTACTTTTAGCTGCCCAGATCCAGGTATCTGGTAATCAAAGTTTGCCAGACGACTTGGTAAAAATTGAGATCTGGAATAACACCATGGAGATAAACTGGAGAACGGTCATGGGAGCAAAGAACTCTGGTAAACATTTAGTTTCTTTTGCATGTATTGGTTGCTGTGATTCTAATGACTATACTTCAGAAATATGCTTGTGACCTTTTGTGGCTATAAGTCAAATCTGGTACAAACGTTACCACCTCTTCTCATGCAATACAAACAGTTATTTCCTCTGAGATTTGGTATTCTTTCAATTCTGTCCTGATGAGTGCAAGGCGGAAAGCTTTGAACATTTCTCCTTTTCTCAGCTTCTGTGCAGCTAAGCAACTTATACTTTTATTTGCGAAGTTTAAAAATTGGCTTTCTTTAATATTTGAAACCAGTCTACAATTGGAATGGATACTATAATCTGTAGAATTGGACTTATAGCTAGATCACTGTTGCCAAATTATTTCAGATGACACTCAGCGAAGTCCAAACCCTTTTGCTCCACCAGACTTTGCTGCAGTCTGCTTCTTTGTATTCAGCGACATGGAATCCATTTTGAACAGCAAGATCCGGAAAGATGGGGTCAAGCAATTGGAGACAACTGAAGGAGCAGGCTGGTTAAACTCCAAAGTGGTAACAGCCAGAATCAGTAACAAAGCAGTCAGTCGTGAACTGAAAGAAATGGTCAATCTTACACTGAAACTCAACAAGGTTTATAAGGGAGACTTTGAGGCTTTTCATGCAACAGGAACTGTAGTAGTCCAAGATGAAGGATTGGACAGCATAAAGAGTTGTTTTACTCTGTATCCAACCCCGTGCTGTTGTGGAAGTGTTTGCTGTGCCAGTGTAGAGAAGTTTAGCTCTGTGTCCAACCACATGCTGTCCCTGACCTGGGAGTGCTTGTTAGGGATAGTGTAGAGGGAGGTTTACTCTGTATCTAACCCCGCGCTGCTCCTTTTCTGTGAGTGTTTAAAGGGGACACTGGGGAGAGAGTTTACTCCATATCTAACCCTGTGTTGTACCTGTCCTGGGAGTATTTGATGAAGTGGATGAAGTTTTACTCAGTATCTAATCCCATGCTATACCTATCCTCAAGTCTTTGATGGAGACAGTGTAGAGGGAGATTTTGCAAATGTTGCTTCCATAATAGTGTGAAATTTGTTCTTGAACCTTAAGTCCCCTTCCCGAGGAGGTTACTACATTCTCATTGTCTGATTGTTCTGTACTGGCGGGGTTCAGAAAGGTGGGAATATTTAAATCTTTGGCAGGTGCAGGCTTTTTTTTAATCTAATCATTTGTGGGACGTGGGCATCGCTGGCTGGCCAGAATTTCTTACCCAACCCTAGCTGCCCTTGAGAAACTGTTGGTGAGCCGCTTTCTTGAACAGCTACAGTCCACCTGCTGTAGGTTGACCCACAATGCCATTAGCGACAGAATTCCAAGTTTTTGACCCAGCGACAGTGAAGGCGATGTATTTCCAAGTCAGGATGAGGATTGGCTCGGAGGGGATCTTGCAGGGGGTGGTGTTCCCATGTATCTGCTGCCTTTGAACATCTAGATGGAAGTGGTTGTGGGTTTGAAAGGTGCTGTCTGAAGATCTTTGGTGAATTTCTACAGTGCATCTTGTAGATAGTACACACTGCTGCTACTGAGCATTGGCAATGGAGAGAGTGGGTGTTTATGGATGTGGTACCAATAAAGCACCTGTTTTGTCCTGGATGGTGTCAAGCTTCTTGAGTGTTGTTGGGGCTGCACTCATTCAGGCAACTGGGGAGTATTCCATCACACTCCTGACTTGTGCTTTGTAGATGGTGGGCAGGCTTTGGGGTGTCAGGAGGTGTGTTACTGGCCGCAGTATTCCTAGCCTCTGACCTGCTCTTGTAGCCACTGTGTTTATGTAGCAAGTCCAGTTGAGTTTCTGGTCAATGATGAACCCTAGATATTGATAGTGGGGGATTCAGTGAAGGTAACATCTTTGAATAACAAGGGGTGGTGGTTAGATTGTCTCTTATTGGCGATGGTCTTAGACTGGCATTTGTGTGGTGCAAACGTTACTTGCTGTTTAACAAGGTTTGTTCCTTCATGCAGAATACCAAAGATCATGAGAAGGCCAAATGCGTTTATTGGAAGATAACAGACGGGGGAAGTTTCTGGTCCCCTGAGAGCTGCTTCCTGATTTGGTCCAATGAAAGCTACATAATGTGCCAATGTAACCATCTGACGAGCTTTGCTATTTTAATGTCTCCGATTGAGATTGAGGTAAAACATCATTCAAACTCCGGTCAAAGTGGGAAGTAAACCCAGAGACAGAGGAAACAGAAAAGTGCAGCAGTCAGAAACCAGAGATTGAGAGAATTAAACGGTCAGGAATCAGACACACAAGAATGAGATTAGAGGAAACTGGAGAGTCAGAATAACACCCAAGGGTGATAGATAGCAGGAAAGTAACTCCATTAGCAACTACTGAGTGATCTAGAGAATGAGCTGACAGACTCCTGAAACACCACATGGTGAGCCGGTCTGTGAATTCAGAGAGTGACCACAGAATGACCCAGATTATGGCCCAAGAGAGTGACCCAGACTGTGACCCCAGAAAATGACCCAGACTGTGACCCAAAAGAGTGTCCACTGAGACCCCCAGTGACCCCAGAGACAGATGCTATCATGACCTCGGAGACTCCAGAGGTCACCCCAGGAGTGACCACAGAGATTGACACAGAAAATTACCCCAGTGGGTGGGCATGTAGAAAAACCCAGGAGCTACCTAAGGTAATGATCCCAGGGAGTGACCCGAAAAAATGACCCTTTGACAACAAACAGAACAATGAAGCCAGATGTTAAAGATCACATGGTGTTATTTTGAAGGAAAATAGTGGAGTTGTCCCAACAACAATGTTTGTCCGAGAAGCAACATCCCTGATCATTACTGGAATCAATGAAAGTTAAAAGATAAACAAAGTGTGAAACAGGTTGTGACACAGTGGTAGTGGCCCGATCCCTGAGCCAAGAGACCTAGCTTCAAGTGTCACCGACCCCAGAAGTGTATAATAACACCTCTAAACAGATTAATTAAAATACAGTAGATGCTAGATATCTGAAATCCAAACAGAGTGATGGGAAAGCTCAGCAGGTTTGGCAATGTCAAAGCCGAGAGGGAGAGAGAAAGAGAGTTAACATTTTGAGTCCACTATGACTCTTTCAGAACAGGCTATCACTGTTTTACACGAGTGACAATTGCCAGAGGAGCCTGGGCTCATTTAAAACAGATGACTGGCAGTGACTTTAACCTGGGGATGACCATGCCCCGGACAGGGAGTGAGCTTAAAGAGGCAGGGTTTTCATGATGATCTCAGCTGTTCTGGCAATTGAACCTGTGAACCCCTGAAATTAATACCCTGAATAGTATTAGCTGCAGCTCACAGTGCCACTCAATCTGTCACAGTCCCTGGAACAAATCATGTGGCAGAGATCAACCTGAGGGTCAATAAATATGATATTGTTTTATACTTACATTCAATAGGAGGAGCTGTAATGGCCTTAAAAAGTGGTTAGTGAGATATCTGATGGATTGGTTCTAATATTCAAACTGTTGTACATTTGGGGAAGGGTACATTCGAATGGAAGATACTGAATGTAACTCAAGTAAAATCAAAACACTGATGATGGAAATCTGGAACAAACACAGAGAATGCTGGAGAAACTCAGCAGGTCTGGCAGCATTTATGGAGAGAGAAACAGTTAAATTTTTATCCTCTTTAGAACAATGAATGTAATACCATTGTTCAAAAAAGGAGGGAGGCAGAAAGCAGGAAAACAACAGCCAGTTATTTTAACATCTGGCAGAGGAACGTTATTAGAAATTATTATAAAAGACTCTAGAGCAAAACTCAGAAATATTCAAGGTAATCAGGCAAGAGTCAACATGGTTTTGTGAAAAGGAAATCATGCCTAATTAATTTATTGGAATTCTTTGAAGGAGTAACACATGTTGTGGGTAAAGTGGTGGATGCCAATTATTTAGATTTCCAGAAGGCATTTGATAAGGTGCCACTTCAAAGATTATTGCAGCAAATGAACTTTCATGGTGTAGGGGTTAATATATTGGCATGGAAAGAAGATTGACTGGCTAACAGGAGTTAACATAATGTGTCATGTGCAGTGTACCACAGGGATCAGTGCTGGCACCTCAATTTTTAATAATTTATATCAATGACTTGGATGAAAAGGTTGAAGATATGGGGTAGCTAAATTTGTCAATAGCACAAAAATAGGGAGAAGTGTAAGTTGAATTGAGGACACGTAGGAGCTCTAAACATACATAAATGAAGTGAGTGGATGAGGATCTTGCAAATAGAGTATAATGTAGGAAAATGTGAAATTGCCTATTCTGTCAGGAAGAACTATAAAGAAGCATATTATTCAAATTGTGAGAGGTTGTGTACCTCTGAGATGTAAAGGGACTTGTGCATCTGTAGTATGTGAATCACAAAAGACTATTATGTAGCTACAGCTAGTATTAAGGAAAATATTAGAATGTTATTATTTATTGTAAGGGGAATTAAATACAAAGGTATGGAAATTATGTTTCAGTTAGTTAAGGCACCAATGAGATTATATCTGGAGTATTGTGGACAGTATTGGTCTCCTTATTTAAGGAAGGAAGTAAATGTGACTGAATCAGTTCAAAGAAGGTTTACGGGGTGGCAAGTCACTGGACTTGAAACATTGATTTTGTTTTTCACTCCACAGATGCCGTCAGACCTGTTGAGTTTCTCCAGCAGTTTCTGTTTTTTTTGTTTCAGATCTCCAGTTCTGCAATTCCTTGTTTTATTTTACCAGACTAAGAGCGGGAATAGATGGATTGTCTCAGGAGGAAATGTTGGAAGGTTGAGGCTTTTATCAGCTGGAGTTTGGAGAAGTAAGAGGTGTCCTGATTGAAACATTTCAGATCCTGAGGGCTCTTGACAGGATGATGTGGAGAGGTTGCCCTGCTTGTATCTAAAACTCAGGAACACTGCTTAAAAATAAGGAGTTGCCCATTTAAGTCAGAGATAAAAGCAAAGTCATAAACTAGAATCCCTCCATTGCAGAAAAAGTGCCGTTCAGCTATCAAGTCTCCACTAATCCTCCACTCACTCTGCATTCACCGTGGCTAATCCACTTAGTTCAGACATCCCTGGACGGGGCAATTTAGCATGGCCAATTCGCCCAACCTACGCATGATTTGGCTGTGGAAGGAAACGAGCACCCAGCAGAAACCCACACAGTCACCCGAGGCTGGCATTGAACACAGGTCCATGGTGCTGCTAACCACTGTGCCACCATGCTGCCCAAGGCTTTTGAATCAGAGGCCCTCAAGCCTCTTCCAAGAAAAGTGTGTGGAAGAAAAGATTTTAAATATTTTTAAGGCAAAGGTGGATAGATTCTTGATAAAATAGGAGGTGAAAGGTCATCAGAATGTGGAGTTCAGGTTACAATCAGATCTGCCATGATCGTATTAAATAACAAAACAAATTTCAGGGGACAAATGGTCCACTCCTGTTCCTAATTCATGTCTGCATACGTCTTGTTTACTTGTGGTGTAGGGTCAGTTACCTTGGACAGTTGGTTTGTGATGCAGAGTGACACCAACAGTGCGGGTTCAATTCCTGCACTGGCTGAGGTTACCATGGACAACTCCCTTTCACACACTTTCTCCTTACATGAGGTGTGTTAACACTCAGGTGAAACCACCATCCGTCGTCTCTGTCTCTCTAATGTGAAGCAGCCCTATGCTCTGGGTGGACTATGACGACTCAAGTACTTTATATTTGTGGTCATGTGAATGGATTCATTATCCAGAGGCCCAGGCTAATGTTCTGTTTTTGTGGGTTTAAATCCCACTGATGGAATTTGAACATAATTATTAAAATCTAGAATTGAAAACTAGTCTCAGTGAAGGTGACCAGCATCATTGATTGCTGGGAAAAAAACATCTAGTTCACTCTTGTCCTTTGGGGAAGAAATCTGCCATCCTTACTCAGCCTGTGACTCCAGACTCTCTTCACTGCCTCTCAAGGGCAATTATGGGTGGGCAGCATTGGGTGAACAACATAGGGTGGGCATGTTAGTGATCCCCTGAGCAAAGCTGAGAAGGGAGGAAATTCAGGACAAACTTCTTTATGAGAATATTTCGAGTATAGACCTCACTATGAAGCAAAATGACTGAAGTGAATAGTGTTCATGCATTTTCAGGAGAGCCAGATAGACACATGAGGGAGAAAGGAATAGAAGGTTCTCATGTTGATATAATGAGATGTCAAAACACAGGGGATAGGCTTGTATGGAGCATAAACATTGGTACAGGCCAGATTGTCTGAATGGCCTGTTACTGTGCTGTACACCCAATGTAATTCTGTGAGAGCATCCAAACAGCTGTGCCCCAGCATGTGATTCGCTCTTTGTCAATGCTGCAGGAAGGCTGGTCCTTGCTGCTGATCAGCACAGTCGGGCTCACAATATCCCTGCTGTGCCTCGCCGCCTCCATCGTTGTGTTCACAAAGTGCCGCTCCATCCAAAAGGCCAGTATCATTGTGTACAAGCACCTGAGCATCAACCTCTTCCTGGCACAGCTCATCTTCCTGACAGGAATCCATGTGACAAACAAGGTGAGAAAGCTGGCCCGTGTACCACCTCTCTAAGATAGGCAACTGAACCCGGGTTACTCATCCACGCCACAGGACCCTTGCCCTCTGCTTTCTCCCTGAGCTGTCTACCATACCCTGCACTATCCAGAAATTCACCAAAGATCCTCAGACAACTAATGCCCAGATTGAACAGAAAAATTAACTTTATTTTGCCTTAGTCTCAAATGTAGGTTTTTGTATGCCAATTATTTTTCAAATGAACCGCTCTCAGTCTGGCCAAACTCATTCTTAACTTCCTTATTCTGGTCTTGACACTTGATCCTCTCTTTCTGTCATTCGATCATAGGATATCACCATCCCTAGTTGCCCTGGAGAAGGTGGTGGTGAGCTAGCTTCTGGAGCTGCCGCGGTTAGTGTGGTGTAGGAACACACACACATGCACACACACACACAGACACACACACGCACACACACAGACACACACACGCACACACACAGACACACACACACACACAATACTGTTAGGGAGGATTTAGACTGAGCATCAGTGAGGAAAAGATGATATTTTCTAAGTCAGGATGGAATGGGGCTCGGAGGAGACCTTGCAGGTGGTGATGTTCCTTTGTATCTGCTGCCCTTGCACTTCGAGATGGTCGCAGCCACAGGTTTGGAGAGTCCTACAGAAGGACTGGACTAACATTCCCTCTAACCTTCCCTCCCCTGCTGTGTGAAAGAACAAAACTTGTGAGGAAAGAGAAGGGTTGCCCCGGTGCCCTGCCCTTGCTGATAATTTTAGACAGAGGTGCTGGGGAATGTGGCATTTTATTTCATTTAATATCGGTGGTGGGCTCCCAGGGGGATTCCTGTTGGCCAAGAAAGTGCTCATCCACGGCCCAGTCCAAGATTTCCGCCAGTCCTTCCTTACCAGGTGGAAGTGGGACATTTGAAGGAACAGAGAAGTACCCTGAGGATTGGCTATTCAGTTGCTTCATCAGTTTTGGCACTGATCCTGTATGTCACAATGAATGGGGACCACAGAGGAGTCTCCATGGGAGGGACCTCAGTGCCAGCTCATCCATCGTCTCTATATCTATTCCACAGCAACTCCAGAATTGGTTTTGATGAGGTTCTGGAAGTGGAGCCCAGTCCTAAGTCCTTCCCAGCCCCACTCAGATCTCAGTCTCTATCCTCGCAACCCAGGATGGGATTGTGAACGGAATTCCATTTGCTGTCATTGTCAAGATGTGCAATAAGATATAGAATAACGCAGTTACAGTCACAGAGATCTGCACCGCAAAAATGTGTTTCGGCCCATTGCAGTGATAACAACCACCTAATGATTCTAATCTCATTTTCCACCCCTTGGTCCATAGCCTTGTGTGCCTTGGCATCATGAGTACACATCTAAATACTTCTTGAAGGTTGTGATGCTTTCTGCCTCTCCCATCATCACAGACAGTGATTTCCAGATTCCCACCACCCTCTGGGTGAAAAAGTTTTCCTCACATCTCCTCCATACCTCCTGGCCTTTATCTTAAATCTTTGTGTCCTGGTCATTGATCCATCCCTCAAGGTGAACAGTTTCTTCCTGTCTATGGTATCTCTGTCTTTATAATTTTAAACATAGCAATGAGGTCCCTTCTCAGTCTCCTCTGCTCCAAGGAAAATAAGTGCAGTTTGTCTGATGTTTATTCATAACTGAAACTCTCCAGTCCAGGCAACATCCTGGTAAATCTCCTCTGCACCCTCCCCAATGTTATCATATCCTTCTTGTAATGCGGATTACAGAACTGCACACAATAATTTAGCTGTGGCCTAACCAAAGTTTGTACAGTTCCAGCATAATCTCCCTGCTCTAAAATTCTGTGTCTTGACTACGAAAGGCAAGTATCCTTTAGCCTTCTTAATCAATTTTATCTACCGGTCCTGATAACATAAGGGATTGGTGGACATGCTAACCAAGGTCTCTCTGAGCCTCAGTGCTTCACCTACCATTCATCATGTATTCCCTTGCCTTGTTTGTCCTGTCCAAGTGCATCATCTCACATTTATCCAGATTGAATTCCATTTGCCACTGATCAATCCATCTGATCAGCCTGTCTAAAATAACAAGGTGTAGAGCTGGATGAACACAGCAGGCCAAGCAGCATCAGAGGAGCAGGAAAGCTGACGTTTTGGGCCTAGACCCTTCTTCAGAAATGGGGGAGGGTCACCTTGTTATCTCAGATTCTCCAGCATCTGCAGTTCCTACTATCTCTGATCAGCCTGTCTATATCCTTCACTGTTTAAGCTTCTATCTCGCCTCAGGAGAGCACCTACCGCTCACCAATGTAGCTTCCCATGAAGATTACTCCATCTTCCTCTGTCTGTTGTCAGGGCCCTGCTAAAAGTCCTATGATCTGTAAAGTCCACAGACATAAATCTAAATTACACATCAAATCATGGAGTGAGAGATTTCACAAAACCCTCATGTATTACCCTGTTTCTCTCTGTGTCTCTACCCATTTTTGTCCACCTGCTTCTGGCTGTGACTGTGTGTATTATGTATTCGTCTCTCTGCCTCTGCTTGTGCCTGTCTCTGCCTATATCTACAACTGTCTGTATTTGTGTCTGTACCCACGTCTGTGTCTTTATCTCTGTGTTTCTCAGAATTTATTATCTGTGTGTTTATCACTGTGTCTCTCTGTGGGTGTTATCTATGTGTGTCTCTGTCTATGTGCCTTTCTCTGCCTGTGTGTCTCTTTGTTTGTGTATTTGTTTCTGAGTGAGTCTGCCTGTGTATCTGTCTATGTGATCTCTGTGTGTCTTTCTGGACATGTTTCTTTCTGTGTGTCTCTCTGTATCTGTGTGTTACGTCTGTCTTCAGTGTTTGCCTTTGTGTTTACCGTGTTTGTGTGTCTGCCTGTGTTTCTCTCTATCTGCCTTTGTCGCTGTGTGTTTTTACTCACTGCTGAACCTAACCACTTATTCTGATCTTCCCTCCAGGTGGTTTGTGCCCTGGTTGCGGGGTGCCTCCATTACTTCTTTCTAACTGTCTTTGCCTGGATGTTCCTGGATGCTTTGCAGATCTTCATTGTGTGCAGACACCTCACAGTCACAAAGTTTACTCACACATATATCATCAGACGGAGGTACCTGTATCCTTCTGGCTACGCTGTCTCTGCGCTGATTGTAATTATATCAGCAGCAATCTATCCCTATGGCTATGGATCAGATGAACAGTGAGTAATTTTACGTTTTGATGACATAGACTAGCATTTTCTTTGAATTCCTTTTAAAGAAAACGTACTCAGCCTCATCATAGGACAACCTTCTCATCCCAAAAACCAATTCATAAGATCACACAATGACTACAGTGCAGAAGGAAGCCATTCAGCACATAGGCCCACACCAGTTCTGTTATTTAGGCTGGCTCTATTCTCTAGTCCAGTTCTTTTACCTGCAGCTAATCTCCTACCTTTTTCCCATATTTGTTCACACCATTATTATCCAAATAAAAATCATCGGTTCCTCGATTGGCTGTGCCCCTAGGATTGCAGCCTGACCTTAAAGTGCACGGTGTCACTGTATAAGCATGTTGTGCGCATGAGATGCTGTGTGAAAATGTTTTTTCTCACATCACAAGGCTTCATTTGCTCATCACCAGTTGCTGGACTGTGTCCTAGAACCTTCCTTTGACCTCTGTGTCAGGGGTTCCCAAGACCCATCTGCTCCAGACGTGTCATAGCTTTGACTCCAAATCTTTTGAATTTACTGTCAGCCAGATTTTTGGGAGTGGCATTTTCAGCATCGAAATCTCATTACCCCTCACTGTCTAGTGACCCTGTTGATAGGTTGGCCCTAACTTTCTGTCATAAATATAAAACAAGTCAGCAGCCCCATCACATCTCTTTGATTTTATTTTCATTGACTCCTACTGAGACACTGGAGAACGGGTTGGGAGAGGTGCCCCTGAAGTCCTAGAACTGGGGTATCCTCTAAACCAATCTCATTAAAACATTAAATAATCAATACCTGTTCATTGTTGTAACATTGTAGGCTGTTCCTACTTTATAATATTTTTGATCTTGCTGTGTTGACAAATACCTACAGTGTCCACTGAGGACAGGTGAAAGGGATTAATATTTAAGAACCTAACCGAAAGTAACAACAAATAATGGGGACTGTATCCTGCCACCGGGCTGTAGTCAAGAGCAAAACCATGGTGATATCATGTGACATGATGTATACTTTGGCTTATTTGCATATCATGCAGTAAACCCATTATACCACAACTATCACATGAGGGAGCTTGCTGTGCACGCACTGCTTTCTGTGTTTGCTACATGACAATAATAACAACATTGCAAAGGTACTTCAATGGCTGGATGACATACAGTAATTAATTCTTTGATTCTCACAGCTGCTGGCTAGAGTAGGGCTTTCGATGGAGTTTCCAAGGGCCAGTCTGCCTTGTGATTGTGGTACGTGCCTTTCTGGTGTTTGCTCACCCCCTAACACTCTCTAAAGTAACCAAACGGGACCCCTCCAGGCATGAGGCCTTGTTCAGGAGAGAGGGAGAGAGAGAGAGAGAGAGAGACAGAGACAGAAACAGAGACAAGGAAAGACAGAGAGAGAGAGAAATCAGGCATTCAGGTTAAATTTACAGGCACAGGATGCAGAGACGAGAGGAGTTTTAGACAAATGAAGATAGAAAAGGAGTCAGTCATAGGCAAAGCCATAGGGCAAAGAAAATGTGAGAGGAACTCAAGTTCAAATCTCACCAAGGCTATTGGGGGAACTTAAAATTCAACCAATTTGTAAATCTGGAATGAAATCATGATCTCAGTAATAATGATGACAAAACTATTGTATTGTCCTGTTCACGAATGTCCATCAAAGTGGAAATCTACCAGCTTTACCTAGTCTGGCCTACATTTGACTCTAGGTACTGCTGGTCATATTAACTCTTAACCGTCTAAGGAACACACTCAGTTATAAAGGTAAAGTCATCATGGTCTTACCAGACCATAGAACTGCTCTCTCATATCAGGAGAGATGACTGGATGATGTATAACCTGAGGATGACCATACCTCTGGGAAGGAGGGGTAAAGAGGTTGATAAGGCAAGACCTTCACAGTACCCTCAGCTGGTGTGGGAATTGAACCCACACTGTTGGTGTTACTCTGTACCAGCTGTCCAACCAACTGAGCTAAACCACTGTAACATGCATTCAATTGTATCAAATGGAAAAAATGTCCTTCAAGGCAACAATACAATGGGTGCTAATTAAGGGATAATTGGATGAGAACTTGACTCTGTGTAGATATTTTAATCAACACGGTACGACATTTTTAATCACAATCAACAGAATTCACGATCTACCTTGATGGGATTTGACCCCAAATCTGCAAGTCATTTTCTTGGTCTCAGGATTACAGATCGAGTGGCAACGCCATAATACCATCACCTTCTGCTTCATTGGCATTAGTGTACGGATGAAGTAAGCAGTGTGGTTTGAGTCATCAGTGTACCAGGCAAACTAAATTGAAAAGATATTTGGCTGGACTCTGTCTAAGCAACCATTAACCTCTGGTGTTTAACTCACCTCATGGACGACAGCAGATTAAGAAGACAGCTCACTACCACCTTCTTAAGGGCAATTAGGGACGAGCAACAAGTGCTGGCCAGGCCAACTGTGCCCACATCCCAAAACCTAACAACCATTAAGTGCAAGGAGAAAGATTGGAAGAAAAATAATTGGGATGGTTAGACAGAGAGCATTCTGAGCTCTGAGACTTTTGAAAATATCATTCTGACTTTGCTTCCCAAACTTTGTCTCTCTTCCTCTCCAGGTGAATATGGTGTTGTATGTCTGGACACTTTGTTTACTGAGACCTCATTTGTCCACACGTGACGTGAATGTGTCAAAGATTAAAGACACTAATTAAGTATCCAGCAGAAAATTCATGGCCCACTGCCTTCAGGTCACAGCGTGATTCACTCCCACTCAGTAGCAGCGGCTGAAATGAGATCACCCTGCAATGGTCCATTCTACATTCATATTGAGAGCTGGATAGTGCAGGGCTGGGGTTAGACCCCAATGCATACAGGGGGAGTGCTTCACTGTCAGAGGTACCCTCTTTCAGATGAAGCTTTCAAACTGAAACCCAATCTGCTGTCTCAGCTGGATGTAAAAGATCCCGTCGCACAATTACAAAAAAACATCTTCCTCACGTCCTGGCCAATAATTATTTCTCAGGTAACGACACCAGACATAGATTATCACAATACTATTGGCAGGAGTTTCCTGCATGCTAATCGGCTGTCACATTCCTTGCATTGCAACACTGTCAACATTGCAAATGTTTTTCGCTGGCTGCTATGCCCTTTGGGACATCCTGAGGTAGTGAATGGCAGTATACAAATCGGTGCCTTTTTCTTAATTGTGATGAGGTGGATTAACGTGAATATTCTTTTATTTTGTGCTTTTTGGACAGGACCCTGACCCTTAAGGCAACTGTGAGGTTGTTGTCCTGGGATTCACTTGGATCTTTGGAATATTTAATTTCAACAATTTCCTCTCCTACCTATTCACTACCATCAACACTCTCCAGGGCCTCTTTATTTTCATGGTCTACTGTGTTTCCAGTCGCCAGGTAAGACTGACTTCATTACAGGTGGAGCAACTGGAGGCTCTCCAAACGCTGCTGTTGTCGAACAGGAAAGAATAGGTTTATCAGTGGAACTGGGTGTGGGTCAGATATTAGCTTTGTGGCAAAGTGATTGTCCAGTAACTCTCACTGCCAACAGTCTGATGAAGAGTTAACAGTAGTTAGCAACCTGAATCCATTTAATTTCAGTAAAAGACACAAAGATCCTTCATGTCACGTAGAACTAAATACAAAGTTCAGTGCACATAGAGATCATTTAACCCAGCTCGTCTGTACTGCTATTTATTTTCCATCAACCCTATTCATCATAGATCATAGTCTCGTAAGAGACTTATAGCACTGAAGGAGTCATCCACCCCATCGTGTCCTCCTAGTCACAAACATTCTGACTACATTAATCCCATTTTCCAGCTCTTGGTCCAGTGCCATGGTGGCTACAGTAATGCAAGTGAATATGAAATACTGCTTCAATGTTGCAAGAGTTTCTGACTCAACCACTCATTCAGACAGTAACTTCCAGACTCCCACCACCCTCTGGGCAAAAAACATTTCTCCTCAACTCTCCTGTTAGCCTGCTACTTCTTAACCTTAAATCTACACGCCCTGGTAATTGACCTCTCTACTAATGGGAAGAAGCACCTTCCTATCCACCCTGTCTACACCCCACATAATCTGATGCACCTCTATCAGGTTCCCTCTCAACCTTTGCTGCTCCAAGGAAAAGAATCCCAGCCTCTCCAGTCTTTCCTCAAAGCTCAGATGTTCCAGCTGAGGCAACATCCTTGTGAGTCTCCTCCCAGCCCTCTTTAATGCAATCACATCCTTCCTACAATGTGAAAACCAGAATGACATGCAATACTCTCTTTATGATCTAACCAGTGTTTTATACAGTTCCAACTGAACATCCTTGATCTTGTATTCTGTCTTGGCTAATAAAAGCATATATCCCACATGGCTTCTTAACCACCTTATTTACCTGCCCTGCTATCTTCAGAGATTTGTGCTTACCCACAACAAGGTCTCTCTCATCCTCTGAAGTTCTGAAGAAGAGTCAGGCTGGGCATTGAAGTATTAACTCTGATTCTGTCTCCACAGATGCTGCTGGAGTAGTTGAGTTTCTCCAACATTTTCTGATTCTGTTCCCTTTCATCTTCAGCACTTTCCAGGGTCCTACTATTTATAATCGCTTGCCTTGTTAGCTCTCCCCCGGTGTATTATCTCACACGTTTCTGGAATCTTCCAGAACTTTACAGTCAGGCTGCAGTCCCATGTGACTTGACATGACTATAACACAGCTCCTCGTACACATGCTCTGTAGCTATTGCAAGAATAAAGGTGCAATTCCCTTTATTCAACAGTCACCCTTCAACATTCATTTTTCTGGGGAAACCAGACCCAACCTCATCAATATTTCCTGCTTAGCCCCTCAGTTCTAATACCATTTTAGTCTATCTTTATCTTTTCCCCTTCACCATGGTTTGTGTGTCCTTTTGATGACATGGAGACCAAAAATGTTCACAGTCATGTGAGCTGGGTGCAACCAGGGTTCTCCATAGGTTTAACTTGATCTCTTGTGACTGACTTAATTATCCACATTTTGTTGAAGGTGAGGGATGAAGTTCGGAAATGGTTCATCAAGACAAGCACACACTTGACCAGCAACACCTCAAATGTTCACATGAGTTCTCTCGAGGTAAGAATTGAGATGCCAAAAGGTGAGTGATATTAAATGATATTGGCTCATAAGCAGTGCTCAAACTTTCTGACTGTGGAATACTACAGGTAAGGCAGGGCAGAAAGATCCCATGGGACCCCAGGCTCCCCATCCCCCAATACTATATTCTGTCCCTCCCCACCCACCAATCCTATCCCACCTACTCATTCCTGCAAAAAAATTTCAGAATGAAAGGAAACATACAAAATGTATAAATAATTTCCTGCTTTTTCCCTGCTAAATGGAATAAATACATATTCATTCAATATTTAATTAACTATCGTGCATGAAGTGGCTTCTGCCAGAAACCTAAGTGCAGACATTATTTTTATGATAAACGTTAATACCACAAGATAATATGTTTAGTCAAAACGTGTTATAAAACCATTGCAGTCTTCAACATGAGCATAAAGAGTGTTCAGTAATAGGCTTCTCCATCTTCTGATCCTGGTCTGAATTCCACTTCTCTCCTGTCCCCCATAATCCCTGACTCCTTTGTCCATCAAAAATCAGTCGAATCCAGCTTTGAAAGCATTCCATGGCCCAGCCTCCTCTGCCCCCTGTGGGGAGGGAATTTCAAGCAGCAATGACCATCTGAGAGAAAAAACTGCTTCTCATCTCTGTCTTAAATGGAAGACCTTTTATTCTGAATTCTGCTGTCTCATTTTAGATTATCCCACGAGGGGAAACATCTTCACTGTGTTTACCCTGTCAACACTCCCTCAGAACCTTATGTTTTAATCAGAGTACAAACATTGTTCTTTTCAACTCCAATTGTGCAGGTCCAATGTGCTCAATCCTTCCTCATAAGGCAGCCTTAATCTCTGAGAAACTAACATTTATCTTGCATCTGTATTCATCAAACAATATCAACAGTAACATGTATTGAGCCCATAAAACAACATTGCTTATGACTGGAGTAATATTTTTGTTTCGTAAATGTAACACAAGCGAGCTAAGTGGATTCTGTTTAGTTGAAAATCTCTAAGTCTGATTTCCAGACTAACATATAAAACAGAGGGTAATCCCAAAACATAGCCTGTGTCTTAAATGCTACAGTGCAGAAAGCCTGAGAATTGTGGTCATGTGTCAACATCCCACTGTTTGACGCATTTTGCATGGCAAACTCTTAAGGCGACATCACTCCCAAAGTGACAATGTTCAATAATGACACATCTTGTCTGTGGGAGCTCATCTGGTTATGCAATGTTGCAGGAGTGTTGAGGATAGGTTTGGGTTTGATCCCTCATTTGATCTTGCCCATGACAATGTGTGTTAGTGAATTGCATTTTGGACCAGCCCACCATCCCATCTCCACACCCCACTCACCCACCACAGGATGCTAGTGGGAAGCACTGGCCTGTGGTCTTTTCAGGATGGCACCTTTGCAGAAACCTCAAATACCTCGTACTGTTTAATCCGAGTTCCCAACCTTCTGTCTGAGCTCAGGATGTGTCTGTATTCCTGGGGATATGTGCAAATGGAGGACTGTGAGGTGAAGGTTGTCCACCCTCTCTTGTGGAATGATCAAGTGATGTCCATGCTCAGATTCAGAATGACATGCTTTCACTTTGCGTCCCACTGCCCACAGCAGCATATCCTGGTTCCTCACGCCCCATTCTCAGAGATGCCATGGTGGGATTGAAACCCTTGTCCCTGGAGAATTAGCCTGGGTCTCTGGGTCTAATGGCATTCATTGCCATGACAGCACTTTCTCCTCCAAACCGGATGAAGTCAAGATAGAGAGAGAATGAAATGCAACAGAGTATGAGCTGAATGCTGCTAACCCATTGCCTGATCCTGTCGAGCTAGGAACAAAATCCCCTGGGAATTGCCCCAAACTCCTGTGTAATCCCAGCTCAAAACCTACAGCTGCTCCTGGGATGGCAATGTTTCCTGAAGGGGCAAGAGAAGGGTGGGACCTGGAGGGAGAGGGGTTGGGAATGCAGGTGGAGAGGGGTGAGAGTGATTCCCGAAGACTGGATTTGTCTAGCTCCCTCTCATTTTCAATTCTTTCCATGATTTTCTTACACTCTGCTCCTCTCCCTCCGCTGCAGTGTCGAGCCTTCAGTCTTTGATCTGCTGCTCCTACACCAGCTTGGGGTATCCTGGATTCAAAGTGGTGACTGTTCCCTCAGTAAATGAGAGTGTTATCTTCCTCCAGAAGGGTATTTATGCCTTATCACACCTCCTTCCTCTCCGTCTCACTAATGGAGAGGGCTACCTGTTAATGCAAAATAAACCTCTTGCTGAGGAGTTAGAGAGAAGCATGGATGGTATAGAGGTTTCCAACGGGCCTGGGCAGATGTGCTTTGTCACTCCATTCCAAAAACTGTCAGTGCCCTCCCAATCTCTGCTGCTGAGATGCCTCAATGGGCTGAATGGCCTACCTCTGCTCCTACATTTTATCGTCTCCCATTGACCCTCCACCCCCAGCAGGCATCATTGGGCACCAATTGCCCGGGCATCAGTCATCATTGCCATGCGAGCGGTTTCAGGGCAATTGTGTCTCTTAAAGATCTTCCGAATTGGACAAAGGCAAGTAATGAGAGATCCTCGTTTATTTTTTCAACTAGACTAAGACAACATAACCCTTCTGAGGATTCGAGAGATGACAGCGATGGGAATGTCCGTGGTTTGTGTATCTGTGTCTCTCTGTCTGTCTGTGAGTACAGCATGCACAATGTTTAGAAAGTTGGATTTGTATTTAGTTGGCTTTTCCAGCTTTGCCAGACAACATTTTTTGTTTCATCACACAAGTTGTTGCTTTTTCTTTATTCTCCCATGGGATGCGGGCTTCACTGGCAAGATCCCACAGACAGACAGACACACACACACACACACACACAAACACACACACGTGCAATCGTACAGACATATATATACATAAAGGATACCAACACACACACACAGTCACATACCTATAACAAACCACGTACACAGCTATCAGAGACATAGACATAACAGATACACATATGACACCCATTTATATACACATTGAAAGTATTGAATGCTGATGGCAACCACATTTAGTTTTTCAGCATGCTTGCTTTAGATCTATTGTCCCTTTGCAAGCTGAATGATGACAAGGTGTGTTATAGATACTGGTCTCACACCCTGCTTTCTGGGTTTGTTTAACACCAAACATGTTTTTCTGAGATTCATGTTTGAAGTGGAAATGTTGATTAACAGGATTTAAAATTATTATGAAACCATGTTTACAAAAGAAAATGTTCATGGAATTTTCCAGATTGTTTAATAGTTGATTACAATTCTTCACCAATTGTATTTTAATAGAATAAAGTTTTTTAACTGTTATTATCCCTCTCGGTGTATTGAGTAATATTTGTGAGCAAATGAGATTTCATTTTATGCTACCTATAGAGAAACCATGAGATTTGACTACAATGGAGGTGATAGGCAATGTTTGCATAAAATAGATTCTGTTTGCTGTCACACTTCGTGACTGTTGTTAGACTCAACCTGCAGTGAAATCACTGCCTTACTCATTGGTGTCAGTTCACTCTCTTTCTTATTCTCTGGCTTTGCAAATTGGCCTGGGAATACCAATAAAGGAACTCACGTGACTATATAGTTCAGGACATTTGGAAAAAGCGTGGGAATTCAGTGCAGAGGGGATGAGGTGCTTTTTTTTTTACCTTGTTTGGTTTATAGTTTATCATGACTTTTTTTTAAACAGGATAAATTGAATGGTAAATTGAATAATTCTATGATAGGTTATTTGAAATTGAAGGTAAATTGGGGAAAAATTTACAGGTTACCAGCTAAAACAACAGTATGAAACTTTTAAAAATCAAATTAAGAACTAAATATTTAGTAATTAAAATAGAGATGCTGGGCCAGGTGATGTGTTGTAAATGTATGATGTTGGAGTTGGTGGACCCCATTGTGACCACATCTGTAGCAAGCGGTGGTTACTTGAGGAACTCCGGCTCAGAGTTGATGAGCTAGAGTCTGAGCTTTGAACACTGTGACACATCTGGGAGGGAGAGAGTTGCCTGCACACTATGTTTCAGGATGCAATCACACCACTTAGATTAACTAATTCAAATTCGTTTGGTCAGGGACTGGAAGGTAAGATTGCAATATTAAATAGCTTCTAGCTAAAAATGTTGTAATCAAAGAAGTTGGTTTCAATTCATAACCAAAATTTAATACAAGCCTTAAAAAAATTTAAGCTTAGGTGTGAAGGTTAACTAGCCTGAGGAGATGCCTTCTTCTATGCCCTGAACAATATGGATGGCTCACAACCCATGAATTACAAAATGCTAACAGCAGAAGTAGTTGTATAACATTACATTAATAATAACTTTTATAACTGAAGTTAACCTTATTGCAAAAAGTTAAAACTAACTGACTTTTCATTTTACATAATGTAATTGCGACAAAAGGAATAACTGAATGTGATAAAAGACAGCGCCAAAATACAATGGGTAATAGAATTCAAGCTGCCCTTACAGATAAACAAGTCTGAGAAAGACCTGAAGGAGTATAGCCGTTAAAGTTTTGGAATGCAAATGAATACTGTGCATAGAAAGATCCCAAGGCCTAGAGATTACAATGTCCAGCTAAAACCATAAGATCATGGGAACCTGGGGCTGCCTGTAGAAGTGCCCATCATTGATTAGGTGTCCCACAGGATTGGGTAATTAGAATAAGGGAAAGAACAGTGAATACATTGCATTTGATTATTGTAACACAAAATGTATAGAAATGCTATATTTCTTTGTAAAAGCAGAGGGTGTGTCATTGATCTATTCTCCAAAGCAGATTTGGGGAAGATCCTTTGGCCCTCTCCCTGCATAAACCGGTTTCTGCTTGAATAAACATCTTCCACTTGCCTGAATCCTGCCTGCCTCCTGAGTCTTTGCTCCTGGTTGGGAAAAATGCTGCTACAAGAGGGCAAACAAAACAAAAGAATAGACAATAGCCAGGATGGCACTGAGAAGGGGAAAGGAAATGAGAGACCTTTAGTGCATCTTCCCAGGTCGCTGAAGGTGGCAGGTCAGGAAGATAAAGTGGTAAAGAAGGCATGGGGAGGTTTTCCTTCATAGGGCAAGGTATTAATTCTCGAGTAAGGTTATAATGCTGATATTGGTAAGGTTCCAGCTGAATGACACTGGTTAGGGTACAAGCTGGGGTTTATGTCCAGTTCTGGCGACTATGTTAAAGGAGGACATTGGTACTGTATAGGATACAGAGGAGATTTACAAGATTGTTAACAGAATTTGAAAATTGCAACTATGAGGAAAGAGGAAAGATTGGATTGGCTAAGGTTACTTTCCTTGTTCTGCAAACTCCACAGACACAATCGCCCAAGGCTGGAATTGAACCCCAGTCCCTGGTGCTGTGAGGCAGCAGCGCTAACTAGTTGACTTTTAGCAGAAATGGGCCTTGCAAGTCACTCGGTTCAAGAGTAATTAGGGATGGACAATAAATCTTGGGCCTTGCCAGTGACACCTACTTCCCATGAAAGAACAAGAAGGACTGCAGTGCTCGAGTTAGAATCTGGCCAGCATCTTCTAAGATCCATATTCCCATCCTACGATTTACTTGCGAAAGCAAGAGTGTCAATTAATTACTTTTATCAAAACATATCATTGTTTTGGCCAACTCCATTGAATCACACATTAACCTCCTCACTTCTGGGGAGGATTTCTATCCAATCTATCCACACAACCTGAAGTTCCTCATCCTTGGCGCCATTCTCCGAAAATCTGTCTTGATCACTGAACTATGAACACCAAAGAACTTTTAACACAGCACTTTTTACAATCTTAGGATGTCCCAAAGCACTTTGTGCCTAATGAGGTTTTGTGTATTGAAAATTAAAAATATATATTTTGTTCACTTGAAGCTTTCATACACATGTACCAGCAGAGAGAGTCTGCAACAAGAAATACAAAGGAACCATTGCTCTCGCATGCAAATAGAAATTCTGCTTATCTCTGGTTATTACTATCCCATGAACATCAGATGAAACACTTCTAATGTAGTCAATGCTTACATGTAACATATGTGACAGCTGATTTCCAAAGGATGAACCAGCTGTACCATTGTCAAGCCCAATTGATCGGTTTGTCTTTGTGGCAATTTCAAACAAACAGTAAACCACTTTTCACAGTCTCTCATATAGAGGACCTTTCTATAATGCTGACAGGGGGCTGTCACAAAACTGGACATAAGCCATGCATAACTGCAATTGCGATTAGATGAGGATTCCTAGGAGTATGCTACAATTAATAGTCATAAGGGATTTTACCAATGTACGAGATTGCCTTTTGGGGCATCATCAGCCTGTGCCATTTTTCAGGGACGATGGAGGACATTTTAAAAGGTCTACCCAGGTTGCCATTTCTTTGGATGGCGAGCTAATAACTGGGAAAACCAATAAAGAGCATGGAGAGAGAACTTGGACATAGTGCTTAAACTTTTCTCCAAGTTGGGTGTCTGCCTTAGGCTACTTGGGCTAAGAGTTGACAAGACCAAGTTGCACTGATTGGAAGATAAAGTGAAGGAGATCAAAGGTGCCATGGCTCCCATGTCTGTACCAGAGCTTCGATTTGTCCTTGGGTAGGGGAATTACTACAAAAAATCCATTAGTAACCCAACCTCAATCCTGGCAACTTAGCATCTGCTATAGAAAAAGGATCAGCCTTGGAAATGGTCCCGTAGCCAGAAGATAGCCTTCAGGGAAGTGAAGTAGTAGTTATCATTGTCTAAGGTGTTGGCATACTACTGTCCCAAGCATGATCAAGTGCTGATATGTGATGTCTCCCCATCCAGTATCAGGGTATTATTATCCACTGGTGGCCCAGTGGAGAGGAATATCCAATAACACATACTTCCTAGACTTTGATTGATGCCAAATGAAGATACGTCCAGAAAGAGAAGGAAGGTTTAGAGGTCAACTTTGATGTGAGAGAGTTCCACCAATACCTTTATAGACATAAATTTGTAACAGCAACAGGTCATAAACCGCTGCTAGAACTATTTAAAAAACTGAAGGTGGTGCTGCCCACAGCTTCAGGTCGGATTTAGCAGTGGTTTCTAATTCTGAGTGTGAACAGTTACAAGTTGGAATGCTGTCTGTGAGTCAAAGTGGCAAATGCGGATGCCTTGAGCCACCTCCCACTGGCAGATGCACCACTGGTGGTGCCACCTCTAGAAGAGTCCATTCTGGTTTCAAACTTTCTGGGCACCCTTTAGATCACCACTGACAATATCAGACTAATCACCACTGACAATATCAGACTGTCAACACAAAAAGGTCCATTCCTGACAAAACTAAAACAACTGGTGGTGGGGGGGGGGTAGCAAAAGGGCCATCACAATCAGAATTGAAACCTTTCTGGACCCATCAATACCAGATGACCATAGAGGAAGGCATATTATTATGGGGAGCAAGAGTGATTGTCCTGAGCAAAGGTCAGCACCAGATAATGGCTGAATCGTGCCAGGGTCTTCAAAGGGTTTCCAAAATGAAGATGTTAGCGAGAAGTTATTTCTGGTGGCCAGGATTGGATGCTGATATAGCAGCTTTGCGTTGGGACAGTGCCTGGAGTGCCAACAAAGATAACCATTAACGCCAGCAACTCCCCCACATTCATGGGAATGGCTGGGTAAATCCAGGATTCGGTTTCTCAATGACTGAGCCAGCATTTTCAAGGGCTGTGTGTTTTTAGTCATTGTGGATGCCCTTTCAAAGTGGTTGGACGTGCATAGAGTTCATTCATCAAACATGGGGATGACGATTGAAAAGTTACGAGCATCCTTTGCAAGACACAGACTCCTGGAGGTGTTAGTCACTGAAAACGGGGCATCTTTAACCAGCAGAGAATTTGAGTCTTTTCTATTGATACATCTTAATGTTGCTGGAGGATTAAACACAGAGTGGGAGATGACACTGAATTCCAAATCTCAGGTTATTACATTGGGATCCAACTCCTGGCCTCTGGATCATTAGCTCAGGTCTCCAGACTGAAAGACTGAAGAGGTTAGAGCTCTTCCCTTCAGGGTGGAGGAAGCAGAGCCTGATAGTAGCCGATTATAACATGAGCTTTGGGCACATGGACAGCCCAAAGATCATGAAGCAAGGATCCTTTATTCCACTGGCATCAAATCATTATAATCATGAAGGGAAACTTAAAGGAGACATAGAATGAAGCATGGATTTACATTAGATCCAGGAAGCTTTTGTCTGTCTGCTCCTTTTTCCCATGAGAACTCCTTCTCCCAGAGACATTCTTTTTCCCAGAGAGGTCCGATCAACTCTTCCAGTAGCTCTCCCTCACCATTGCCACGTGCTGCTGAAGGATCTGTTACACCCTTCTCTGCTTGAAAGTTTCTATCCCAGCAACTACACAGTGCCTGTTTGCTAAGCAGTTTGTGCTTAGCAGGATCAATCGTGTTGCAATTACTAGAATGTTTGAGTCCACACCAGTGGCAGCATTCTCTTGTCTTTGATCTGAGCATTGATAAGAGTTGGGATAATGTCCAGCATTTACTCAAGAAAACCTTCTCAGCTTCTTATCAGGACTGGTACCTTCCAAAACACGGAGACTAGGATGCTGAATATTAATAAAGGAAACTGTGAAGATATGAGGTATGAGTTGGCCTGGATAGATTGCGGAGAGTTAAGTAAGGGGATGTGGATAGGCAATGTCAAGCATTCAAGGAACGCATGGTGGAGCTGCAACAACTGTTTATTCCTGTCTGGCACAAAAGCAAAATGGGTAAGAGGGCGAATCCATGGCTTACAAAGGAAATTAGAGGTAATATTCGATCCAAGGAAGAAACATACAGATTGGCCAAGAAAAAAATTTTAAAAATTCGGAGCAGTTTAGAATTCAGCAAAGAAGGACCAAGGGATTGATTAAGAAGGGGAAAATACAATACAAAAGTAAGCTTGCAGGGAACATAAAGACTGACATGAAGTGCTTCCATAGATACATGATGAAAAAGAGGTTGGTGAAGACAAGTGTAGGTCCCCTACAGACAGAAATGGCAGAATGTATAATAGGGGACAAAGAAATGGCTGAGCAACTGAATGTATTGGTTCTGTCTTCACAAAAGAGGACACAAATCAGATACCATAAATGTTGGACAATGAAAGATTTACTGTGAGGGAAGAGTTGAGAGAGATCAATATTAGTGGAGAAATGGTGCTAGGAAAATTGATAGGATTGAAGGCAGATAAATCCCCAAGCCCTGATAATCTACATCCCCAAGTACTTAAGGAAGTGGCTCTAGAAATAGTGCATGCATTGGTGGTCATCCGGGATTCTATAGACTCTGGAACTGTCCCTGCAGATTGGAGGGTAGCTAATGTCACTCCAATATTCAAAGATAGGTAGAGAGAAAACAGGGAATTAAAGACCAGTAAGCCTAATATCAGTAGTGGGGAAAATTCTTGAATTTTATCGCAGAGCAATTAGAAATTAGTGGCAGGATCAGACAGAGTCAGCATGGATTTATGAAGGGGAAATCATGTTTGACAAATCTGTGGAATTCTATGAAGATGTCACTGTTAGAGTTGACAAGGGGGGCTATCATTGTGGTGTATTTGGACTTTCAGAAAGCGTTTGACAAAGTCCCACATAAGAGAATATTGTGCAAGATTAAAGCACCTGGGATTGGGGAAAGTGAATTGAGATGGATAGGAAACTGGTTAGCAGTGAGGAAACAAAGAGTAGGAATTAATGGGTCCTTTTCAAATTGGCAGGCAGCAACAAGTGGAGTGCCACAGGGATCGGTGCTGGGACCTCAGCTACTCACAATACATATTATTTGGATGAGGGAACAAAATGTAACATCTCAAAGTTTGCAGATGACACCAAGTTGGGTGGGACGGTTTACTGCGACAAGGATGAGAGATCTTTCAGCATGATCTGGATGTGTTGGGTGAGTGGGCAAATCAATGGCAGATGCAATATAATTTGGATAAATGTGAGGTTATTCACTTTGGAAGCACAAACAAGAAGGCAGATTACTACCTGAATGGCTGTAAATTGGGAGAGGGGAATGTGCAGTGGGACCTGGGTGACCTTGTGCCCCAGTCGCTGAAGGTAAGCATGCAGGTGCAACAGGCGGTAGAGAAGGCAAATGGTATGTTGACCTTCATTGCGAGAGGTTTCTAGTACTGGAGCAAGGATGTGTTGTTGCAGTTATACAGGGCCTTGGTGAGACCACACCTAGAATATTGTGTGCAGTTTTGGTCTCCTTTTCTGAGGAAGGATGCTCTTGCTCTCAAGGGAGTGTAGCGAAGGTTTACCAGGTTGATTCCCAGGATGGCGGGACTGATGTATGAGGAGAGATTGACGAGGTTAGGATGTTTTTGCTGGAGTTTGAACGAATGAGGAGGGATCTCAGAAAGACTTATAAAATTCTAACAGGGCTGATGCAGGGAGGATGTTCCTGATGGTAGGTGTATCTAGAACCAGGGGTCACAGCCTAAGGATTCGGGTTAGATGATTTAGGACAGAAATGAGGAGACATTTCTTCACCCAAAGAGTGGTGATTCTATAGAATTCATTACCACAGAAAGTAGTTGATGCCAAAACATTGAATGTATTCAAGAGGTGGCTAGATATAACATTTGGGGCGAATGGGATCAAAGGTTATGGGGACAAAGCAGGATTAGACTATTGAGTTGGATGATCAGCCATGATTGTGGTGAATGGTGGAGCAGGCTCGAAGGGCTGAAAGGTCTCCTCCTACTCCTATCTTCTATGTTTTTATTGGTCCAGGCTTTGTGGCAGATCACTACATTGGGATCTAGTCCCATACCATTTGCCTTTGTCACCGCCTGCTGCACCTGCAAGCTTACTTTCAGTGACTGGTGTACAATGTCTTGTTGCACCTCCTCATGTCCCAATCTATTATCATTCAGATAATAATCCGCTTTCTGTTTTTGCAACCAAAGTGGATAGCCTCACATTTATCCGCATTATAAACACATCTGTCATGCATTTGCCCACTCACTCTACTTGTCTAAATCACATTGAAGCATCTCTGCGTCCTCCTCCCACTTTTTCCTCCCACCCAGCTCAAAGTCATCAAAGTTCACAATCTGCCTGGGTTTCTTTATGTTTTCTTGCGCAGTGTTGAGGGTGAATCGCAGAATTACACTAAGTACACCATGTGACACGTGGCACTCTCACAAAGGTGTTGACTTCAAATAGTTGGAGTTCAAGAACAGCCTGGTTCCCTGTGACTTGGTCATTTCTAGGGCCCCGTACAAGCTGGTACATCATGAGCGCGTGGAGTAAGGTTAAAGACCCATATGCCCTGACTGTCGACCTTGTAACGTGCTGCCATCACCATAGATGATCTCCAAGGATGCCTGGATATCTCTCAATATGTTTGAACCCAGCACCGTGGCTATTCTCAAATTCCCTATTTCCCCAGGAGTATCGATTGGGTCACAACCTACCAAAAACCTGAAGCTATGAAGCGTGCGTTTGAGGATAGTTAAGGAGAGCTCGATGTAGCCACAATAGGGGATGTTCAATCCCTGGGAAACAGAGACCCGGATGAAGAAATCAACATCGATGAGCTCACATCCTTCAGCAAGGAAAATCTGACAGCTGATGGTTGACCCCTCCAACCCGATGTCATTTCAGCATGATACTTCTACTTTGCCAAAGTTCATGTTCAGTGTACAGCCATGTAAAGAAGGGGACAATATTTGGCAAAAGGAGGGTGAAAGGTAGCCCCACAATGTGTCAAAGAAAACTTGTTGGAAACTTCAGCAAAGCATTTGACAAGCTTCTGCATTGTAGACTGATCAGTAGGGTTTGATCACATGGGATCCGCGGAGAGCTTTTCAGTTGGATACAAAATTGGCTTGAAAGTAGGAGACGGCGGATGATGGTAGAGGGTTGTTTTTTGGACTGGAGGCCTGTGACCAGCGGTGTGCCACAACAATTGGTGCTGGATCCACTGCATTTGAGGGTCATTTATAATAAATGATTTGCACGTGATTATAAGAGATATGATTTGTAAGTTTGTAGATGACACCAAAATAGGTGGTGTGGTAGACAATGAAGAAGATTACTTCAGCATTCAACAGGACCTTGATCATATGGGCCAATGGGCCAAGGAGTGGCAGATGGCCTTTAAGAAGATAAATGTGAGGTGTTGCATATTGATAGGGCAAACCAAGGCAGCACTGATACAGTTACTGGTCGGGTCCTGGGGAGTTTGGCAGAACAAAGAGACCAAGGAGTGCGGTGGGCAGTTCCTTGAAAGTGGACTCACAGGTACACAAGTTGGTGAAGAAGCCATTAGACAAGCTTGCCTTCATTGGTCACAACATTGAGTAGGAGTTGGGATGTCTATGTTGTTGACCTTTTCCACTGACCATTGTTACCCTCCGTCTAAAATTCCACACTCCTTCCACTGTCCCTACCTCTCTCTCACTTCTGATGGCTTGCATTGCCCTTAATGGACTTTGCACATAAATTATTCAATTGGAGAAACGGGTGATTTATTGGTTAATAGATGAAAACCAATACCACGGGTGATTTGATGACGGGATTAAAACATTCAGTCATATGGCTAGAGAAGAAAATTTAAAATCACACAATCAGTTGAGAATTTGTGCTAAAATAATTATCAACTTCATTATCAACTTAAGCACAACATTTTGTGCAGAGTAATTTCAAAGCCCCCATTCACTCTTTAGGAAAACAAGATTGAAAACTTCCCCCAGTGGTCTTTCTTTTAACATTACAAAACAGCAGCTTGCATTGTAATTGATGTTGACAACATGAAACTCAGTGACCAATTTGTCTTTGGAAGATGGTCACACTGATTCTTTGTTGTGAGCCCTTCTTGGGCTCTGCTTCTGGTCCATCTTCTGGAAATTAGTAAGAGGCTCTTTTCATGTTCGTTTCCTAATGTGTGACACAGATTTTGCAAGATCTGACCTGGTAGTTGCCTTGTCTAAGAGCACAGTAAGTTGAAGGAGTAGACAATTCAGCCCCTCGAGCCTGCTCAGCCATTTAATTACGATCGTGGCTGCTCTCATCTCAACCTCAACCCCACTTTCCTGCCCGATCCCCATAACCCTCTAACTCGTTACCAATTAAAAATCTATTGCCTCCTGAAATTTATTCAATGTCCTGGCATCCACCAAACACTAGGTTAGTTGAATTCCACACATTCATGGCCCTCTGAGAGAAGTAATTCCTCCTCATTTCTGTTTAAATGTGCCAACCCTTAGCCAAAAACTATTACATCTCAAACCAGATTGCCGTACAAGGAGGAATATCTGCTCTAGGCCTACTTTGTCAATCCCATTTAACATCTTACATCCTTTGTTCGATCTCCTCTCATTCTGCTAAAATCTAGTATATATTGACCTAAACTGCTCAATATTTCCAAATAAGATAAGCCTTTTGTCTCTCAAATTAATCTAGTGAATCTTCTGTGAATTGCCTCCAGTGCAATTACATCTATCTCTAGGAAGGTTCATAAAATCTGAGTCAGCCTTCACCTCTCCATGAAAGTTGTCCAAATTGGTCAAACTTCTGTTCGTGCTTGGCTTCAGTTGAGTCAACAGTTCCTTAAAATTTGGGAGAAAAGGTCCATCAGGAGAAGTTCCAAATTCTTCAGCCACTGTGAGAAATGGTGTTGGAGTTTGTCTTCTACAACTGTGTTTGTAGCACATTGTGAGGGCCAGTGGACAGCAAATCCACATAACTCGTGATAAGATATTTCATTTGGGTAATAGGTAAGGTATGGAATGCACTGCCTGGAAATGTGGTGGGGGCAAATTCAATTGAGGGCATTAGGTGATTAGTTGAATAGAAATAATGGGTATAGTGATAAAATCAGAGATTTTGGCATCAGGGAATGATGCTCGTTTAAAAACCAGGACAGGTATGATGGACCGAATTGTCTCTTTCTGCACAATAAAAATTATGTGATTCTGTGATAAGGATATTTAATGCTAACAAGTTGGAAAAGGTCTGAAACTTCAACATTGAGGTGTTTAATATGTTCTGTGTCGAAATGAAAGGAGCTGATCAAGACTAATGCAAAACTGCACAACATCAGCTTGTGTACATATCGCACCCTTGACGTAATGAGCTGTTCCAAGATACTTCACAGGTGGCTTGTCTTACCATAAGGCTTGTGGCTCTGGTTTCTATTCTTCACATTGATTCAATGGCTATAATCGATTCTTCTGGTAGTTTGTGGCCTGTAATGGCTTCCCCTAACAAGAGTAGTTTTTAAGTAGTGTGTTAAAGCGGGAGGCTTAGGTTTAGGGATGGAATTGCAAAGGTAAAGGTTTAGACTCCTCTCAGTACAGTGAGTTTGGAGTGCATAAATACAGAGATGCTCGATTATTACATGTTAGAGGATTACAGATCTGAAGAGTTTACAGGGTTGGAGAAGGTTTAGAAAGGTAAAGATGGAGCCCAAGAGTGATTGAACCAGGAGGATAGTCAATACAGAACAACAAGAAAAGGGCCGATCAGTGCATAGAACTTGATGTGAATATTTTTTTCAAATGTATTAATTTTTTTTTACTCCCAGTGATCTGCTTCAGCAATGGATGCTCTTCATGGAGAACCAAAGCCAAGAAGTGTAAGGAGGGATTCAAACCTACAGCAAACAGGATGTGCATTGGTGAGTCATAGAATGGTGTCTGGTTTCTGTTCCTTTCTTCTTCTGATATATATCCAATAATGGCCACTAGACAGCAGGTGACTTTTAAACTCAATTTGAGAAATTTGAGTTACAATATCCAAATTTATACCTGATGCCAGTTGGAGGTGTATAGTAAATAATGTGGGCCACTTACTCAAATGTTCAGTTCTATAAACAAATTTTTGGAGTGAAATTCAGTGAAGTGTAAGGTGTTTCATTTTGCTTTGTGGAATTAAAAGGTTCCTGATCTCTTGCAAGGGAGGTCCCTGTGGGGCAGTGGGTAGTGCCCCTGCCACTGAGCAAGTAGCTCTGGGTGTGAGTCCTGCAATCAGGGGAATCATTGAAAACGGCAGCACTAATGATGGGTTTTGTGTCTGAAACTTGGAATTCCCTCTTTCATGTTTTGAACATAAATCTCTCCAGCCAATGGAGAAAGGTTTATTGTTTACAACCAGTATCATCATATTGTTTTACAATTGTGCATGTACTTTCTCCAGTAGCTATTTCCCCATGCCAGGAAATAGAGTCAACAGCAGGCCATTCAGCCCATCAAGTCCATTCCCTCAGAGAATGCAATTTGATCTTCTGGCTCAATCCCACTTTCACTAGGAGTTGCACACTGCAAGTGCTAAGGTCTGGGTGTAATGCTGTGGCAGCATCAGGAGAGAGTTTCTTTTGGATATTGTTCCATCCTGGCAGAGCCTGCATTTATTGCCCATCTCTAATTGCCATGGAGAAGGTGCTGATGAGAAGCCTCCTTGAACCACTGCAGTCCATTTGGTGCATGGACACCCCCAAGACATTAAGGAGGAAGTTTCAGGATTTTGACCCAGTGACACTGAAGGAACGACAATATTTTTCCAAGTCAGGATGGTGACTGGCTTGGAGGGGAACTTGCAGGGGGTGGTGTTCCCATGTATCTGCTGCCCTTGTCCTTCTGGGAGGTATTGGCATGGATTTGGAATGTGCTGATTAAGGAGGATGAGTTAATTGCCGTCATGCTTCTTCTGACACTGTGCAAAGGGGGTGAAAAATGTAAAAGTTGGAGGTGCTAGCGTGGTTAACAATCAAGTGGGCTGATTTGATCGAGAAGGTATCAACCTACCTGAGTGTTTTTGGAGCTGCGTCAGTCAACGTGAGTGGAGAGTATTCCACTATACTACTTACTTGTGTCTTACAGATGGTGGACACACTTTGGGGAGTCAAGAGGTGAGTTACTCACCAGAATTCCTTGCCTCTGACCTACTGTTATGTTGATTCAGTTCAGTTTATGGTCAATGGTGACTCCCAGAATACTGTTAGTGGGGTTCAGTGATGACGATGCCACTGAATGTCAAGTGTGGAGGTTGAGGTATTCTCTTGTTAAAGATGGTCATTGGCTGGCATTTGTGTGATGTGAATGTAAATTGCCACTTATCAGCCCAAGCCTCGTGAGCAGCTTCAGTATCTGAGGATTTGCAAATCCTCGGATGAACCTTGAGCAATCATCAGCAAACCTCCCCGTGACCTTGTGATGGAGGGAGGGTCATTGATGAAGCAGCTGAGGATGGGGCCTCAGACGCTACCCTGAGGAAACCTGCAGAAATGTCCTGGAGTGAGAGACGACTGACCTCCAACAACCACAACCATCTTCCTATATGCCAGGTCTGACTCCAACCAGCAGAGAGGTTTCCCCCAATTGATAGGACCACAATTAGGTAGTTTGGATTTGTCCTGCTCTTTCTGTACAGGACATACCTGGGAAATGTTCCACATTGTCCATTGGATATCAATGTTATGTCTGCACTGGAATAGCTTGATGAAGTGTACATTGCAGTTTGAAGCACGTATCCTCAGTACTATTGCCAGAATGTTGTCAGGACTTATAGCCTTTGTAGTATCCAGCATCTTCAGTAATTTGATATCATGTGAAGTGAATCAAATTGACTGAAGACTGCCATCTGTGATGCTGGGGACCTCCAATATGTCTGGTGCTTCTCCTGGCATGCCTCCCGGCACTCTTCGTTAAACCATTGATGCACTGGCTTGATGGACACGATTGAGTGGGGGAATTTATCACGCCATGAGGTTGCAGATTGTGTTGCAGTACAAGTCAGCTGTTGCTGATGACCCACAATTCCTCATGAATGCAGTTTTGAGTTGTTATATCTGTTCAAAGTCTGTCCCATTCAGCACATTGGCAATACCTTACAACACAATGGACAGTAACCTCAATATGAAAAGAGGACTTTGTCTTCAAAAGGTCTGTGTGATGGTAAATCCAACTGATACATCTGTGCAGGCAGACTGGTGAGCATGAGGTCAAGTAGATATTTCCTTTGTGTTGTCTCCCTCATCACCTGCCACACATGCGGTCCAGTAGTGATTTGATTTGATTTAATTATTGTCACGTGTATCTTGTTACAAAATTCAGTGAAAAGTGTTGTGTAGCATCACCACTCTCCAACGCCATCTTAAAACTCAGAAAAATAAGCCAAAACATATGAAGGCACAAGAATAAAGAAATAAAGAAAAAGTGTTCAACTTTACAGTCCTTCTTGTTAGTAGCTCCATCAGGGACCATGGGCCTGGTGGCCAGGCACGTGTCCCATTCACCACACCACCACCGCTGGAATGGAAGTCACCATTCTTTGGCACCATCACCTCCTCTGACACCCTCGCCACTATGAGCCCTCAATGAACATTACCAATGCAGTCACCACTGATACCGCCAGATACCGCACTGGCTCAGTATCAACTCTGACACCACCGCCATGAGTCCACTTCGGGCCCACCTGGCCAATGCAGCTACAGCATCTGATGCTGATGCTACAGCATCTCTCACAATATGTATTGGTGCTACCAAGTTACCCTTGGTGATGGATATGAAATACCCCACCGAGAATGCATCTGTGCCTTTGTCACCTTCAGTGCTTTCTGTGGTCAATATGGAGAAGCAATGATTCATCAGCCAGGGGTGGGAGGAAGGTAGGAGATAATTCTCAGGGCAAGGGCAATTTTGTCCCAACTATGTACCACAGTGCTGCTGCCTCTGCTGGGCCTTTCCTGCCAACAGATTCCTTGACTGCACAGTTGCTGAATCACTTGCAAAGTGGCTTCAGGGATCAGTTAGGAGTCAATCTCATTTGAGTCATATGTAGACCACATCAGGTAAGCACCATACCTCTTTCCCCAAAGGACAAGGCTTCCTGGACACTGAGTCAAACCTCTAGCCTTGTGACTCTACTGTGGCTTTAAGAGGTGTATTTTCTCCTGGTTTTTTTAATAGGAAGAGAGGTTGAGACAGATGTACTGAGCAGTCTGTTTAAGGCCAATAAAGTAAACAGCTTGTGAGGCTTTTTTGTAAAAGTTAGAATAATAGAAGCAGCATGAATGGGTGGAGTCAGGGTCCCACGGAAAGAAGGTTTTAGTTTAGCTTTCAGTAGTTGCTGGGGTTTTGAAGCTGTTTGTGGAAGCTGCTATATCTTTCTCTCTGTTACAACTAAAAGCTGGAGTTCTCTCTGCTGTCAGAATAACAAGTGGGACAATCAATTTTCCTGAATTTGACTCTGCCATTTTGAAATATATCCAAAAAGCATCAGCTCATATTGATTTAAAATAAAATAAAAGTTAGGATCTAGGCCAATTCCTTGATATATTTGCAAGGGGTTTGATCTGGTCCCTGACAGTGTACCTAAGTACCTGACTGTACTGTGGCATCACTTTCATCAGCAGGCTGAAGCGATTGAAAACAAAGGCTCACCACCACTTCCTTGAGGGTAATTTGCACTGGCCAATCAATGCCAGCAATGCTCATAGCTCAAGATGAATGTAAAAGTTCTGCAACTTTCAGAATGTTCAATTCGGCATGTTCCTTGGACACCCCCTAGTGTTCCTGGCTTTTATGAAAAGGACCTATATATGACCCATATCCTTCAGAACCTCTCCTATTCCTGAACTTATCTTTTAAACATTGTAACTGTGCCCACATCCACCACTTCCTCAGGAAGTTCATTCCCAATGCGAACCACCGTCTATGTAAAAAAATTTGCCGCTCGTGTTTTTTCTAAATCTCCCTCCTCTCACCTTAAAAATATGCCCCCTAGTCTTGAAATCCCCATCCTAGGGAAAAGACACCTACCATTAACCCTATCTGTGCCCCTTATGATTTTATAAACATCTATAAGGTCACCTCTCAACTTCCTGTGCTCCAGTGGAAAAAGTCCCAGCCTATCCACCCTTTCTTTATAACTCAAACTTTCTATACCCAGCAAAATATTGGTAAATCTCTCTTCAACCCTTTCCAGCTTTATAATATCCATCCCGTAATTGGCGACCAGAACTGGACTTCATACTCCAGAATAGTACTCCTGTACAACCTCAACATATCTTCCCAACTCCTGTACTCAAATGACAGAACAATGAAGGCAAGCATGGTAAAATGCTTTTTTAACCACTTTGTCCACCTGTGAAGCAAACTTCAAAGAATTACATACCTGAACCCCTCAGTCCTTCTGTTCAACAACCCAAGGACCTACCATGAATTGTATAAGTCCTGCCATTGTTTGTTGTACCAAAACATTTATCCAGATTGAACTCCATCTGTCATTTTCAGCCCATTTACCCATTTAATCAAGATCCTTTTGTGATCTTAGAAAACCTTCACTGTCTACAATGCCACCAATTTTGGAGTTGTCCGCAAACTTACTAAACATGCCTTCTATATTCTCATCCAAATCATTTATATAAATGACAAACAAAAGAGGACCCAGAACTGATCCCTGTGGAACACTGCTGGTGACAGGCCTCCAGTCCTAAAAACAACCCTTCACCACTCTCTATCTCCTGCTGTAAGCCAATTATGTATCCAATTGGCAAACTCACCCTGAATCCTATGTGACCTAACTTTACTGATTAGTCTACCATGCAGAACCTTGTTGAAGGCTTTACTAAAGTCCAAATAAACAACATCTACTACTCTGCCCTTCTCAATCTTTTTAGTAACTTCCTGAAAAAAACTCAGTCAAGTTCGTGAGACATGATTTTCCTGGCACAAAACTATGCTGACTATCCCCAATCAATTTCTGCCTTTTTAAATGTCTAAAAAACTTATCTTTTAAAATCACCTCCAACAATTCACCCAAAGCCGAAGTCAGACTCACCGGGCTATAGTTTCCAGGTTTCTCCTTACAGCTCTTATTAAACAAAGGCACAACATTAGCCACCCTCCAGTCATCAAGTACCTCACTACTGGTTATGGATTATAAAAATATTTCTGCAAGGGGCCTCACAATTTCCTCCCTAACTTCCCACAGCATTCTGGGATACATTAGATCAGGTCCCAGAGGTTTATCCACTTCTATATTCTCTATGTCCTCCAGAACTTCCTCTTCTGTAATGTGAACTGTTTTTAAAACATCGATATTTATTTCCCTAAGTTCTCTAGCCTCAATTTCTTTTTACTGTAAAAACTGAGGCGAAATATTCATTTAGTATCTCTCCCATCTCCTAGGGTTCAACATATGGATGACCTTCTTGATCTTTAAGGGGGCCTATCCTCTCTCTAGTTACCCTCTTCCTCTTAAAATAGTAGTGGAACCTCTTTGGCTTATCCATAATCTTAACTGCTAATGCTATCTAGTATCTCCTCTTTGCCTTCCTGATTTTCTTCTTAATAAATTCTTTATATTGATTAAGAGATTTATTTGAACTCAGTTGTCTACATCTAAAATAAGTTCCTCTTTTAAAGTTTTCAAGAAGATTTGTACCTCGGGTTGTGGATGAGGTTGTAGACATGCTCGCCGAGCTGGTGGATTTGGGTTGCAAACGTTTCGTTTCCCTGCTGGGCAATCATCAATGCACCTCCGGTGAAGCGTTGGTGTTCTGTCCCGCTTGTTATTTATTTGCCTCAGTTTGCTGGGGTGGTTGGGATTATTTCCAGTTTTGTTTTTCAGTGGTTTGTACACAGGGTATAATTCATTGTGTTTGTTGATGGAGTTCCGGTTGGAATACCAGGTCTCCAGCAATTCCCTGATGTGTCTCTGTTTGGCTTGCGTGATTATCGATGTGTTGTCCCCATTAAATTTATGTACCTCAATGTCTGTGTGCAGTGAGACAGGTGAGAATTGGTTGTGTCTCTTGGTGGCCAGTTGGTGTTCATGTATCTGTATTGTCAATTTTGTTCCAGTTCAGCCTATGTAATGTTTCTCACAGTCCTTGCATGGTATTTTGTATATTACCCCAGTTTTGCTAGTTTTGGGTATGGGATCTTTTACGTTAATCAGTTGCTGTGGTAGGGTGGTTGTCAGTTTGTGTGAAAAAAACTGACCATACGGACACATGAGCACCAACTAGCCACCTAGAAACACAACCAATTCTCACTTGTCTCACTACACATGGACAACGAGGGACACAATTTCAACTGAGACTACACATCTATAATCTCACAAACAAAACAGACACGCCAGGGAATTCCTGGAGTATTCCAAATGGAACTCCATCAACAAACACATTGAATGAGACCCTGTGTACAAACCACTGAGAAACAAAACCAGAAGTAATACCAACCACTCCAGCAAACCGAGACATATAAATAAAAAGCAGGATAGAACACCAATGCTTCACCGGTGGCGCACTGACAATGTTATTTAGCAAGGTGACGAAACGTTTGCAACCAAACCCATTAGCTCAGAGAAGAGAAGAAGAAGAATACCTCTTCCAGGTTTTCAAAGATAATGGATATCCAAAAAACTGGGTCAGAAGATGCCTACAGACCAAACTAGAGGAGACACACAAACTAATAAACAACACCCTCACCGGAATAAAATTCACCAGAGAGGAGGAGAAGAACAAACAGCTCCCATTCCTGGACGTCATGGTAGAGCACAAGACAAATGGGGAACTCCAAACGAAAGTACACAGAAAAGCCACACACAGGTACTGAACTTCAACAGTAACCATCCCAACAAACACAAATGAAGCTGCGTGCGAACACTATTTAAACGGACAACAACACACTGCAGCAACACAGAACTACGCCGAGAAGAAGAATACCTCTTCCAGGTTTTCAAAGATAATGGATATCCAAAAAACTGGTTCAGAAGATGCCTACACGAACAACATCAGGAAGATACTACATGCCCGACACACTCATCACACTACCTTACATCAGGAACACATCGGAACTAACCACAAGACTCCTATGGCCACTGGGCATCAGAGTGGCACACAAACCCACATCAACCCCACAACAACTACTCGCCCGAACCAAAGACCCACTCCCCACTATGGACAGGACCATGTCATCAATAAGATTCCCTGCAGAGACTGTGACAAACACTACATCGGACAAACAGGAAGGAAATTAACAACAAGGGTACACGAACACCAATTGGCTACAAAAGGACACGACCAATACTCACTCATCTCTATCCACATGGATAAGGAGAACCACCAAATCGACTGGGACAACACCAAAATCCTGGGACAAGCAAAGCAGAGACAGGCACAGGAAATCCTAGAAGCCTGGTACTCCACAAAGAAAGCCATCAATAAACACATAGAACTCGACCCCATATATACTCCATTGCGAAGGAAAACCGGAAGTGAGGTAATCCAGTTCAACGGACTCCAGAGTTTAAAAGCAAGGCAGGAAAACACATCAGCGCTTCATCGAAGGTTTCTGTCTTACTACTGGGGAGCCTATAGTACAATCCCATCAAAGAGATTTTTCCTTTCTTATTCCTAATTTCTACCCATTTTTTTTCACTGGACTCTTTTTCAGAAATATCTTCTTTAGTTACAGCAGTAATGTTTTCTTCAATCAGTTTCGCAAAAGGTCCATTTCGGAAAAAAGTTGCTTTTTTGTATTTTTAATGTTAAAAAAACAAAATGAATGAAAATCTTCTATTAATGAAATGTAATAATTGTAATAAAACTACAACAAATCTTTAAGTAAGCCTGCAATCTCAGGAGCAGCTGCACGATCAACGCTGCTCCCTCACACAGTCATCTGGAGTATTGTGGACAGCATTGGTCTCCTTATTTAAGGAGGGAAGTAAAGATGTGTAAATCAGTTCAGAGAAAGTTTATGAGGTGGCAAGTGACTAGACTCGAAACATTGATTTTGTTTTTCACTCCACAGATGCTGTCAGGCCTGTTGAGTTTCTCCAGCAATTTCTGTGTTTGTTTGTTTCAGTACTCCAGCATCTGCAGTTCTTTGTTTTATTTCACTAGACTAATACCTGGAAGAGATGGATTGTCTCAGGAGGAAACATTGGACAGTTGAAATTGTATCTGCTGGAGTTTAGAACAGTTAGAGGTGTTCAGATTGAAACATTTCAAATTCTGAAGGCTCTTGACAAGGTGACGGGAGAGGATACCCCATCTTGTATCTAGAAATAGGGATCACTGTTTAAAAATAAGGAAATGCCCATTTAAGTCAGAGATGAAAGCAAAAGTCATAGATTAGAACCACTACATTGCAGAAAGAGTCCATTTGGCCCATCAAGTCTGCACCAACCCTCTGAAGAGCATCCCACCCACCCCATAACCCTGCATTCATTACGGCAATTCAGAATTGAACTCAAGTCCCTGGTGCTGTGAGGCATCAGCACTAACCACTGTGCCACCATGTTGTCCAAGTCTTTTCTGTCAGAGGCCTGTAAGTCTGTTCCTCAAAAGTGCATGGAAGAAAAGTTTTTTAATATTTTTAAGGCAGAGGTGGATAGATTCTTGATAAAATAGGGGCTGAAAGGTCACCAGAATGCAGAGTTCAGGTTACAATCAGATCTGCAATGATTGTATTAAATAGCGAAACAGGCTTGAGGGGCCGAATGGCCGACTCCGGTTCCTAATTCGTGTGTTCATACATCTGTATATTTGTGGAATGGGGTCAGTTAGCTTGGACAGTTGGTTTGTGATGCAGAGTGGCAACAACAGTCTGGGTTCAATTTCTGCACTGGCTGAGGTTGCCATGAAGGACTCTCTTTCACACACTCTCCCATCACCTGAGGTGTGTTGACCCTCAAGGTTAAGTCACCACCAGTTATTCTCTGTCTCTCTAATGCAAAAGCAGCCCTATGCTCTGGGAGGACTATGATGACTCAAGTACTTTATATTTGTGGTCAAGTGAATAGATTCATTATCCAGAGGCCCAGGCTAACGTTCTGCTTTAGATACAACACAGTGTGGAGCTGGAGGAACATAGCAGACCAGGCAGCATCAGAGGAGCAGGAAAGCTGACGCTTCGGGTCGGGACACTTTTTCAGAAATAATCTTCTGAAGAAGGGTCCTGACCCGAAATGTCAGCCTTCCTGCTCCTCTGATGCTGCCTGATCTGCTGTGTTCCTCCAGCTCCACACTGTGTTATCTCTGACTCCAGCATCGGCAGTTCTTACTATCTCCTAATGTTCTGCTTTTGTGGGTTTAAATTCCACTGAGGCATCTGGTGGATTTTGAATATGATTAATTAAATATGGAATTGAAAACTACTCTTGGTGAAGGTGACAATGAAACCATCATCGATTGTTGTAAAAAGTGCCATCTGCTTCACTGATGTCCTTTGGGGAAGGATATCTGCCATCCTGACCCAGTCTGTGACTCCAGAACTACAGTCAATTTGGTTGACTCTTAACTGCCTCTCAAGGGCAATTATGGGTGGGCAACAGATGGTGGGCAACATATGGTGGGCGTATTGGTGATGCCCACATCCCCTAAGCAAAGCTGAGAAAGCAGGGATTTCAGGACAAACCTCTTTACGCAGAGCATGATTAGAAGATGAAACTGACTACCATGCAGAATGACTGAGGTGAATAGTGTTGATTTACAAGCTGGATAAACACTTGAGGGAGAAAGGAATAGAAGGTTCTCATGTTGATAGAATGAGATGTCAAGAGATAGGGAATAGGCTTGTATGGAATATAATTATCAGTACAGGCCAGAAGGGCCTGAATGACCTGTTGCTGTGCTGTATACCCAATGTAATTCTGTGAGAGCATCCAAACAGCTGTGCCCCAGCATGTAATTCCCTCTTTGTCGTTGCTGCAGGAAGGCTGGTCCTTGTTGCTGATCAGCACAGTCGGGCTCACAATATCCCTGCTGTGCCTTGCCGCCTCCATCGTTGTGTTCACAAGGTGCCACTCCATCCAAAAGGCCAACATCATTGTGTACAAGCACCTGAGCATCAACCTCTTCCTGGCACAGCTCATCTTCCTGACAGGAATCCATGTGACAAACAAGGTGAGAAAGCCGGCCCGTGTACCAGCTCCCTCAGATAGGCAACCGAACCCAGGTTCCTCATCCATGCCACAGGACCCTCGCCCTGTGCTTTCTGCCCGAACTGTTCACTCATCTCAATCGAGCCTTTGTAGATATCAGGTCACCATCTTAGGTTTTGTCCCTTTCAATTCAGTCTCTAATCTACAGCTTCATCTGTTCAAAACACTCCAGATCTTCCATCACTATGTGCAGGCTGCTCCTTTATAATCCTGCCCAGAATGGACAGAAAAATTAACTTTATCTTGCCTTAGTCTCTCATGGAGGTTTTCTTACATCATTTATTTCTCAAATGAACCACTTTCAGTCCAGCCAAACTCATTCTTAACTCTTCTTACTCTAGTCTTGACACTTGATCCTCTCTTTCTCTCGTTCACTCATAGGATATCACCATCCCTAGTTGCCCTGGAGAAGGTGCTGGTGAGCTAGCTTCTGGAGCTGCCGCGGTTAGTGTGGTATAGGAACACACACATGCACACACACACACAGACAGACACACACACAGAGTACTGTTAGGGAGGATTTAGACTGAGCATCAGTGAGGAAACGGTGATATATTTCCAAATCAGCATGGTGTGGGACTCCGAGGGGATCTTGCAGGTGGTGGTGTTCCCTTGTATCTGCTGACCTTGTCCTTCTAGATGGTTGCAGTCACAGGTTTGGAGAGTCCTACAGAAGGACTGGACTAATATTCACTCTAAACATGTCCCCCACTGCTGCGTGAAAGAATGAAACTTGACAGGAAAGAGAAGGGTTGCCCTGGTGCCCTGCCCTTGCTGTTTTTTTTAGACAGAGGTGCTGGGGAATGTGGCATTTTATTTCATTTAATATCAGTGGTGGGCTCCCAGGGGGATTCCTGTTGGCCAAGAGAGTGCTCATCCATTGCCCAGTCCAAGATTTCTGCCAGTCCTTCCTTACCAGAAGAGGAAGTTGGACAATTGAAGGAACAGAGAAGTACCCTGAGGTTTGGCTATTCAGTTGCTTCATCAGTTTTGGCACTGATCCTGTATGCCACAATGAATGGGGACCACAGAGGAGTCTCCATGGGAGGGACCTCAGTGCCAGCTCATCCATCGTCTCTATATCTATTCCACAGCAACTCCAGAATTGGTTTTCATGAGGTTCTGGAAGTGGAGCCCAGCCCTAAGTCCTTCCTGGCCCCTCTCAGATCTCAATCTCTATCCTCGCAACCCAAGATGGGATTGTGAAGGGAATTCCATTTGCTGTCATCATTGAGATGTGCAATAAGATATGGAATAACACAGTTACAGTCACAGAGATCTACATGCAAACAATTTTCCCTTCAGCACATTGCATCTACGCCAGTGAAAAACAACAACCTAATGATTCTAATTTCATTTTCCTCCCCTTGGTCCATAGCATTGTATGCCTTGGCATCATGAGTACACACCTAAATACTTCTTGAAGGTTATGACGGTTTCTGCCTTTCACATCATCACAGGCAGTGAGTTCCAGATTCCCATCACCCTCTGGGTGAAAAAGTTTTTCCTCACATTCCCTCTAAATCTCCTGGCCCTTACCTTAAATCTGTGCCTCTTGGTCATTGATCCATTCCTGAAGGTGAAAAGTTCCTTCCTGTCTACACTATCCATGCCTTCATAATTTTAAACATCGCAATTAATTCTCTTCTCAGTTTTGATCCTGATTTACAGCATCCGCAGTTCTTTTGGTTTTTATTTAGAATTCCCTTCTCAGTCTCTGCTGCTCCAAAGAAAACAAGCCCAGTCTGTCTGATGTTTCTTCATAACTATAACTCTCCAGTCCAGGCAACATCCTGGTAAATCTCCTCTGTACCCTCTCCAATGCTATCAAATCCCTCCTATAATGTGGATTCCAGACTGCACACAATAATTTAGCTGTGGCCTAACCAAAGTTTGCATAGTTCCTGCATAACCTCCCTGCTCTAAAATTCTGTACCTTGACTACAAAAGGCAAGTATCCCATATGCGTCATTAATCACTTTTATCTACCGGTCCTGATAACGTAAGGGATTGGTGGACATGCTAACCAAGGTCTCTCTGATCCTCAGTGCTTCACAGGGTCCTACCATTAATCACGTATTCACTTGCCTTGTTTGTCCTGTCCAATGCATCATCTCACATTTATCCAGATTGAACTCCATTTGCCACTGATCAATCCATCTGATCAGCCTGTCTATATCCTTCTGTAATCTAAGACTATAATCCTCACTGTTTACTGTTCTACCTCAGCTCAGGAAAACACCTCCCACTCACCAATATAACTTTCCGTTACTCCATCCTCCTCTGTCTATTGGCAATTTAGTAGTAGGCCGGGGCCCTGCTGAATGTCCTATGATCTTTAAAATCAACAGACTCTGCCTCATTGTTATAATCTAAATTACACATGGAGATAGAGATTTCACTAAACCCCTATTTATTACCCTGTTTCTGTCTGTGGCTCTGCCCATCTTTGTGTGCCTGCTTCTGGCTGTGACTGTATTTATTATGTATTTGCCTGTCTGTCTCTGCTTGTGCCTGTCTCTGCCTGTATCTACAATTGTCTGTAATTGTGTCTCTGCCCGTGTCTGTGATTTTATCTTTGTTTCTCTGAATTCATTATCTGTGTGTTTATTGCTGTATCCCTCTGACTATATTGTCTGAGTGTTTATTTCTGTATGTCTCTGCTTGTTTTGTCACTGTGTCTCTTTCTCTGCCTGTGGGTGTTATCTATGTGTGCCTCTGTCTGTGTGTCTCTACCTGTGTGTCTCCTTCATCTGTGTGTTTATCTCTTAATGAATCTGCCTGTATAATTATCTATGTGATCTCTCCGTGTCTTTCTGTATGCTTCTGTCTCTGTGTGTCTGTGTATCTGTATGTTATGTCTGCCTTCAGAGTGTTAGTCTTTGTGTTAACTTGTTTGTGTATCCTCCTGTGTTTCTCTCTATCTGCCTTTGTCGCTGTGTGTTTTTACTCACAGCTGAAGCCTAACTGATTATTCTGATCTTCCCTCCAGGTGGTTTGTGCCCTGGTTGCGGGGTGCCTCCATTACTTCTTTCTAACTGTCTTTGCCTGGATGTTCCTGGATGCTTTGCAGATCTTCATTGTGTGCAGACACCTCACAGTCACAAAGTTTACTCACACATATATCATCAGACGGAGGTACCTGTATCCTTCTGGCTACGCTGTCTCTGCGCTGATTGTAATTATATCGGCAACAATCTATCCCTATGGCTATGGATCAGACGAACAGTGAGTAATTTTACATTTAGTTGACATCACAGAATCAACAGCACAGAACAAGGTAATTTGCTGTATCAAGGTACTGTCTATACTCTGATGGGCTCCTTCAGAATCTTGCATGTTCCAATCTTTCATTCTTAATTTTTATTTTTCATGGGGTGTAGGCATTGCTGGCAATGCCAGCATTTATTGTCCATCCCTAATTGCCTAGAGGGCAGTTAAGAGTCAACTATGTTGCTGTGGATCTGGAGTCATGTGTAGATTAGACCGTGTGATGATGACAGATTTACTTCCCCAAAGGAGCATTAGTGAACCAGGTGGGTTTTGACAACAATAGACAGCAGGTCACTACTGGACTAGCATTTTCTTTGAATACTTTTATAAAAAACGTACTCAGCCTCATCATAGGATAACCCTCTCATCCCAGAAACCAATTCACAGAATCACAGAGTGATTGCAGTGCAGAAGGAGGCCATTCAGCACGTACTGCCTGCTCTGGCTCGTTTATCTCGTCTGGCTCTGTTACCTTATCCATTTCTGTTGTCTGATCCAGTTCTATTTTCCAGTCCATCTGTGTTATCTCGTCCAGCTCTGTTACCTTATCCATTTCTGTTATCTGATCCAGTCCGTCTGTGTTATCTAGTCCAGCTCTGTTACCTTATCCATTTCTGTTATCTGATCCAGTTCTATTATCCAGTCCGTCTGTGTTATCTAGTCCGGCTCTGTTACCTTATCCACTTCTATTGTTTGATCCAGTTTTATTATCCAGTCCATCTGTGTTATCTAGTCCGGCTCTGTTACCTTATCCATTTCTGTTATCTGATCCAGTTCTATTATCCAGTCCGTCTGTGTTATCTAGTCCAGCTCTGTTACCTTATCCACCTCTATTATCTGATCCAGTTCTATTATCTAGTCCATCTGTGTTATCTAGTCCAGCTCTGTTACCTTATCCACTTCTATTATCTGATCCAGTTCTATTATCAGTCTGCCTGTGTTATCTCGTCCGGCTCCACTATCGAGCCCAGTTTGGTGATCTAGTCCGGCTTGTTTAACTACAGCCAATCTCCTGCCTTTTCCCCATATCTGTTCACACCGTTACATGTGAAAAATATCACCCAATGCTCCGTTGATTGCCCCAATTGACTCTGCCCCCAGGATTGCAGCCTGACCTTATAGTGCACAATGTCACTGTGTAAGCATGTTGAGTGCATGAGATGCTGTGTGAAAATGTTTTTTCTCACATCACAAGATTTTGTTTGCTCATCACCAGTGTCCTAGAACCTTCCTTAGACTTTTGTGTTAGGGAACTCAAGACCCATCTGCTCCAGACGTGTGTAATAACATCTCTGAGCATGTTGATGAGAAAATATACATCCTTCCTTGGATAAGGAGACCAAAACTGCACAGGAGTGCTCCAGCTGTAGTCGTGCCAGAGCTTTGACACCAAATCTTTTGAATTTACTGTCAGCCAGATTTTTGGGGGCTGCATTTTCAGCATCGAAATCTCATTACCCCTCACTGTCTCGTGACCCTGTTTTTTAGGTTGGCCCTAACTTTCTGTCATAAATATTAAAAAAGTCAGCAGCCCCATCACATCTCTTTGATTTTATTTTCATTGACTCCTAATGAGAGACTGGAGAAGGTGTGGGAGAAATCTCCCTGAAGTCCTAGAACTGGGGTATCCTCTGAACCAACCTCAATAAAACATTAAATAATCAATACCTGGTCATTGTTGTAACATTGTAGGCTGTTCCTACTTTATAATATTTTTGATCTTGGTGTGTTGACAAATACCGACAGTGTTTGCCAAGACGAGGTGCAAGAGATTAATATTTAAGAACATAACCGAAAGTAACAGCAAATAATGGGGACTGTATCCCGCCACCAAGCTGTAGTCAAGAGCAAGGCCGTGGTCATATCATGTGACATTTTATCACTTCCTGAGATGATGTATACCATGTCTCATTTGCATATCAAATAGTAAACCCCTTACACTGCAACTATCACATGCGGGAGCTTGCTGTGCACATACTGGTTTCTGTGTTTTCTGAATGACAATAGCAATAGCATTGCAAAGGTATTTCAATGGCTGGATGACATGCAATAATTAATTCTTTGATTCTCACAGCTGCTGGCTGACCCTAGAGTGGGACTTTCGATGGAGTTTCCAAGGGCCAGTCTGCCTTGTGATTGTGGTACGTGTCTTTCTGGTGTTTGCTCACACCCTAACACTCTCTAAAGTAACCATACGGGACCCCTCCAGGCATGAGGCCTTGTTCAGGAGAGAGAGAGAAAGACAGAGAGAGAGATCAGGCTATCAGGTCAAATTTACAGGCACAGGATGCAGAGAAGAGAGAACATAAAAAAAGAACGTAAGAACATAAGAAGTAGGAGCAGGAGTAGGCCGTCCGGCCCTTCGAGCCTGCTCCACCATTCAGTAAGATCATGGCTGATCTTTTCGTGGACTCAGATCCACTTACCCGTGTTCTCACCGTATCCCTTAATTCCTTTATTGTTCAAAAAAAATCTACCTTATCTTTAAAAACGTTTACTGAAATAGCATCAACTACTTCACTGGGCAAGGAATTCCATAGATTAACAACCCTCTGGGTGAAGAAGTTCCTTCTCAATTCAGTCCTAAATCTGCTTCCTCTAATCTTGAGGCTATGCCCTCTTGTCCTAGCTTCACCTGCCAGTGGAAACATCCTCTCTACTTCTATCTTATCTATTCCCTTCATAATTTTATATGTTTCTATAAGATCCCCCGTCAATCTTCTGAATTCCAATGAATATAATCCCAATCTACTTAGTCTCTCCTCATAAGCCAACCCCCTCAACTCCGTAATCAACCTAGTGAACGTCCTTTGCACCCCCTCCAGTGCCAGTACATCCTTTCTCAAGTAAGGAGACCAAAACTGCACACAGTACTCCAGGTGTGGCCTCACCAGCACCTTGTACAGCTGCAACATAACCTCTCTGCTTTTAATCTCAATCCCTTTAGCAATGAAGGACAAAATTCCATTTGCCTTCCTAATTATTTGTTGTACCTGCAGACCTACCTTCTGTGATTCATGCACAAAGACACCCAGGTCCCTCTGCATAGCAGCATGCTGCAACTTTTTACCATTCAAGTAATAATCCTTTTCACTATTACTCCTACCAAAATGTATGACTTCACATTTATTTACATTGTATTCCATCTGCCAGACCTTTGCCCGCTCACTCAATGTATCTATGTTCCTCTGCAAAGTTTCACAGTCCTCTGCACACTTTGCTCTGCCACTCATCTTAGTGTCATCTGTAAACTTTGACACCCTACACATGGTCCCCAACTCCAAATCATCTATATAAATTGCAAATAATTGCGGTCCCAACACCGATCCCTGAGGCACACCACTAGTCACTGACTGCCAGGTAGAATAGTACTCATTTATCCCCACTCTTTGCTTCCTGTTAGTCAACCAATCCTCTATCCATGCTAATACTTTACCCTTAACGCCATGCATCCTTATCTTATGCAGTAGCCTCTTGTGCGGCACCTTGTCAAAGCCCTTTTGGAAATCTAGGTACACCACATCCACTGGGTCCCCATTGTCCACCTTGCTCGTAATGTCTTCATAGAATTCCAAAAGATTTGTCAAGCATGACCTGCCCTTCATGAACCCATGCTGCATCAGCCCAACGGGACAATTTCTATCAAGATGCCTTGCTATTTCTTCCTTGATAATAGACTCAAGCATCTTCCCCACTACAGAGGTTAAGCTAACCGGTCTATAATTCCCCATCTTTTGTCTACTTCCCTTTTTAAACAGTGGCGTCACATTTGCTGTTTTCCAATCTGCTGGGACTGCCCCAGAGTCCAGCGAATTTTGGAAAATTACCACCAGTGCACCTGCTATTTCTCCTGTCAACACTTTTAGTACCTTGGGATGCATTCCATCAGGGCCAGGAGACTTATCAATCCTTAGCTCCATTAGCTTGCCCAACACTACCTCTTCTGTAATAATGATTATTTCCAGGTCCTCACCTACCTTCGTCTCTTTGTCAATTGCTGGCATGTTATTAGTGTCCTCCACTGTGAAGACCGTTACAAAACACCTGTTCAATGCCTCGGCCATTTCATCATATCCCATAACTAAATTCCCCTTCTCATCCTCTAAAGGGCCAACGTTTACTTTAGCCACTCTTTTTCATTTTATATATTTATAGAAACTTTTGCTTTCCGTCTTTATATTCTGTGCGAGTTTTTTCTCATGGTCTATCTTACTTTTCTTTGTAGCTCTTTTTGTGGCTTTCTGTTGACCTTTAAAGTTTTCCCAATCTTCTAGTTTCATGCTGTTTTTGGCCACTTCTCTTTCAATTTGATAGCCTCCCTTATTTCTTTAGACACCCATGGCAGATTACCCCTTTTCTTACAGTCCTTTCTTTTCACTGGACAGAGGAGTTTTAGACAAAAGAAGATAGAAAAGGAGTCATAGGCAAAGCCATAGGGCAAAGAAGGTGTGAGAGAAACTGAAGTTCAAATCTTACCAAGGCTGTTGGGGCAACTTAAATTCAACCAGTTCATTAATCTGGAATAAAATCATAGTTTCAGTAAAAGCTATCACAAAACTTTTGTGTTGTCCTGTTCACGCATGTCCATCAAGGTAGAAATCTGCCAATCTTACCTGGTCTGGCCTACATTTGACTCTAGATACTGCTGATGATATTAACTCTGAACCACCTCAGCAAGTCACTCAGTTATAAAGGTAAAGTTGGCATAGTCTTACCAGACCATAGAGCTGCTCACTCATTACAGACAAACGACTGGTGGAGGTTTAACTTGAAGATCACCATATCTCAGGCGGTGGGTGAGGGGAGGAGGTTGATAAGGTGGGACCTACAACCCACACCGTTGATGTTATTCTGTACCTACAACTAGCTGTTCCAACCAACTGACCGAAACCACCCTAATACACATTCAGTTGTCTCAGACAGAAGAAAGCTCTTTCAGGATAACCATTCAATCTTATCATGCTGGCAGGTACACATGAGACCAAATGAAACCAGTTACCTATGTTAATTAAAGGATAATCGGACGAGAACTTGACTGGGTGTAGGTATTTTAATCAACCTCTCTAGGCATGTTGAGACATGCCCATGTGCATGTACATTTTTGTGACAATCAACAGAATTCACTGTCTACCTTGGTGGGATTTGACCCCCAAGTCCCCAAGCCATTTTCTCAGTCTCTGGATTACAGATCAAGTGTCAATGCTACGATGCCACCACCTTCCCCTCTTGCTGGCTTGTTATAGGGATGATGTTGGCAGTGTGATTTGAGTCACCAGTGTATCAGCCATATTAAATCAGAAAGGTTTTTGGCTGGACTGTGTCTAAGCAACCATGAATACACCACATGGACTACAGCAGATCAAGAAGATAGCTCACCACTGCCTTCTTGGGGACAGTATAGGGATGAGCAACAAGTACTGGTCGGACCAGCTGGGCCCACATCCCAAAAACTAACAACCATTAAGTGCAAGGAGAAAGATTGGAAGAAAAATAATTGGGATGGTCAGACAGAGAGCATTCTGTATACTGAGAATTTCAAAGATAACATTCTGCCTTTTCTTCCCAAACTTCATTTTTCTTCCCCTCTGGGTGAATATGATGTTGTATATCTGGACACTCTGCTTACTGAGACATCATTTGTCTCCACGTGACGTGAATGTGTCAAAGATTAAAGACACCACGTAAGTATCCAGCAGAAAAATTCATGGCCCACTGCCTTCAGGTCAGAATGTGATTCACTCCCGTCCAGTAGCAGCGGCTGAAATGAGATCACTCTGCAATGGTCCATTCTACCTTCATATTGAGAGCTGGATGGTGCAGGGCTGGGGTTAGACCCCAATGCATAGAGAGGGATTGCTTCAGGGTTCATGGAACATGAATAGCAGTACAGACTAGCTGGGCTAAATGATCTGTATCTGCATACCCTCTTTCAGCTGAGGCTATCAAACTGAAACCCAATCTGCTCTCTCAGCTGGATGTAAAAGATCCCATCGCACAATTACAACAAAACAACTCCCTCACATCCTGGCCAATAATGAGCTAGTAGGAACTGCCGATGCTGGAGTCTGAGATAACAAGGTGTGGGGCTGGATGAACACAGCAGGTCAGGAAGCATCAGAGGAGCAGGAAAGCTGACGTTTCGGGTCTGGACCCTTCTTCAGAAATCAACCCTTCTGAAGAAGGGTCCAGACCCGAAATGTCAGCTTTCCTGCTCCTCTGATGCTGCCTGGCCTGCTGTGTTCATCCAGCTCCACGCCTGGCCAATAATTATATCTCAGGTAACGACACCAGACATAGATTATCACAATACTATTGGCAGGAGTTTCCTGCGTGCTAATTGGCTGTCGCACTCCCTGCATTGCAACACTGTCAACATTGCAAACGTTTTTCACTGGCTGTTATGCCCTTTGGGACATCCTGAGGTAGTGAAAGGCAGTATACAAATCGGTGCCTTTTTCTTAATTGTGATGAAGTGGATTATCATGAATGTTCTTTTATTTTGTGTCTTTTGGACAGGACCCTGACCCTTAAGGCAGCTGCACGATTGTTTGTCCTGGGAATCACTTGGATCTTTGGAATATTTCATTTCAGCGAGAGCATCAATTTCCTCTCCTACCTATTCACTACCATCAACACTCTCCAGGGCCTCTTCATTTTCATGGTCTACTGTATTTCCAATCGCCAGGTAAGACTGACTCCTTTACACGTGGAGCGACTGGAGGCTCTCCAAACCCTGCTGTTATCGAACAGGAAAGGATAAGTTTATCAGTGGAACTGGGTGTGGGTCAGATATTAGCTTTGTGGCAAAGTGATTGTCCAGTAACTCTCACTGCCAACAGTCTGATGAAGAGTTAACAGTAGTTAGCAACCTGAATCCATTTAATTTCAGTAAAAGCCACAAAGATCCTTCATGTCATGTAGAACTAAATACAAAGTTCAGTGCACATAGAGATCATTTAGCCCAGCTAGTCTGTACTGCTATTTATTTTCCATCAACCCTGTTCATCATACCTCATCGTCTCATAGATACTTATAGCACTGAAGGAGCCATCCAGCCCATCGTGTCTGCCCAGTCACAAAGTTCTGACTACATTAATCCCATTTTCCAGCTCTTGGCCCAATGCCATGGTAGCTACAGCAATGCAAGTGAATATTAAATGTTCCAATTTTATGAGAGTTTCTGACTCAACCACCCTTTCAGACTGCCACTACCCTCTGGGTGATAAACACTGTTCCTCAACTTTCCTCTTCACCTTCTACTTCTTAACCTTAAATCTACACCTCTCTCCTAATAGGAAGAAGCATCCACCCAACCTATGCCCTACATAATCAGATGCACTTCTATCAGGTTCCCTCTCGACCTTTGCTGTTCCAAGGAAAACAAGCCCAGCCTTTCCAGTCTTTCCTCAAAGCTCAGATGTTCCAGCTGAGGCAACATCCTTGTGAGTCTCCTCCCAGCCCTCTTTAGTGCAATCACATCTCTCCTACAATGTGAAAACCAGAGTGACATGGAATACTCTAGTTGTGGCCTAACCAGTGTTTTATCCAATTTAATCTCCTTGCTCTTATCCACCTTATCTACCTGCCCTACTATCTTCAGAGACCTGTGTTACCCACAACAAGGTCCCTGTCATCTTCTGACGTTCTGAAGAAGAGTCAAAATGCAATCAGAACAGTAACTTTGCTTCTCTCTCCACAGATATTGCTGGATCTGTTGAGTTTCTCCAACATTTTCTGTGTTTGTTCCCTTTGATCTTCAGCACCTTACAAGGTCTTACCATTTATAATCGCTTGCCTTGTTCGCCCTCCCCAGGTGTATTACTTCACACATTTCTAGGTTAAGTTACTTTTGCCACTCCTCTGCCCAGCTGTCCAGTCCATTGATATCCTTCTGCAGTTTACAGCTAGCCGCCTCATTACTTACCACGACACCAATTTCCATGTCATCTCCAAATTTCTTGATTATTTAAGTCCAAATTAATAATGTACACTAAAACAGCAAGAGCCCTGTTGAATCTCATTGGAGACAGATTTCCAGTCACGGAAACATCATCTCTACCATTTTCATCTGGTTTCTGTGTCTTTGCCAGTTTTGGATTCAATATACCAGTTTGCCTTGCCTTCCCATGGGCTCTTTCTTTCTTCATCAGTCTGCCATGGAAGTCTTCATCGGATGCCTTGCTAAAGTCAAAGTGGATTACATCTAATACCGTCGTCAATATTCATAGTTAATTCCTCAAAAAATTCAATCAAACTTGCTAAATACAACCTTCCTTTAACAAATCCATGCTGACTGTCCCTAATTAATCTGTGTCTCTCCAAGTGCAGACATATTCTGCATCTCAGAATTCTTTCTAATAACTTCCCCACCACCAGGGCTCGACTGACCGGCCTGTGATTTTAAATATAGAGTTATGGTTCAGGTTATTAGAGATTAGAAATAAATAACTTGCTATTCCTTTCTACCTCATTTGCATGTTTAGTTTTTCCTTAACTGCATCTTCATAAGTCAACTACACTTAGTTATAGAGATAGTAGGAACTGCAGATGCTGGAGAATCTGAGATAACAAGGTTTAGAGCTGGATGAACACAGTAGGCCCTTTCCTGCTCCTCTGATGCTGCTTGGCCTGCTGTGTTCATCCAGCTCTACACTTAGTTATAACAAGCTGCATATTCTCATCATTCTTCCTGATTGCTCTGTTGTGTTTATTCGTCACAATTTGATATTTGCTCATGTGAATTGACTTGGCCATCTTTTACTGCATTATTGTGAGTAATGTAATGTAGTTAGTTGTTATATGGAAAGAACATAAGAACCAGGAGCAGGAGTGGGCTATCTGGTCCCTCGAGCCTGCTCTGCCATTCAATAAGATCATGGCTAATCTTTACATGGACTCAGGTCCACTTACCCGCCCGCTCCCCATAACCCTTAATTCCTCTACCATTCAAAAATCTATGCCTTAAATCTTTGCCTTAAAAAACATTTAATGAGATAGCCTCAACTGCTTCACTGAGCAGGGAATTGCACAGATTCACAACTTTGGGTGAAGAAGTTCATCCTCAACTCAGTCTTGGATCTGTTCTCCCTTACTTTGAAGCTATGCCCCCTAGTTCTTGTTTCACATGCCAGTAGAAACAACCTCCCTGTTCCCTTCATAATTTTATATGTTTCAAAATGTCTTCTTAATTAGTTCTAGTCTATTCAATCTCTGTCATAAGCCAACCCTCTTAATTCTGGTGTCAACCTGGCAAGCCTCCACTGCACCCACTCCAGTGCCAGTTCATCCTTTCTGAAGTAAGGGCACCAAAACTGGCTTTAGCAGCACCCTATACAGCTCCAGCATAGCTCCCTATTTTTAAACTCCATCCCTCTGGGATGTGACACTCCTTCATGATCATTGCTCCTGAAGTTAAGGTTTGCAAAGGATGCTATATCTTGTGACCTGTCCTACCTTAGCTGATTTTTTTTTACCCCAGAGTACAGGTGTCTCCCCGCTTTATGTCCATAACAACCTCTCAAGTCTGAGATGGCTTGCCCCAACCTCTGACATTATTTCAGTGCACCAAACTGGAGTCACATTTTGCCTGGATCAGCGAAAACATTTACTGCTTTCAAACAACATGTGACACAATGGAGTTGCATGGCAAAGCAGGTGCTTACTTTTCTTTGCCTGTCCAACATTTTGGAAAGTTATCTTGCAATATATTAGAAAGATATTGCACTGGGCCAAAGGCCATTCAATCCAGCTGGTATATACCAGTATTTAAACTCCACAAAAACTTATTCCTGCCCTCCCATATTTTATCCCACCAACAGAGCCTTCTATTCCCTTCTCTCTTGTGTGTTTATCCAGCTTTCCCTTAATGATTCACCTCAACTACTCCCCGTTGTGGTCAGCCCACATTCTCCTCATTCTCTAGAAAAAGACACTTGTCCTGAATTCTGTTGTAGATTTATTAGTGATTATCTTAGCTGAGCATTGCTGAAAAATGACACATTATGTCAAAGCTTTTCCACATGCACTCATCAGGACATTTTGCAAGAATACCAATATGAACATTTTATACTGTGAGCGAGGAGAGTGCTGATTGGTTGACAAGTGGACTTATATATGTATATGTTATTTATATTTAGTTGTACTTAAATGTTTTTTTTTGTGGCTCCAACTTCTTGCCTAGCCTGGAAGTTGAAAAATCTCTGCCAAGATTGCCCTATTAAAGCCTTCCATTGTCTTGGAGACCTTCATCAGATCATTGTAGTAAAATCAAGTCTGTAATCTTGCAAGTCAACTTTAAAAGGCCTCATTAAAGATAGCTGTGTACAACAGAAGAAAGGGATCTTCCAGAACTTTACACAGTCAGGCTCCAATCCCATGTAACCTGACATGACAATAACACAGCTCCTTGGGCACATGCTCTGTAGGTATTCCATGAATAAAAGTACAATTCCCTTTACTCAACAGTTGCCTTTAAGCTGCTGTATTCTTGGGAAACCAAATTCATCAATATTTCCTGCTTAGCCCCTCAATTCTGATAACATCCTCATCAATCTTTATCGTTTCCCCTTCACCATAGTTTATGTGTTCTTTTGACACCATGGAGACGAGAAATGTTCACAGCCGTGTCAGCTGGGTCCAACCAGGTTTCTCCACAGACTTAATCCAACCTCTTGTGACTGACTTAATTATCCTCATTTTGTTGAAGGTGAGGGATGAAGTTCGGAAATATTTATCAAGATAAGCACATACTCGACCAGCAACCCCTCAAATGTTCAGTTAAATTCTCTCGAGGTAAGAAGTGAGGTGCCAAAAGGCAAGTGACATGCAATGATGTTGGCTCATCAGCAGTGGTCAAATCTTCTTACTATGGAATACTATTGGCAGGACAGAAAGATCCCATGGGAGCCCACTCCAGAAATACTGTGTTCCATCCTGCCCTCCAACCTCCAATCCTATCTCACCTACTTGTCCCTACAAAAAAATTAGAATTAAAGGGAACATACAAAATGTATAAATTATTTCCTGCTTTTTCCCTACTAAATGGTATAAATATACTTGCATTCAAGTTTTAATTAAGTGTCATATGTAAATTGACTTATGCCAGAAACAAAGTGCAGAGTTTATTCCTATGATAAACATTAATACCATAAGACTATGTGTATATTTAAAATGTTCTAATCTGTGTTAGGAAATCAACACAGCCTTCAACATGAGCATAAAAGTGTGCAGGAATAGGCTTCTCCATCTTCTGATCCTGCTCTGAACTCCACTTTCTAGCCTGTCCCCCATAATCCCTGACTCCTTCATCCAGCAAACGTTGATTGAATGCCTTCCATGGCCCAACCACCTCTGCCCCCTGTGGGGAGGGAATTTCAAGCAGCAGTGACCCTCTGAGAGAAGAAACTGCTTCTCATCTCTGTCTTAAATGGGCGACCTTTCTTCTGAAATTCTGCTGTCTCATACTAGATTCTCCCACGAGGGGAAACATCTTCACTGTGTTTACCCTGTCAAGACTTCCTCAGAACCTCATGTTTCAATGAGAGTACAAACCTTGTTCTTTTCAACTCCAATTGTGCAGATCCAACCTGCTCAATCCTTCCCCATAAGGTAGCCCTAATCTCTGAGAAACTAATATTTAGAGACTTGTGGTCATCTAGTAACATCCCATTATTTGGCTTATTTTGCGTTGACCTCTTAAAGAGACATCACTTGCAAAGTGGCAATGACACATCATGAGTGTGGGAGCTCATCTGGTTATGCAATGTTGCGGGAGTGTTGGGGATAGGTTTGGGTTTGTTCCCTCGTTTGATCTTGCTCATGACAATGCATGTTAGTGAATTGTAATTTGGACCAGCCCACCATCCCATCTCCACACCCCACCCACCCACCACAGGATGCTAGTGGGAAGCACTGACCTGTGGTCTTTTCAAGATGGCACTCTTGTAGAAACCTCAAGTACCTTGAACTGTTTAATCCAAGTTCCGATTGTGAATGACATCCTTTCACTTTGTGTCCCAGTGCCCACAGCAGCATATCCTGGTTTGTCATGCCCCATTCTCAGAGATGCCATGGTGGGATTGAAACCCTTGTCCCTGGAGAATTAGCCTGGGTCTCTGGGTCTAATAGCATTCCCAAGATACCACTATCTCCTCCAAACAAGTTGGGACAGGAGTGAAGTCAAGATAGAGAGAGAATGAAGCGCAACAGAGTATGAACAGAATGCTTCTAACCCTTTGCCTGATCCTATTGAGTTAGGAATAAAATTGCGTGGGAATGCCACCGAACTCCTGTGCAATCCCAGCTCAAAACCTACAGCTGCTCCTGGGACTGCAATATTCCCTAAAGGGGCAAGAGAAGGATGGGACCTGGAGGGAGAGGGGTCGGGAATGCAGGTGGAGAGGGATGAGAGTGATTGCCGAAGACTGGATTTGTCTAGCTCCCTCTCATTTTCAATTCTTCCCATGATTTTCTTACACTCTGCTCCTCTCCCTCCGCTGCAGTGTCGAGCCTTCAGTCTTTGATCTGCTGCTCCTACACCAGCTTGGGGTATCCCGGATTCAAAGTGGTGACTGTTCCTTCAGTAACTGAGAGTGTTATCTTCCTCCAGAAGGGTATTTATGCCTTATCACACCTCCTTCCTCTCCCTCTCACTGATGGAGTGGGCTACCTGTTAATGCAAAATAAACCTCTTGCTCAGGAGTTAGAGAGAGGCATAGATGGTGCAGAGGTCTTGGGCCCTTCATCTTCACACTCCAACTGGGTGCCAACGTTTCCAATGGGCCTGGGCAGATGTGCTTTGTCACTCCATTCCGAAAACTGTCAGTGCCCTCCCAACCTTTGCTGAGATGTCTCAATGGGCTGAATGGCCTACCCCTGCTGCTACATCTTATCGTCTCCCATTGACCCTCCACCCCCAGCAGGCATCATTGGCTCTATGTGCCCGGGCATCAGTCATCATTGCCATGTGAGCGGTTTCAGGGCAATTGTGTCTCTTAAAGATCTGCCAAATCGGACAGGGGCAAGTAATAAGAGATCCTCATTTATTTTCTCACCTAGACTAACACAACATAACCCTTCTGAGGATTCGAGAGGCGACAATGACAAGAGCATCCAGTTTTTGCGTCTGTGTCTCTTTGTCTGTCTGTCTGTCTGCAAGTTCAGCATGTGCAATGTTTAGCAAATTGGATTTGCGTTTTGTTAGCTTTTCCAGCTTTACCAGACAAATTTGTCAGACACCAGTGCAGCACGGTGGCTCAGTGGTTAGCACTTCCGTGTCACAGTGCCAGGGACCCGGGTTTGATTCCAGTCTTGGGCAACCGTCTGTGTGGAGTTTGCACATTGCTGCTTTTCTTTATTGTCTCATAGGATGTGGGCTTCACTGGTAAGGTCACACAGACACTGTCATATAGACAAATATATACATACATGATAGTGTGATTATACTATGGCTTTAAGGGCTGTATTTTGACCTGGGCTTTTTTTGTGAAGAGAAATTTTAAGATAGGTTAAGTGCTGTCTATTTGGATCCAATAAAGTAATTAGCTTGTGAGGCCTTGGGGTATTTTTAAAAGTTGGAATAATAGAAGCAGCCTGAATGGGTGGAGTCAAGCTCCCACAGAACCAGTATTTTTAGGTTTAGTTTTTCAGTAGCAGTTGCTGCTGGGGTCTTGAAGCTGGATGTGAAGGATGCTTTTGCTCTCTCTATTAGAGCTAAAAGCTGGGGTTCGCTGCCTGCTGCTAGAATTGCATGTGAGGTAATCTATGTTACTGAATTTGCCTCTGCCAAAGGTGTGTTTATGGGAAATTACTATGTTGAAGCAGTTACTGTTTAGTAGTTAAATAATCAATTCTTCTGTGAAATTTTTAAATAGAGTTAAGTTATTCCAATTCCTTCTTTGTTTTGTTGTATTTTAACTACAGTGTATGAATAAAGTGTGTTTTGCTTCACGACTGCTTTTGTGACCAATAGAATTGCATCTGGAATGCAACATCTGGCACTTGTCTTTAAAATCGGAAAATGTTAGGGTGTAGGGTATGTTCGTAATATATTTTGAGGGGGTCTGGTATGGTTCATAATAATACACGCACACACAAACACACACACACACACACACACACACACACACACACACACACACACACAAAGTCGCATACAGAAAACAAACCACATACACAGCCATTAGAAACGTACATATAACAGATACAAACAAGACACTCCTATATGTACACATTGAAGGTATTGAGAATAATGCTCACATTCCTCCCCTACCCTGGGTGATTCAGTACTAATGGCAACCACATTTGGTTTTCCAGCTTGTTTGCTTTAGATCCAATGGCCGTTTCAAGCTGAACAATAATAAGGTGTATTATAGATACTGGTCTCTCACCCTGCTTTCTGGATTTGTTTAATTCCGAACATGTATTTTAGAAGATTCATGATGAAGTGGAAATGATGATTAACAGAATTAAAAATTACAGTAAAACTATCTTTGCAAAAGAACATGTTCTTGAAATTTTCCGGACTGTTTAACAGTTAATTACAATTCTTAACCAAGTTGTAATTTAATAGAATAAAGTTTTTTTTCCTATTATGACTTTTACAGGTGTATTGAGTAATATTTGTGAGCAAATGAGATTTCGTTTTATGCTACATATAGAGATACTATAAGGCCTGGCTACAACAATGTTGGTGTAAAATATATTCTGTTTGCTGTCACACCTAGTGACATGTTTCTATTGACTCCACTGTTAGACACAACCTGCATTGCACTCACTGCCTTACCCAATGGTGTCAGTTGACACTCTTTCTTATTCTCTGGCTTTGCAAAATGGGGTAGGAATTGCTTCCAAATTATGTGTTCAGTTCAACTCCCTTGGCAGTGTTCCCATTCAAACTTAAACTTGTTGTCACACCATCAGGTGCTACAATGGGAAAAAGGCTCTAAATTACATACTCAAAGCATGAAACGTTGACACGTACTGAAAAAGTGAACATCAAGACAGGCTCACACTTTATCGTTCCAGTTAATAATGTTGGTGTATATTTTGCTACATCCCTTTACTCAATGACCACTCAGGATCCTGACTAAACCACAGATTGTTGTGCTTTGTCATGGGTTGCTCAATTCTGTTTTAGTCAATAGCCAGTAAATAAACCATATGCATGTTCCCAAAATTCAAGCAATCCACTGATGAAGTTTTTCCTTTGCACAGTCAGAGATTCAACAACAAATTGTATTTATAAAGCACATTTAGCAGAATAAAACATTCCAAGGTGCATTTCTAGTCAACAAGATTTGACAGAGTCTGATAAAAGGGAATGTAGCTCTGAGCATCAAAAGATAAAAGGAGGAAGGTTTTAAGGAGACTCTTTAAAGGGCCAGAGAGACGGTGGGTTTTAGGAAACTCCAGAGCTTTGTGATAAGACCTGAAGACAAAGAACAAGAAGAACAAAGAAAATTACAGCACAGGAACATGCCCTTCAACCCTCCAAGCCTGCGCCGATCCAGATCCTCTATCTAAACCTGTTGCCTATTTTCCAAGGATCTGTATCCCTCTGCTCCCTGCCCATTCATGTATCTGTCTAGCTACATCTTAAATGACGCTATCGTGCCCGCCTCTACCACCTCCGCTGGCAACGCGTTCCAGGCACCCACCACCCTCTGCGTAAAGAACTTTCCACACATATCTCCCTTAAACTTTTCCCCTCTCATCTTGAAATCGTGACCCCTAGTAATTGAGTCCCCCACTCTGGGAAAAAGCTTCTTACTATCCACCCTATCTATACCTCTCATGATTTTGTAGACCTCAGTCAGGTACCCCCTCAACCTCCATCTTTCTAATCTAAATAATCCTAATCTACTCAACCTCTCTTCATAGCTAGCGCCCTCCATACCAGGCAACATCCTCGTGAACCTCCTCTGCACCCTCTCCAAAGCACCCACATCCTTTTGGTAATGTGGCAACCAGAACTGTACGCAGTATTCCAAATGTGGTCAAACCAAAGCCCTATACAACTGTAACATGACCTGCCAACTCTTGTACTCAATACCCCGTCCGATGAATGAAAGCATGCTGTATGCCTTCTTGACCACTCTATCAACCTGCGTTGCCACCTTCAGGGTACAATGGACCTGTACACCCAGATATCTCTGTGCATCAGTTTTCCCCAGGGCTTTTCCATTTATCGTATAGTTCGCTCTTGAATTGGATCTTCCAAAATGCATCACCTCTCATTTGCCTGGATTGAACTCCATCTTCTATTTCTCAGCCGAACTCTCCAATCTATCTATATTCTGCTGCATTCTCCGACAGTCCCCTTCACTATCTGCTACTCCACCAATCTTAGTGTCATCTGCAAACTTGCTAATCAGACCATCTATACCTTCCTCCAGATCATTTATGTATATCACAAACAACAGTGGTCCCAACACGGATCCCTGTGGAACACTACTGGTCACAGTTCTCCATTTTGAGAAACTCCCTTCCACTACAACTCTCTGTCTCCTGTTGCCCAGCCAGTTCTCTATCCATCTAGCTAGTAGACCCTGGACCCCATGCGACTTCACTTCCTCCATCAGCCTACCATGGGGAACCTTATCAAACGTCTTACTGAAGTCCATGTATATGACATCCACAGCCCTTCCCTCATCTATCAACTTTGTCACTTCCTCAAAGAATTCTATCAAGTTGGTAAGACATGACCTTCTCTGCACAAAACCATGCTGCCTATCACTAATAAGCCCATTTTCTTCAAATGTAAATAGATCCTATCCCTCAGTATCTTCTCCAGCAGCTTCCCCACCACTGACATCAGGCTCACTGGTCTATAATTACCTGGATTATCCTTCTTAAACAAGGGGACAACATTAGCAATTCTCCAGTCCTCCGGGACTCACCCGTGCTCAAGGATGCTGCAAAGATATCTGTTGAGGCCCATGCTATTTCCTCTCTCGCTTCCCTCAGTAACCTGGGATAGATCCTATCTGGACCAGGGGCCTTGTCCACCCTAATGCCTTTTAGAATACCCAACACTTCTCCCCTCCTTATGCCGACTTGACCTAGAGTAATCAAACATCTATCCCTAACCTCAACATCCGTCATGTCCCTCTCCTCAGTGAATACCGACGCAAAGTATTCATTAAGAATCTCACTCGTTTTCTCTGACTCCTCGCATAACTTCCCTCCTTTGTCCTTCAGTGGGCCAACCCTTTCTCTAGTTACCCTCTTGCTCCTTATGTATGAATAAAAGGCTTTGGGATTTTCCTTAACCCTGTTTGTTAAAGATATTTCATGACCCCTTTTAGCCCTCTTAATTCCTTGTTTCAGATTGGTCCTACTTTCCCAATATTCTTCCAAAGCTTCATCTGTTTTCAGTTGCCTAGACCTTATGTATGCTTCCTTTTTCCTCTTTGCTAGTCTCACAATTTCACCTATCATCCAAGGTTCCCTAATCTTGCCCTTTCTACCCCTCGTTTTCACAAGGACATGTCTGTCCTGCACTCTAATCAACCTCTCTTTAAAAGCCTCCCACATATCAAATGTGGATTTACCCTCAAACAGCTGCTCCCAATCCACATTCCCCAGCTCCTGCCGAATTTTGCTATAGTTGGCCTTCCCCCAATTTAGCACTCTTCCTTTAGGACCACTCTCTTCTTTGTCCATGAGTATTGTAAAACTTACAGAATTGTGATCACTATTCCCAAAGTAATCCCCTACTGAAACTTCAACCACCTGGCCGGGCTCATTCCCCAACACCAGGTCCAATATTGCCCCTTCCCGAGTTGGACTATTTACATACTGCTCTAGAAAACCCTCCTGGATGCTCCTTACAAATTCTGCTCCATCTAAACCCCTAACACGAGGTGAATCCCAGTCAATGTTGGAAAAATTAAAATCTCCCATCACCACCACCCTGTTACTCCTACATCTTTCCATAATCTGTCTACATATTTGTGCCTCTATCTCACGCTCGCTGTTGTGAGGCCTGTAGTACAGCCCCAACATTGTTGCCGCACCCTTCCTATTTCTGACCTCTGCCCATATTGCCTCACTGCTCGAGTCCTCCATAGTGCCCTCCTTCAGCACAGCTGTTATATCCTCTTTGACCAGTAATGCAACTCCTCCACCCCTTTTACCTCCCTCTGTATCCTGCCTGAAGCATCTATATCATGGGATATTTATTTGCTAATCTTGCCCTTCCCTCAACGAAGTCTCAGTAATAGCAATAACATCATACTCCCAGGTACCAATCCAAGCCCTAAGTTCATCTGCCTTACCTACTACACTTCTCGCTTTAAAACAAATGCACTCAGACCACCTGTCCCTTTGCATTCATCATCTGCTCTCTGCCTACTCTTCCCCTGAGTCACACTGACTGCATTATCTAGTTCCTTACAGGCTTTAGTTACTACCTCCTTACTGTCCACTAACCTCCTCATTTGGCTCTCAGCCCCCTGCCACATTAGTTTAAACCCTCCTAAGACACCAATGATGAAGTGACTATATTTGGAGATGGTCAAGAGACCAGAATTAGAGGACCTCGGGTAGCTCGGAGGGGGCTGGATTAGAGATTAGAGATAAAGGGAGGAGCAAGGCGATTTGAGAGACTATCTCTCCTTCTATCTCAAGAATAGCACAAGGACAGCTAAGATAAACACCGAAGGGAGTAGAGGAGGGTTAGCTGATAGTGAGATGAGAGAATTGGGAGCATAGGAATACATAAGTACAGCGAAAAGTGCACAAAGTTGCCATTCACTGGCACCCACTTGGTTACAAAAAATAGAATTAAAAGATTTTAACAGAGCCAAAAGGTAAGCAAGGAAAAACGTCCAGATCCCAGAGTCCCCAAGTACCATTTCCATAATGATGCAGGCCCCACTCCATTCGCTGGGACACCCAGGAGACCGCTGTCACCGCTCTGCAAAAGGCCCGCTCTCGCCGGCATCTACTGCCACCTTACCAGTCGCTCTCACTAACCCCGCTCTCACCACCGCTGCCTCACCGGCCCTGCTCTCACCACCGCTGTCTTACCGGCCCCG
>NC_063369.1:12717376-12783780 GCF_021869965.1 Rhincodon typus
CTTCACAGATGCTGCCAGATCTGCTGAGCTTTTCCAGCAATTTTGTTTTTGCTCCTGATTTACAGCATCCACGGTTCTTTTGGTTTTTATTTATTATATTCTGCACTCTGGTTCTGCTACCCTGATGCACTTTGTACAGTACAAGCTGCCTGTATAGCATGCAAATCAACACTTTTCACTGCATCTTGGTACATGTAAAAACAATAAATCAAACTCAAACTCATAAGATAGACTAACTCTTCTCCATTAGTTCCGATTGTGCGAAATTCCAATAAACCAACTTTTTCTTATCTACTCCCAATGTATTGAATTCTATTGAATCAAACTCTTTCACTCTCAATATATAGAATACCATTCGACAAACTCTTTACATTCCCAATGTGTAGATTTCCAATGGACCAAACTCTTCCACTCTTGGTCTACAGAATTCCAATGGACCAATCCTTTACATTCCCACTGTATAGAATTCTAATTAATTAAATCCTTTCGCTCTCAATGTATAGAATTCCAATGGATGAACACTTGACATTCCCGGTACATAGAATGCCAATGAACAAACCCTTTATATTCCTAGTGTATAAAATTCTGATGAATCAAACTATTTCACTCTCAATGTATAGAATACCAATGGACAAACCTTTTACATTCCCAATGTGTAGGATTCCAATGGACCAAAGTCTTCCACTCTCAGTCTATAGCATTCCAATGGACAAATCTGATACATTCCCAATGTATAGAATTAAAATGGACCAAAGGAATTGTTATGGCAAGGCCACATCTAGAATTTCCTTATCTGATGAAGAATATATTTGCCTTAAGAGCGTTTAATAAAGTCTTGTGAGGTGGACTGTTTTGTGAGGAGAGATCAATGGTGGTAGAGAGTTACAGATCACTCGGAGAGTCTGAGTTGCCTTTGTATGCGTGTATAACCTGGAACTTTTTTCAATAGTGATGATAAAATGCTCTTTCCATCACATGAACAAGTATGTATTCCTTAGACTTTAGAAGAACACAGCACATGGCTCAGTGGCTAGCACTGCTTCCTCATAGTGCTAGGGTCTTGGGATCAAGTCCGTCCTTGGGTGACTGTCTGTGTGGGTTTGTTCTGGTTTCCTCCCACAGTCCAAGGATGTGCAGGAGGGATTGGCTGTGTTAAATTGCCTTGTAGTGTCCAGGGATATGCAGGTGAGTTAGCCATAGGAAATGAAGGGAGAGGATATGGTGGGGTGCTGTTCAGAGGGTTAGTGCAGACTTGGTGGGCCAAATAGCTTCTTTACGCACTATAGAGATTCTATGATAACAAGTAGACAACTTAATGAGGCAAAATAAAATGCTTAAGAAACTCAATAGGGTAGATGCTGGAAGCTATCATTGGTTCAGTGTCAAATTAGCTCTGATTCCTCTCCACTAAAGCCTTATGAGAATTTTACTGTTTTAAAAGCTCTTTGTAAATTAAACTGTATCTTACCAATAACAATAAAATACACATGCATGGCTTGGGGATGCAATGATTTGCGTAGTTGTAATACCACAGTGTATGGCAAACAGCGCAGTGTCAGAACACAGAATCACAGAAGTGTTAAAGTGCAGAAAGAGGCCATTCAGCCCACCGTGCCAGCACCAGCTCATTAAATAAGTATCATTACTTAGTAGCAATCCCTTTTTCTTCCCCCAAACCCTTGCACATTATTTTTATCTAAATAATGATCGAATGCTCTCTTGAATGACTCAATTAAACCTGCCTGCACCAAAGTTCCACACAGTATATTCCATACCCCCACAATAGCATCTGAGTCAATACCATCATCAATAATTTACTATGGTCCCAACACAATAGCACATGACAGGGTGCAGCTGTAAATATTGTCCATTATAACACTGGCCATCATCACTTTGCTATTTGTGGGAGCTTGTCATGAGCAAATTGACCACAATGTTTTGTAAGAATCTCAGAGCAGGAGTGGACCATTTGGCACTTCAAGGTGCTTTGTCATTCAATATGATCATGGCTGATCTTGTACTCCATTCTGCTGTTCTTTAGTTTCTAAATGTTTATTGATTTCAATTTCAAATATACTCCTAACTACCATCTACATCCCTCTGGGATACAGGATTTTTTTCTCTGTTTTTCATGGGATGTGGGCATTCCTGACAAAGCCAGCAATTGGTAACTGAGAATCCATATTCCTCTGGAGTAGCAAAATCCGATGAACCATAGCCATTTGAATGAAAAACGTACTCCTCATCTATGTTTTAAATGGCTAACCCCTTATTCTGAGACTGTGTCCCCTAATTCTAGACCTACCAGCCAGGAAACATTCTTCCAGTATCTACCCTATCAAGACCCTTAAGAATTTTATAATGTTTCAATAAAGCATCCCCTCATAGTTCTAAATTCTGGGGGATTTATGGGTAGCTTGATCAAACTCTGAAGTCTTAAGGTGCATTAGGTAGCATTCCTAATTGCTCTTGAATTGAATAAGTTATTAGGCCATTTCAGAGGGCATTTTAAGAGTCAACCACACTGCTGTGGGTCTGGAGTCACTGATAGGCCAGACCAGGTAAGGATGGTATTAGTGAATCAGATTGGTTTTTTACAACAATTGATGATGGTTTTCATTGCCTCCACCATTGCAACTGGCTTTATATTCCAAATGTATTAATTGATTTTACATTCCACCAGTTCCCATGATGGGATTGGAAAGCACTATGCCCACAGTGTTCACTTCATCGCCATCTCCCCCATACCCCAACCCCACCACCACCATCATTCTGAGTAAGAAATTTCCCCTTATCTCAGTGCTTAACCTAACACTGTGTCCACTGGATACTGATTTCTCAGCCAAGGGAATCATCCTTCAAGGAATTGCACTATTTTCTTACAAGTTTCACCATAAAAAGGGAGGGGCATACTGGCACTGGAAGTGGTTCAGAGAAGGTCCACTAGTCTGATTCCTGGAATGATGACTTTGTTTTATCAGGAAAGGTTCAGAATATTGGCCCTATACTTGTTAGGAATTTAGAAGAATGAGAGGTGATCTTTTTGAAACATTTAAGATTAGTTTACCCCTGTGTTGCAGGTAAAGATCTTCTGTAACTTTGAGTGTTTGTAAACCAGTTAAAAAAAGGAACAGATAACAAATGACTCTCTCTCTCTGGAATTTAATCACAGTAGAAAGGCATTAGAACTGCAGAATCTCAACTAAGGATGACGGAGCCGACAGTTCACCTACCAATGTCAATGTTACCAGTAACTTCCAATGCAATGACTGCAACGTTCATCCCTCTTTGTGAATAATTCAGAGACTGAACTTTACAAGTGTTTTTATTAACTTTAATCATTTGAGATTTGTTTCTTATTTCCAATCTGCGTGTATGTGTGTTACGTTACTAATTCTTCCCATAAACAACAAACACTTCTTTGTTCACTCAAGAAAAGCCTAGTTAAATTCGTTCCTTTTAAAACTGAAAATCACTGCATCTGGGAGAAAGGCAGCCACAAGGAAAGGGATCCTTTTTCAGTTAACTACATTGCAAATAACTGGGGCTGGGGTTGGGGTAGGGGAGGAGATGTGGTTGATGATGCATAAAGAATGGAATGCAGTCCACCCCCTCATTACCCAGAAACTTAATACTTTGGGGTGTCCTGTCTGGAACTGTAACAAATTAGGGAATATCACACAGGATTTGGTCGTGACACCGTTCAAAACGATCATGGCTGATCACCATTTCTCTCCCTTTTTCCTTCAGTATTCCCATATTCCTTTACACCATTGATATTAAGAAACCTCTATGTTAGAAATACTCAAGGACTGAACCTCCATATCCGTCTGGAATAGAAAGTTCCAAAGACTCACAACCCTTTGAATAAAAGAAATTCTCTTCATCTCTGTCCTAAGTATCTTCCCCCTTATTTTGAAATTATGTCCCTTGCTTCAAGACTCCCTGGCTAGGGGAAATATCTTATTTGCATCCACCCTGTCTATCCCTTTAAGCATCTTGATGGACTCATTGAACTCCCTCTCTGTCCATGATATCTTTACTAAGATATGGAGACCAAAACTGCACAGTACTCCGAGCACACTCTAAGTAAGCTCCTGGACAATTGAAGCAATGCCTTGCTACTCCAATACTCAACTCTTCTCGTAATTAGTCTTCCTAATACCTGGCTGCACCTACATGTTAGCCTTCGGTGACTTACTGATGAGGAGACCCAGGTCCCTTTGTATATCCACACTCTCCAACTTCTCATTATTTAAGAAATATTCTGTGCATCTGTTCCACATGGATAACCTCACATTTTTCCACATATTCCATCTTCTATGTTTTTGCCCACTCACTAAGTCTGTCCAAATTTTCCAGAAATGACTTCCATCTTCCTCACAACATGTTCTCCATCAGCTTTTGGTCCGCACCTCCAAATCATTGATATATATTGTGTACAGCTGGGGCCCAAGTACTGATCCTTGTGATACCCAGTTAGTCACAGCCTGCCAATATGAGAATGCCCCATTTATCGCTGTTTTCCACCTATTAGTCAATCCTCCCTCATACCAATACATCAACTCCTATCCTTTGTGTTATAATCTTGCTAACTATCCTCCTGTATAAGTCTGTCTTCTCCACTGACTCCCCTTCATTAATTCTGTTAGTAATATTTTCAAAAAAACTCCTAACAGGTTTGCCAAATGTGATTTTCCAGTCACAAATCCATCTCGTGCCCAATTAGATCATTATTGTCCAAGTGCATATTTATCATATGTGTAGTATCTGTTCTTAACAGTTGAATAGCTGATAGATCCTTACAAAATGAGTTTGGGCACATTGATAGTGTGCTGACCTCTGGGCCAGTAGGTCTGCATTCAAGTCCCATTTGTACTGAAAATGTGCATAAACACATTGATTTAAAACAAAAGATCACATCCTTTATAATGCATTCTAGCATTTTCCCTACTTCCCAGGTTTATGGCTAACAGGCCTGAACTCCCAGTTTTCTTTCTCCTTCCCTTCTTAAATGGTAAAGTGATATTTGCGAGCTTGCAACATGTAGGAGCCATTACAGAATCTATAACATTTTGGAAGATGATCACTAATGCATCCATTGTTTCATAGCTATGTGTTTCAAAAATCTGGATGCCTGGGATGTTTCCCATTTTGGGGAATCCTGGAGGGATCTGCATTGGGACCTCAATTATTCACAATTTTCCTGAACATGTTGGAAAATGTCATAAAAAGCCAAATATCCAAATTTGCTAATGACACAAAATTGGCAGTATTGTAAACAGTGTTGATGACAACATAAAATTACAACAGGATATTGATAGATTACATGATGGGCAAAGCTGTAGCAGTTGGATTTTAAGATAAGCAAGTGTGAGGTTATTTGTTTTGCATCATAAAAGGGCAGATCAGGCTATTTTTTTAAAACGCACAAAGTTAAATACAGTGGATGTCCAACAAGATTGGGATTCAGGTGCATAGCTCTTTAAAATGCCATGAAGCGGGACAGATAATACTCAAGAAGGCTAATGGAATGATGGTCTTCATTTCTAAAGGGCTGAAGTATAGGGATGCAGACATTATTCTGCAGTCATACAGAACCCTAGTTAAATCCCATTTACAGTACTGTAAGCAGATCTGGGCACCACACCTTAGGAAAGATGTTTTGGCCCTGGAGGGAGTTCAGTATATGTTTACAAGGAATTATGCCTGGACTTCATGGGTAAAGTTATGAGGGAAGATTAGACAAATTAGGCTTTATTCTACAGAATTTAGAAGTTTAAGGGGTGATCTAATTGAGATCTTCAGGATATTAACAGGGAAAGACAGGGTAGATAAAGATAAACTATTATCACGGGGTAATAGAACCAGGGGACATAGTCTAAGAATTAGAGCCAGGCCATTCAGGAGAGATGTTAGAAAGCACTTCTACACACGAAGAGTGGTGAGATTCAGAACTCTGTTCCACAAATGGTGGTTGATGTTAATTCAATTGTTAAATTTAAATCTGAGATAGACAAATCTTTATTAAGCAAGGGTATCAAGGGATATGGGCAGGCATGTGGAGTTAGGCCACAGATCAGTCATGATCTTATTGAATGCCAGAGCAGGCTGTAGGTGCTGAATGGCTTATACCTGCTGCTATGAATCTAGATCTGAGGTGCAGTTTTAAAATGGTCTCTGTTTAAATGGAGATGAGGAGGAATTTATTCTGAGAGAGTTGATAGCATTTAGAATTCCGTTTCCCAATGAGCTGTGGAGAATGGGCCACTGAATATATTCCAGCCAGATTTCTGATTGAAAAGGAAGATGAAGATTCTGGATAACAGGCAGGAAAGTAGACTTAAGGCCACAATCAGAATAGCTGTGACCTTATTGAATGGAGAGCAGGCTCAATGGACCAAATGGTGCTACTCTTGTTGCTGTTTCTTATGATCTTATGTAAAGCGATTCAGGACATCCTGAGGTCATGGGTGCAATCTTCTGTCTGCGAGAGGTGACCATCCATCCCTTTTGGATTTGAGATCCTACAAGGGCGTCAAAGACATTATATAAAGGGAAGTCTTTATTTTAGCTGGGCTGGAACGTGGATGGCGGAGATGCTTCCTCTTGACGGAACAGTGCAACAGGAAGAACGAGAGATAACAAGGTGTAGAGCTGGATGAACACAGCAGGCCAAGCAGCATCAGAGGAGCAGGAAGGCTGATGTTTCGGGCCTAGACCCAAGACACCTTGTTATCTCAGATTGTCCAGCATCTGCAGTTCCTACTATCTCCGGAAGAATGAGAGGCAGTCCAGGCACTTTGGAAAGGAGGTTGGTGGAGTGTGGCAGGGAGATGGATGAGGTATTTTGGTGGCGCACCGTACATCTCCAATTGACCGAACAGCCCCAACATGAAGAATGAGAATTGGGGACTTTGGTGGGGGGGGTCAGTGGTAGGGTGTTTTAAAGTATTTGGCCTTAAACTCTGTGCAAACTATGCAGGTCGTGTGCCAGTACCCCGAAGCCCTCGCCTCTCTGTCAGTTGTTTGCAGGAGGTGGGAGAGGCAGGGAGTTGAAGTGAGGGGGATCCGCTAAGACCCAACGGAAACACGGCGCCGGCCGAGTGACAGCGGGGGTTTGGGGGTGGAGGCCCTCTGGCCAATGGACGAGACGGGGAGGCGGGCCTCTATCCCTGACAAGCAGCGCTCAGGACCAATGGGAGGCGGCAGCGGGCGGGATGTCCGCCCGGCGCGTTGGGGCTGAGCCTGGCATTCCCAGGCAATAATGGATGCTTCTTGGCTGGGATTGCAATGGACTGAGCAGGATTGCAGCAGGGGGGCTGCACTTCCAGGCAGCAAGCACTGAGCACAGGCACCCCAGCAAGGAGGGAGAGAGTGCTGCCTGAGGGAGATCAGGTGCAAAACCAAAACAATAATCCATCCTTCCTCCAAAGCCCTGTATGTAGCTCATCCCCTTTTTGCAAAAAAAATAACAAAAGTGGGATGTGATTGTCTTAAATGCAAAAGTGCATTGAAGTGTTTTTTTTGCATTGCACAGTGACACAGCTCTTGCATTTCTTGGCTGTGGGTTAACTTTCATCTGCATTGAAATTAATACTAAGAATTATTAGGGTTTGCTAATTGTAGTTGCTGCACAGGGTGCAAGCTTGGCACACGACTGCTGCAAAAGTGGTCCTACAAGGAGAAGGCTCCCCACCCAACCCGTGAGTGGTGTTATTGTGCTTTCCAAGGGCACGGTGCCTATTGTGATCTGTGGTTGTGCAAAGGGGGAGGGGAGGGAAATGAAGGGGGCGGTGTGATTCGCAGCCGAGCTCTTGACTGGAAGCAAGCGAGTGAATGGGCTGTGATGTATAGATAGGTTTACTTATCGTTGCATTGTCTGTCTCGCTTCCCCTCCTTGCAAAAACCCTGAAGTTGCAAGCGTCTTAATATTTGCATGTGATCAGTCACACGGTGGTTAAAATAATTCTCCCACTAATTAATACCATGAAGATGTGCTTTTTGTTTTTTTTTTCCGGGGAAAAAACCCAGGTGAAGACACCTGGACAATAAGCGAATTGTTAGTTTCCTGCTATGTTGTCATTCGGGAGCTGTTTAGCAATCGACCATTTGTAATATATAAATGAGACAGGGAGACATTGTTTCTGTATAATACATAAAATAACATTGTTTGATAATGAATAGGATAGTGTAATTTTCATTCTAAGTCTATATTGAGTCATATTTAAGGTAGTGGCTGAATTGGTATGGATAGCCCTGGAATGGGGATATTACTCCCATGCTGATAATCACTGTGTTGGAAAGTGTGACCATATTGGCACTGGGTAAGGATAGAATTGAGTTTGGGTGTGATGTACTGCACAGCACATCATCCATTCCACACTAGTTGAGCTATAGAAGTAGGAATGTTTTAAATAAGATACATAAAAGAATGGTGTTTTTAAAATATTACCTGAAAAAGTTATATTTCAGAATATTGTGTATAATAGTGACATTTCTGTTATATTTTACTGGCAGATCTCCCACAGTGCTGCTCGTGACAAGTTGAATGATGTGCTGCTCCACAAAGACTGGGCTGTTCTATCAGGTACGGTGATGGAAAATGCATGAATTTCAGTGTATATAGGCCATGCTTACCAGTGATTTGGTCATTGAATCAAACAGTATGTTCTTCTAGCACAAGACAGCATTCACCTGCAAATTCTTAAGACAGAGTGCCTACTGTTAGGTGTGGTTCTGAGATTCGGTAAAACTTGCTGAACAATCCTGAGTGTGCAGAAGAAAACTAGGTTCAAACAATCATTCAAACTTGTAATGCAGCTCATTTTCACATATAGAATCATCCAGCATGGAAACAGACCTTTTGATCCAACTCATCCATGCCAGATATCTTAATCTAGTCCCATCTAAACCCTTCCTAATCATGTACCCTTCCAGATGCCTTTAAATGTTGTACCAGCCTCCACCACATCCTCTGGCAGCTTATTCCATAAGCGCATCACCCTCTGTGTGAAAAAGTTGCTCCTTACATCCCTTTTAAATCTTTCCCCTCTTACTTTAGACTTATGCCCCCTAGTTTTGGTGTCCCCCAGCTTGGGGAAAAGACCTTGGCTATTTACCCTAACCATGTCCCTCATGACCTTATAAACCTCTATAAGGTCACCCCTCAGCCTCCGACACTCCAGGAAAAATAGCCCAGGCTATTCAGCCTTTCCCAATAGCTCAAACCCTCCAACCTGGCAACATCCTTCTGAATCTTTTCTGATCCTTTTCAAGTTTCACAACATCCTTTCTATAGTGGGAAGACCAGAATTGACCACGTTTCACATATTCCAAAAGTGCCCTAACCAATGTCCAGTACAGCTGCAAAATGACTTCCCAACTCCTAAACTCAATGCACTGACCAATAAAGGCAAGCATACCAAATGCTGCCTTCGCTACCCTGTCTACATGCAACTCAGCTTTCAAGGAACTATTAACATGCATTCCAAGATCTCTTTTGTTTGCTAGAAGTAACATTCATTCATAGTCAGGCACCCATTCTGTACAAACAGTAGGAATATGTTCAAGCTGGCCCCTTCTTTTGAACTATCTGGGGGCATAGAAAGCCTGTAGTTCCTGTTATTTTTGTCGTGGGATGTCTTGGTCAATCAGAGGGGACTTTGCCATGTAATCAGCACTCTTTTCTCCTCTACTATAAAACATTTCATAATTGGAAATTTGGCATTCTTGTTTTTGGTTCTGATGAGTGCCAGAGAATAAGTTTGGCAACATGTCTCCCTACTCAGCTAGAATGTGACATGTATTATTTGTTGGCTGAGGTAGATTTTAGACTACTGATACATTAAATGTTCTTAAAGCTGAAAGCAGCCATAATGCTGCCAGAGTTTGGCTTGTTTAGATTTAGGGAAGGTTCTTAATTGGAAAATAATTGTAATTTTTGGGTCCCAGGTCAGTGATGACTTTCGGCCTTTTACAAACAAGATTGTTTTACATCTGTACCAAATTATGATGTCTAGTGTATATTGTGTTGAAACTAGAATGTATTTTTACACAGTAGCATATTTTTCTTGGCACAGCTCATGGGGAGTACTGTTCTTTAAGTGTAGAATTGGTGTATCATGTAATGTGCAATAAATTCTGCTATTGAAGTATGAATGTGCTTCTTTAAGACCCCAGGAGCCTACTGCTGTTCATGTTACACCACTGGAGGTCACTCAGAGTTTAATTGCTCTTTGGTGAGGGAGGTGGGCAGATTGGCTGGTTGCTGCAAATTTCAGGTTACAGGGCAGAATGCAGAAATTCCTGTCAGTCCTCTCTCTTCAGTCTGATTGCGGAGGTCAGTGGCAGGTTGTAAGCATTCCCACATTTGAATCAATGGACACATTTTGTTATTGCTGTATGTCAGAAATGTGACAAATGCATCTTTAAATGTGTTTCTCTAACTCTCTCTCTTAGAACATTATTCCTTATGGTGCATTATATAGCACTGTCAATGTGTGAAGGGAAAGGAGGGACCTGTTTAAAAACAGATTGTTGCAAAGACACTGTCCTTAACATAAAATGATATTAAAATGTTCAAAGGAGCTTTATGTTACCAATATTAGACAAGATTTGACTGTGAAAGACATGCAAACATGTGAATTAGGTGTGAAATAGGCCACTTGGCCCCTCCAGCTGCTCTGCCATTCAACAAGATCATGATTGATCTGATTACTCCACATTTCTGCCTACCTCCATTAACCCTGTTCTTTGTTTATGAAGAATCTATCAACCTCTCACAAAAAAAATGTCCAAGGACTTTGCTTCTACGTGAAAAAAGTGTTCACCTGTCTTAATTGGGTGACCCCTTGAAAGACTGTGGCAGCGTGGGCAGAGCCAGCATTGCATTTTTGAGTGACCTCAAGACCCACAGCTCTAGAGTGGAAGAAAGTCATCTAAAGTCTCAAGGGATTGCTTAGGCAGGAGAAGAGACTTTGAAACAGTGGCTCCTGTATCTATATTCTCCCACCAGGGACGACATATCCATTCCATTGGCACTTTGTCAAGACTCCTCAGGATCTTGTGTACAAATGAAGACATTAAGGCAGATAAAGAAATGCTTGGTCAAAGCAGTATGTATTAAAGAAAGAAAATGGGTTGGATAAGTTTATGTGGTGGTACTGGAGTTTGGGGCCTTGGCAGCTGAAGGCACAGCCCCAAATGGTAGAATGGCTGAAATTAGGGATTCTCAAGGCCAAATCAGAGAAGCGCGGGTATCGCAGAGGGCTAGGGTGGAATGGAGGAGGTTGAAAGGGATAGGGAGGGCCTAAGCCTTGTAAAGCAAGGGTGATAATTTTACAGGTATGACTGGACTTGGAGGCAGTATAGGTCAGGGAGCACAGGGCTGATGGGTGAATTATACATGGTATGAGTTAGAATGCAGAGTTTTGGAGGAACTCCAGCTTGTGGGTAGTAGAACGTAGGAGGCCAGCAGAAGTGCCTGGGATTAGTCTGAAGTCAACAAAGGCATGGAAGAAGGGTTTGGCAGTGGATAAGCTGAGACAATGGCAGATTTGAGTGACATTCAGGAGTTGGAAATAGGTGGCCTCATACGATTAGCGCGTCATACTGTAACATGAACAGTTTGAGTGAGTCGTTGTTGGCTAACAGTAAGATGAGGTTTGATCATGACATAGTGGACTGGACCTATTGCCATGAAGCAGAACCCAGCATAATTAAAGAGAAATAGAACACAAAGCCTCAGTTAGAGTACTGTGTGCAGTATTGGATCACATAGAATAGGAAAGATATTGAGGCTTTAGGGAAGAAATTTGTAAGTGCAGTTTACTACCTGACCATTTCACAAGTCTTCCAGAAGAAGGCAGTCTCGACATCTGCTGATGCTTCACCTTGAGCTGTTTGAAAGAGTCAAAGTCATACAACATGGAAACAGACCCTTTGATCCAACCAGTCCATGCTGAACATAATCCCATGTCCCTCCCAAACCTTTGCTATTCATGTACTTGTCTAAGTGTCTTTTAAATGTTGTAATTGTGCTCACATTCACTGCTTTTTCTGGAAGTTCATTCCACGCACGAATCACTTTCTGTGTAAAAAAATTTGCTCCTCATGTCTTTTTTAAATCTCTCTCCTCTCACCTTAAAAATATGCCCACTAGTCTTGAAATCCCCTATCCTAGGGAAAACACACCTAACATTAACCCTATCTCTACCCCTCTTGATTTTTCAACTTCCGTGAGGTCACCTCTCAACATCCGATGCGCCAGTGAGAAGTCCCAGCCTATTCAGCCTTTCTTTATAACTCAAACCTTCCATACCCAACAACATCCTGGTTAATTGCTTCTGAATCCTCTCTTGCTTAATAATATCCATCCTATAACTAGGTGACCAGAACTGGAAACAATAGTCCAGAAGAGACCTCACCAGTGTCCTGTACAACCTCAGTGGTGGCTTGTATTGTCTTCCACACTCAAACACAGCAAAGAGGTGGGTTTCAGGTCTACCTTAGCCAGAACCGAGAATTAAAGCTTCCCCGTTGTTATCCTAAGTTGCACATTATGTGCCTGAGCTAACATCAGCTATCTCCTACCCATTCAAAGTCTGGTATAGAGAATTAAATATGAAGAAATTATATTAAAACTGACAGCCCAGGTTATAGGGAAATATGATTAAAATGATTATATCATGAATAAAGGGGGTTGGGTAAGATATGATGTTTAATAGGTGAGGAATCAAGAACTAGCTTCTACCATTTTAAATGTACAGGACTTAGAACAGAAGACAGGACATACCTGTTTTTATGCAGAGGGTTTTAAAGCTGCAGAATTGACTTCCAGAGTTGGCATTTGAGGCAGAAATTATATTAATGGTCATGATTACAGGTTGAAGAGTGGGATAGATGTTAGAGCAGTACGAGAAGATGGTGGATGCATATGATTGGAAGCATTTACTGGCGTAGAGGGTAAAGACTGACAAGAACAGGTTTGGGCCGAATGTCCTTTACCATACTGTGTTCACTATTCTGCATTTCAATTCTTGCATTTCTGTATGGTGTTGTCGCAGATGCCATTCTTCAGCAGTGATCATGACTACGATGGATGGGCATGTTTGTTGATAACCTGCAGGCCGTGATCAACATCACCAATAAAACCTTGCCTCTCATAAACATCAAAGCAACAGGCCAGATTTCCTTTTCCTTTTCCGCTATTTGCTGAAAGTAAGACCATTAGTCAAGATTCGTTTATTTTGTATTGTTGAAAATGTAAACATGTCGCCAGGGCTTTCTACTTCTATTTGTCAGGACAAACACAAGAATGCCAAATTTCAAGCTGTCACAATTTATATTTCCACTGTAACTTATTGTAAATTGTTGAGATTATTTGAAATCTGGCATCCTTACATTTGTTCTGATGAGTGCAAAAGCTTTGGTAGAATTTCTCTTTGCAGCAAAGTCAAGTTCTGAACTTCAGAGCAACGATTCACTTTTTTTATAGTGAGCTGTATGAAAATGGTTACAATAGAAATGCTCTAATTTTGGACTTCTGCCTAATATTTTGGCTGTGAGATTATTCAACTCTTGATTATTCTTGTTCAATCACAACTTTTTCCTAACAAAATTGCCCCAAAGTAATTCCAAGATGGAATAGATATGCCACAAACATTCAAAATCATTGTGTATGAAGGGATCACAGCCTAGAATGCATCAGTGAAGCTCATGAACATTAACCTGCTCATAATAAAATGGAATGGACGTAGCAAGCGTGAATGTAGTGAAAATGCATTAATCCACTTTATTTGACTATGTTGACTGGCTGGGAGGCACCGAGCAGTGAGGTTAAATTGACATTGCGACTTGGTAGTTCTCATACCAATCAGGCTGATGCTCCTCCTAATTGGGAAATGACATTGGCTGCTCACTTTATTCCTTTTTCCTAAAGAAAATCCATAGTCGTTCACTGTAGATAAAATTAGAGCTGAGGACCACGGGATAAAAATCAAGCCATCCCAAAAATTACCGTGTTGATTGGACTGTAAGACACACCGCACTAGAGGATTCATCAGGATTTTACATGGATGTATTGGAATGTAAACTCCAAACTGCAAGCCACGTTGTAATTTTAGTTTCTTTTTCCAGAAAATGTGCAGGAAGGGTATGCTTAAGTCACCTTGTTGTTGACTTTGTCCTTCATTTTTGATCTTTAACTATGATGGTTGCTTGCCTCCAATGTAAATGATAGCAGCAGGGACTGTTCACTTAAAGAATGTGCAATTGTGCTGATGGTGTTTAGTAAGGTCAGAGTCGCTCCTGGAATCTCTCAACATTTACGTAAGAGATGGGCTGAAGCCCATCTGGTCTATGTCAGTGTTTATGCTGGATACTTGACCTTCACACCTTGCTTCAACCAACTCTATCAATATAACCTTCTATTTCTTTCTCCCTCATTGTTACCAACTTCCCCTTAAATAAATTTATGATCAGCATCTCAACCAGGTCATGTGGTAGAAATTTTCACATTCTAATCAATCTCTGAGGAAAGTTAGTTTCTCCTGAAATGTTTATTAAATTTGTTGGTGACCTTTAATTCGGGAAGTATTTTGTCTATGTCTATTCTATATCAACTGTTGGATCAGCTTTCGGTCATCTTCCTAGAGCAAGGAGCATCTTAGTCTTTACTGATTTACTCTCTCAATTCTGGTATCATTCTCTGAATTTTTATGTTAAATTACAGAACCAAAGGTCCATAACTTCTTCACAATTGGTCCACATGGATTCAGGGACCATCCTGCTCCCTTCCCTTTTTCATCAATATGACAGTGCTGACACTAGGCAGAGATGCCTTCCTATAAAGGGAGCATGCCTTCAGTCCTCTCTTAGATCTTCTTCAAATTTCAAGCAAATGGTCTTCACATTTTGCTAGAATTTTAAGAGAATGCTATTACCAATGTGGAACTGGCCTCTGAAGATGAATATATCTTCTTCCTGCTCTGTACTGAGTGATGTGTAATTGTTAATTGGCTTAGATTTCAGCAAGGGTGTCAGTGGAATGAAGAGAACATTGGAAGTACCCATTGGCCATGATTTATATAGAAGGTGACTTAAGTCAGGAGTGACTTATGGTCAGTTCAGCATTTGGCATGTAAATCATATCCCACCAGTTTTCATACTGTGCTGTATTTACAGGAAGTGCTAAAGGTTAATTAGACAAAGGCATAAAAATGTCGGGTTTAATGATGCATGGTGTTCCTTTGTGGGTTGGTTCCAGTGGAGCTGAAGGCAGGGAAGTGCTAATTAACTTAGAAAACTACAGTAAGAGTGTTGCATTTATACTTTTGGCTAGCTCCTTCTGTTGACTTCAGGTACATCAGATGGAAAACCCATGACCATTCTTCTTTTTGAGCTTGCAAAGAAAGAAGTGCTTGCTTTTTTAAAATTTATTTTGTATCGGGATTTGATTGTTGCTGACAAAGCCAAAAGTTGTTGCTAATCCCTAATTAACCTTTGACTGAGTGGCTTGCTTGGTTATTTCAGGGGGCATTTAATGAATCAACCACATTACTGTGGATCTGGAATCACACATTAGATATGCCTTTTCTAAAGCACATTAGGAAACCAGATGAGTTTTCAGTGACCATTCACGATAGCTTTCAATTCCAGGTTTATTCATTTGAAAATATATTCCACCAGCTGCTTTGGCAGGATTTGAACCTCTGTCCCCAGAGCATTAACCAAGGTCATTGGACCAGAGTACTACACCATTGCCTGCTCCCACCCTCTGTTTTTCTCTTCCCTCCTGTCCACCAGTCTGCAGGACCTTGGACAGCAGATTTCCTTCCCCGTGGGCCAGTAGTGAACCAGATGAGTTTTTGCACCAAACAATGATAGTTTCATGGTCACTGAAATTAGCTTGCGATTTCAGAGTTGTTAACTGGATTTGAGCTCCATCAGCTGCTGTGGCTTTTCAATCCCCACAGCACTAATCTTGGTTCTGGATTACTAATCCAGTGGCATTTCCACTATATTATAGACTCACTTGCCTTTCCTGACCTTTGATCAATGAAGTGCTTTACAAGTGTGGTCTCTGTTGCAGCATGGAGGAGATGGCATCTACTTTGGGAATGGTAAACTTCCACATTTAGCAATGTCATGACCATCAGTTGTCTTAGGAATTGCTTAAATTTTGGCCATAACAGTGGGGTAAGCTGCTCTTCTTCAAAATACAAACCTGAGAGGGCAAACAGGTTCTTGGCTTAACGTCTCATGTGAATGACTGCAACTCTGATTGTGCTATACTGAGGCTAATATTACACGGCAAGCACCAGGCTAGATGATTTGCTGTAGTCTCTGAATAGGACTCGAACACACCACTCCCTAGGTTAGAAGTGAGTGTGCTCCATTGAGCCCACAGGTGGCATTAGAATGGTACTATATATCTAGTCAGAGATTGTTCTAAGGATGTGGAAGGGACAGACGCCACCAGTCCAAACCTCCACATTCCTACACACACATTTTACTCTTGGGGATAGTTTGGATGGACAAGAGCTACTCTTTGCTGTTTGCCTCTTTACTCGCTCTCATGTCTGTTGGTTGCTAAGGACAGTCAGAAAATTGCTTTCACTAGTACCTGGGTGAGTTTGAACCCATGACCTTTACTCTTGCGACGACCAAGCCCCATTTCCTCCTGCACTATCTGGAGAGCTGGTTTAGAAGATTTATACTTTGAGAGTTTCCTTTACAATGATGTATCAAGTGAAATTGTTTCAAGTGAAATAGTTTCAGGAAACCCAATTCCTTGAGAAATAAAAACAATTTCATTGCAATTACTTTATGAAGGCTGAAAGTGATGAGTTCTCTGACAGCTGATTACCTAATAACTTGCCTAAGCATGTCAGTACGTCCATTTGGGTTTTTTTGGGACCTTATTTGCCATTGGGGAGACAATGGCCTAATGATATTATCGCTAGACTATTAATCCAGAAACTCAACTAACTGGGGATCTGGGTTCAAATCCTACCACGGAATTTGAATTCAACAAAGAATCTGGAATTAAGGGTCTAATAATAACCATGAAACCATTGTCGATTGTTGACAAAACCCATTTGGTTCGCTAACGTCCTTTAGGGAAGGAAACTGCCATCCTTACCTGATTTGGCCTATATGTGGCTCCAGACCCACAGCAATGTGATTGACTCTTAACTGCCCTCTGGGCAATTAGGGATGGCCCAGCTGGAGACACCCTCATCTTGTGAGTGAATGGAAAGAAAGTTCCCCTGTCCAGGAATGACTTGGACTCTATTTCTAGCTCCATTAACTAATCTATGCTGATATGTTGGTATGGTACCAAAGGAATGCAGTATTATTGATGGTGTCATCTGATGAAATGGTTAAACACAGGTTTCACCTGTCTGTTTAAATGGCTGAGAGGATGAAGTGAGTTCTCCTGGTGTCCTGGACAATATTCATCCCTCAAGCAACACCAAACAAAAACAGATTAACCACCAATTATTACATTACTGTTTAGAACCAAGGAAAGTGAAAGTTTCTAAATAAACGCAAGTTCTTTTTCTTTTTCTGCCAACTGAATCTGCCACCCTTATCCTTGCTGGGTTTTAATTATGGCTTCTGCAGAATAGGCTGCAGTCACTTGATTTAACCTATGCCACACTGAATAAATGTTTGGTTTCTCCATTTAATATTTAACTGTCCTTCCTCAATTGTGGCACAAGTCAGTGAGGAGGAAGCAATAGTAGTTGGAAAGGCAGACTACTCCAGGACTGGAGTGGAGTCAGTGGAAAAAATCCCATTAAAATTATTTTGGGACACACTTGATTCAGGTGTACAAACTGCTTCCGGCTGACACTTCAATGAGTCACTCTGTCTTTTAGACCAGATTCTGAAGTTTAAGTGATACATTCAGAAGAAATAGAGAAAAGATTAAAAACATTCATTTCAGACTTTCCAGTAACAGAAAGTATTTGGGTCAGGTAGCATGTGGCGAGAAACAGCATTAAGATTTTGGCTCAATGATTTGACCTATTTAACTAATGGCAGGCAGGACATTTGACAGCAGTTTGTAAAGAGGCATAACCAGCTTCACTGGTTCCCTAGCCAGTGAACTCTACTGGAAAATAAGCAGATGTTAGACTCGGCTACAATACATCGTTGGTCAAATTAGCTTGCCAGTGTTCCAAATAAATTGTTGTGAATTATTTGAAGAAAGAAAAGCTACAAATGTTACCATGGGTCCTTGAAAATTGGAATAGCAGTAGGCCATTTGGCCCCTTGAGGTTACTCCTCCAATTAATGGGATCAAGGCTGATCTGCCATTTCTCATGTCCACTTACCTGTCCTTTCCCCATAACCTTTGATTCTCTGACCAATGAAGAATCTATTTCAGCCCTAAATACGTATATATAAGGACTCTGCCCTCATAGCTCTCTATGGCAAGGAGTTTCAAATACTCTCAACCCTCCAAGAGAAGAAATTCTACCTCATCTCAATCGTAAATTGGCACCTCATTATTCTGAGACTATTTCCTCTAGTCCTAGACTCTCCCATTAGAGAAAACATCCTCACAGCATTTACCCTTTTAAGTGCCTTAAGTCTCTGTTCTTAGGGTTATTGCATTCTGATGCCCCAGAAGAGCAGATAAAATTGGACAAGTTTCTCTCTTTCTGCCTGTCCTGATTTTTTTTTATTGAATGTCCTTGAGGTTTGATGGGTGCTTTGATGAGATGCATGTTCAAATGTCAATGCATAGTTTTACAGTGTGAATATGTTTGCTTGAACCTTCCTTGTGGTGAACTTTTCATCTCAGTTGAGGCATAGCAGAGGAATACAAAATACTCTAACTGGAGTTATGACTTCCATGCTGACTCCCTGTGAACTTCCACAGTTGCCTGTTCATGAACTTTGAGGAATTCAGTCAGTGTCTATTACCAGCAATTGAAGAAAATATGTTGGAAATCTAAACTTAACAACAGAAAATGTTGGAAATGTTCAGAAGGTTGGGTAGCAGCTTTTGGAGAGGGTGAGATGGGGGTTAACATTTCAAGCTATTCACCTATATTTTAAAAAGCCACATAAACACTGTATTCTGAAAGACATACCCAAGAAGAGGAATAATATTTTGTGTTTAGTGCAGTATCTTACTATTCTTATGGAAAACAATGTATCCTCTGACTTGTACAGCAGTTAAACTATCATATTTTTCTGCTACACTTCAAATGCTACTTACAACTCTGTGCTAGTTTTGCACAAGTGCATGAAGAAAAAGGCATTAATGTGGTACACGATCAGAATAATGCCAGATACCAGGGTCAAGAGAGTGGAGCAGCTGGAATTTTTCTCTTGTAGCAGAGAAAGTTGAAGGTAGATTTTAATAAAGGATTTATAAATGCTAAGAGGTTTCAACAGAATAAATGAGAGGAAATTGCTTCCATTGGTAGAAGAGTCAGTAAACAGATTTAAGGTAGTTGGCAGGAAAGGTAGAGGAGGAATGATGATTTTGTTCTAAAAATGCTCAGCAAACTGTACAGATCTAGAATGCACTGCTGGAAAATATTGGGAATTGGTTTTAAATTTCAAAATGGAAGTTGGATATATACAGACTTGCAAAAGAAAATACTTGTGGGGTAAAGAAGAGGTATTGTAGGGTGGTTGGAGGGAGATTGGGACCAATTGGATAATTCTTTTAAAGGGCTGACTAAAGCACAATAGGCTGAATGGTCATTTTCCATGCTGAATGATTCTGTAAAGCCTGTAACATGTGCAACTTAATAAAGGGGCAACCTGCTGTATTTCTCTGTAGAGAAGACAACAAGAGACAATAAGATGGGGGGAAGGGATTGTGGAAAAGAGGGCTGATGGGATCAAGTGAGAGGATTATTGGGCCTACAGAAAGTTCTGACTGTCTAAATGTTTTCTCTTCCAGCCACAAAGGAGCTTTGATCATAAAGTATAAACGGCTTTGCAAGAGGGCACTGTGATTCTATCAGTTCAATGGAGAAAAGTAGCAATCAGGAACTAATAGAATGGGATGAAGAAATGCAGACCAACGTCAACAAGGGATTTTGCAGCCCTGATGATGTGCTGAATCTGTCTGGAGATCAAATGGACAATGTTAGACTTTCACAGCACGGTTCAGGAGGTGATGACAGCATCAGTTTTGATGTCCATTGTGTGACTAATTTGGAGGAGATGAATGACAGGGCATCACGTGAACAGCACCTCAGTGTATCCATTGAGGGTGTTATGGGTGCCGACTGTCTGAGGACACCTCTGAGCTCGAAGACAGAGGTGGAATGTGAAAACCAATTTGAGGACTCTTCTGGCACTAAACCAGTTAGTCCATTGGGGCAACAAGGCAACGTTGGGCACATTGAAGCAATTAGCTCTGAAGAAGGTCCAATCGTCACCAAGCTTGAGCCCGTTCTTACACACTCTGTCCTCACTGAGAACTTGAGGACTTTTGGTGAGAACACGAGGGGCCAATTGAATAACCATACAAGCTCTTTTTCTGCTTGCCTGCCAGACAGTATTTTAGATGGAATAAATCTGAATGTGTCAGAGGTTGGACGCAGGGTGCTGTTGGCACCGTATACCCAAAAGGAGCATGACATCCCCACAATGAATACTGTTCAGAGTACTGCCGTAGATCGGATATTGTATGGGTTTGATTTAACATGTGAACGAGATGGAGACCAATACTCTTCGTTAGATCAGATGACCTATGATTATGATGTGACTTGTGGAGAGGAAGAAGTGCAATACACCTCTCTGGATCCAGTCTCCTACAGCTTTGACGTATCCTGTGAGGCTGATGAAGATTTAAACACTTCAGTAGATCCAATGTCGTATGAGTTTGAGGTTTCATGTACAAGAGATGATGAGGAAATACCATGTTTTAGTCAAAATTCCCTTGACAGTGGCAAAAATGTAGATGATCCAACGGCAAGTATCAGCTGTGAAAAGGCTACCAACAATGCATATGGTGCTGTCCAGTCATGGCCGAGTACAGAGTTCATTATTGGCTCACTTGAGCATCAAAGCAGTGTGGAAAACTCTTCCAGTGTCTTAGCCTTAAGGAATGAAGGCAGCTGCAAGAGAGTGGCCGTGACTGAGATTTCTGTCAATGTGCCTCGAGACCAAATACTGCCAACAAAAGACGTTCATGAAAGGGAACAAGTCCTGACAAGCTTGGGGAAGGATTGTATTCCTGGTAAGTCAGTTGGATGCATTGCAGAATTTCACTTTACTTGATGTATTTTCTCAAGTGCGAGAGCAGGCATGTCAACACATATTGTGCAGCCAACAGTGGACCTGCTTGATGGCTGTAATCTGAAATACCTTCCTTCTTTTATGTGTTTGCTGATTACTCATCTCACTCCTCCTCACCTCCACCAGCTGGCCACTAATATATAAGTAACCATCCCCAACCATTATACTTGTCATTGAGTGTTGGCAGATTCATTAGACAGCAGGGAACATCACAACCCCGATTCTGTTCTCCCTTGATGTCAAAACCAGGCGTGGCAGGATTATAACCAGAAGCGAGGGCTCTGGCTGTTAATTCTTTTCCTTTTTAACTTGCACACTGCAAACAGCCAGAGCCCTCTATTTTGCCAATTCATCATAGACATGGCGATGAGTGTGAAGGCTTGTCTAGTTTGTAGTTCAGCTATTCAAATTTGTTGAGCATTTGGACGCTTCGATTGTAAGGATTGGTTATTCCATTTTGCAAGAGCTGATGGTCCTCTTGAGCCATGGAAAGCAGCTGGAACGGTTCTTGACTGGGGAAAAGATCATATAGAAGGTAAGAGGTACACCACGTGAGGCTTTCCTTGTGATTCTGTGAACAGGTTCTGATCGTCAGAGTGGACTTACTAATATAGCTTTTCTTGTCCCATATTGGTCCTTTTTTTTTGGTTTTCCTTTTGCATATTTCAGGAGATCATGGAGATGCAAGAGGTTAGAATTAAATATGTGTTCCAAACCCCACTGAGGCTCCTAAAAGAAAGGAGTTCTTTCATTGTGCTCCTGGGTCCCAAAACCAGTGGAAAGAAAACTGATGGACAAGATTTTAATAATTCTTTTAGTATCTAACATATAATCCAAACATTAAATATCCTGTGCCCCTTAATAAAAATAATTTCACTTTAAATAACTGATACAACAAAGATGTACCTCATATATTTGCCAGCTTATGCACTACTTGCCTTATAGAAATAATACCATGCGTTCTTTCTCAATCTTTCCAATTCAGACTTTGTTTTTTAGGATCTCTCATTTTCCGTTCAAATGTTATTGCTTTGAGCTACATTCACCAGCAGCCATATTCCATTGGATGTCATCAGAAATGATTCCCACAGACATGTGTCACTTGACCGGACTGATGGCACAGAATATTCAGACTCCTTAGAATGGTCTGGTTGGCTCTGGTAATACTGAAGTTTCAGGAATGGGTCTTGCACAATCTACAATCTCTCACTCTTTCTGTTTTAAGTTTCTAACTGTCAAATTGTAAAACACACATGCGCACAGTCTCAGAACTATTTTCAGAATCTGACTGCTCTAAAAATGCCAAGCAGAAAACTGTTTCCTTCAGAGACAGCCTTTCTTGTTTACCCATTGTATGAACTGTGTGTGTTCTGAACTGTTAAACAGAAGGCACAGGCTGATCCAAACCTACTGCAGTTAGCTTTCTATTTACCATTTGCTTCTTGGGTGTTCATCCCTGTGGCAATCCCAGGTCATGTGGGCATTTCCTGATACCTAATGAGGTCCTAATCAGTGGATCCATTTACCATCTGTCAGAATACTGTCCAGTCCATCAACAGGTCCAGGTAATGGGCAGTGAAGAGGGTTGTGGTTCCCAACTGTATGCTTCTCTTTCGTGGTTCATGCCTAAGCCTCCTTGGAGGGGGAGCATGCGGTGTTCACCAGCACCCTGAAAACTTTCAGAGAGAGGTGGGTACTGTGAGGGCTGGAGTGTGTTATCTCCACCTCCAACATTATTTTGATTTAGTTCCCTGCCCTGGTTTCTTTCCCTTTTGGTTTTTTTGTTATAGTTACATGGTCCTGGTGGGCAGTGTTTGTTATTTGGTTGATTGGGAGGTCTATTTTTTAAAAAAAACACTCCCTGGCCCACTTTAATCTTAAAAAGGTATTCCACAAAATTAAAAGACATGCTTTCCAAAGAAAATGGGTATTCGCACAACCTTGCTGCAGCCTTCGTAAGGGTGGTGCATGCTTGATGGATCATTTGGTCTTTCCCTGCCCATCATTGGCCACAGTTGTATAAACACATGATAGATAATGTAGTTTCTGGGCTACTCTTGAGCCCAAGTTATGGCAGTCAGAGATCCTGCAGAATAAGATGCTGAATGTGTTGGCCCAATTATTGTGTACTTTGACAAGTCGTTTCTTATCATGTTTCTTCAATATCATTACTTGGCCTGAATGAAATGTTGCTACATAGTATCCATTTGCTGATATACATTTATGCTGTAGTTGCTACATTGTTGGCAAAGATTGGGTACTTCACAGCAGTTTCTCAGTCAATGTAACAATTGTAAATTTTGGATTACATTTTACTTCCTATTTGTATCTGTCACTCTCTAAACCATCCTCTCTGTTGATGGCTAACACCCCATTTTAAAAAAGTGGAGAGCATTTTAATCCCAGCCCCTCAAGTCAAAGTTCTACCCCGGGTCTTCCCTAATCTGTGGGAGCTGTAAAATGGAAAGCTGTTTCATCCACAGGGCTTGGAAATATAAAGCATCTACCTAGTTGTTGGGGACGCTATTCAGGCATACAAGATCTGGCCTGTTAGGTCCCATGCATAGTATTAAAAAATAACTCTGCTATTTAAAGGCCATGTAGCTGTTAGATCTGGATCAGAGCTCCACAGCAGCCATTGTTGCATTGGAGCTTGTGACACCAAAGTTTTGGCTGCTGACAATCGCTCTACTTAATTTGCCACTAAACTAGACACGCTCAAAATCATGAGGGCTTTGACGACCTAAATGAGGATGGTGTGTGGGTCAGTAACCAGAGGTCAGAAATTTAAGATAATTGGCAAAAGAATCTGAAGTGAGATAAAGCAAAAAGTTGGGGGCAGTGAAAGCAGAATTAATGGTGACTTTCCAAAGGAGAGTTGAAGGTGAAAGATTTGCAAGGCACTAGGGAAGGAGGAAGGAAGTGGGACAAAATGAACAGCTCTTTCAAAGAGTTGGTACATGCATGATGGGCTGAGCAGTCTTCTTCTGTGCTTTATGGTTCTAGAAACTGCCAGACTTTCTAAGAATACAGGCCATCATGTATGAGGTATTAAATTAGGGGAGCTATTCTACGGTTTGAGTTATACTCACTGGGGCATTGATGTCTTACCGTCTTTTTCGCCAGGCTATGTTTGATCTGGAAGTGCTTGATGCTGTCAAGTTGCAGAGTGTTCCATTCCCTTATGATCAAGTGACTAAGACAATTGTAAAATTTGGACTCCAGTAGCTGCCTTGTTTCTATTTTTCTAATCTTCATTTTGTCTTCAGGTGTGGGCGACATGGCAAAATGGAAACTGAGAGTGTAACTCTCCTCCTTTAGCAAAAGTGGTGGTAGCGCTTACTTTCTGAACCACATGCAGCCTGTGGAGTGAAGATGCTCCTTTTCTGATGGCCTCCTGCCTGCCAGATTGCTTGTGGCTTCCCTCAACTTGAGCATATCAAGCACCAGAAGTTCCCCTGCCCCACCCCAACCCCATTTTTTTGGAACGCACCCTCTGCATCATTGGGTAATTGCTCAGTTTATTTAATCACTGGTCGGCATGATTACGCTGCCTTGTCGCATTCCAGCCCTGCTTCTAAGCTCTTGGCCCATTAACTGCTCTCTGGTACAACTTTTCAGGAAATGATCTCTTTAATATATTCTCTTCATATATTCTCTTTAGCCGCAGTTTTAATGTGCCTCCCATTTCTGTCATTAGTTTGCTAGCCCTGGTTCAGTGTAGCATTTTAAATTTACACTGATGCATTTCGGCTGTGAAAGGAAATAAAAAGGCTTATATTTCCTATGCATATTTCACCTCCTCAGAGCACCCCAACTCTGTGGTGACATAGGAAAAGCAGCAGTTAGTATGCACACGAAGAATCTCCTACAAATAGCGGGTTTGCAAGAAATAGGAGGAATCTTAGACATACAGTGTGTCAAACCTGCTCCGCTATTCAGTTTAATTATGGCTGATCTTGGGTTTCAATGTGACTTTCCCATCTGCTGGTCTATTACTTGATTCTTCTGAGAAACAAAAAATCGGTCTATCCTGACCTTAAATATCTTCAGTGATGGACCTTCCACAGTGCTGTGGGATAGAGAATTCCAAGAATTCATAATTCTTTGAGTGAAGGAATTCCTCCTCTTCTCAGTCCAAAACGATCAATCCCTTCCCATGAGATTGTGCCCCTGTGTATTCAATTCTTCTACTTATGGAACCACTCACTGTTTCTCAGTATCTACCCTAACCAGTATCTCAATCTTGCAATTCTCACTTTTCAAAAGAAGTAAGCAAGTGATAAACCAGGAACTAGTCGGTCAGTCTAACTTCAGTAGTGGAAAAACTATTGGAAGTAATTCTCAGGGACGGAATTAATCTGCATGTGGTGAGACAGGGATTAATCAAGAATAGTCAGCATGGTTTTGTTAAGGAGAGGTCATATCTGACCAACTTGATTGAATTTTTCGAAGAGGTAACCAGGTATGTAGTTGAGGGCATTTGATGCAGTCTGCTTGAATTTCAAGTAAAGCTTTTGATGAGGTCCTGCACGAGAGACTGATAGCAACAGTGAGAGCCTATAGGATCCAAGGAAATTTGGCAAATTGGATCCATAGGTGGCTGAGTGGCACGAAGCAGAGGGTGGTGGATGAGGGGTTTTTATCCAACAGGAAGTCTGTGACCAGTGGAGTCCCACAGGGGTCAGTGTTGGGGTCCTTGTATTTTGTGGTTAATATAAGTGATTTAGAATTGAATGTAGGAAGATTGAGTATGTTTGCAGACTATACAAAATTGGTGGGGGTGGTAAATAGTGAGGAGGATAGCTTTAAACTGCAAGAGGATTTAGACAGGCTGGTCAGATAGGCTGATCAGTGATGAGCAGAATTCAATGTGGATAAATGTGATGCACTGGGCAGGAAAAATAAAAGGATGAATGGTAGGACCCTGGGAAGCACATGCACGTATGGTGACACGGTACATGTACACTGGTCCCTTAAGCTATCGGGACAGATGGATAAATTGGTTAAGAAGGTGTACAGCATACTTGCCTTTATTAGTATAAGAGCAGGAAGGTTACACTGGAACTGTATAAACAGTTGGTTAGGACACAGCTTGAGTATTGTAAGTAGTTCTGGAATCCAACTTGTAGGAGAAATGTGATAGCACTGGAGAGGAACACTGGTTACAATTCTGGTTGCCCTTTTATAGAAAGGATATTGTTAAACTTGAGAGGGTGCAGAAAAGATTTATAAGGATATTGCGGGAACTGGAGGGTTTGAGCTATAGGGATAGACTGAATAGGCTGGGGCTTTTTCCCCGCAGCATTGGAGACTGAGGTGGTGACCTTATAGAGGTTTATAATTGTGAATAGCCAAGGTCATTTTCCTAGGTCCAATACTAGAGGACGTAGGTTTAAGGTGAGAAGGGAAAAATGTAAAAGGGACGTGAGGGATAACTTTTTCATGCAGAGGCTGGTGCAGGTGTGGAACGAACTGTCAGAGGAAGCGGTGGAGGCAGGCACAATCACAATATTTAAAAGGCATCTGGATGGGTATATGCATAGGAAGGGTTTAGAGGGATATGGGCCAAATGCTGGCAAATGGGAATAGGTCAGATTAGAATGTCTGGTTTATTTGGACTGAAGGGTCTGTTTCCATACTGTATAACTCTGTGAGGTGCAGAGAAGATATTCTAGGGTGTTGCCAGGGCTGGAAGTTATGAAAAGAATTTGGATAGATCAGAATTGTTTTCCTTAGAGCAGAGGAGATTAAGAGGGGACATGGTTGAGATGTATAAAATTATAGGGAATATAGATAGAATAGACAGGAAAAAACTTCTCCCCTTGAGGAATGGATCAATTACCAGGAGACATAGATTAAGGTAAAAGGCAGCAGGTTTAAGAGGATGTGAGGAAAGTATTTTTCACTAGTGTTGTGGGAATCTTGAACTCACTGCCTGCAAGAGTGGCAGAGGTAGACACCCTCAGAACATTTAAGAAACGTTTAGATATACACTTTTGGTGCCAAGACAATTAAGGCCAAAGGCCAAGTACTGGAAAATGGGATTAGAATAGTTAGATAGTTGTTTTTGACTAGCATAGACACAATAGGCTGAGGGACTTTTTCTGTGCTCTCTAAGACACTAAAACTCTAAACTCCAGAGAACATAGACCCAACTTATCTAGCCTCTTAACATTGGATGCTCATAAAATAAGTGATCAGATCACCCATTTTGGTAATGTTAGTTGATAGACAAATCTTGGCCAGAAATGGGGGAAACATCCCTGCTTTTCTTTGCAGTCATTCCATGGGATCTGTTGCATTCATCTCAGTGAGAAAATGGGGGAATGGGTGGGGGCCTCAGTTTAACAGCTCACCTGGAAGGTAGTACCTCCAACAGTGCAGCACTCCCCCAGTGCTACCCTGAGAATGCCAGCCTTGATTGCATGGGATCGAATACAGCTTCTCCATAGTTGCTGAGCGTCTTTTGATTTGGCAGAGAGCAATTTGTCCCACAAAACAGAAAGATCCTGCAGTCTGGAACCCTGAGGCACCATAAAAATACAGAGTCCATTTGTCAACACTGAATGCCATGACCTTGGCATGTGGTACACATTATCCACAAGTCCCTCAGTGATTTTAAGCTGTGTGCATGTCAGTACTTAAGTCTGAGTTAAAAGCTATTGGACAGGATGTGGGGGAGGGGGCAGAATGGCACCAAAGCACTTCAGGTTGTATTTACCTGCGTATGGGAAGCCACTTAAGAGGAGCGTCTGCTTAAAGGGAACATGCTGTTTTGGATCCAGCCCAATTCCTGGTGCGTTCAAATGGGAACTCGTCTGGTTTATAAATGGTACTAATTGCATTGATTCATTTTGGGCTTTGTATACACAGTTATCTCAAGTAGCAGACCAGTGATTTAATACAGTTAGTTAAGGGAAGAAGGTGCCCCCGTGGGAGTAGACAGCTTAGTTTACACATGGAGAAGTGAAGCAGAGCATTTCAGTGCTTGTGCAGGTCATACAAAGCCTCCTGTTATTGCCATTCCCAAAGGAACAATGTGCTAAGAGATTTGAGAGTAAAGATATTATGAAAATAGTACTGAGCTTGTGCAAAGTGAATATTTTGTACTTTATTGGAAATAAATCTACCTCCTTTCTGCCTCAATGAGCTTCAAGAAGGATTAAGGTTTTACTTGTTACTGCATAAACAGACACAATGGCCTTTTTCTGTGCCAAAACCTTTTTATGGTGTTATGATGTTTTCACAATTAGAATTGGAAATGATCTAAGAGTTTTCTCATTTGCAAATAGCAGCTGTATTTCCTTTCCTGTCCTCTCCAATTCAGACACAGATTCTCAGAGTAGAGAAAGGAAGTTTGGATGGAAGTAAAGGAAGAAAGAACATAAATCGAGATAACATTGTCACATCTTACACGACGTCCCTTAGACCTGGCTTTTTCTTTTAGGTAGTCACACCGAAATTCAAGAGATCAGGATGCTGTTTAACAACTTTTCTGACAGACCATTCCTCTGACAGAGCAGCACTCCCTCAGTATTACACTCAGAATGCCAGGCTAAATGACAGTGCTCCAGTTTGAGTGGACCATGAAGTGGGGCCACAAGCTATTGACTTGGCTGGAAGTATTACAGCCCGCACCACAGTTGAGACTTGAACCAGATTGAAGGAAGAAATGGGTGGCAGTGAAGGGGAAAGGATAAAGGCAGGGTAAAGGCAGGACAATCAAAGGGAGGAGATGGTAATGGAGGAGAAAGGAGAGGTTGGGAATGATGCCTTCATTGCAGCACACAAACAATCCTGAAGGCCCAAAAGTGGGGAGTAGCATTGTAATGCTTGATCCTTTCATCCTGTTACATTCGCTTTTGGTAGGAGCAGGAATTCTGACTGATTCTTAAAGCCTCCCTCCAGGCAATGAAAGCAATTTAAAAGTCTCCATTGCAATAAAAACAGAGTGCTGGAGAAACTCAAAAGGTCTGGCAGTATCTATGGAGAGAGAAACAGAATTAACGTTTTGAGTCCAGAATGATTTCTCTTCACTGGGCTATCATGTAACTATATAGACCAATTAGTTTACCATCTGTTATTGTGAAAATGTTAGAATCTATTATAAAAGATGTAATAGCAGAGTGTTTGGAAATACGTAATAAGACAAAGCGGAGTTGGCATAGCTTCACAAAGGGAAATCATGCCTAACAAACTTATTAGAATTCTTTGAGGAGGTAAAAGGCAGGCATGATATAGAGGAAGCAGTGGATGTAACATATTTTGGATTTTCAGAAGGTGTTGATAAGGTGCCACACCTTAGACTGCTTAATAAGATAAAAGCCATGATGCTGAGGTAGTATTTTAGCATAGCTGGAGGACTGGTTAACTAATAGAAAACACAGTTGGGATAAGGGAGGCATTATAACTAGTGGAATACCATGGGATCAAAGTTATTTACAATTTACATTTGTGACTTGGGTGAGGAAGGTACTTTCTACAGCAGTGACTGCTATATTCTGCGGTTTAAGGGGCTAAAGGCACTTTGACAAGCTACGGAGAGAAGTATGTTAGTGAGGGCTTAGGTGGCAGGTAAGTAGGTAAAAGGGCAGTGTGGCAGATGGGTGGGTGAGGGAGTAGGGTGGCAGATGGGTGGTTATGCAGGGTGCCACATAGGTCAGAGGGTAGTGGCAGGTAGGTAGGTGAGGGGGCAGTGTGGCAATTAAGTGGGAGAGAGAGAGGTAGGATGTTGGGTGGGTGAAGGTGTAGGGTACTAGATATGTGATAGGGTGGCAAGTAACTACCAACTCTAACTCAGAATTATGGACTTTTTCATTGGGTTCCAGATGCGGGGTAGTTGTCCATTGAATGTTTAAATTGCCACATAGTCAATGCTTTGGGACTTGCAGTGCATATTGTAGCGCAGCAGTTAGGATACACCTCAGAATGTCTGGGCCTTTGGTCGATGTCAGTTTTTTTTTTCTTGCGTCCCCTTGCTGTCATTTCTGTACATTAAAAATCTGTACATAAAAATGCAGGTATTGTTTTTGTTTGGACTTGGAAACAATTCTGGTGACCAGTTTTCCACTACAACAGAACAGAGCTACTGACTTGAATTCTGCAGAAGGGTCAGACTGGACTCAATGTTAATGCTGCTTCTCTCTTCACGGATGCTGCCAGAACTGCTGAGTTTCTCCAGTGCTCTTTGTGTTTGCTTTTGCAGCAATTCGAGTATTTTGCTTTTATTCTGCTAATGTGGCTGCCTGGTTCCCTCAGCTGTTGTGAAAGCATTATAATACCTTTTACTACCTTTCCCTCTCTTTTAGTTTTGTTGAAATTTTGAAAAAGCCTGGGTTTGATGCATTTCAGGGTCAGTGCATGAGGGGGCATATGCTGAACTTGCATGAATTAAATAGAAGCCTGGCCAATCAGTAGGAGGAGGCACATGTGCCAGCATAAACATAAGTGTTGGGCCAAATGAACTGCTTTTGTGCCATTAATTCTATGCAATAAAAAGTTTCCATGTCTTACCTTGCACCAAGTCCCATTAGCCCCAAGCTCACTATCTTATGTTGGCTGTCAGTGCCAGAACACCTCATTTAACATTCATGCCTAAATTTCTTCATGACCTTGCCTCTTCATACCTCTTCACCTTCAAATCTACAGTTCTACCAGGTCTATTGGTCTAACCTGTCTTACTTCACCTCCGTCATACATGTCTTTCACTGTCGAGGCTTCTCCCCCTCACTCTCCCCCTCTGTCTCCCCCCTTCTCTCTCCCCCCCTCCCTCTTTCCCCTCCCTCTCCCCTTCTCTCTCTCCCCCTCTCTCTCCCCCTCTCTCTCCTTCTAAGTCCCTTTTTTTACAATCCACTTGAATGAATAACTGAATTTCTGCTCACCCCTTCCAGTATCTTGCCTGTTTGACTAGTATCCGTTTTGGCTGGCTATATTTCTCTGAGCATCTTGAGATACTTTTCTAACTGAGCGTGCTATGTAAATGCAAGTTCATGAACACTGTACAGTCAGAAAAATCTGAGTTTTTTTTGACAAAAGAGAAAGGGAATGAATTGATTGGATCCAAATATGTTTTGAAAATTTTTTGTGGTTATCATTTTTTTTTCTTACTAACCTGAACAGTGAAGACTGAAAATAAGATTGTAATGGAGTGAAGCCATTTGAGGAATAGGGTGTTTGGTGACAGAGATCTCAAACCTGGCACAAAGCTCATGTTCAGAACAGCAGTGTTTCCAAAATTTTTTTCCCACCACAACATGTTCAGATTGTTTGACCCCTCCGTGAGAAATCTTAGAGTGAGCGAGACAGGGAGAAAATGTCTGTGAGAGTTAGGGAGGGGATGCCTGGTGACTATTGCTGCCTCAGAGCTCGTGAGCCCACTTGGGGTCCTGAACCCACCCTCTCCCACCCAACTTTGAGAAATCCTGGTTAATAGTGCAGCAGTGTTAATTGCCCTACTGTATGCATGACAGAATGGATAATGAAAAGCAGAAATCTCAAACCCCAGAGAAATAACACCTCACTGTAATAAGTACAAAACTTACAAGATCAGTACGGAAAAGTTCATTGTTTGGTGTGTCAATAATGAGATTTCTGTTGGGGCCTTTACATGTTTGAGAAGCCCAAATGGACAATAGGCTACAATTCCCAGCATGCATCAGTGCCTCCAAGTTCTTGACAGATAACTAGAGCAGTATTCATAGTGCATGCTGAGACTTGCTATTTGTAATCCCTGCCTCTCAAATTTAAGAAAATCCCTCCTTAGCAAAACGCTGAAACTAGTGGAAAAGTAATTTAAACTGGCAAAGTGCAAAACGTAACACTTTTCTGAGGCAGCTCTGAAAGTAAAAGCCCAAGTATCTCACACTGTATTTGTGTAGCACCTTTTAAAGTTGTAGAACATCCAAGGAGCTTTTTAAAATAATTTAAAAGTAGATTGATGTTACAGCAGATAAGGCAATGATTGGTCAAGAGATAGCCTTTTAAGGACCTTCTTAAAGCAAGAAAACAAGGTAGAGACTGAGAACTTTAGCTGCTGGTGATGGTGGAGCATTTAAAATTGAATGCTGAAGGGGCCAGAATGGGAGGAGTGTAAATTTCTTAGATGTTTGTGGGGCTGGAGGACATTACAGAGGAGATAGAAGGGGACAAGACTTTGAAGGGATATAATAAAAGTTTTAAAATTAAGATATTATTTAATTGGGAGCCAATGTGGACCAACAGGGCACAAATATAATTTTTCTCAGAGCTGTGCCTGAAATTTTCCTGAAGGCAACTTCTTTTGATTTTTCAGGGGCTCCTTTTCTATTTTCACAACCTCAGTGATTTAAACACATGGTAACAATACCTTCTCTATTTGTGTTAACAAATTAGTTTTTTGAATTGTCACAGAAGCAGAATTAGAAGACTTCATTCATATCGGGTGACTGTGTGGAGTTTGCACATCCTCCTCGTGTCTGCGTGGGTTTCCTCTGGGTGCTCTGGTTTTCTCCCACAGTCCAAAAATGTGCAGGGTAGGTGGATTGGCCATGCTAAATTGGCCATAGTGCCCAGGGATCTTTAGGTTAGGTGGGTTAGACGTGGGAAATCAGTGGTAGGGAAATGGGTCTGGGTGAGATGCTCTTCGGAGGGGCAGTGTGGACTTGTTAGACCGAATGACCTGTTTCCACATTGTAGGGATTATATGATTCTATGATCTATGATGAACATCCTCAAATTTACTTCTCAACTTAAAAGCCACATCACACAAGGATGACATCAATTTCTTGGACTCCGAAGTATTTAATTTGGTATAAGACGACCAGCAGAGTTTCACAAAGGGCTTTTTCCAAAATCACTGACACACAAAAAGCCATCACCCTAAACACACTGTTCATGGAATGGCAAGGTCAGAGGATTTAACAGATGTCATGTCATGTAGGAAAATATAAAGTGTTTTACTTTAGCAGGAAGAATGAAAAAAGTGTCTATTACTTTAGTGGAGAATGACTGCAGAATTCCAAGGTTCAACAGTTGTTCTAGTTTGAGCCACAAAATGTTAGCATACAGTTACAGCAAATAACTGAAAAAGCTCATGGAATGTTATCCTTTATTACAAGATGATTTGAATATAAAAGTAAAGATTTTATAATTCAGTTATACGGGACATTGCTGAGGCATCATCTCGAATACTGTATGCATTTTTGGTCTTCTTATTTAAGGAAGGAGTTAAGTGTGTTGAAAGTGGTTCAGAGAAGGTTAATTAGTTTGATTATGAGGAGTTTTGTTATGAAGAAAAATTGGACAGGCTGGACTTGTTTTCAATAAGAAGTGATTTGATTGAAGTTTATTGGATCCTGACCAGGATCCTGATCCTGATTTTTTTATTTGTTAAAAGGCACCATTCTGACCCAAACCCAGACCTCAATATCTTCCAGCCAAAGGATTTTTCAGTGGTTCACCTATTTATTTTTCTTCCTACATACACTGCTAACTGCTTCTCCAACATCAGGCTGTTTCTCTCCCATGTTTATAGCTGATAGGCTCAGTGAGCTATAAACATGGGAGAGAAACAGCCTGATATTGGAGAAGCAGTTAGGCTCATACTGCTATCAGCAGTAAATGCAATAGAGGTCAGATAGGAGCAGTCCTTCACAGACTCAGTCCATTCTACTTACAGGGGCAACTATGTTTTAAGGTTAGTACCTGAATGAATTTCCCTGGGCATTTTGGAGACTTTTGGTTGAGAATTTGCCTGCTGCCCCATGTGTATTTTGAGCATTGGTTCACAAGTACTGGGGTATTGTCAACAGTTTTGGTCCCCTTATTTAAGAAAAGATATTATTTCATTAGGAGGCAGTTCAGAGAAGGTTCACTCGGATGATCCCTGCTATGGAGGGTTTGTTCTCTGAGTAAAGGTTAAACCGGTTGGGACTCATTGAAATTTAGAAGTATGAGCGGCGATCTCATTGAGATATGTAGGATTCTTAAGGGGCTTGACAGGGAAATGCTGAGAGGATGTTTACCCACATGGGAGAGTCCAGAGTCAGAGGACATATTCTCAGAATTAAGGGGTGCCAATTTAAGACTGAAATGAGGAGGAATTTGTTCTCTCAGATGGTTGTCTTTGGAATGCCTTGCCACAGAGAATTGGGGTGGCATTGTGACTCATTGGTTAGCACTGCTGCCTCACAGCATCAGGGAGCTGGGTGACCATCTGTATGGAGTTTGCACGTTGGCCCTGCGTCTGCATGGGTTTCCTCCAGTGCTCTGGTTTCCTCCCACAGTCCAAAGATGTGCAGGTGTGGTGGATTGGCCATGCTAAATTGTCCATAGTGTGCAGGGATATGCAGGCTAGGTGGATTAGCCATGGGAAATGCAGGGTTACAGGGATAGGGTGGGGGGGAAGGGTTGGGTCTGGGTGGGATGCACTTTGGAGGGTTGGTGTGGACTTGATAGGCTGAATGGCCGGCTTCCGCACTACAGGGATTCTATGATTCTATAGGGGCAGAGGCCTTGTGTATATTTAAGGCTGAGATAGATTTTTGATCAGTAAGGGAATCAGGGATATGGGGAAAGGACAGGAAAGTGAACGTGAGGAATCTGGGATGAGCTATGATCCTATTGTGTGGCAGAGTAGGCTCAAGGGGCTGAATGGCCAACTCCTGCAACTATTTCTGATGGTCTTACGGGGAATGCGGGAACTAGACTTAACCAAGAATTAGAATTAGAATACCTACAGTGTGGAAACAGGCCCTTCAGCCCAACAAGTCCACACCGACACTTGGAGCATCCCACCCAGACCCATCCCCTTATAATCCACCTAAGCTACACATCCCTGAACACTACGGGCAATTTAGCATGTGGGAGGAAACCGGAGCACCCAGAGGAAACCCACGCAGACACGGGGAGAACGTGCAAACTCCACACAGACAGTCACCCAAGGGTGGAATTGAACCTGGGTCCCTGGCGCTGTGAGGCAGCAGTGCTAACCACTGAGCCACCGTGCTGCCCGAGTACGGACTCTGCGTGATTTTGGATGGCCTTAAGTTTATGGAACATTAAACTTGGGAAGCCATCCAGAAGAGCATTGGAATAGTCAAGTCTAAAAGTCACAGATTGGGTGAGGGTTTCAGCAGCAGGTGAATTGAGGCAGGGGTGGAGTTCAACACATAAGTAGTAAAACATAGTCAGGCGTGGGTGGATCTTGGGCTGGCTGGAACAGCATTCATTGCTCTTCTCTAATTGCCCAGAGGCAGTTAAGTGTCAACTACATTGCTGTGGGTCTGGAATCACATGTAGACTAGACCAGGTAAGGATGGCAGATTTCCCTCCCCAAAGGACATGAGTGAACCAAAGGCTGACATTTCAGTGTCATATTAAAGGACTGCAACATTGTTAGGGATGACACCTTGAATGAGTCATTACACAGATGCCCTGATTGCGCTTTTCGACAATGTGAAAGATCCTATGGCATGATTTTGAAGAAAAGCATGACATTTCTCCCTTGGACACCAGTTAACATGTGACTGGACCTAACAGTGGAGCAGAGGTGAGAGGGAGAAAGAATTGCTATTCGGACTCTTAGCACTATAAACTTCAGCATAGAACAAGCTGCCAAAAATTGGTAGCATAATAATTATCCCTAAATTGTCACTATTAAAGCAAATGAGCTGGTCATCTTTGCATTGTAGAGGCTTGCTGTGTGCAAATTGGCTGACGTGTTTCCCACATTGTAACAGTGACTCTGCAAACTGTCCTCCCTACCCCACTGGTGGTGAAAAGAGCAAACAATGGGGTAAAACATGATTGACCCCATCCTCACTAACCAGCCTGCCATAGATCATCTGTCCATGACAATATCAATAAGAGTGACCAATGCACAGCCCTTGTGGAGATGAAGTCTTGTCTCCGCATTAAGAACACATGTTGTGTGGCACCATCACTGTGCTAAAGTGGACAGACTTGCCTGTGCCCCTAATCAAGTTGTTCCAATGCAGCTACAATACTAGCATCTACCCAACAATGTGGAAAATTACCTAGGTATGTCTATACATGAAAAGCAGAACAAATCCAAACCTGCTACGTTAATCTACACTCAATCATCAGTAAGCCGATTGAAGGTTTATCAAGAAGCAGCACTTGTTTAGCAATAACCTGTGCACTGATGTTCAGTTTGGGTTTCACCAGGCTCACTCAGCTCCTGACCTCATTACAGCCTTAGTTCAGTTGTGGACAAAAGACAGTCTACAGATCTGAGTCTCATGATCTTATGCTGCCTGACCTGCTCAGTATATATAGCAAGTTTTGTTTTTGTTTCAGACTTTCTGTATCTCCAGTATTGTGCTTTTGCATAAACATTGAAATGAACCTCGCTGACTTTCTTTTAGCAGAAATGAAGGAATATCCTGCCTACTGTGAACCAGGACCTGTACGTTACCATGAGCATCTCAGTACCTTGCAGGACAGAGAACCCAGTCAGTAAGTGCTAATCCAGCACAGAGCTTCCTTGGCTTGCATCTTTATTCATATTCGGTCTTAGTAAACACGGTTGTCCTGCATTACTGTGTCATAAAGGTTGGAAAGTACTGCATTGTGCTGTCATTTCTTGATGGTGATATTTAGATTGACCAATTTCCTTAGCTGGTTCCAGCTGCTTGCCGGGTTGGAATAGGATTCCTCTCGTGCATTCTTTTGGCCCCTAATCAGCTCTAGTGTTATTGCGTCTCTTGGAGAATTCAAGATTCTATAGGCAAAGACATTGGAAGCAATGGTTATGTGACTTTGAATGAATTTGTAATCCAGAGGCCCAGGCTAATGGTCTGGTGTCACTGGTTCAAATCCCACCACGGCAGTTGGTGGAATTTATTTTCAATTGAGTACATCTAGAATTGAAAGCTATCGACAATTGTCACTGAAAGAAACACATCTGGTTCACAGTGGGCTTTAGGGAAGGAGGTATGCTGTCCTTGCCCCATCTGGCCTATGTGTGACCCAAAGCAATGTGGTTGAGTCATAACTGCTGTCAGAAAGGCTCCAGCGAGCCTCTCGGTGTGAGGGCAATTTGGATTGAGCAACAAATGCTGGCCTTCAAGTGACACCCATGAAAGAGGATGGGGGTGATTTATGACTGAACCCACACTCAGGCAGACAGAGAGCCTGTAGCCTTCCTGGGTCACTTTCCACTACTAGCTTGCCAGCCCTTGAACTGCAAACCAAACCGCCCCATCCCAGCAGGGCTACAAAAAAAAAATCCAGTCAATCTCCCTAACTTACCTTTAGCAAAGGGGAGGCAGGCAGTCCTGCTCTAAAACTCACCTCTGCCAAAACGGCTGGGTAGGAGAATCTGGCAGTTCAGCTGCTTTTGGTATTTTCAGCCCACGTCTGTTTTAGCTCCCAACCTTGGAGGGCCACAAAAATTCACTCGGGGCCTTTTCGTCTTGCGGATTGTGAATGGTGGTCAGAGGATGATGTAAAGACAGGCGGCCAGACTTCACTATTGAATATTCCAAGTGAAGAAAACTCTCAGATTGATGGCTCGTGCAAAATGTGTAGCAGAATGCTGATTAAAAAGGTCATTTTGATAGAGGTCTTTGTAATTTCTTCCTGCTTCACCGTCAGTTGCCCAAGGCCTGAAGCTTGGTTTTGTTGTCGGATAACTTCTTCATGTCTCAGAATGCATGCTGTTGTTGGAGGAGGGGTGTTTTCTTTTTAAATTAGTGGTTCGGGTTGCAATGCACAATTGGTGGAGTAGGGGTGGAGCCCTTCTGCCGACAACAATGGCATTGCATGCCTGATGCTGTTGCCTGATGTAAAGTAAGGGGTAGAGAAAAGGTCACAGTCATCAATCACCTTGATGAAGACACATGCACAAAATAAATGAGATTTGCTGCTTCTCTCAATAATGCTGTCTCAATCTGTGTCTGCAGGTCGGCGATGGATGAGCGCTTCAGTAAGCAGCGTGATGGTGGCAGTGTAGAACCAACCAATACCTCAGTGACCAATTACACTCTCAGCCTTTGTCAAGCTGCATCGTGGGACTGCTCGAGTGCAATCGGTACAGACTGCGTAGAGGAGCTTTCCCAGTTCTCTGCTAAATCCTCTGTAGAGCATGGCATGGAATCTTCACGGGCTACCTCAGTTCAGTCGAGCCAAAGGTCGTCAAGCCTCGAGGGCTGTGACAAGCTTGACGTTCCAGGCATGCACAGTGCAGAGAGGCCCTGCGTTGCTAGCCAGGTGGTCCTGGCTACTGAAAGGGAGACAGAGGCAATTCAGTCAGCAGCCCCTTTGTTTGCTGCCAATGCACAATTGCCTGATGATAAAGAGATGCCTCAGGGAAGCACTGCCAGCGCAAACAGGAAAGCCTTGAATGCATCTGTGCTGGTCCAGACAGGGCCGAATGTTAGCCCTGCAAGAAGGGAGGAGGTTGCTGGTGCCGCTGATATGTTGTCTTCGGCTGATGCCTCGAGCCTGGTGTCGGCACATCCTTCAAACTCAGGGGAACTCTCCAATCTAACCTCAATCTCAATGGAAACCATAGGTAGACCAGAACCAGAGACCTTTCAAGCAGGAAATCTGAACATAGCAGAAGGACGAATGGGAGTGAGCAATAGCTCTGACTCAGAAGGAACATCCAAGGTACTCTTTCCAGCTGTGAATGAGGAGCAAGCTGCCTTTGAAGAGTCAGCAGCATTGAGTGAGCCAGTCTGTTCTCCAAAGCCACTGGCCACAGTCACAAGCTTAGACCGAAAACAGGAGTTGGAACAAGTAGATGATTGCTTAGGACTGTCAAAAAAAGACAGCAAAAAAACATATTTGGTTTCAGGGAAGAGAAGTGAAAAGGAGGAGCAATTTGCCAAAGGGGTAGAAGAGTCTAATAGCAAAGAGTTGCCAATAGAATGCAAAGTAATCTCCAGAGAGACCTCGGCAGCTTTGACTGCTTTGGAATCAGAAGAAACCTTCAAGCAAAGTCTGGACCTTTCAAGTGAGCACAGTAAAGTCAGTAAATACCTGAACGTCAGTAGGGATTACCGAGTGGATTGTGTAAAACCATTACTGACACCTGTGATGGGGCTAATGCTGCCCAGTGCCAGCGTCGGGGAGAAAGACCCTGGGGCGGCACCTGCTGTGGTAGCAACAAGGAATCCTGTGCCTTTGGGTGAACCATCTCTTTACACTTGCACAAAGTGTAGCGTCTATTTCCAGGACAGGGAGTACCTACACAGGCACATGCTGGACCACTTTGACGGACATGCCGAGGAAGGATTTGCAGGGGGTCCTCGCCCGTTCACCTGCCATGAGTGTGGCCATGCTTTCTGCGACCTGGCCTCTCTTCAGACACACCTGAGTCTCCATCAAGAGCGCAGGGCGAGCTTCATGGAGGCCTTCCAGGAACTGGCTGACCCACGGGGCGAAGGGCATGGGGCCAGGCAGCAGGCCACCTTTGGGACCAACCCGGCGAAGCTACCAGGGGAGCGGGCTGAGGTGCATGCCCTCAAAGTGCCTCGCCAGTGCCATCTCTGCCATTTCCAGGCAGCCACGGCTGAAGGATTTCAGGAGCACCAGTGGCGCAACCATCCAGGCGGGATGGAGAAGAGCAAGACTCTGCGCACACCCAGTCTCGGGTTGCCAACTCAGACCGCCAACTCAGATCTGCGGCTGAACCAGGAGTGTCCTTCCTCTAAGAGAGTTGAGAGTCTGTATAAAGAACAGATGAAACTCAGCCAGCAACACGTCCATCAGCAAAAGTCAGGCTGCCCTCCGACAAGGCCACTATGGCCTTCTGCTGGCCAAGGAGCTGAGGATTCGTACAACCAATCCAGCAACTGTGAGAGCTCTCCACGATTCCTGCCATTGAATAATCTGGGTGATGGCAAGCTGGAGATAGAGTCATTGCCTTCAACTGCAAGAGGACCATGTAGCTATGAAGACAACCGCCCTCTGATCTTTGAGGGGGAGCAAAAGGGCAAAACCATCCTCGATGTCCCAGAAGTGGAGATTGCCAAGTTGAAAACTCACTCGGCACTGGACATGACGAAGCGGGCTGTGCTGCAGAATACGCAGTTCAAGTCACCAGTGGGCGTGCCCAATTACACGGGTTTGTGTGAAAGTACAGGAACAAACATCCCTCCCTTGCCCAGAGGAAGCTTTGCTCCACAACAAGGGGCTGTTTGTTCCTCTCGTGACCAGCTAAAGAACAAAATAGAGGTAGGTGGAGAATATCATGCCAGTCAAAGAACTGCCCTGACTTACAGGAAAATTGTAATAGATCACTTTGCATCCAGAATGGGCACTGGTGGACCTTCAGTCCACAAAGATATCGTGAGGTTAAAGTCCGATTTGGAGGACACTGTGGGAAATAAAACTTGCTCTGTTTCATTTGGTCCGCGAGACAGTCTCAAGCAGAAGACCTCAGGCTTGCCAGGTCACCGAATTCAAATCTGTGACACTACAGCTCTTCCTACTAAGAAAGGAAGGATGTCTACAAATCCAAGTGCCACCTCTTGCCGACCTAGAGCAGTAAGAAAGTGCACAAAAGAGCTGCTTAAGACTATCAATATTCCACAAGATCTGTCAGTTGACCAACGTCAGCAATTAGTGAGAATGACTTCTATAATATTACTTGATAAAACAGAAAGTCAGTCAGCATGTGACTCTGCCTTGGAAGAAAAGGTGTTGGGTTCTTCCATGGAACCCAAGGAGGGTCAGCTGCAACGTGAACCCGGGGCGAGCCAGCTGCAACGTGAACCTGGAGTGAGTCATTTGCAACATGAACCCGGGGCAAGCCAGTCCCAACACTTGGGAAGACGTTCCCAATATGAGCCCGGGGAGAGCCCATCTCAGCGTGAGCCCAACTGTGATGAAAGGGAATTAGCTTCTTCTGTGGAAGTGGGGTTAGACAAAGGCATCCTTTGGGAAGTGCCCAGTGAAGATTTACCACTAGATCTGATGAAAAAGTCAAAAGACCTCTTGGGCAAGAATTTATTACGCATGTTTCCACTGGAAGAAAGAGAGTGTCCCTACTGTCCAGATAAATTCCACACTGGGATAGGTTTGGCCAATCATGTACGAGGGCATCTTAAACGAGTTGGCATCAGTTACAACACCCGGCATTTTATTAGCGCAGAAGAAGTTACAGCAATTGAAAAGGAATTCTCATTGCAGAGGCTGAAGAGGAAAGGTAAGTCTGTGTCATGTTGTGTACAGAATATGTAACATATTAATGTACAAACATTGACTTAGATACTAAAATGTGGGCTGCCTCATTGGTAAATAATGCCATATAGTATGTGAACAGGTTCCAACATGACTGCAATTCTTTTGTTGGTCAAGCAGTCTGCTGATGTACACTGCCCAGGTGCACATCATATCCATTTGGGCAGGGTAACCCTGGAGACTTCTGCCCACTGGAGTTGTACCCACGTTACCTATACTAAAGAAGGGGGACAAATTGGCTGAGGAAAAATGCTTTTTCTAACTCTTTGTACAGATTACTGATGTTGTCTGGTGTAGTGGGCAATGCCCCTGCTCTTAAGCTCGAAGCTCCAGTTTCAAGTCCCACTTTAGGATTTGAAGGCCAAGGAACGTGCATTCATGATACTTGTAATTCCATCCAACACGTGCCAATGGCTGGTAAAAAGAGCAGGAAAGATTGTGAAAGACTTTCTTCTAGCTTCTACCATCACTATGCATAGCTCCAGGCTGCTACATGCATACAAAAGTGCATGTTGTCACAGCAACTCGGGCTCCTAGGGTAGCGGGAGGATGCAGTCAGCTCAGTTGGTTGAATGGCTGGTGTAGAACGGAATGGCACCAGCAGGGTGGGGATCAATTCCCATTATGGCTGGTGTGCATTTGGGACCTATCTCCTTTGTCCCACCCATGTTGGAGGTCATGGTGCTGTGGGTTGGAATTCCCAGTGGGCAGTGAACACAAGTTGAGGATGCAATGTACTAGTGAGTTAGAAATTGAAGAGTTGTGATATGGGTGAGAGATTTGGTGGGTGACATAGATATTTCTGTGCGTGTTCAATGTAGGCATGTGGCCAAATTGCTGCTGTATCTATTGGGGAAAGGAGAGTTTTATCAGGAGACAGTACATTGACCCCTCTGGGGATTATTGCCAGCCTTGCTTCCTTCCTCAGCCCTGAAGATCCGCGGCAGCGCGGTGGAAAGGTGCAACCTGTGCAGCGCCAACTTCGACTCGCGGGCGGGGATGTCGAGCCATGCCCGTGCCCACCTGCGAGAGCTTGGCGTGATGTCCTGGAGCGCCACTAGCTCCCCCATCGACCTGCTCAATGAGCTCCTTCAGGATCTGGCCCCATCCAGCCTGGCCGACAGCCAACCCAGGCTGGACAGCGGCCCCTGGAAACCCACCAGCTACAGGTCCGGAGTGACGACATCAGACGGGTCAAACCCCCGTCCACTTGTGCGACCGTTCACCTCTGCAAATAACAGTTCACCGCCACTGAGAAACAAGGGTGAGTTACACAGTGAGTACTGTATGTTGCTGTGTGAAACTGTATTGTCATCCTGTATGCCTGTTGCCAAGTATCCTGATGTTCAGAGTTCATTTCTGTCTTGTCTGAGGATTTATTTTCTCATTTTAAAAGGCCTGGTTTGCATGCCCTGCAGAAAATAAGGGTCTTTATGACAAGCCAAAGTCAATAGCATATGTTTTTCTTTCTCTTCTAGTTCCACTCAATTTGAAACCTGAATTCATTGTTGCCTGTTTTACTACAAATGCACTATTCTGTGTACTTTTCCCCATTCCATTTTGTCTTCGCTATGCTTAAATTGTACCTTTGCAGACAGCAAGCAGGGCTACAACAGGCTGAATGGACTCCTCCTGTGCTGACACCATTCTGATTCGATGCGTCAAGCCTTGTGACTCTGTTGGCAATTCTAGCTCACTTCGTCCATGACTTCAAGATTGTATGTACCTCCCTCCAGCTTCCCCTGCCTGTCAATCCACAGGCATTTAAAACCCAAGCTTTAGCTCATCATCAGCAAGCTTATCTTGTTGACCCTGCACTTGGGTTTCTCATTCAAGAAGGCAAGTGTTTCTGCAAGACTGCATTTGCTTACGTCCAGGCCTTGTGTGTTATTCAGTAATTATGTCTGGGGAGAAAAAGTCCTGAGAATGAAGGTCTGAATTGTTGGTTGAGGTGGTATATTTACTGCAGTAACAAAACATGCACCTTTCATATACTACTTGGAATTTTTCGCAAAGGAAGTGGGAGTAGATGCATAGGGAGTCAGTCCACACTTATCGAGTGCCAGATGAGACAAATCTCCAGTTTGTGTGTGTATGTGAATGTCTCATAATTCACACTGTTGGCAGGAGACTGGAGATTCGGAGGCTTTTCTATGTATGGTCAGGGAGGATGGATGCAGCTTTGCTCTCTCTGAAGAGAGTGTCTGTTTGCATAATGTGTCCCCTTGAGTACTGCAGCCCAGTTTGGGTTTGCTGTGTTGGTAAGATAGTCTAAACATAGCTAGACTGGTTTTTCCAGGTGTGGTTGCACAGTTAAATGATATAGTATTAAACCATTTTAAATAGGATTTCCCCTAGTTTTTAAACTAGGTCCCCTCATTCCAGACTCTCCCACATTTTCTCAGCATCCACCTTAACATCCACCACTGGATCTTGCAAGTTCCAATAATTAACCTTTGATTCTTCTAAACACCAGTGCAAACAGGTCCAACCTGCTCAACATTTCCTTGTAAGACAACACATTCATTCCCCGGAATCAACCAATGAACCATCTCTGCACTGTTTCGGTTGTGAATAAATTCTTTCTAACAAAGCCATCAGATGGTCATAAGATCTCAAATGGTTGACTATTGTCCTTAATGGAGGGAAATCTGCTGTCTCTATTCTTTCTGCTCCTGTGTGTGACTTCAAACCTACAGCAATGTGTTTAGATATGACGTTGCTTTCAATTGGTCAACCACTGACTATGCATGATAGCGATACAAGGAGGTGTCTCACACCTTTCGGATCAAGAAGGGATTGGACAGTCAGTACTAATGCCCACATCTTAAGAGAGAATACTTCTTAAAATAACTTATCCACTGGAATGCAGTCCATCATCTCATGATCAATGACTGCTGTAATCTATAATTTGTCATGTTTGCTGCTGGTTGTTCGGAAGAAGCAAATGCACCACCAAATCTACATTTATATAACATCTTTAAAATGCTTCAAAGCACTCTGCTGGCTATGAAGCAAAGTTAGACACCGAGTCACCATGGCAATATTGGAGCAGATGGCCGACTCATTGGAACGAGGTTATTTTCAAGGAGCGTCTAGAAGAAGGGGAAAGAAAAAAAGATGGAGAATCAGAGAGGTTTAGGGAGGGAATTTCAGAACTTGGAGGCCAGCAAATGAAGGCATGTGCCAGGATTGGAGCAACTAAAATTGTGGATGCTTGAGGCTAAAATTGAAGGAGTGCAAATTTCTTGAAGGTTGGTTGGCCAGAGGGTTTCATAGGGATGGGGAAAGGGTGAGGCCATGGAGGGATTTGAAAACAAGGAGAAGAATTTTAAAATTAAGACTTAAAGTAAGTGCTGGACTTGTAAAACTGCAAAAAATATAAAATGAATCTTGCCTTTCTGGGATTGGTTAATATCCAGTAAAGTTTGTCATCTAGTGCCCTACTAACAGGAATGCTCCTCCAATTGCTGGTGTGTCCCTAGGCGTCATTGTTACTGTATAAAATATCAATGTCAGTCTGATGTGATTGCGAACAAAAACAGCTGAAGTTGAATTTTTTGCTCAATATTTACAGTGAAAAGAGTCAAATTTTGAGAGGCTCTGTACATACGTCAAGGCAGATTTTCATTTGATTCCTGCTGTTAGCGGTAATTTTGATTTAGGGACGCCACCCGATCTTTGTGCGTCCTGGATAAGGCTAATTTTATTTTGGGAAGGCTTAAAGACGACAAGGAGAAGAGATTCTGTTGTATTACTGCTGCTGACATTAAATTACTTTCTTTGACTTCCTCTGCTACCTCTCTCCCTTTAGAGACATGGGTAGAAATTTGGCCAAGGGTTTGTTTACACTGCTGGTCCCTGGAGGCAGTGTGACATTCTGTCAGATATGAGATGCCTCAGATGGCTGTAGTTTAGCATGGGGTAGCAGTTATTTGCTCTGATCGCACGCCAGGGAGCAGTCAAGCTGTCTTGGGGAAAACCAAACTTGAGATTTTTTCTCATTTGTTCATTGAAGCATAAATATAGGATTGTCACTCATATTTAGTAAGGAGTTCAAGAAAAATGTCTTCACTCAGGGAGTGCTTACAATGTGGAACTTGCTACTGCTTTCAGTCGCTGAGGAGGGCAGCATACATTCGTTTAAGGGGAAGCTCGATAGAATATGGAGAAAGGAATATAAGAATATGCTTTTAGGATTAGCCTGGGAAGTGGTTCATCAGTAGCATTAACATAGTGAACACCAGTTAAGCCAAATGCCATGACATTTGATAATGCAGTGATATAAATTGTGCTGATTATAAGGTAAATCATTGCGTTAGTTGCATGGGATATAGTTCATCCTGCTCCCTAAATAAGTCTTGTCTCCTTTTTTTTAAAAAAAAGGACCCTTTGGCTAATTTCAGACCTATTGATATCTACTACTTTGCAGTGCACTTGGGGGAGATTTTGGTATTGTGGTAATGGCACTGGACTATTAATGCAGAGTCTCAGGCAATGATCGAAAGAAAGGGTTCAAATCTAACCATGGGTACCTAATGGAATTAAAGTTGAATTCATAAAAAACTGGACTGAAAGCTAGTTTCGGTGACCATGAAATTATTATTGGTTGTTGTTAAAAATCCATCTGGTTCACCAATGTCCTTTGCAAAGGATATTTACTGTCCTTGTACTGGTCTGGCCTGCATTTCACTCCTGATTCCCAGCAATATGATTGACTCTTAACTGCCTTCTGAAATGGCCCAAGCAAACTACTCAGTTCAAGGGCACCTAGGAGATGAGCAACAAATGCTAGAAACACCCACATCCTGTGAAAGAGTAAAAAACTTGAGGCAGTATTTAGGTATATATGGGTCCAGCACACACAAGTCCTCAGAGAAATGGCAGAGATCAGGAGTTATCTGATTGCTGATTCAAAACATATCTGTTTCAGGAAAGCTAACTACCAAATGAGTAGTGAATTTTCTCAGCTTGGGATAACTCCTAATCATTATCTAGAACTCTCCTAGAAGCTGATTCCGGGAAATTTCCAGTGAAGCAGCTTCGTGATGTGGCTGACGCGAGAGTTATCAGTGGAGCAGCTGCCTGATGGCAGTCTTCTTGGCTGTGAAAATCAGGCATAAAATGAAGGCTGTCCTTGCCAAGAATTTTTTGGCACCATTTTCTGCTAATATATTGACATGAGGAATTATCTTTTACTCAGTGAATGGTTACAAGTTGTAGTGCACTGATTGAAAGAGTGGTAGAAGTTTATTCATTTGTGGCTTTCAAAAGAGATTTGGATAAGAACCTGAGGGGCCAAAAATTTTCAGGACCGTGGGGAAAGGGGATTTGAGTGGGGCTGGTTAATTAGCTCTTTCAGAGAGCTAGCACTGGGCCATCAGGCCAAATGGCCGCCACCTGCACTAAACATGCAGCATTAACTGCATTCTTTCTCAGAATCACAGAAAATAATTGGCTGCGTTATCCTACTCCTGTAGAGGAATGAAACAGAAAGAAGTCTTCAGCAGCATCTGAATGACCTATACACACTATTTAGCAGGCATACACGCACGGACATGCATGTGCTCACACACACAAACTCTCTTTCCATTGCTTCACTCTTTTCTGACTGAGGAAACACATGTTTCATTGGTTATACTTTTCGGGCTGTTCCACGTTTTCTTGAGTCCAAGGTCACAGCACACTCCTGTAAACTAACCTCACATTTTCTACGAACCAAAGCATACTTTTATATGGACAGTTCCTAGGTGTGTGACTGAATTGGGCCTTAATTCTCTGATGTCTAGAAGAATGAGAGGTGATATCATTGAGACATACAAGGTATGAAAGGGGTTTGATAGGTAGACGCTGAGAGATTGTTTCTGCTGATCATGGAATCTGAAACACATTCAGGGGCGCATGGCCTTGAGATAAGGGGCTAATGATTTAGGACTGAAATGAGGAGAAAATATTTCACTCGAATATTTGAGATTGTTTGGAATTCTCAACCGAGAGTGCTGTTAATACTTTATAATTGCATAGTTTTAAGGCTGGGATAGATTTTGTCTCTCGGAATCAAGAGATTTGGCGAGTGGGCAGAAAAGACGAGTTGAAACCGAAGATCATTCATAATGATACTGAATGATGGAACAGGATTAATGGGTTGTACAGTCTACTCCTACTCCTGTTTCTGTGTAAATGTACAAAGAAATGTACAAAGAAGCTTTATCCATGTGTTTTGCTCTAGAGGAATGCATAACATGCTACTAATGTTTGTGGCAGATGTGCTATCAGGCTGTAAATCACTAGGCAAATTCGTTATCCATTAAAAGGATAAAACATTGATCTAAAATAACTGTCTGTATGTGGCAAAGGACAGTGGCGAACCCATTGGTTTGTTCTCCTAGGTCAAAGAAAAAAAAGCTGTTTGTCTTGTGAGCTGTCTCTTACAATAAAATTAACCTTTGAAATACATTTGCTTATGTTTTTACATGGCTGTCCAATGCTGAGGAATCTTCAAACTAGTCTGATCATTGCTGGCTTTTGTCTGATGGATGCTTTTGCGTAATGTCTCCCGTGATACAGCTCCAAATCCTTTGGATGCTATCCCAGAACAAAGGACATTGAAATACTCACATAATTATATTTAGGTTGTCAAACATTCACAGGATTTGAAACAGTGTTTGCCCAACACATTTATTGCTGCCAAAAGAATGTGTACTCTAAAGAGCCCCACAGGATGTTTGTAGTTGGCTTGGTCCTTTGATAAAATTGTAGCACTGAATGCTGTAAGCCAGGTCATTATTTAAGGAGCAGCTAACTCATGTGTATTAAGGAACTTCTACAGTATCTGCTTTATTTTGAGGTATGCAAATTGCCAGCCTGCTATGTGTATTCTCCATGACTAGCAGGAACAGCCAGTAGTCACCAATGTTGTATGGGATAAGCAGCAAGAAAAATCCTATTTAAAAATCCATCATTTTGAAAAGAAGACTCAACTTTTGTCATGTCATTAGCAGCAGTTTCTCTATGGGCAATAAAAACCGAAAGAGCTGCGGATGCTGTAAATCAGGAACAAAAATGGAATTTGCTGGAAAAGTTCAGCAGGTCTGGCAGCATCTGTGAAGAAAAAATCAGAGTTAACATTTTGGGTCCGAAGGGTCACTGGACCTAAAATGTTAACTCTGATTTTTTTTCTTCATAGATGCTACCAGACCTGCTGAGCTTTTCCTGCAACTCCTGTTTTTGTTTCCATATAGACACTGTGTACAGACATTTGATCGCTGCCTAACAGCCAGCACTTGCAACTTGCCTTTACATGGTTTCTAGAATGTCTGTGACATTCTGTTGTTCCTTTACTGACTCCCCTAAGGAATAACTAAACAAGGGGACTATCCATTCTTTTACCAACAGTAATTGCAAATGCAGTCCAACACGTCTCCCTGCTGCAGGAACGATGTTATAAAACTTGAAAGGGTTCAGAAAGTATTTACAAGGATGTTGCTGGGTTTGGAGGGTTTGAGCTGTAGGGAGAGCCTGAATAGGCTAGGGCTATTTTCCCTAGAGCATTGGAGTCTGAGGGGTGACCTTTATAGAAGTTTATAAAATCATGAAGGGCATGAATAGAGTTAATAGCCAAGATCTTTTTCCCAGGATAGGGGAATCCAAAACAAAGGCGCATAGTTTTAAGGTGAGAGAGAAAAAAATTGGAAGAGACCTAAGGAGCAACTTTTTCTAAGCAATGGGTGGTGTGTGTATACAATGAGCTGCCAGAGGAGGTGGTGGAGGCTGATACAATTACAATATTTAAAAGGCATCTCAATGGGTACATGAATAGGAAGTGCTCAGAGACATATGGGCTAAATGCTGGCAAATGGGACCAGATTTATTTAGGATATCTGGTCAGCGCTGACATGTTGGACAGAAGGGTCTGTTTCCGTGCTGTACATTTCGATGACTCTAAATGTCAACCCTTAAGACGTGCAGCAACAGTAGCACAATGGCAGTGTTACTGGACGAGAATTTTTTTTATTTCTTCATGGGTTGCGTCTACGCTGCATGTTAGTATTTGCTGTCTGTCCCAAGTTCATAGCCTGTTCAGCATAGTTAACCCTAGTCTTCAGCAGAGAAATTCTTACTCTTCAGAATTGTTCTTGAATTTCCAAGAATTAATTTCTGTGATACTGCCCTAAGCCACATAATAGAAAAAAAATCAATGGGACATTTTTAAAAAATTGCACTTTCTAATACTTTGGCTGGGTGAGTGACATGGAATCTAACCATCTCACTCCCTGATGTGCAATGCAGAATCTCCTTCAGTCAACATCCTGGGGTTACCCAGGATCTTAACTAGATTAGCAATACAAATACTGTGGCTCCAAGAGCAGTTGAGAGGCTGGGAATTCTGTGACAAGTAACTCACTTAGCGACTCCCCTGTCCACCTTTCATAAGCATAGTCAGGAGTGTGATGACATATTCTCAATATGCCTAGATAAAGGCAGTTCCAACAATACTTGAGAAGCAAAACACCAGTCAGCATAATGCATCTGCATGGTTGGCAGTCTGTCCACTGCCTTCAACATTCACTCCTTCCAACACTAATGCACAGTGGTAACAATGTGTACCAGTTCATTAACTACAAGATGCACTGTAGTAACTCATTAAGTTTCCTTAGCAGTTTCTAAAGCCAGAATATCAACCACCTCGACAGACAAAGGCAGCGTTTCCATGGGAACATCACCACTTGCAGGTACTCCTACACCACTTGATTTGGAAAAATGTCACTGCTGCTTTACTGTTATTGAGTCAAAAATCTGGAATTCACTCCCATCAGCACTATGGGATTATGAACACCAAAGGTTAATATAGTAGTTTGAGGTGGCTCTGCACAATCTTCTTGACGGTAATTAGAGATGGACAATAAATACTAGCCTATTCAGTTATAAAGATCAAATGATTTCCATTAAAAATTAGGACAGAATGGACAATTTTATAATAGTCATTAAATTATTTCTGGTGCAGTTAACCTGGCCTTAAGAGTCATCTTTTGTCAAATGACTACACTTGATTTTTGACTACCCAGCCATGGAATATTGACCTATACTTACTGAAATGTACAAATTAAAGAGTAGAAATAACTGTTCATGCAGGCATCGAAGACAGCAATATAGGTATTTAAGGATTAAAGGACTTGATCAAAATTCAAAGATGTATTCTGTCTTTCATATTACTTAAGGTGTCAAAGAGCACTAGCAAAACAGGAGTCAATATCCTGAAACATCCTTCATAATAGTATTGTCAATGTCCCTACGCCACATGAACTGCAGGTTTCAAATAGGCAGCTCATGATCACCACCTTGAGAGCAACTGAGGGTAATTATTGGATATTGACTGGGAACAGAACCTACTTCATTTTGTTCTTTCTACATCCTGGCTACAGATGACCATATATAATAGTGTTTGATTGTTGTGTATATAGATCCAACAGGGCAAATACCAATTACTTCAATGAAGACTAGCACTCTCTCATAAATGATGTGGTACAGGCAGGGACACAGGAAGCTTACAAATCCCACTTTACAATGGTCAGCACCTTCCTGAAGAGGAGGCTTTTTATTATTAAAAAATTCTCATTCATCTCTGGAAAATAATCTGCCATGGCATCTCAGTAGGGACATGCTTCCAAGTGGTCTTTGACTGCATAGTTAATGTCTTTAATATAGCAAATAATTTTGTGTTAGGACAGGATACACACAGCTGCTGAAAATTTTATTTTCCAGATTTGATTTGAAATACAGTAAAAAACGGCTTCTCTGATTGCCAGACTGAGAAGTGGTAAGTAGATTTTCTTCCGAATAGTCTGCTAAGAACTCCGTGACTGGCACTACTTCTTGCAAGTAAAAATGGTGGTCTATTTTCAAGGGCATGTTCCAACTACGTCAGGACTTTTCAGAGCATCTTATAGCCAATTAAGTACTTTGGAAATGTAGTTACTATTGTGATGCAGGAAATATGGCAACTAATTGATGCACATTAAGATCCCAGAAACAGCAATGAAATAATGAGCAGGTAATATGGTTGTGATCTTGTTTAGTATCTTTACACATGCTTTGTTTCCTTTTGGGCAGTAGTACGTTAGAGTTTGACCTTGCATGGTCATCAAGTCCCTGGGAATGTGATTTGAACCTGGAACTTCTGGCTTACAGAGGCACTACTTATTGAACCACCAGACTTTCTGATTTTGACATTGGCTGAAACCTAATTGTTGGCTAGGACATTGAGGAGAGCTATAACAAGTATATAATGCAAAAGGTTTTGAAGTCTAGCCGATAGATATGATTTTTCCAGCTGCTTTGTTTACAACAGGCAGCCCAGACCTAGTGGATAATCATCCTGCTTTAGCATTGCAAGGTTGTAGGTTCAAATCTCAGTCCACAATCTTGCGCCCGTAATCTCGGCTAGCACTTCAACACAGGACTGACTGAAGGGGCACTGTTCAGATGGGATATTAAATAGAGTCCCAGGGAGACATAGAAGATTTCATGGCAATTTTCAAAGAAGAGAGGGGAATTCATCCATGTGTTGTGTCCAATATTTATCCCTGTACAACATCACTAAAGATAAACATTATGGGCTCTTTGTAAAATCATCGAGTCATTATAGCACATAAGGATGTCATTTGGTCCATTGAGTACATGCTGGCTCTTTGCAGAGCACTCCCATTCCCCACTTTATCCCTGTCATCCTGCATATTTATTTCTCTCAAGTGAGTGTCTGGTTTCCTTTTCAACGAATGGATTGTCTTTGTTTCCACTACCCTTGTGGGCAGTGAGTTCTAGATCATTGCTGTGACCTACCTAACATCTCGTACAGCTCTGTCAGAACCTCCCTTTTATTCAGTGCCTTGACTAATAAAGACAAGTATCCCACATGCTGCCTTAACCACCTTTACCCACTGTCATGTTGTCTTCAAGGATCTGTGGACATGTATACCAAGATCTGTCTGAACCTCTGCACCTCCAACCATTTAAAATTAAAATTTAGTTTAAAAAGGATTCCTCCCTTTGGATAACCTGCTCTAACACTCAAATGAACTTATGTTTTAAAAGGAGCCAATTTAAACAGGCTTTCTTATGTTAACAAAGAATGAGTATTAATTATTAAATGTGAGAAGAATCAGTGACACAACACACATAGACACAGGTTAAAATAACAGATGAGTCCAAAGAAATAAAAGTTTAATAAGAAAAAACAGATATACGGATCAATCTCTGAACTGTTTGTGAGAATCAGATAGATGAACATTGCAACCATAGCAGTGACGTTGCTGGTAGTGTTGACAATGGTAGTTGAACAGTATGTTTTATAACTCAGTTTTGAACATTGGTTGAGATTCTGTAGTTCTGATTCCTTTCGACTGTAATTTAAGAGTGTAATTTTGTTTATCCTGTTCCCTTTTGTTTAGCTACTAGTTAATTACTTCTAGCACTTGGAATGAGAGAATGCTTTGACCTGCAATACAAGTGACGTGGTATAGCTGTTTAGCTGTGACCTTCATAGCATGCTAATACTCAAACCCAGGCTGGAACAAATCTGACTAGCAAACTCCAGGAGTTAATTTGGCTTTTTAACCCCAGTCTTTGTGTACCATTTCAAAAGGAAAAACATAAATGTGTCTGCAGTTATATAATAGGACAAGAAGAGACAGGTGGTTGATGACTGGCACTGACATGAGGGGCCTTTTTCCATGCTGTAAAACTCTTACTCTAAGACTCCAAATTGACCCTCTTGTGACCAACCAAGGGACAGGTGAATTTTGAAGAAAGGGGAACTGGTTCATCTTTCTTCACTCAGCAGCTGAATGATTTAGAGCGTCCTGTTTGGAACCATACTAGATTGGGGAACTTCATCTGAGATCTGGGCACAACAGAGTACCCGCAGGCCATAGCTTGCTGTTGATCACATTCATAGATGTGACATTCTGTGCGTTTCTCTCAGCAGACAGCCACTTAATTTACATCTGCAGGTATTTTTGGATGTATTAGCCCTCTTTAAAAAAAAAGACATTACAAAATAAATATGTCTGTAGTTCTTCAGTGTTCTGACCCATGGTTATGACAGTTCCAATGTTAAAGTTATTTAATTCACCTAAGCTCCTTCGGCAGCACTTCCCTGACCACTTCCATCTTGAAGGACAAGGACAACAGATACAAAAACAGAAATTGCTGGAAAAACTCAGCAGGTCTGGCAGCATCTGTGAAGAGAAATCAGAGTTGCCATTTTGGGCTTGGTGACCCTTCCTCAGAAATTGCTGGAAAAGCTGGTTTCTGTTTTTGTATCTGTTGTCCTCTGATTTACACCATCTGCAGTTCTTCCGATTTTTATTAAGGACAGCAGATACATGGGAACACCACCCTCTGCAAGTTCTCCTCCAAACCACTCACCATCCAGACTTGGAAATATATCACTATTCCTTCAGTCTCTTGGAACTTCCTCCCTGACAGCATTGTGGGTCTACCTCCAACAAATGGAATGCAACAGTTCAAGAAAGTAGCTCATCTCCACCATCTCCAGTGGAATTTGGGGTGCGCAATAGATGCTGGCCCAGCCACTGACACTCACATTCCCAAGAATGAATAATAAAAAAAATCTGGGAAAAGTCAGTGAGCTGACCTAGTGGAGTGCTGTAATCTACCATGCTCCAATATGAAAAGCAGCCATCTCGTTGCTGTTTATACAAATCGATCACTGTTTTCTGAGAGCTTGGAAAAAGTGGCTATGAAGCAATTGGCAAATTCTTTGGTTGTGAAGGGTGCTATATAAATAAAAATTCACCTTTTCTCATTGACTATTGATTGAAATTCCTGCACTGATTTCCCCTTACCTGTATCCAGCACTCTCTTTCTATCCACCTCCTCTCTTATTCCAGCAGTGCCATGTACATGATGCCATTTTTCAAATGAGACATTATAGCAAGGTCTCACTTAACCTCATATGGATGTAAAAGATGGATGCATAAAAAAGATATGGTTTGGAATTACACATGGGCCAGACCAGGTAAGGGTGGCAGACTTCCTTCCCTAAAGGACATTAGAGTTGCTGCAATGACATTATCACAACACCTGTCGCCCTCCTTGTTTCCTTGGTGCCACACTGAACACAACATCCAAAGATCTACATTCCATCATTGAGGAGTTGCATAAAGCAGATACTGGTCACCACCCTTGCACATGTCATCTGAGGAAGATTGATCTTTTGTGAAGTGTTCAAATAAGGAGGCAAATGAAAAATTACTGCACCTGTTGGCATAACTGGAGTAAATCGGGTGGATCAATTATTGAGATGAATCATGCATAATTAGCAGGGCACTGATGGTAATGTCACTGGACAGGTAATCCAGAGGCCCTAGCTAATTCTCTGGGGACAAGGGTTCAAATCTGTCCATGGCAGCTGGTAGATGGGGAATTCAGTTGAAAATCTGGAAGATGATCTTTATAATGACAACTGTTGTATTTAGGACTGGTGGTATATCACTAAACTGTTAATCTAGAGATTTGGGTCACGTCCTGGGCATTCAAGTTCAAATTCCATGATGGAATTCAAATGATAGAATTTGTATTTGATAAAAAACAAAATCTGGAATTATGAATCTAATGATGACAATGAAATTTGTTGTTTTGTTAGAAAAACCCATCTGTTTCACAACTGTCCTTTAGGGAGTGAAACTGTCCTCCTTACCTGCTTTGGTTTACATGTGACTCCAATCCCACAGCAATGTGGTTGACTCTTAACTGCTCTCTGGGCAATTAGGAATGGGCAATAAATTCTGGCCTAGCCAGTGATACCCATATCCTGTGAATGAACAAAATACTGTGTCACCTTCATTAACATTTGGGTGTGGTCAAGGTATGAAAGCCATCGACCAGTTACATAATTATTTAAGGAGAATGTTTGGAGCCCCACATAGAAGCTGAACACAATGGTTAATTCTTACCTTTCCCGGCCTGGGTGTCTTGAAATCTGTAGCAGTGCTGACAGCACAGCAGAACTTTATCAACCTTCGTACTATGCATATATCGTAGAGACGGTGCTAGTATTTTATTTAAACGTTTTTCTTTAATTTAATCTTTTGTCACAATGTTACATTTTGTTAGTGGTACATTTTTGCTAGTTTTCATTATTAGAATTTTCTAGAACACATTATACATTGTTCTATGGAAAAGTCACTTTTAAAACTCAATTCATTTTTCTTTCATCATAATGGTGCATTTTTAACCACTGACACACTTGTGCTAAGAATCTGGAAAGATTCTCTCTCTCCCACCCCGTAACACAATGCATTTATTCAGTTTGCCATTTGTGTCAGCTGTATCTCCGTTGACAGCACGTTCCCTTCTGAATCAGAAATTGTGAATTCAAATCCCAGTCCAAGAGTACTGTACAATAGGCAAACACTCCCAGAAAAATGGGTGGCACAGTGCCTTTGGGTGGCATTGTGGCTTAGTGGTTAGCACTGCTGCCCATAGCGCCAGGACCCAGGTTCGATTCCCAGCCTTGGATTATTATCTGGGTGGGATGCTCTTTGGAGGGTCTTTGGAGACTTGATGGGCTGAATGTCCTCTTTTTGCACTGGAGAGATTCTATAATCTCTGTGTTAAGGGAGGGCTGTATTGTCAAAAGTGCCGCCTTTTCGATGAGATATTTTACTGAAGGCCCACGTTTGACCCTCTTCAGTGGACTTGAAAGATCCCTGGCATTGTTTTGAAGAAACAAGGTGGAGGCTGAGGTACCCAAGTTGTTGTGGTCATTATTTATCCCTCAGTCAATATCAAAAGGAATGATTACCTGTGTTGTTAGGGATGCCAGCTGCAGCTGGTTGTTTTCCTGTAAGCTTTATCAAATGACCTTTTCCCTCCATCAGCTCCATTTATTCCATCTCAAATATTTTTATGGGTGCTAACCCGAAATGTTCAAACAAATAAAACAAACACATTTTTGTAAGAACTGTCTATAACAACGCTGTGAAGACTTACTGCTAATTCCTGGAGACTCCAAGACAATCAGCAATCCTACTCCGTGGTTATTTAAATGCTGCTAAAATGGCCTTTATTTTCTTATTCAAGTACAGGACATGGATGACGTTGACTGGCTTAGTATTTATTGCCCATCCGTGGTTACCTTTGAATAGGTCGTAGTGAGCTGCATTTTTGAACCACGTACTCCATTTGGCCCACAGTGCTTTTGGAGAGGGAGTTTCATGATTTTGTCCCGGTGGCACTGAAGAAATGGCAGTTATATTTCCAAGTCAGGATAGTGAATGCCTTGGAGGGAACTGACCGGTGGTGGTGTTACTATCTGTCTGCTGCCCTTGTCTTTCTAGATTGTCGGTTTGGAAGGTGCTGTCAAAGAAATGTTGGTGAGTTTCTGCAGTGTATTTTGTACAAGTGTCAAGTTGGTTGTTGCCTTGCCTGTACATTGAATCGAATCACGTGAATGAAAACCGGACTGAAAGGGAAAGATGTGTAGGTCCAGGGCCAAGGCAAGGAACTAAGATGAACTGCTCATCTGGAAAGCTGCAGCATACACAGTGGGCTGAGCGGTCTCTTTCTGAGCCACTTTAACAATTTTGCAACAATAGAGCCTGGCAGGGGAGACAGAAAAGTTAGAGTAATGCTTGTGAATGATGCATGCTGGTTGACTCCTCTTGCATGCCTCAAAGTAGAGCTTAGATATTCAAGCATAAAAGAATTAAGAACAAAACCGTTTGTTTCCCCACGACCTCGGTGTCAATTTTTTCATGCCATACGTGGAAATCAAATTGGTCGTCTATAAGTTGTGCAAAGTGCCTCTGTATTTCATAACCCTTTTTCAGGGCCTCTCCATATTTGTCCATTGATGAGCACGGTGACTGGGTTTGAAAGGGATAGTTCGTTGGCGCTATGTCAATGCAGTTGTTGGTCTTCATAGTGAAGGGAAGTGGTTGTTGGTGAGGCCAGTTGGACGTTACTTGGGCGATCAGTGAGGCCTGCGGTCGGCTGGTCGAGCCTGGGCTGTAACGGTCGCTTCCTCCCTCCCGCGTTCTCGATCGGTTGCGCGGCGCTCGTCCCCGGCCTGGCTGCGCGTTCTCTCCGTCTCACTCCTAAGATGGCTGCCGCCGCCGCTTCGTCGTCGTCTTCCTCCTCCTCCTCTTCCACCGGCTCCAATCTGGAGAACCTGACAAAGGCCGAGCCCCGGGAATGCCCGACGATGAAAGAAGTGGACGGCCCTGGCGAGGGTAAGGGCATCCGGGAATGGAATGGGATGGAAAGGGAGGAGGTGGGTTGGGGGAGGGGGAGAGAGGGTCGACGGCGGTGTCGGCCTGTGCTGCCCCCCCACCCCCTCTTTGATCAAAGGGTTTTTTTGGGGGGAGTGCAGAAGAAGAAATAATGTTATTTGCGGGAGCCGGATAAATTTGTGACTGTGGCGGCCGATCATTAGGACAGGTGGTGGTATATTTATAAGGAGGGAATTGGTATGGACACTTTCGCGCCCCCCCCCCGGGGTCACAGGTAGCAGCCAGACTCACTCCCCGCCGTGACCCTCATATCACCTCCTGTACTTTACATACCTCCTAGGATTATCACTCACCTCCACCACCGCCCCCTCTTATGAAGCCTTCGACCCCTCGAGGAAAAAAAAACAATCCTCAAGGCATTTCTAATGCTACCAGACATCCTTTTGTAGAAAGGCTGAGCAGCGAACACAGGCCCTCCTCACACTTTGCAACCTCTCTCCACTTACGTTTTGTTTTAACCTCCACATGGAAGGTAGTTTTCTTTTCCGCAGAAAGTGCGTTTTTATTAAATTCTGCCAAAGATAATTTAGATAATCATTTTCTGAACACATTTTTGCAATTTTAATGTGCTGGATTTTGCAGAAACGGATTGGAATTAATTGATTTTATAAACACTGATGTTTATCTGTGATACTTTTTGATATTTTAACATTTTATATGGTTTGCCTCTTTCAAACATTTATATTCTCAATTAATTAATTTTTTTCTGAAGCTGAAATGTAGCTTTTTTGGACGAGCTGTGTTCTATTTTAGTTGTTTAATATTTAGTTAGATGTTAGCACTTTTTTTTAAAAAAGCCCTTCTACAGACAATACATTTAAAGGTAAGTGATTTCTCTCATTTCACTCCCACCAGGTTAATAATTTAATTTAAACAATCTTTGTTTTAAAATGTTGGGATTTCATTTCAGGCTATTATTTTCTGAATGAAAGGTATTTGCTGCCAGAAACATTTTTGTTTTTATCCTGATAAGGAAACAACAGCACAGAAAGGGGGAGTATTATGAGTGCAAAAGTCTAATAATTTGCTATTAAGATATTTGAAACATTTTGCAGACAATGTCAAGCATGTGTTCTGTGTTCACACTACTCTTCTTTCAGTCCGTGGCAGTTTTTAACAAATGAAAGCTGGATTCAATGCAAAAGATTGAACACTGGGGTGAACGTGATGCAGTGCATTTCATTGACTAGCCTTCGTTTTCATGTGCTGAATCAAGACCGGATATAGTTATGAGGCCATAAGAACTAAAGGTATCTGAATCTGTGCACTGCTCAACAAGACACCAATGGGAAAACTAAAAGCATAAGCAGGATATTACGGTAGTGATAAAATTTTGGGCAAGTTGAGTTCTGTTACAGGAAGTATGAGGAGAGTGCCTGAACTAAATTGGCACTGCTTATTTATTTGAAATGATGGTCTGAAGTGAACAGAAGTAAATGGGGTGCAAGTATTGTAATTGAACAAATGCGTGTACAGTAAGCTTGCTTGGTTAACTACTTTAGATCCAAACAGGGTCCTGACAGATTAGTGTGTCAACCATACCAATGTAAAGCAAAGATTTGTTTGTATATATTGTGATATTGATTTCTTTTTTCCTTTAATATGTAGGGTTACTTTGCAACTTCACAGCTTTTCAAAATGGGAGGTTTTCTGATCACTTCTATTTTCATGATTTTTGTGGGGTGGGTGGATTGCTTTGAGTACAGTGAATCTGCTGGATTATCAATGATGTTATCTGTCTGAGATACTTCGGCTATAGCTCTTGGAGAACAAATTCCAAATGGAGATTTCAAGAACAGATCATAATCTCTGCTCCTGTTTCTTTTTTGAATAGCAATTGTTCATGATTCTGCTGTGTCCAACATGAATCTGTGGAATTCCCTACCATGGCATGTGGAGGATGCTGGGACTTTGAGTAAATTTGAGGAGATACAAACTTTTAATTACTAAGAGATTGAAGGGTTATGGAGAGCAAACAGTGGAGGATGACATGAGGTTACCCGTAGTTGTACTAAATAGCAGAGCAGGGTGAACGGGTAGAATTGCCTACTCCTTATGTTCTGTTTGATTCATTGGAAAGACTTGCTTTTTCCAGATTATCTACCTCAGGCATTGGAACAATGCAATTGAGAAGTCCTAAACGATGGGTCACACTTGCAGATTAAATGTAAGAGACTTAGAATAGATGACAGGAGAAACTTCCTGATGCAAAGACCTGAAGCTGTGGAATTCACTTCCAGGCTTTAAGGTTGACGCAGAAGCTATACCGACACTCAAATTTAAATTGGGCAGGTGGATAAAGGAAAAGTTCAAGAGGAAAATGAACAGGATGAGAAAATGTGAATAGATCGGTTTGCTTGCATCGATGGTAACTGCTTGCGTGGTGGGTTGATTTTGCCTGTTTTCGTGGGATTACTGTACCAACAGTAAACAGCTGTTGCGTTTCAAATGTAGTGTTTACTGCCATATTCCTGATGTGCTATGATTGAGATATTACATGCCTTCTGTTGTCACATTAACAATGTTAGCCATTGTTTGTCATTAGCAATCAATGCACTTAAACTGTATTTGAATTCATGTCGTCTGTCTCATGTTACAAATTTTGCTAAATGTTGCAACAACATTTACTGCATTGTCTTTAAATATAACAACATACCTCTTGAGAAAGTACCTTTCAGTAAATGGAATACATTGGAGAATAGGGACTAGAAGTTGTTTTTTGTTCCCTGAAAGCTGATGATGACTTGAATGTTTTTTAAGTATGTTGTAGGCAAATTGTCCTGGACAACTGAAAAGGGATTGGGCAGAATGTGTACCTGTGACAATGATCATGATTGTTTTGCTGTCTGATGCCTTTATATCTCGTTGATGTCACTTTGCTTCATGAAGGGATTGCTGCGGGCAAGAATTTGTGATCTCTTAAATTATTTTCATCAGATGATGAATTTCTGTATGTAGCGCTCCAAGAGTAAAGTAAAAGAATCTTAGGGCCGTAGAATTTTACTGTACAGCAGGAGGCCATTCAATCCATTGTGTCTATACCAGCTCTTGAACAAGCTACCCAGCCTCTTCCATTCTTTAGTCCTATCTCCGTAACCCTCTAAATTAATCATTTTCAAATAAATATCCAACTCTCTTTGGAAACCTTGTATGGAATCCGCTTCCGCAAATCTCCCAGGTAATGCATTCCATACCTTAACAACTCTCCGAGTAAGAAGTTTCTCCTCATCTCACTCCTAGTTCCAAGGAGAATAAGCCCAATTTTTCTAATCTTCCCTTATACCTGAAATCCCTTATTCCTATTATTGTTCTACTAAATCTCCTTTGCATTCCATGTTTTTAATATCAGCCCTTAAATAAGGTGCTCAGAACTGAACACGGTATTCCAAATGTGGTCTGACCAATAATTGGTTGAGGTGATACATTACCTTCCTTCTTTTTATACTTAATGCCTCTATTTATGAACCCATGAATCCTATAAACCTTTTAAATAGTGTTTTAACCTGCCATATTATGATCTTCATCAGCTTTCCTACTATTGATATCAAGCTTACAGATCTGCAGTTTACTGGATTATCCTTTGCCACCTTTCTTAAATTACAGCATCCACATTTGCAATCCTTCTGCCTCCGGGACTAGTCCTGTGTTCAGAGAGGCCTGGAAAATTCCTGACAACAGTTCCGCAATTTGCTCACTTGCCTGTCTCAGCAGTCTAGGGTGTGTCCCATCTTGGCCTTGTGACTTCTCTACCCAGAATACTGCTAGCCATTTTTAAAAAATTTATCAGTATGTTGCTCAGTTGCTCAACACCCATATTTTAAACTGGGTCAATGTCACCATTTTCTAATTTGGTCAAGACAAAGCAAAGTACTCCTTTAGTTCCTCTGCCTTACCCTTTGCTTCTGTGAGCTGCATACCCTGCTTGTTCCTTTATGGGCTTCCCTCTATCCTTAACTAATCTTTTACTATTAATATGTTTGAAGAACATTTTACTATTTGTTTTAGCGCAGTCTGCCATCGTTTCCTATTATTTCTCTTCACGTTTCTTATTGCAGCCTTAGCCTCCTACATTTGAGATACCAAGTGAAAGCTTGGATCACAGCATGAGTTACAGAAGATAAAGTTTTCTTTTAACAGGGTGTTAATTCAGAAACCATGAAGCGGAAAAAGACCACCCAACCTGTCAAACCCATTCACTCCAATATGTCTGATGCCACTACATTTTCATGACCTCTAACTAATCCATTCTACCATTATCAAAGTAGCAACTTATACCAAGTAAAGCTTCCAAGTCAACTGAATCAGAGGGAATCCTCAACAAAGTCTTGCTGTTATTTTGCATTGAATAATGTCACATTTGCTGAATACGTTATCCCGTACTAAGCCCTACTCACCCACTCTGTCACTGCTGACCTATACTGGATCTCAACCTTTTTGTGTATTAAGTTCACAATGTTGAGGTTAGTTAATAAATTGTGAACTTGCTTCACCTAGTTTCTACAGTTTTCAGCCTTGTATTCCCTCTTGAATATTGAGAATCTGTTTCTAGATTTATGTTCCCCGCCTTTGGAGCCATGGTTGATAGTGGAGCCTTCAACTGTCTTGATCTCTCTTTGAGAGTTGCCTGTTCGCCTCTCTTCTGCAACTTTTGTACATCTCTAAGATTAGTTGTAATTTTACAACTTCTCCTGCTAATCTCTTCACAGCCATTTTCCTTGTGCCTGCCTATGTTATCACTTGAGATATTCCTCTGCGAAATGCATTTTGTAATTGAGATTAGTCATGCTTGTAGTGATTTGGGCTAAGTGACAGTGGGTGGTGTTGCACCTAGACCTTAAAATACATTGCAAAATGTAGTAAAACAAAGAACTGCAGATGTCAGAGATCTGAAGCAAATAAAAACAGAAATTACTGGAGAAACTCAGCAGGTCAGGCAGCATTTGTGGAGAGGAAGCAGTTTATTTTTTTGCCTCCAGTGACCCTTACAAAAGATAGTATTTTATCAGTCACAGGAAAGCTAGGTGAGAGAGCAAGAAAATGTACAAGTTGATTACAAGTTAATTTATGCTGGTTAGAATTAACACACCGCTTTGGGATGCCTGATCTTGCTGATGAGAAATTATTCAAATTCTGAACTTAGGTTGTGTCTTAGCTATATGTCTATATACTCTGTCTTATATCTAAAGGTAGATATGGGCTTTGAAAGAGCTCCTGTTTATATCAAAGTCAAGTGAAACTATATGGACAAAAAAACTTCAACCTATTTTAGTTCCTGCTTTCAGTACTCATGTGAGACCCAGCTCCAATTAGAGCCAATGGTTTTGAAAATGAAACCAATATTTGTTAACTTCAGCATTGATTTTGTTCCCATTTTATTTAATTTTTTTATAAGTAGACATTTTTAATTTTGGTGCAGTTCAGCAATTAAGAGTCTGAGTAGGCTGGGGTTGTTTTCCTTGGAGCAGAGAATACTGAGAGGATCTGATTCAGGTGTATTAAGTCTTAATCTCAAGGCCAAGGACTAATTCCACCTCCTGGAAACATCTGCCATGTGTGATCGGAGGTGCAGTTCTAGAATTGGGGTCGTCAGCCACACAAAGACTGTCAGAATCCACGATTGGTGACATGGAATTTCCTAAGTGGGCAGTCATAGATGTTGGTGAGTGATTGTTGGTGATGACAAAGTTCTGAGGGCCATTGATAGGGTAGATAGTGAGAAATCTTTCCCCTTAGTAGAAGAATCAGTAACCAAAGGGCACAGTTTTAACATAAGTGGTAAAATGTTTAGAGGGAAATATTTTTCATCCATAATTTGTTGGTATCTGAAACTCACTGTGTAAAATGGTGAGCGAGGCAATAAACCTCAAGACATTTAAGAACCATTTAGATGAACACTTGAAATGCTGCAGCATATAAGGCTATGCACCAAGTGCTAGAAAATAGGATTAGAATATGTAGATGTTTAATGATTGTTGTGGACACGATAGGCCAAAGGGCTCTTTCCATGCTGTAAAAACTCTATTACTCAATATTTTTAATGAGGGATGTTGGAGTGATTAAGTATGACCATGAACCTTAGTGAGCACTTAGGTTATATTTATTAACTCATTCACAGAGGTGAACTGTGATGTAATATAAAATGATTGGTCATGTCATGGTGCTCCCCTCTTTTTTTACGGAGTGTCCTTTAAATGATGCTGAGTACCACAGGAAATGTCTTTTTTGGTGACTTGGAAGTTGATTGTTGTTTAGATTCAAGGGGGTTTTATGATGTTGCAAGCTCTGTACTTTAACAAATCTGGTCAGAGATTTTCAGTGCTCTTCTAAATTTTGCCTGAAGTGCACATAACCCAAGGCTGGAGATTACCACAATATGTTCAAACTTAATTAGTATTGTTTAGATATCAGTAAAGTTTAAAGAAGGGCTAAAATTTTGATGCTCTCTTTTTCTTGATTTAGATTTTTTTTTAAAGTTTGATCTTAACTAGAACTGTTTTTGGCCATATAATGCTAGAGAAGGCCATGGGTAGTCTGGTGCTGATATTGATGGAAAATTGAGTTTTCCACTAGCATATAGGTACTGTTTTGGGTACATTGTTTATGTGCTGGCCGAGTGAATACTTCTTTTAAAAAAAGTTAAGTTTTCCATCTTGTGTTTCTTGAGTTTGTTTGTCAGATATCTTGCGATAAAGTTAAATTGAGGGCCATGTATGACATTGCTGCAGTGCTGAGCCACACCAAGCAAGAATGTTCTAATTTGATAACCATGAGTGCACTTCATATCTAATTAATAATGGTGAGTGAATATGGACTTGTCCGTGTCCTCAGGCTTAGGGTGGAAGGTGGTGAACAGTCAATGAAATAACTTTGAACAATCCAAGGATCTTTTGTAGAGGTGTTTTTGACTGTTAGATGTTGATTGACATAGCCTACAGAGGTTTGCTGTATAGACCAATGAATGAAGGTAGTATTGAACCGTTCATGACCTGGAATTCTACTGTATATACTTTGTTGCCCAGTTGTAGATATGTAACACCTTTTCACATTGAAAGGTGCCGTGTGATGTATCAGAGATTCATGGTAGTGGGATAAAAACCATGGCAAAGGAGACATTTTGGACTAAAATAAAGCCTCAGACCACTGCTGCATAATCTCCTTTTGCTAACAAACTAAATCTCTTATTTGTTTAGCATATGCAAATCTAGCATGTATTCGCATAACTAAACATGGATAAAAATGAGTATTATGTATAGAGGGTAAACTTGGAGAGCAGTTCAGTAGTCTGTGTTCATAGGTTATGCTGAGGTGGTTCTTGTGTTAGAATGCTGCTTCTTGATCTTCCTTCTCCAGATACTTCCACTAATTTGCAAGAGACACAATGAGGCTGGCTCACTTATAAAAGGTCTGTGATTTACTAATTAAAAGTCAAGGCTTAGAGCAACCACTGAAGGAAAAGTGAATTGTTTTTTTTCCCCTCAGGATTAAAGTGGAATTTACTGCAGAAACCAAAGAGCTCTTGAGCTGTTGGAGTTCTGAAGCCTCCAGATACTTTAAAACATTATAGCCAGTGTACAAAGAATTACATTGGGTACTACTTAATAACTTTGTTATTGGGCATACCACAGGAATGTACAACACAATTTGCATCTGCTACCACACAGATCTGTTGTTTTTGCCAGTGAAGGTGAAGATTTGATGCATGTTGACCCTCTTCAGATCAAATATGGTTGAGAAGTACCAAACAATGTGACCAGCTGAAGCCTGGTTAAACATTGAAGGTGATATGATGATAGAAAAGTTAAAAGGAGCCAGGAATACTTTATCAGATTGTGACTTGAAGAGAGCCATGTCCGTGATAAATAAAATGGATCAGTCAATTGGTGGCGTGGAACAAATCTATAAATCTTCAAATCTTGGCCAATCAGGTAAGCAGTATGCAAGACTGATTGTCGTGAAATTGAGAAATGGAACAAATTAGCAAGCCTCAGTGTTATTTTTTTAAGGCAAAATGATGAGTATCAAAATGTAAAGTGTTCTCTGCAATGCCTGTAGGGAAGCTATGGTTTCTTACAGAAATCAGTAAGTAGTTGACATTGCTGCCAGGACTTTGCTGGCATTTATTGTTGGAGTTCATACCATTTCTGTTAGTGTTGGCATAGGAGAACTACCACACTGGATTATGTGACTAAACAAGCTCCTAGAGCAGTGCTGTTACAGAAACCAGTTGGTAACAGCCAATTTTAGTTCTTTTTGGCATGCTGGCCACTTTGGAGAGCCTTTATTCATTCTGTAGTGCCTAACACAGATATCAACTGTCTAGAGAAATGTGAACATATGGCTCTATCTAATAGTGTAGACAAGTTGTCAGAAACTACAAACATAAGCTTAACCCTGAGGGCTAGTCACACAATTTGTTGCACTAGCTGTACAGTTTCTTTCCAGCGGGGTTAGAATTAAGTTGGTCAGTTTCCCTGTTTATAAGTATCCAGAGACAAAATTAGAAGAGATAACAAGGTGTAGAGCTGGATGAACACAGCAGGCCAAGCAGCATGTTAGGAGCAGGAAGGCTGACGTTTTGGGCCTAGACCCTTCTTCAGAAGAAGGGTCTAGGCC
>NC_063369.1:12793780-12864484 GCF_021869965.1 Rhincodon typus
AACTTTGTTTTTGTTCCTAAACAAAAACAAAGTTGCTGAAAAAGCCAGCAGGTTCGGCAGCATCTGAGAAGGAAGAAACAGAGTTTACGTTTCGGGTCTGGTGACCCTTCAAAGTGTAAGTCCGCAGAGGGTCCTTCGACTAGCTCAGATCTCAGAATAAGTTAATTTTTATAAATTTTGGTGCCAGGGTAGTTTTCAGTCTGAAATTTGATATCCTTTGAGTGTCTGGAGCATGCTGACTAGAACATCCATCTTTCTCTCTGTTTTATGTAAAATTTGAACAGAGGCCATCATAAGCAACCTCGTCCATTAGAGCACACTCAAGATGTCTAGTATCTGATGTGATTAACTTTATGTTTAAGCCCTTAGTTTTGCTTTCGATTCTGATATAACTTTCAAGTGTACAACAGTGCCATTGAACAGTCCTCCTAAGGAAAGGAATTGTAAGCGATAGAAATTTGCTATTAACTCGCAAGCAGCTCTGAATTGACATTACCAGCTCATGACATGCTACTCTTGCTGAACAGAATAATTTCCAAGTGGATCAGTTTCCTCTCCAGCCTCAATTATAACCGCAGAACTCAGGTTGACATTCTACCTCAACCACCAAAAGGAGCCAAATCCTGGTGCCTTAGCTCATTGAAATGTGTATGGACAGAGCTGGAGTACCTCTCACTGGGATAGAAATTCTGGTATCAGAAAAATGGCTCCAGTTTTATAGTCATGGGATCATGATTACTGCATTAATTCACACTTGAGATGGTTACAAAGTGGTAATGCTTGAGGATGAATAATCCGTAGGTTCAAATCTCACCCAGGCAGCTGACAGAATTTAAAGTTTAATTAAGTGATCTGGAATTGAAAACTAGCCTTGATGGCAAGTGTCACCAATTATTGTAAAAAATCCACTTGGTTCGCTGATGTCCCTTTGAGAAGGAAATCTGCCATCCTTATACAGTTGAGCCTACATGTTACTCCATATTGACAGGGCTGATTGACTGACTGTTAATAGCCCTTGGAAATAGACAAGCGGGTCATTCAGTTTTGGGGCAATTACGGACTAGTAGCAAATACTGGTATTGCCAGCAATGCTCACATCCGGTGAAAGAATTTTAAAAGATAATAGAAATTAAAAATCTGAATTGATGGGTTTATTCTCGCAAAAGAAATCTATATTCCTGTTCAAGAGATGGAACTGTCCCTTTATAAAAGATAAAGTTTGAATCTCCGTTTCTCTAGATTGCTGTTCCAAGTGTTTGCACTCTGTCTTGACATCGGCCCTGATTTTAATTGACACCCTTTACTCTGGCAGGCTTTAAGTAATTATCTAGATTTCTCTTTATCTAGCTTTTTGAATATCTTTGTATAGCTCCATAAGTTTCCCTTTCAGTTGCCTCCATTTCACATGAGTGTTGCTGTGCACCTGAATCATGTTGTGAACCTAGCTTGGGACTCTTCACTGAACCATCTCTATGCCTTGAATGTTTTGGTAACCAAATCTTAGCCAAAGTCTGAAATGGTAGTCAGGCCCACAGATTGCAAAATTTTAGCAACACATTCATTTGTGTTCACCTGCATTAGCTATTGTATTAAGTTTTATTTTTTAATTTAATTGATGACTGTAATGTCTGCTTTAGAGGGCAGTGTAGGGTTTGCAAAATTGGTCTTCAGACCCAGATCCTTTTCTGCTTCATTTTTAACTATTACTATTAACTATATCAGGTATCCTTGCAACATCCGTTTTCTTTCTCAATTGCTGCCCATTTTATCCAAAGCCTCCTGTAGATTCCTGGCCTGTTTGTTCCATCTTGACAGTGTTTGTGCTACGGTAAATAACTTAAAATCCAGTGTGTACTATAAGCGCACAAATAATCTGCAAAATTATAATTACAACAGTTCACTGCGTCAGCCAATGCTATACAACCACCATACATTTTAGTCTGTCTACCAAGTGGTGCTGAAGGGGGTGGCATAGAATGGTGAACTTCTGATTTAATATGATGGTCATAATGGTAGATTTTGTCAGGAATGTGTACCAGTTCCATAAATGGCCCTTTTTAGTGGTATGATAGAATAATTAAAATGGATTGTCACTTGAGAAAGTCCGTGGGTTTTTCAAATAAATAAAAACATTCCCCAACGCATAGCTATAAACATTTTATAAATAATAATAAAATTTGATTTTGTTTTCCAAGGTACATTTGAGATCTTACCCTTTGCTTTATGCAAACACTGTTTCCATGCATTTTTCATTGGATTTAACTAGATAGCCTTTTTGATCCCAAACTTCAAGTACTTAAATCCATCTGGGAATAGCTGAGAATGCATTTTTCTCTTTCTGTGGGTGTTAGGGGTCCTTGGTCATTGTACTGTTCTCTGATTGAGCGTCCTGGAATTAACTTGAGGAATGATTTGTCATGTATTAAGAAAGGATCTTGTGGTTTTTGAATGAAGTCTTGAAGGCAGTTATGACTCAGAAATTACTTAAATGCATGATGATACCACATGGTATATAAAGTACAGTCTTAGTTCATAAGATCAGTACACCAAGGTAAGCGGGCTGTATTTTTAAAAACCTATCATTTAAGCTTGTATGCTTCGTTTACTTGTACTAAGTTACTAGAATGTTCATTGACTTTGTTGTTAATTTTCTTTACCTTGTAGATTTTATCAGTATTATGCAGATGTTCCAAAGTTGCTGCAGAGTTGAGGCATGGCTTTTTGTGAATATAGCGGTCTTGAATGTGGTGGGCAGGACCTGCTTTCCTGACAGCAAATCCGCCCACCCCACCCCGCCTCTCTTACTAATCCACCCTTCCACTCCTATATCCAAATCATTCACAAAAATCACAAATAGAAGAGGACCCAGAACAGATCCTTGTGGTACACCACTTGTAACTGAGCACCATGTTGGATATTTTCCGTCCACTACCACCCTTTGTCTTCTAAGGGTCAGCCAATTCTGAATCCAATCTGCCACATTTCCCCCTATCCCATGCCTCCTTACTTTCTGCACGAGCCTACCATGGGGAACCTTATCAAAAGCCTTACTTAAATCCATGTATACCACGTCCACTGCTCTACCTTCATCCACGTGTTTGGTCACCTCACCTCTTCAAAGAATTCAATAAGGTTTGTGAGGCATGATCTACCCCTCACAAATCCATGCTGACTATCACGAATCAAATTGTGCCGATCCAAGTGATCATAAATCGTATCTCTCAGAGCCCTTTCCAATAATTTGCCCACCACTGAAGTAAGACTAACTGGCCTGTAATTTCCAGGGTTATCCCTATTCCCTTTTTTGAACAAGGGAATGACGTTTGCCATTCTCCAATCTTCTGGCACTATACCCGTGGACAGTGAGGACAAAAAGATCATCACCAAAGGCCCTGCGATCTCTTCCCTCGCTTCCTATAGAATCCTTGGATAAATCCCATCAGGCCCGGGGGACTTATCCATGTTCCAAGTTCCTCAAAATTCCTAGTACATCTTCCTTACTAACATCCACCTCCTCTAGCCTACCAGCCTGTTTTACACTGTCCTCCCCTACAACTAGGTCCCTCTCAGTTGTGAATACCGAAGAAAAGTATTCATTAAGAACCTCTCCTATCTCTTTAGGCTGCGTGCACAAATTCCCTTTTTACAATCCTTGATTGGCCCTACCCTTTCTCTGGTCATTCTCTTATTCCTCACGTACGTGCAAAAAGCCTTGGAGTTTTCCTTGATCCTATTTGCCAAGGTTTCTCATGCCCCCTTATAGTTCTCCTAAGCCCTTTCTTCAGCTCCTTCCTGGATAACTTGTATCCCTCTAGAGCCTTTTCCGTTCCTTGTTTCCTAAACCTTACATAAGCATCCTTCTTCCTCTTAACCAGTCGTTAGACCTCTCTTGAGAACCAAGGCACCCTCACTCGACCGCGTCTTCCCTGCCTGCTAGGGACAAACGCAGTATGCATTCCTTAAACAATCTCCACATTTCAATAGTGCTCTTCCCTAACAGCATCTGTTCCCATTTTATGTTACCCAGTTCTTGCCTAACAGAATTGTAATTACGCTTCCCCCAATTATAAATCTTACCCTGCTGTATATACCTTTTCCATGACTATTGTAAAAGTAACAGAATTATGATCGCTACCACCAAAATGCACTCCTACCAACAGGTCTAACACTTGGCCCAGTTCATTGCCAAGCACCAAATCCAAAGTGGCCTCTTTTCATGTTGGTCTATCTACATACTGTGTCAGGAATCTTTTCTGAACGCACTGGACAAAATCTTCTCCATCTAAATTATTACAACTACAATGTTTCCAATCAATATTTGGAAAGTTGAAGTCACCCATGACTTACACCCTGTGACTTCTGCACCTTCCCAGTATCTGCCTCCCAATCCACTCCTCTACTTTTCTGCAACTATTAGGGGGTCTGTTTAAAAAAAAAAAAAACCCTAACAAAGTGACTGCTCCTTTCTTGGTCCGGACCTCAACCCAAACTGACTATGTCGACGTATCATTCTCGAACTGCCTTTCAGTAGCTGCTATACTAGCCCTGACTAGCAATGCCACTCCCCCGCCTCTTTTTCCATCCTCCCTATTTCTTTTAAAGCATCTAAATCCCGGAATTTCCAACAACCCTCCTGTCCCTGAGTTACCCACAACATTGTAGTTCTATTTAGCTTATTGAGGGATTTTTTTTATTTCAACAGATCCTTGTTTCTCTTCAATATTGGGCAGAAATAACATAAGGATAGACGTGATTGTGGAAATTTAAAGTCCACCTTTAATGTTGGCTAAATTTGAATGCCAGCTTTTGCATCAGATATTTAGTATTGAAGTTGATGAGAACCTGCTATGTGGACCTGCCAACTTCATGTGCTGATCATTGTAATGTTGCATTCCGTCAGAAAATCCTCAAATATTTTGTGATATGAAACATGCACAAATTTGAGGACAGCATCAATTTATTTAGTTTTTAAACTATATTTTCTGATTGGAGCTGCTTTTACGAGTTCTGGCTGTTTGCATTTGCTCTGGCACTGGCTTGGCTTTTTGTTTTTTTGTCTGCACTGCTGTTTGCATGATTGCACTGCAGAACCTCTTTTGTCTACAATGCTTTATGTTTCCATGTATGTTGATGAGCTTTTATTTTGTAATGGTGATGGTTGCCTGTATTTCAAGCTTTGACTGCTTTTTTGTGAGAGTTCCATTGCCTCATTCACTGCTGCCTTTTAGTTTTGGGAGGAAGGGTGGAAATAAAGGGTAAAGGGGTGACCTGCATGTGGCACTTGGATCTGCATTCCTTCAGAGATGTAGAGTTTGCTCTGTGCTACTGCTTCGTAATTGCCTACTCACTTAAAATAATAATCATGGACAATTATGTCAGTGCTGGTGTTAGTCTTTCTTATTTGCTGCCTTTGCTAAATTTCCACCTCGTCCTTCAAAAGATATGACTTTGCATTGTTTAAAATTTATTGTTATATACTTTGAAAAAGCTGCTGTTGGTCAACTTCTGTACAAGGGCTTTTAATTTTATTTACTCAAACTTCTAAGCCCTCAAACTTGCTGAGTAATCTAGATTTAGCAGTCAAGAATACATATGTGCTCAATGCGTTCAATGATATTATACTTCAAATGATGCGTAAGATATGTTAATTGTTCATCCTGCCCTTTCTGCCCTGAGCGGTGGCCCTTGCCAATCGGGAAGTCCAGGATACACTGGCAATGCCGTTTGGGGTTCCCTGGAAAACTGCCAGCCCACTAGGGTTCTACCAAATTGGCAGCCTTTTGAAGTACATGGACTTCATATGTGAACTGGCAGCCCCATGCACAAGCGTCTCCACATGGCAGCTCCTGACTAGAGATATAGAAACAAAATCTCTAGCTGATTGGTGTTTATTCCTTATCTACAGCTAGAGAGGCAAACTAGATGGTTGCCTACCAAAATCCCAGCTGAGTTAAAATAACAGGCGACTGTGCAGTGGAGCTGGGACCTTCCAATCTGGTCTGGTCTAGTTGGAAGACAGAGTTATTTTTCAGCCCTAAATTTCCATCACTTAACTCAATAAAATGTAAGTTCTGTATAGTTTGGTTCCTCTGTTACTTAGAGCTGCAGAGTGCTCCTTAGATGCAAGATTAATAAAGTGTATGTGAGGTTAATGAAATAACGCAGGTGCCGTTCTAACGGTGTTAAATACGACTTCTCTCTTTCATTCACAGCAGTAAACAGTGAACACATAAGCTGTCGGTTGTGTGGTGCCTGCTTTGAAACCCGGAAGGGGCTGTCGAGCCATTCTCGAGCTCACTTGAGGCACTTTGGAGCGGTGGATGTGGATTCTAAAGGATCTCCGATTGAAGCTTTAAATGAATTCATTAAGAAAAAAGGGATTCAGAGTGCTGTGTCATCCATGTTGCCAATAAAGAAAGCACACAGCTACCCTAAGATGTCTGCCCTCAAAGCGGAAAGGACCAATTTCAAGTTAGGAACACCTGTCAACAAGAAAACATCACTAACGTCCCCTTCAGTGTCACCACAGAAGAAGCTGAAGCAAGTCACTATGAGTGTGCATATGGAATCTGGGATTTCTCAGGCTTCAAGACCTAATAATGAGCTGGCTGCTGAAACTTATTGGCCATCATCACCTATAAATCTGTGTAAGATATTAATTAGTGATAGGTGGGCAAGATGCTCTTTTTGTAATCCAAGGAAATATAGCTTCTGGTCAGAATGACCCAGTGGCAGAGTCAATGGCATCTTTGTAGGGATGTCTGTGTGCCAGACCATAATCCCCATCCTTTCTGAGAGCAGAAGTAGGGAAGCTATTAGCTGGAATGGGAAAGAGGAAAAAATTTTAAGGATCTAAGCAGTGAGCATTATTTGAGGAGCTGGTGAACTGATAATTTAATGAGAGGAAGCCTTTATTCATAAATACCAAGATTAGCAAGGCTGGTTAAAATTCCACATTTGATAAGTCAAATGGTTTGTTCTGCTTTCAGGTTTATATTGATCATCTTTCAACCAGGTGAGAAAGAACCAAACTGCATTTTAAATAGTGCTTCTCATATCCTCAAGACATTCAAAAGTACTTGGCTATTGAATTATGTTTGTTGAGTATAATTACCATTGCTTTGTGGGTGGTTTAGCCAGGTCCCGCATACAGCTATGAAATGAATAACCAATTGACACATTTTGGTGATATTTGACTACTGGGCAGGACACTGGGAAGCTCTCAGTTCTTTGAAAAGATGCAATGCAATCTGTTAAATATGCCTGAAAAGGCAGTTTGCGTCTATTCTGGAAGATATAACATCTCTGTATTGCACTGAAGTGTCGGCCTAGATTATGTGCTGATGCCTCGGAGTGGGGCTTGAACCCACAAACAGCTGACTTGGAGCCAAGGGTGCTACAACTGGACAAAACTGACACTTAGAAATCAAAGGTGCCTTGGAGGGATAGGAGAAAACAACTATGCAATCTGTTGAGTGATGCTTTTCTTGTCAAACTTTCACTTGGTGGCACTATCCATTACAGTAGATAGTGGAGCACAGTAGTTTAGATACCTTTTATGGTGCTTTCAGTTTTTCAAGAGAAATGTGCCTGGTGAATTGTCATAACTATTTCTGTGCTAGACTTACTTTGATGAGAAATAGATATTGGAATGCAGTGGCTTCTGCATACAACCATTTGAAAGTATTACCATGCCATAGCAAAGCAAGGACGTGAAGAAGTGAATTGATTAGAAATTCATACATATGATTTTAGTTATTTTGTTGCATTGAAGTGCCAAAGTGCTGTTGTATCCTGAAGTTGCAATGCACACAAGTTCCCGATTTCATTTGTAATTTTGGTGGGGTGTCAAGATAAGGGATTCAACAGGAACTGGAGTTGGAATAGGAGTCCACTCTGACAGCTGTTGAATACCTTGCAGCTTTTGCTTTCTTTTCCCTACCTCTTTGTCTAGTTTCTAGTGAGGCTCTGAGAAAGAAAGTTGGACTTTTCAGTTCATTCTGTATAGGCGTATAACTACACTTTTTTACAGAATATGAAGACTTCATGCCTGCTTAGTTAACGTCAGATGATGTTAGCACTCCTGGATTAGGGAGGGGAAAGAAATAACTGGATTCTAGTTCTGGGTTATTGATTCAGCAAATGAGTGTACGTGTCTGGATTTTAGGTGAGATCAGATTTTGCCGTGATGGTTCCCTCATATTTTAATAGCTTTCTAGTGAATGTAGTCGAATTCACATGGCTTAGCCTCGCGTACTGAAAATTCATCATTTACTTGAGCTGCCAGAATGTTCCAAATCTCCAAGGAAGTAGACTTAAAAGGTTGTTTCTATCACTGTAGATGAGAGTTGGGGATTATACAGGCAGGCAAGGTGGTTTTGGTGGGAGTGTGGGGGCATTGGTGGCCTGGTGACTATGTTATAGTAATAAAATAGTACACATAATGGTAGATGTGAACCCATATCCTTACATAACCTTGTTAAACAAGATGCAGCAAATGAAAGCTGAGCTGTATCCCTTTAGGAATGATAGTAGCTCAAGCCTTTTTCCCCATGCCTAGAAGCAGCATTGTCCTGGTTGAACCTTCTCAGGCAAGGAAAAGCTTATGGCGTAAGGAGACCTAAAGTGGGCCAGAGAATTTCACTTTCAATTTATGGGGAAGCCGTTAAAAAATGTTCATTGCAATTTCCCCTTTGTTTCATTTACAGCAATTGATTCAGCGCCTAGCAAAGAGACGCGTTGTGAATTTTGCGGTGATTACTTTGAAAACCGCAAGGGGCTGTCGAGTCACGCGAGGTCACACCTGAGGCAGTTTGGGGTGACTGAATGGACAGTTAACGGTTCGCCAATAGACACATTGAAGGAGCTTATGAAAAGGAAAATGCATCCTCTCGACTCGCCTATCACACCTGAGCTCAAAATGCCCTCAAAGCCAGCACCAGTGCAGGCCCTGCAGAGTGAACCTTTCTCGCCCTCTCCGGGTAAATCATCCAAGTTTAGCCTGACCATTCCATCTGTCAGGCAGGTTCCATCAGCATCACTAGTGCCGAAAAAGGTTCAGGGGCAATTTTTCTCCCCGCCATCACTGAAAAAACTGAAGCTGACCCCACTGAAAAAGGTGAAACAGGAGCACTTCACAATAGAGTATAATCCTGAGGAATCAGCAACCTTGCTGAAGAGCGACAGTTATTTATCCGAACAAATGTGGTCATCCAGCGAAGATACCTCACCTCTTCGTTTAAGTAGGTTTTTCTGTTGATGCGACAGTTTTGTGTTTACCTTGGTTAGTGAAAAAAACTGAACAATTATGCTTTTGGAAATAGTGGGAAATGATTCTAAGAAGTTAGTTAGAATTTAGAGTTTATATAAGCAATAAAACAGCATTTACAGTATATACTGTAAAATATTGCTGGCCAATAAGATTATTAGGCTTCAGATAATAATTATGTCAGTTTAATGGTTATATGAATCTATCTTGTCTCTGTTCTTAATTGTTTTACCTCTTGCATTCACTGCCCCTCCTTTTTGCTGCAAATTGTAGCAATAATGTCCACCACTGGAATACCTGGATTGCTCAGTGGCATCACCTGATGGCTATGTGGAAAAACGCACATATTACTGGAAGCATACCAACTAGAACAGTAAAAGTCACACGTGCTTTTCCTTCTTGCCATTCTCTCCTAAGAAGGCCTAAAGGGTTGGCAGATTCTAGTGTTGCTCATAGTACATTGAGCCTTAAAATCTGAATGCCTGAAATGTAAGCAGCTTTTTAAAATAATGTATACCCAACTGTGTGTGGTCCATTTTTAATTGAAAGCAAATGGACTTCTTTTAAACCATAAAGCACAAGTTTTAAAAAGCAAATGTTAGAGGAGAAGTTAATTCTTAATCATCTATGCTTAGTACTTCCAAATGTGTGTCTGATGGTGCATGCCTTTTTGTTTCATAAAATATATACAGTCTTCGATGTATTTGCTTTTCCAGGGCTTGTTGTATAACCTTAGTCTTCCATTAATTTACTTCTATGTGACACTTAAGACTATGTCTACCCACTGGGTTAAATCATGGAACTTTGTTCCTTTTTTTTCCAAAAAGACTTTTCTGCTATGATGAGACCTGTGTAATTTGAAATGCATTGCTGCTGTTGATAAATAGCACTGCTGCTATCTTTCATTGGGTAGAGGCAGAGCTCGTGCAATAGGCATGGCTCTGATTCTTCCCCACGGTGAACTTTTCAGAATGTTCAGTATAATGAGCCCGATCAAAGCTGGCTTATGTAAATGCCCACCTGGGATTTCTGTGCTTTCCAGTGTGTACTTCAGGCAATGGTGAGTTTCCTGTTGTTACACAGAATACCCAGTTCTGAAGAGCTGAAACCAAATATCTCTTCAAGAAGAGCTAATTAAGAACACATGCTGTAAAGTGACCTTCAAAGACTGGAATTTGTTCATTTATCAGATTTTTATTATGGAACTTTAGACTGTTCTTTGGTTCAAAGTACTCTTGGTTAAAGGGGAATGTCAGCAACTAGGGAGCAGTGGTTTTTGCATTCTCATGGACTGGGATAGGTGTTTGCTGTCCTTGAGATGATAGTTGTTATTAGATTGTAAGCCTCTTGACAGTTAGGCTTCCTTTGATTCTTAGCAGGGTACCCTCAACTTTGATACATGATTTGGATCTTATTAGCTGTCATTAAGAAAATACATTAACATCCAACAAAAAGGACTTGCTGAGCAAGAGGAACTTTGCGAGAGACTCAGCAAGCGGTTGTAGCTTCTATACGTTAGGAGTAGGAATAGGCTACTCGGTCTCTCTACCAGATTGCTTCATATTTTTGCCTTCCTCTGATAACCTTTCACCCCCTTGCTTATCAAGAATCTGTCTACCTCTACTTTAAAAATATTCAACAACTCTGGTTCGACCACCTTTTGAGGAAGAGGTTCCAAAGACCCTTGACTCTGAGTGGAAAAGAGGGCCCTCATCTCTGTTTTAAGAAAGAGGCCCCTAATTTTGAAAAAAGCATTCTTTCCATGTCTACCTTCTCAAGCCCCCTCAGGATCTTCTGTTTCAATCAAGTCACTTCTCACTCTTCTAAACTCCAATAGGCGAATGCCTAGCTTGTCCAACCTACCTTCATATGACAGCCCACCCACTTCAGGTATTTGTCTAGTAAGTCTTCTCTGAAAAACTATCAACATATTTAGATCATTCCTTAAGTAAGGAGACCAATACTGAACATATATTAATCTGGATGTCATCTCACCAGTGCCTTGTATAACTAAAACATAACCACCTTACTTTTGAATTCAATCCACTTTAAAAGAAACAGTAACATGTTGTTTATTTTCTTAATTATTTGTTGTATGAAACTTCTGCAATTTATGCCCAGCAATTACAGACCAATCAGTTTAACTTCAGTGGTCGGGAAATAATTTTGAAACAATTATTTAGGGTAGAGCTAACAGCCACATGGAGAAAGGATTACTTAAGAATAACCAGCACAGATTTCCTAAGATAAAGTTGTGTTTAATTTGCTGTAGATTTTTGTAGAGTTGTATATTTGTAAAAGAGTTACGAGAGATATATAGTTGATGTGGCTATGCCGACATCCAAAAGGGCTCAACACAGTACTAACAGATTTGTGTGGAAGGCTATAGCTCATGGAGCAAGTGGGACAGTAGCAACATGGATGCAAAATTGGCTGAGGGATAGGAAATAATGAATAATAATTAACGGATATTTTTCAGGCTGGGGCAGGTTTGGAGGTCCTTATTTTTCCTAACAAATATCAGTAATCTTGGAGTACATGAGACAATTTCAATGTTCATGGCTAATAAAAACAAAGATTAGAAGCATTGTAAATGCTGAGGGGGACAGTGATCCACAAAAGGACATTGACACCTTGATGGAGTGGGCAGATAGGTTGCAGATGAAGTTCAATGCAGAGAAGTATTAGGTGATGCATTTTGCTAGAAAGACAATGGAGATACACTATTAAAAAATTGCAGGACTAGTTGTATGTATATGTGCCTAAGTGACTAAAGATGGCAGAACAGGTAGAATGAGCAGTTAAAGCCCTGGACGCTATATGCTCTTTTATTAAGAGGGGCATAGAGTACAAGAGAACGGAGTCATACCTGGCATAAAGGAAGATGTTTGGAGGTCAGTGATCTCAACTCCAGGATATCTCTGCAAGAGTTCCTCAGGGTAGTGTCCTGGGCCTAACCCTCTTCAGCTGCTTCATCAGTGACCTTCCCTCCATCATAAGGTCAGAAGTGGGGATGTTTGCCAATAATTACACAATGTTCAGCACTATTTACGACTCTTCAAATACTGAAGCAGTTCATGTCCATATGCAGCAAGACCTGGCCAATATCCAAGCTTGGACTGAGAAGTAGCAAGTAACATTTGTGCAACACAAATGCTAGCAATGGCGATCTTTAACAACAGAGAATCCACCGATTTGTTCCTTGGCATTCAGTGGTGTTAGCATCACTGAATCCTTCACCATTAACATCCTCTGGCTGTTATTTATCAGAAACTGAACTGGGTTAGCCATCTTAATATAGTGGCTGCGGAAGTAGTTCAGAGAATAGGAATCCAGCATCGTAATTCACCTCTTGACTCCCCTAAGTCTGTCCACCATCTACAGTTTGCAAGTCAAGAGTGTGATGGAATACTCCCCACCTGCCCAGATGAGTACAGCTTAACAATATTGAAGAAGGTTGATACCATCCAAGATAAAGTAACCGATATCTACAAGCATCCACCACTGATGCTCGGTAGCAGCAGTGTGTGCCATCTACAAGATGCACTGTAGAAATTCACCAGTGTTCCTTAGACAGCACCTTCCGCATCCATGACCACTTTTATCTAAAAGAGCAAAGGCAGCAGATACATGGGAATGCCACCACCTATAAGTTCCCATTCAAAGCACCCACCATCCTGACATTGAAGTATATCACAGTTTCTTCAGTATTACAGGGACAAAATCCAGGAACTCCACCTCAATGGCATTGTGGGACTACCTACAGCAAATAGACTGCAGCAGCTCAAGAAGGCAGTGCACTAACACCTTCCCAAGGGCAACTAGGGACTGGCATTAAATGATGGCACAGCCATTGACATCCACATCCATGAATGAATAAAAAATCAGTTTTGCTGATCTTGTTTAAGACTCTACTTAGACCTCAGTAATGTGTGCAATTCTGGGCACCATACTTTTTCATAGAGTCCCTACAGTGTGGAAACAGGCCCTTCGGCCCAACAAGTCCACACCGGCCCTCAGAGCATCCCACCCAGACCAATCCGCCTATAACCCACCTAATCTACACATCCCTGGACACTATGGGGCAATTTACCATGGCCAATCCACCTAACTTGCACACCTTTGGACTGTGGGAGGAAACCGGAGCACCCGGAGGAAACCAATGCAGACACGGAGAGAATGTGCAAACTCCACACAGACAGTTGCCCGAGGGTGGAATTGAACCCGGGTCCCTGGCACTGTGAGGCAGCAGCGCTAACCACTGAGTCAGAGTGCCGTACCAAACTTGGGAACGATGTGAATGCATTGGTTGGAATGTAGAGAGGTTGATAAGATTTAGCTCCAGGAATGAGAAACCTCAGCTGTGAAGATAGATTGGAGAGGTTGGATTTGTCCTCTTTTGAGAGGAGACAACTAAGAGGCAGTTTGATAGAATTTTTCATAATCATAGGGCTGGATGGGGTAGTTAGGGATAAATCTCCCTCTCAGACCGAGTTTGAGAACTGGAGGGCACAGAGAAAAGGGAACTTGCAAAAGAAACAAATGTGATGTGAAAAAGATACAGTCAAGCGAGTTGTGAGTCTGGAACGTTCTTCCTGGAAGTGTAGTGGAGGCAGTCTCCTGTCAAGGTATTCGAGGGCTTTCAAAATAGAAACAATATTCAAGGTTATGGGGAAAAGAGAGGAGAATGGCACTAATTCACTGTTCATTCAGAGAGCTGATACAGAAACAATGGGTCAAGCTGCCTCTTCCTAATCCTGATTCTGTGCACTGGGACACTGATTTCTTTTCGCCTCAAAGCTCTGCAGTCTCTTACCATTTTGATACTTTTCCTGCCAAATTTTTCACATTTTCTCATTTTATACTCCATTTACCAGATATTTGCCTGCTCACTTAGCCTTTTGTAGCCTCCTTATGTTGTCTTCAGAACTTACTTGCCTGTGTTCGTCGATGACATCTGCAACCATAGCTTTGATATCTTCATCCACGTATTTTATTTAAACTTTGAAGGGTTGAGACTGGCACTGATCCCAGTGACACACCGCTGTCAAATCTTGCCAATCAAAAAATGCCAGTCTGTTAGCTTTTGCACCATGTCTTTATATTTAACAATACCCTTTGGATATGGCAGCTTACTACGTGCCCTCTGGAAATCTTAAGTACGGCACTAATTCTCCTTTATCCATAGTACACTTAATTCCTCAGAGACCTCAAAAAAGTTGAGATTTTCCGTTCTCAAAACCACATTGTCTCTACCTGATTATCTTGAACCTTTGTAAGTGCCCTGCTATCACGTCTTATCTAATAATAGCTTCTAACATCTTCCCTATGACAGATGTAAAACCTGTGGTTTCCTTTTTGAGTACTGTTTTCCCTGAACCAGTAACTTTTTTAGAGAATTAAAAGCAATGGATCAGTTATGTCACAAGCCCCTTCTTTTAAGATGCTGAGTTCATCAGAACACGGGGACTTAACAGCCCACAGCTCCAACAATTTGCTTAACAGCCTTCCCTTGCGATTGTAATTTTCTTGCGTTGCCTGATTTATGGCTCTCTCTGGAATACCTGCAAAATACCTGTTCATCTTATAAGACCATAAGAAATAGGGGCAGGAGTAGGCCGTTCAGCCCTTAAGCCTGCTGCACCATTCAATAGGATCGTGGGTTCATCTGACATCTGCCCATGCCTGATTGGCCATTTCTTCCTTATTTTCAATTATTAATTTCCCAGACTCCGTTTCTACAGGCCCAATGCTCACTTTAACTGTTTGTTTTCTTTTTTTTAAGTATCTATAGAAACTTAATATTCGTTTTCATATTTCTAGCATCTTTCTCTCATACTCTAATTTTTCCTTCCTTATTAATATTTTAGTCAGTCGTTGCTGGTTTTATATTCTGTCCAGTTTTCGGCCAGCTATAATCTTTGTGTGAGTATCTACTGTTTCTTTAAGTTTGGTAATATGTTTAAGTTCTTGAGTTAATCTTTCCTTGGAATTTTCTTTATTGTTGAAATGTATCTGTGCTGTGTATTTTGAAATATCCCCTTACATGTCTGCTACTATATTTCTGTCAACCTTTCCCAAGTTCACTTCAGCTAGCTGTGCTTTCATGCCCTCATAATTGCCTTCACTGAAGTTTTAACGTGCTTATCTTGGACCCACATCTCTCCAAATTGAATGCAACAGTCAATCATTTGTTGTTGCCACTATCTGCAGGGATACATCACTCTAAGGTAATTAATTACTCTTAGTTATAATATAGTCTGCTCTCTGCTTTGTTTAGGGCATGCTGTTCTGCCAAAATACCTCAAACATTCCAGGAATTCCTCACCTAAGCAACTTCTGCCCGTCTAACTTTTTCAGTCACTATGTAGATTTAAAATTCCCCATAATTACCTTTCTGGCATGCTTCCAATTTTTCTTCTTTTATGCTCTGTCCCCCCCATATGGTTACTGTCTGGGGGGCTGTATACCATTCCTACAGGTGACCTCTTGCCTTTATCATTAATCAGCTCTGCCTAAACTGCTCTACTTCCAGGTTTCCTGAACTTGGATCATTTTCCCTAAGTTGTGTGATTGTCATTGTCAATTATCAGAGTAATTTCTCCACTTTTTCATAGCTTCCTGCATATATTCAATGTTCAGGTCCCAGTCTGTTTTCTTAAAGCTGGTCTTTAGAGGCTATCAGATAGTATTCATGAACTGATAGTCGAATTAGAAATAAACAGTTGTTTCAAATGCTATTTGCATTCAGGTACAAAACCATTAGTTTAATTCATTGTTTTGATTTTGTAACCTCTCGACTTATCTGTTGATTTAGTCTTCGATTGTGCTCTTTATCCGTTCCGGCCATGGTCTGCTTATTTCCCATGCTCATACCTTTCTTTCTTGTCTCTATTCTTTAATTTGCCACATTTTCCTAAAGTTGAACCCTTGTCCCCCACTATTTAGTTTAAAACGCTCTGCTTCTCTCATTATGCGACCCAGACTGAGTAAGTTACATTTGATCTCATGCACGTATGGCAGTCCAACTGATGAAAACTTCAGCTTTTTGTGTCTGGTGTACTGTTAGTTTGGTCAGTACATGTTTGAAGCCTTTCATATTGATCGTAGTCAACATAATCTTAGTAGGGCAACTGTAATTTATGTATTTACTGAATTGATTGTTGCAATATGATATTTATGTGCTTTCCTTTATTAAGTGCGGCTGACTGAGATGCCCAAGAAGCATTCCTTCTGGTTGTACAAGCATAGCCGTTTCTCAGTCAAGTGTAAGAGCTTTGTGAACCCAGCACCTGAGAAGAGTTTGTATTTGGCCATTGCCTTCCATGTGCCCAAGATATCCTGAAACACTTCAGAACATTGTCACTTTTTAGAGAGAAACAGCAGCAATTTGCACACATCAGAATCCCACGTAATAATTTGCATCAGATAGTTTACAAGTCCCACAGTGAAACATGCTAGGTCCTTTGAGGCACGTGAAGCAGTTTATTTCAGAAGTAAACAATAGAACTGTCATTTGATTTATCTTTCTGTATATCTGTAGATTAGCTTTAACCTTTAAGTGATCTCACAGGAAATAATTGCACCAACTTAAGGAATGTAAAAGTGTTTTTAATGGAAATAAGCTCTAAAAATAAAGCACAACATTTTGGAAAAGCCCCTCCTGCATGAATTGAAGAAAATATGGTTACAGCAGAAGGAAACTTTGGTTTGTCCCTCTGCGTTATATTGTCATACAGGTTAAGAGATGGTTGTTTGATTTGATAAGGAACCACACATGAAGCTACTTAATAAGGTAAAGGCCTGTGATGTTCGGAGTAGTATATTTTCTTACATATAAGATTGGCTAGCTATTAAAAGACAGAGTTACAATAAAGAGGGTGTTTTCAGGATGGCAGCCTGTAATTTGTGGAATGCCACAGGGATCAGTGCTTTGATCTCAATTATTTACAATATATATTAGTGACATGGATGATGGAAGTGAATGTACTATAGCCAAGTTTGCAGGTGCCAAAAAAGTAGGTGGGAAGGCAAATGTTAGGGATGACACAAAGGGCCTACAGAGAGATCTGGAAAGCAGTGAGTGGGCAGAAGCTTGGCAGATGAAATACCATGTGAAAAATGTGTGGTTATATACTTTGAAAGGAAAAATAGAAGAGCTGAGCATTATTAAAATAGGGCTAGACTGCAGAAAACTGCAGCACAGAGGGATTTGGGAGTCCTAGTGAATGCACCTCAAAAAGTTAGTGTCCAAGTTCAGTGGATATTAGGAAAGGCTGTTGGAATATTGGCCTTTATTTCAAAAGGAATAAAAATAGAGTAGTCTTGCTAACAAGACACTAGTTAGATCACATCTAGAGTACTGTGAACGGTTTTGTCCCCCTTAATCCAAGTAAAGATGTACTGCATCAGATGCAGCCTAGAGACGGTTCTTTAGGTTGGTCCCCTGTATGGAGGGATTTTCTTATGGGAGAGGATGAGTGGGTTGTGCCTAAACTCATTGAAATTTAGAATGAGAGGCGGCCTTATTGAAACGTACTAGATCTTTAGGGGTCTTGACAGGTAGGTGCTACAGTTATTTCTCCTCGTGGAAGAGTCTAGGACCAGAGTAAGGAGTCACCCATTCAAGGGAGGGATGAGGAGTTTTTTTCTCTGAGGATGTGCAATTCTTTACGATACATAGTTATCAAGGTCACTTAATGTATTTAAGACAGGGATAGATTTACATTTCTCAAGAATTATGGGGAAAGGGAGGAAAGTGACGTTAAGTATTATCAGATCAGCCGTTTCCTAATTAAACAGTTTTGAAGGGCTAAATGGCCTCATTGGGCAGCACAGTGGTTAGCACTGCTGCCTCAAAGCATCAGGGACCCGGGTTTGATTCTAGCCTCAGGCGACTGTGCGGAATTTGGACATTCTTCCCGTGTCTGTGTGGATTTGCTCCAGTTTCCTCCCACGTTCCAAAGATGTGCAGTTAGGTGGATTTACCATGCTAAATTGCCCATAGTATCCAGGGATGTGCAGGCTAGGTGGGAAATGCCATGTTACAGGGCTAGGGTAAGGAGGTTGGGTCTAGGTGGGATGCTCTTTGGAGGGTCAATGTGGACTCAATGGACTGAATGGCCTTGTTCCACATTGTAGGGATTTCATGATGATTCCATGAATTTTGCTCCTGAGTCTTGTGGCTTGATCCTTTTGGTCTGTGCTGGTATGACTGACTTGAAAGGAAACCTCACTACTTCACAGGAGAAAAGAATTAACCAAGACTGCTTCTCTAAGTTTGTACATGACCACAATTTCTGTTGGATGTTAGTTGAGATGGAATTGGGTAGCGCATTCTCACCAGTCTGAATATGTAATCTTGCATGAACACAGCGTGACTCCTTGGATAGGAGTCTGCTGTTGATAGGAGAGAGGAGGAGACTGTTTCATCAAAAATGCATGAGGCTTACGGTCGTGTGAAAATGTCACTAAATCAAAGTACATTGAGTTTTGACATGTTGAGAATATGCTTTTATATAATTTATCAGCACAGGGGACTGAATTTAAATTTCCCCTTAGTTTGCATCAATATCCTTGCTTATTAGAAGTACGGTTTTAAGTAAACCATTTCAAACGTGACACTTCTTTTCAATTTCACATTTGTAACTTATTAAATCCTTAGATTTCCTTTTGGCTGTAATTGAGAAATTAATGCCTACACTCCTTCCCACCTACTACTTTGCCTGTTTCAGGTTATCATCATTTTCACCCCTCTTCGCTGAGACGATGACATCTTTATTAGCCAGTCCTGAGCTGCACTCCTTGCTTTGTGTCTGCATTAGCATCGGCTTATGAACTCTTTTTGCAAGCAAAAACTAGATTATTGGCAGCTTTGCTATCCTTTGTGAATTCACACAAATTGTCACCCTCATCCGGGTTTACAGTTAAAATGAAGCGTAGAGCAATTTTAAATTTCCCTTCAAAGACAAAATCAGAAATTGTTAGAAAAACTCTGGTCTGGCAGCATCTGTGGATACAAATCATAGTTAACTTTTCAGATCCAGGAGAGAATTCCGTTTTGAAGGAGGGTCAGTCGACCTGAAACGTAACTCTGATTTCTGTCCATCGATGCTGCCAGACCTGCTGAGTTTTTCCAGCAATTTCTGTTTTTGTCTTTGTTTCTGAATTCCAGCATCCGTAGTTCTTTTAGTTTTAAATTTCCCTTGTTTTCCAGTTTACGGTCTTTTTTAAAATAGTGGACCTCCGTCATTAGATATTCTGTGAATATTTCTTTGACGTCAGTGGCTGTCAGTATTCTTTTGAATTAAGATTTTATGGTTGTTGTCTTTTAATACAGTTTTGACTGTGTTGTCACCAGGCTGACTTGGCACCTTTGTATCAATTTATTAAGCAGATTCATACACAGCCTAGTTTCATTGATTTGAGTAGCTCATTTTTGGTTGTCACAGGCACAATGAGCAAAATGGTATCCTGTGTTGTAAATTTTCAAAATTTTCTATGAATAAATCTCTTTATTCATTGGCTGTATTAAGGTATGGTACTTGAAGGGAAAAAAGTTAGTTTAATGCTTTGCATGCTATTGGCGTGTGTTTTAGCTGAGCAGTTATTGACGAGTGTTGCCAATTTTCTGACCAAGCATCCCCATTTGGATCAACGTTTTCAGTTATTCCTGTGAAGTATCAAACTATCCAGGCTTTGATATTAGCTGTTACAGAGATAGTAGGAACTGCCGATGCTGGAGAATCTGAGATAACGTCAGCTTTCCTGCTCCTCTGATGCTGCCTGGCCTGCTGTGTTCATCCAGCTCTACACCTTGTTATCTTTGATATTAGCTTCTGTCTCATTGTCGTCTGTTGGATATTTCTTGATTTTGGAGCATTCTCAGTTCTTAACATTTCCTTGAAATAGATATTGTTTATCACCAGAGGACAGTTGTCCCTGTTTCCTTGCATTGCACTTTTTAGAAAAAAAAAACGTGTGAGTTATGAATATTGCCGAGACAGTAGTCAAGCAGGTTTTCATCTTCTGTTTGTTGACATGAGAGAGGTCATAGATTTACTCCCGCTGTACATTTTATTAAATGCACCGTCATGTTGCATTCTGAAGTGACTAAACTGTTCATTGCTCCTGGTGACATGTACCATACATAGTAGACTGGCATAAACCATGACCATTTCATTGACAATGTCGCAATCACTTGGGGTTTTCAGTGAATTTTACAAAACCAAAAGACTGATTTGTTTACAAAATCTGATTTTATAGTTTTTCTTTATCTGCAGCTTGTGCATTTCTGATTCACATTTGGCCTTTAGCAAATTACCCCCAGTCATATCAGGTCTTCAGCTTTCCATGGATGGATTTCCTTTTCTGGACTTCCCACTTGTAGTTGCTTTGATTGCATAGTATTTACCCAAGCTGTGTTTCAGTTTAATTCTAGCCTTAATAGTTTAAACTTTGGGCTTAATTATGGCATTTCTAGACATAGAAAGTAAACTTGTGTGTCACACTATTTGATGTAAATGGTAATAACAGAAGATCTGTTAAAGTCGTGGTAATAGAATACTCGTATCCAGTTCTACTTGATGGTGAAATTTGGAATAAGTTTTTGACATCCATGTGTTCTGCTGAGAATAGGACTTTCTGCTTATTTTGAGAAAGAGAAGTGAGTTTGGCAATCAGGTTTGTAATAAGTGGGTTTCATTCTGTAAGATTCGTCTAGCAGTAATGAGAAATTCTATTAAGTTGCACCAGTTATTCAGCCAACTTGCCTCATGACTTGTTGAAGCATTGCTAGGAATTGTCTTTGCGTGCAGACCTTGCTTCCTTGAACTTTAAGTGGAAACTGAGTTTTCTGATGAGCTAAGGCATATCCCACCCTCAATTTGGTTTATAATCTCACTGAGATTACCACTTTACAGTTGTTCAACTTGCTTTGGATTTGAGTGCCACATGGTAGGGACCAGGTTATCGGTTACAGTTGCACATATTTGTGTAACCTTTGGTTCACCCATGCATTTTCCCTATGTCCAGAAAACAATTGTTCTGGCAACATGGTCTGAAAGAAATGTTCTAAGTGAATTGTGGCTGAAGGTCTTTGCTCCTGGCCCAGATGTTGAGTGCAATCTGATAGGATTGCGTGCCATCACTAGGGAAAGATGACTGAGCCCTGATCCAGCATCCAATTTAAATTCTCAATCCATACTTAGTGTAACTAATGTTCTTAACATTTTCACAAGACTAGATTTCCAACGGTAAGTGCATTTCCAGCCAGATAGTAAAATTATTCTGTCAGATGGATAGGATCCCAATCTTTCTGCAGTGACTTATTACAGATTTGACGCTGTTGTATGTTTATTTTTGTATACTTCAAATGTGATTTTATAGCCATCCTGAATACTGCAGTAAATGTCCTGGCAGAAATGAGCTCCATTCTCTGAATGAATTCTCCATTTAGATTTGATAAATGAAAACTTAGAAAATGATAGTGATAATGTGTAGAACTGATGGGGGGATACCTTCTTTTTCAGGAGTCAGACATATCCATCAAAAATATTTTACTGTGGATGTTCTGTTAGACTGACAACTTGCTCTTCCTCTGGGTCAAATGCCCCATTTACATTGCATTGAGAATCACCTTTTGTGCTATCTGGAAGTTCCTATTCATTCAACATTAAAGTTATTATTTTCTCTCGTGATGGTGCATTGACAAAACCTGATTTCAAGATGACATCCTCGAACTTTCTATTCCAAATCAGTGATACAGTGGCGCCCTTTCAGTCTTTTTATGTGTTTTGAGACTGTTGAATTCCTTGCCTTTTGGATCTTGGGTTTCCCCTTTAAATTTTGATGCGTAGCTCTTGGCCTTTTACATACTGCCTTTCTTATTGGGGAGCTTTGAAATTACTAATCATTCATATTAACCTTGTCACATAGTCATGACAGTTTATGACATATGGCTGAATACTAAATAGTGACGTCTGAAGAAGACGATAGGTTGTTTGAAAAGTTTCAGTGAGCAAACTCCCTTTGAAGCAACAGCCTTGAGGTCTCCATCAAATGCTGAATACGATTCTGGTGTTTATGAAATTGCTGAGCCGCAGTGAATGAGAGCAATGCCCTTGTCTGGCTTATTGGAGCTTAGGACATGTTATCATTTACCAGCAGACTGATTGCACCTGCCCATGTCGGTGTAAAGAAGTCTCTTCTCCTATCTCCTCATTGTGGAGGAGGATGTGCATAGTTTTGTACAGGTTACAATGTTTAGTGTATCAGAGATGTCAAATTATAAGTTATTAATATTAGAGAGACAGCCCTATGGTGTACTGCTTTGCTTTAAACTTTTAATGTAGAGCAGTTATTTCTATTCAGCTAATCGTACACCACTGATAAATTTAATTTTTTTTAATTCATAACTCTGGTCATAAATAAAGGACTATCAGTGTGATTTTGATTTGAATGTGATCACACTTGTTAGGTGTTTTCCAAAAATGGCTATTTGATCAAAAGAGAACTAAATGGAAATTATGGCTTATTTCCTGGGATTTGGGTTTTGAATCTTGATTTAATAGTGTGAAAGTCCTTATTTCCACCACCTGTTTTTAGATCTTAAGTTGATAGCATGGCTATGCCCATATTACAGACTTTATAGTCTGACCTTTGTTGGCTCTAAAATGGTAATCTTGCTTAGGAGGCCGCAGGGGTGGTTGTGGGAAATTGGCATGTCACACAGAAAGGGTAGTCCTTGCATTCAATTTTAACATGTTTGTGACTGCTACTATCTCTGGGTGACATGAGAAACTTGGGTGGTCATTTGCTGTTACTGCTGTCCCTCATTTTAACTCAGTTCACCTCACCATCTCCTTTGTACCCTCAGCAATTAAGTGTCTTGTTTTCTTTTGTTCTGTAGCAGTTGACCAACCCAACAAGGATGTCCGTTGCGAGTTCTGTGGTGAATACTTTGAGAATCGCAAAGGGCTATCGAGCCATGCCAGGTCACATCTGAGACAGTTTGGTGTGACAGAGTGGACTGTGAATGGTTCACCAATTGATACGCTGAAGGAGCTGATGAAGAGGAAAGGAAAGCCTGAGCCACTTAGCCATGAATCAGTGCAGCAGGAACTGCAACGAGATCCTGAAAACTACCTGTACGAGGAGAAGCCAATTTCTAAGCCATTCGGTCAGCTTATTAAGTCATCTGGCAAGGAGGTGCAGCAAAAGCACCTGACATCCACAGCAAGAAAAGTGTTAACTTATATGCCCAGCAGCCAACATGCGACTGGGTCACCACTGGGCAAGAAGATACCTATGGGTTTTGTGTCAACTGCACCACTAAAGAAACCCATGCTAGATGATAGAAATCTGACACCAGAATTGAAACCCAGCTATGCTCCAGGGTCAGGCTTGTTTAAGCCAAAGGCCACATGGTCCCCGCAGGAGAAGGTGGCAACGAGTCCAGTAATAGGTAAGGCAGACTTGTTTGAATACTCTTAGTTTCTCTTTGGTATGATAAGGCTGTACGTTTAAGTACAATCAGTTGGTCATCAGATAAGTAACTCCTTTGTACCTCCTGGCATTGCTGCTTGCAAGAAAAATTTCCAGAGATACCCAGACTTCATTGTTTTGTTTTGTTTTTTCTCTTCCCTATGGTGTGGCATAATTGCTTGCTGTTTCTCCTCTGCATCTTCTGAGTCTCACAGCTGAGATTGGGGAGCTCATTGTGCAGGAATCCTGCTATAAGTCATGGTGCAGCGCATTGCAAATGCAATACTCTGCAAATGCTGCGCTTTTGCCCAGGTTTTACTGTGAGTGATTGCTATAGTTCCTGGCCCATCTTAGTAAGGAGTTTGGAAGGTTCACAGTTATTTGATTTTTGTTTTCTTTCCCCTAGATCTGTTTGCAGGATGTGGATGATATGGGGCTCTGTTTATTGTGCAACTCACTCACCCTGAGAAATCAGTAAGCTGCCTTCTTAACGTGACTGGCTTGTTAGGCCACTTTCAGAATGCATTAAGTGTCAACGTAGTATGAGACTAGAATTGAGTGAGCCAAACCAGGTTGGGGTGCCTGCTGGGAAGGATAGTTTCTGTACAAAACTAAGACACCTTTTCAAAAAAAAAAAAAATCCAATTTTGTGGTTTCTTTTTATCAGTTGTGTTACTGGGGGCCAGATAACTGTAACAATCTTCTACCAGCCACTTTATGGATTGTTATCTTGTTCAGTTTCCTCCCAAAATAATATTTCAGAAAGATGTCAATTTCTTCTTACATGAGGCAAAATTGACATTGATGCTGTGGTTCGCTGCGATTTTCTGTATGGCGCACACTGACGTGGTCACACAGTCAAGCTCAGCTCGGTTAATGCAGAAGGACAGCAGCACGGGCTGCTTTATACAGCTTCCCTGGAGAGAAGGTTTCTTGTACAACTGAAAGGATACTGGCGTGTGAAGAAATATATCTGACAAGGTGAAGTTTTCTGGATTTCTCAACACATTAGCAATGAGACAAATTAGTTCACAAGGTTTACTGATCCCAAAGGGATTATTTATTCCTGCTGTTAAGAAAAAAAATTGGCCAGTACTGGGCTCCAAATCTTTTACATTCTGATGTTGTCGCTGACCCAGAACTTCCACCTGAATACCTTTGTACTCTGGGAGAAGTTCTCGATTTTGAGTTTCTGTATTTACTCAATTCTGCTTAATTCTTAACTTTAGAAATATGCCAGAGGGGGAGTAACTCAGTTAGAGATGAGAAAGCTTTTCCATCCCATTAAACATAATCAGGGGTTTCGATTGTAATGATGCCCTTCCCATTTACTGTTATCTTGCATGTATTCTTGTGAAATCGTTCACAATTCCACATTTTCTAATGGTACTGAGTATTCAAAGCTGGTGGAAGAAATAAATGGGAACTTCACTTGTATAAGGATGCGGAATAAAAGACTATCTTTAAATAATTACCATTGTGAAAAGACGCTTTCTTGTTTTATCTGTTTTTTTTTCCAGTTTCTCTCTGTCTCCTTAAGGCACTAACTCTTGCTGAGTTACAGGACTAAGGGTGGGCGCAGTCCTCTGTGAGTGCATCCATCACATGGAGAACCCTAAACTATCCACAGATTTAACCACAGATGGCATCGCAACTGAACTTAATCTTGACCTCACATGCATATTTTCTAGTACAGGTCATTGTATTGTGAGAAAGAATGGGAATCTGAGCAAACTTTCTTTTAGTGCCCACCCCACCCCCATAAGAATTCAACTCACGTTACAGTGCTCCCACTGCTCTCCTTAAAGGAGATCAGCTAACTCCATTCCAGGACTATTCCTGCTTAGCATTTCACTGACCATTTCCTTTACCCACCAGAACCAAAATGGAATCTGTTATAATGTACCTCTTTGCAAATTCCAGCATTGTCTCCTGGGACTTTTTCTCATCGAAGTTACCGAAAGGTGATCAGAGATTCATGAGTGGTGTTCAAAATGTGTAGGATGGGTTGAGTTATAGGAAAAGGCACAGAGGTTTGTGGAATTTTACCCAGACCAGTGGGGTAAGCATAGTCAACTTTAAAAGGAAACTCAATAGTTTTTCAATAAGGAAAAGAGCACAGGAATGAAAGTGGCTAAGCATTTATGTGCTGGCACATTCTCAGTGGCCTGACTAGAATCCTGAGCTGTAACATGGTTAATTTGGCAAGCACAGAGAAAACCACAGTCTTTGCCATCAGGACTGTTGAACATTAATTTGGCTTAAACAGATGGCTGCATCACTAAACAGCCAGAGTCACATTAACACATTGATTTGTGTCCTGGTCTCTTCCCTGCAGCCGCAGATACTTGCTGCGAATTGTGCGGCCACTACTTTGAAAACCGGAAAGCTTTAGCCAGCCATGCCAGAGCCCATCTCAGACAGTTCGGGGTGACTGAATGGCACATCAACGGTTCACCGATAGACACCCTGAGGGAATGGATCCGCCAGAAGCCCAACATTGGCACGGGTGCTTCCCTGAACTGTGTGCAGGACCGCCCTCTTCCAAAACCCATCAGAAACAATATCAAATCTGTGGTTAAAGAGCTGTCGGGGGACCTGTGTTCTCTGCCAGGGGGTAAGACAGTGAAGTTGGAGCCAGTGCAGCCCAAAACAGTAGAGCTGGGGTTTCCGGCCTCACCGGTACAGAAGAATCCAGAGACAGAAAAAATGCCTCCGACAGAGTGCTACATCCCCACAGATCTGAGCCAAGGCAGCATTACTGAGTGCACCCCGAGCTCCTCTATGCCATCTGAGGACGATGAGCCACATCCAAAGAAAAAGAGAAGTAAGTTTGTATTCAGTATTTGAGCAAATATTTTATAGAATTTAAAAAGAACTACAAAAAAACCAATTGGTCACTTGTTTCTGTGCAGTGTTCTCATCTTAAAGGTGTAGGCTGTTCAGTTATGACCTACCACTTTAAGAGCCAGTTCCTGTGAAGCCCTTCCATTTAATTTTAACATAAGGCTTCTTTATTACGAAAAAAGTTGTAAGGACATCTAATTATTATAAAAATGTTTTTGCTTTTCCAAAACCACAAAAGGCTAAGTGGGTGATGGGCTTAGTTTGATAAATAGATAATCTCCAGGACTACTTGACTGATCATGATCATTGTGGCAGCAGCTAACTATATAACCCTTATTTAAACCATCAAACCTGAGTTACATCTCAATGTTGGATGAGGCAGTACGGGTTGAATGAGTACCCTCTAGTTGTCTGCTATTAAAGGAACACGTACCTGACCCCATGTAAATCAGTTGGCAGGTTATACAATCTCGTATTTCGGTATAGCGATAATGTTTACGTAGTTTTGTCAATTATTGTAAGCCCCTAAGAAAAATGAGTAACTTCTGTTCCGGTGATGGCAAATTCAAGAGAATTTCATGTCTGATCTATCTTTGTTTTGGTATTTGCCACCTTGTTTTGACATGAGTTCATTGTATAATGCTCAACGATTGACATATTGATACTGATGCCCACTGCAATGAGTTGTACTTTTATTTATCTTCACGATTGTCAGTTAAAATCTCTTGACTAGTTATGCATGCGTTTTTAAGTGCAGCATAAATATACTGTTCAAGATAGGTTTAGAATTTTTATGAACCAGTATTGAAGAAATTATTTCTAGCGACTTTTTCCAGAATTGCTCTATTTCCTTTCCCTAAAATTGAAAGACAAAGAGGTTGGAGAGTTTTCACCTGGGACAGTGAATCAAAGAATAGTGTGTTTAGAGTAGTAGAATCCTATAGCCAAGGAAGAGGCAATTTGGCCTGTTTCTGCTTTTGCAGGCTGTCAGAGAACTTTAGTCACAGTCCCCTAGTCTTTTTCCCACTGTGTATTCTTGGTGCTCCTAATGTTACTAGGAATGGCGATGGTGATTTATTTTCAACCTCTGCTAATCTACAACTGAAGTTGCATTCAGAAGTAAAACCAGAAAAGTACTGCAAGGTTGATAATGCAGAATTAAAGATGCCTTGCTGCAGTTGTATACATTCTTGGTGGGAAATGCACCTGGAGTATTGAATATAAGTTGGTCTCCTTATCCAATCAGAGATATCTTTACCATAAAGGGATGCTGCTGTACAGTACTAAAATTCTGAAGCATCCAGGATGAATTGTCTTATTCCCTTAAGACTTTCTTTATCCCTCTTATTGTCCGTCTTGAAAGTTGTAACTCAGTCTGGATTGCACTTAAGAACAAGAGTAGGCAATTCAGTCCATCAAGCCTTCCTAATATTTTAGATCATGGCATCTCAATGATGTTTTCCCACAACGTCTCCATATCTCCTAATGTCATTAGTCTCCAGAAGCCTACTGATGTCTGTTTTGGATGTCAAATTATTGAGCTTCAGAGAATTCTGGTGTAGAGATCACCCTTTGAGTTCCTCCTCCTCTCAGTCTTAAATCAGTTTTATCCTGAAATTTACCCCTTGGTTCTAGTTCACCAACCAGTGGAACATTGGATCTATATCCACCTTTTCATTCCCTGATTTCCCAGAATTTTCACTCATTTTATATCATTTTTCAAAACACTAAGATATGTAATCCTCAATATCTCATCGTGAGACAGTTCCACCATCACAGATATTAATTTGGTGAATTGCCATTGCACTCCCTTCGTGGTAAAGATATCTTTGCTTGGATAAGGAGACTAACTTACATACAATACTCCAGGTGCATTTCCCACCAAGGGTCTATACAACTGCAGCAAGGCATCTTTAATTCTACATTAGCAATCTTGCAGTACTTTTCTGGTTTTGATTTGTACAGCCAAGTCTTGACTTTATAATCATGGTTGCCATGATGCAGGATCACAGGGGAACAGATGGAAGTGGGAGCATTTTTTGCTCACCCTTCTCCTTCCCTAATGCCCCATGCTCTCAGTGAAAACTTGAATAGTGAGAGCAGCTGTCATTTCAAAGTACCATGTTAATAGTACACACAAAGTCCATCCTGGCCAGCAGAAAAGTCTAAATAATTATGTTTATCCTATGGGAGTTAAACCAGAGTTTCAGGCCCTAAGGAAAGATATACTGGCATTGTAAGCAGTCCAGAGACGATTCACTAGGTCAATGCCAGATATGGAGGGATTTTCTTATGAGAAGGGATTGAGTAGATTGAGCCTGTATTCCAATGAATACAGAACAGTGCGAGGCAGCCTCATTGAAAGATACAAGATTCTTAGGGGACTTGACAGGGCAGTTGTAGAGAGGTTGTTTTCCCTTGTAGGAGAGCCTAGGACTAGAGGGCGTAATCTCAGAATAAGGGGTTGCGATTTTAAGGTAGAGATGAGGAATTTCTTCTGAGGGTGAACCTCCATGCACCTATGGAATTCTTTACTTCTGAGGTCTGTTGAGGCTGGGTTATTAAGAATATTCAAGGCTGAAATCGTGGGGGAATCGAGGATTATGGGGGAAAGGTAGGAGGGTAGAGTTAAGGATTATCAGATCAACCATGATCTCATTGAATGGCCTACTTCTCCTCTGTCTGTGGTCACTAATTGATCCAAAATAAATAAAGGCATGAATTTATTTAGGACTTTTCATGCTCCATGTTTCAGAATGTTTTATTTGAATATCTAAATACCTGAATATATAGCTAGCACAGCACCTACCTGCTTTGAGCGCATATTTGGAAAATTTCAGAAAATCCAATTCTGTAATAATTTATAGTCAGTGCACCTAGAGTTTACACCTGCACTGTGACATAATAATGTTACCTAAAACATTAAATAACTCTCCCCTCTCTGAGCTGTGAAAGAAAATAAATTACAGATAGGCAGGAGTTACTGATAGGTTGTTGGATAATAGTTTAGGTTTCTTTGCTGGATTTTATCATTTGAATCCTTAAGTTGCTGGTAGTCCTATTTCTCTTCCTTAAAATATAAGTTACAAGACCCAAGCACCTTACAATGTAGTTGTTCAGTAGTTAATTAAAAGTTATTTCGGTCAGATCCTTTACCAATAAATGTTCAGCACTTTGCACAGAGATAACCAAATGCTGAGGAACAACTTTCTGTAAACTAAGATGATTTGGGTTCATGAGAAACAGACTAGCATGAGAGCAATGTCGGAAACCCACCAAGTGTGTGAGGAATGCAGCTAGCTAGTTATTACTACCCTAAGTCTTCAAAAAGATCAGAGTCGGTGAAAGGATATCACATTCAACTGCTCCATTTTGATTAAATGTATTATGTGGCTTGACCAAAGATGATTGTGATTGCATTCTTTTTGTTAAAACGCACACATCATTACCCTTCTATATGTTGTGAATGACATTTTAGAATTTAAGATTTTCGTTGTTACAAAGTATTGCCATTATTTGTGACGTCTCTAATATTAGAATTGTATGTTATACTATTGTTAGTATTACAATAGTAACAATGTTCTCAGTTTACCAAGGCAAATAACTAGGAAATTTTTTTTTGGTCTGTTGTGTCAGGGCAGTTTCAGACTTGACTGCAACACGTACAATGCATCCATGGTCAAATAATCTGTTAAATACGCTGTCTAGATTATGCATGAATACTTACCTTAAGCGAGGTATAGAAGAACCAGTGGAATTTGTGTATTTGCAAATATGCTGTCATTTTTCCTCCATTTTTGAAATACTCCTGTGAAACCCCTGGTATAGCTTACATTTATATGGCACCTTTTAAAATAGTGTTGTTGTTGAAGGATTTGCCGTAGGCCATGGAGCCATTTAAATAAATTATGGCTGATGTGTACTGCTATTTCTTCCACCTACTTTAGTTCTATATCCCTTTTTAGACTCCCGTGTCAATGGAAGAATTTTCTCTGTGTGCTCTATTAATTCCATTCAAAGTACTAATTTCTGGGGCAATTTTTCTGTTTTACAGGGAATACCAACTTTAGTTTATATAACCTCTTACAATTCAACATTCTGGCGAATCAACATTGTACTCTTTAAAAGCTAAGAAATCCTTTCTAATTTGGAATTCTCAGAACTGTGCACAGGACTTAAGACCAATGTTTCCTCTACATGAAGCATTCGTACAGTAACTGAAATGTTCCCATGCCAATTGGCATGGTTTAAGTTACTGTGTGTTCACAGCTGGACAACGAAAATGTAAATGACCCGTGCACAGGGTTACTTCAGACCAGCGCTAAATATAGCTGCAATAAAACTACTTCCTCTTCACATCTTCAGCCCTCCAAAATATGAGGACTAGCCTTTTGAATTTTTTTAATGTAAATGATCACTGCATACTACTGATCTTTGTACAAGGACCCCTGAAATCCCTTTAGATTTCCACTGTTCTTGGCATTTCACTATTTAAAATTACTCTGTTGCATCCTTTCTGAGCCATAATGGATAACCTCATGCTTACACATATTGAAATTTCTTTGCCACAGTTCTGCTGACTTTTCAATTAATGACACTTTGTAATTTTATGTATTGTATGTTTCCATCTACACTATTTAGTTGCAGCCAATCTGGTTGTCATTAGCAAACTTGGATATGTGATTTTCTGTTCCGCTACCTTAGTCATTAAAGATACAATGAATGGTTGAGGATCCTTGTGGGATACTGCCTGTTGCTTTCTTCCAAATTGAGGACTTAGTCATGTTTACTTACACTCTATTTTGTGTCACCTAACAAGTCACATAACCAGATCAATAATTTACCTTCTCAGAGTCTCTATAAGCTGCATCCATAGACTATTTAGATAGATTTATTGTTGTCACATGTACCATGACACAATGAAAAGTTCTTTTGCGTGCTCTACAGGCTGATCATATCATACAAACAGCATCAGGGTAGCAAAACAGAGTGCAGAACAAAATGTTACAGTCGCAGTGATGGTGCAGAGAGATCAGTATTAACATTTGAGAGGTCTGTTCAAAAGTCTGATGCCAGCGAGCATGAAGCTGTTCTTGAATCTATTAGTACGTGTATTCAAACTTTTATATCTTCTGTTCTTCCACGGAAGAGCGTGGAAAAGAGTATTCCTGGGGTGAGAGGGGTCTTGGATTATGTTAGTTGTTTTCCCAAGGCAGCCGGAAATATTGGTAATTAATGGGTGAATAGCTGGTTTACGTGATGGACTGTGTTGTGTTTACGACTCTGTAGGTTCTTGCAGTCTTGGGAAGAGCAGTTGGCATACCATGCTGTGATGCATCTAGATAGGATACTTTTTATGGTACATCTATAAAAATTACGAGTCATTGTGGACATGCCGAATTTCCTTAGCCTCCTGAGGAAGTAGAGATGTTGTCGTGTTTCTTGACACACATCAATGTGGATGGACCAGGAGAGACTGGTGATCATCACTTCCAGAAACTAGATGCTCTCGACCATCTCCACCTCAGCACCGTTGATGCAGATAGGGGCGTGCCTGAAGTCAGTGACCAACTCCTTCATTTTGTTGACGTTGATGGAGAGATTGTTGCCTTTACACCATGCTGCTAAACACTCAATCTCTTTCCTGTATTCTGTCTTGTCACTGTTGAGATCCGACGGACAATGGTGGTGTTGTCAGCAAACTTGTAAATGGAGTTGGGGTGGAATTTGGCCCCACACTGGAGTGTACAGAGTGTATAGTAGGAGCTGAGGATCTAGCCTAGCAGAGCATTACTGTTAAGGATCATGGTGGGGGGATTATTTTGAGGAAATAACTAAAGCAGTCAATAGGTTCATTTGACATGCGCTATTTACACATCTGTTGATTGTCACTAACCGATTAAAATGTCTCTTCAAGCACTCAGTCACTCAATCCTTAAGTAGAAACTATAATTTTCCCTCAATAGATATTGGACTGATGTCCTGGTTCCTTTCTCTTGGCCTCCTTAAAGAATAATTAAGGCATCAACTGTTAGAGACATGCTTGGAACTTGCCGATACTTTGTCCCAAGTGGAGGTTCTTCAACTGTGACTGTAGACGATGAGTATCAGCAGAAGGGAGACAACTTTACAATTGCTCCCAGTCCGTTCCCTGTCCAACACACACACACACACACTGTCTCCAAATTGGTAGTTGCTGAATAGTAATCAGGAGCATTACCTTTTTCTCCTCCTCCTCGATTCAAAGCATGGGAATGCTGCTGCTAGTTTTAGTGCTGACCTCCTTGCTTGATTTTAGCTACCTCACTTAACACATGGCCATTGAATTAGGTTTATATTATTAAGAATAGTCAAATCCAGTTTTTTGTAATTCAGTTAGGGATACAAACCGTTTCCGATGAGACATTGATCTATCACGTAAATGGGCAAGAAGTTGGCGAATGGAATACAATATGGAGAAATTAGGAAAGAAATTAAACAAGGAATTAGAAGGACTAAAAGGGGTCATGAAAAGTCACTAGTAAACAGGATTAAGGAGAATCCCAAGACTTTTTATACATACATAAAAAGCAAGAGGGTAGCCAAGGAAAGGGTTGGCCCAGTCAAGGACAAAGGAGGGGATCTATGTGTGGAGCCAAAAGAGGTCAGTGAGGTCCTAAGTGAATATTTTGTGTCAGTATTCACCAAAGAGAAGGAATTGGTGGAGGATGATCTCGGGGATGGAAATTTTGAATTCCTAAGCCAAGTTGCTATTAAAAAGGAATAGGTTTCTGCGTCTTAAAGTATTAGGGTAGATAAGTCCCAGGTCCTGATGGGATCTATCCCAGAATATTGAGGGAGGCAAGAGGACAAATTGCTGGCGCATTGACAGACATCTTTGAATCTTCTTTGGCCACAGGTGAGGTCCCAGAGGACTGGAGAATAGCCAGTGTTATCCCATCGTTTAAAAACAGTAGCAAGGATAATCGAGGAAAATACAGGCTTGTGAGCCTCACGTCCGTGGTAGGGAAATTATTGGAAAAGATTCTTGTGGACAAGCTCTATATGCATGTAGAAGCAAATGGACTTACTAGCAATAGATAGCATGGTTTTGTGTGGGGGAGGTCGTGCCTCACTAACTTGATAGAGTATTTTGAGGAGATGACAAAGATGATTGAGGGAAGAGCGGTTGATGTTGTCTGCATGAACTTCATTAAAGCCTTTGACAAAGCCCCTAATGGCAGACTGGTACAAAAGGTGAAGTCACATGGTATCAGGGTGAGCTGGCAAGGTGGATGCAGAACTGCCTTAGTCACAGGAGATGACAGAGTAGTGGTGGAAGGGTGCTTTTCAGAATGGAGGGTTGCAGCTGGTGGTGTTCCACCAGCATCAGTGCGAGGGCTTCTGCTGCTCATGGTCTACATAAATGATTTGGAGGAAAACATAGCTGGTCTAATTGGTAAGTTTGCAGATGATACGAAGCTTGGCGGGAGATAGTGAGAGGAATTGTCAGAGGATACAGCAGAAGATAGATCAGTTGGAGACATGGGCACAAGAATGGCAGATGGAGTTTAATCCGGACAAATGTGAGGTGATGCACTTTGGACAGTCAAGTAAAGGTGTAAATTATACAGTGAATGGCAGAACCCTTAGGAGTATTGATATGCAGAGGGATCTATTTGTGTAGGTCCACAGATCACTGAAGTGGCAGTGCAGATAGATAAGGTAGTAAAAAAGGCCTCTGGCATGCTTGCCTTCATTGGAAGGGGCATTGAGTATAAGGGTAGACAAGTTATGCTGCTGCTTTTTAGAGCTAGTTAGGCTGCACTTGAAATCTTGCTTACAGTTCTGGTCGCCACAGTATCAGAAGGATGTGGATGCTTTGGAGGGGGCACAGAAAATGTTTACCAGGATGTTGCTAGGTATGGGGGATTTTAGCTATGAAGAAAGGTTGAATAGACTGGGTTCGTTTTCACCGGAACACCGGAGGTTGAGGGGCGACCTGATAGAAGTTTATAAGATTGTGAATGGCATAGATAGAGTGGAAAGTGAGGCTTTTTCCTAGTGTGGAGAGGTCAATTACTAGCGGACACGTGTTCAAGGTGCATGGTGGGAGTGGGTGGGCGTGCAGTAAGTTTAAAAGAGATATGCGAGGCAGGTTTTTCACACAAAGGGTGGAGAGTGCCTGGAATGCGCTGCCAGAGGAGGTGGTGAAAGCAGACATCGTAGCAGCATTTGAGAAACACCTGGACGAATATGTGGATAGGAAGGCAACAGAAGGATACGGATCCTGCAAGTGGAGACAGTTCTAGTATGGAAGGGCAAAATGTGTCGGCGCAGGCTTGGAGGGCTGAAAGGCCTGTTCCTGTATTGTTTTGTTCTTTGTTCAATCAATGTGAACTTGTTTGTTTTGAAAGGAAGAACAAAAGAACGGTATTTAAATGGAGAAAAACTGCAGAAAACTTCGATGCACAGGGAGTTGGAGCATTTGTGCAGAAGAAGCAAAGCTAGCATGCGGTAATCAGGAAGGCTGATGGAATGTTGGCCCTTCGGCCTTACTGTGACCGAACAAGGTGCTGGCAAGACCATATCTGGAGTGTGTGAGCAGTTTGGCCCCTTTATTTAAGGGAAGTTATCACTTCATTGGAGGCAGTTTGGAGAAGGCTCTTTGGAGAAGGCTGATCCCTGGTACAAAGGGATTGTCTTATGAGCAAAGGCTAAGCATGCTGGGATTCTACTCATTGGAGTTTAAAAGAATGAGAGGTGATCCCACTGAAAACGTAGAGGATTCTTAACAACTAAATGCCTGGAAGGTGTCTCCCCTCTTGGGAGAGCCTGAGACCAGAGGGCATTAAGGGGGTGCCAATTTAAGACTGAGATGAGGAGGAATTTTTTTTCTGAGGAGTGCGAGTCTTTGGAACTCCTTGCCACAGAGAGCTGTAGGGGCAGAGTCCGTGTGTATATTTAAGGCTGAGGTAGATTCTTGATCAGTAGGGGAATGAAGGGTTACAGGAAAAGGGCAGGAAAGTGATGCGAGGAATGTTGGAACAGCCATGATCCTATTGAATGGCTGAGCAGACTCAAGGAGCTGAATACACTACTCCTGTGCCTATTTCTTAGGTCTTAAAGACTGGATTTAAATTGCTATCGTCAGTTTTTGTTGGATTTGAGTAAATGTCCCTAGAACAATAGCGTGGGCCTCTGCATTATTAATTCCGTGACATTGCCACTTCGCCAACATCTCCCCAGTAGAGACTGTTTTGGGGGTTTGGGTTGTTGCAAAATGTTATTATCTGTTGCAAAATGCCTTGGTGGGTTTTTTTTAAAGCATGTAATGGCTTATTTTACTGGATTTTTTGTCTCTGATGTGATAAATTCAAAGCTACACATAATTACCTCATTTGTTTTCATGTAAAACTGCATACACAAGTAGCTAAAATCAGCATGGAAAAGACTTCAAAACCAGCAGGTCAACGTTTGAAAGAGATTAAGATTTTGATTTGGGCTCTGAGCAGTCTCACTTGAGAAGTTTCACTTCATGCCTGTTTTCATGTAAACAAGTCTTTGGGGACCACATTTAAGATGTGTATAATAAGGAGAGGGGGAGTTGCAGTGGTTAATGTTTTTTTTAAAAATCCCCAATTGTATACATTAATAATATCATTGTCTTTTATTTGTTGCTGCCAGTTAGGTAGATATGTGAAGGTTTCAGCATCAAGGCCACCTGAACTATAGTACCTGGTAGAGGAAGTGCAGGTTTTGTCATTCCAACCTTTGTGTTTGGGGATACTGCTATGTTAGATGAGTCAGCTGATGTTCAGTAGCAGCAGCCAAAACTTTCTAGATGTGATTAGCCAATCTTGTGCTCACTATTTCATTTTTAAGCAAAGGTTGAAGTTTTCAGATATGTTTAATGAAAAGGTGAATCAGAACTGTAAACCTGCTAAATAAACTTAGTGAAAATCCAGATTTTTATTTTAAATGGAGGTTTGTACATCATGTGTAAAATATCATCCAAAGTAGTCAATAGCTGGGAATTTGCATGGAAATACTGAAGGAGAGTTATAGAATTAGTGACCTTTTATAGCCTTTTAACATTATCCAATGATTGTAAACCTTTCCAAGAGTGCCGTCAAGTTACTTGCCTTTCACTATAAAACTGTCTTTTGATAATAGACTGATTAAATATGAGACTCGAGGGATAGAATCCATAAAGTTTGTGACTTCCCATTTAAAATAAAAATTCAAACCAAAAAAGGGAAAGCAACATAATTATAATACTTCCAGATGCATTTTTTTCAAGAGGAAATTACAGCAGTTTGGAATTTCCCAACAGGGGCTTTAACAAATATTCAGTTTAGTGCATTGTGCTTGTGTAAGACAAAATAAGTGTTTGCTTCATTGCTATGAAACTATCCTTCTGTTGTGGTGAAATGCAGTCGAGTGCTTTTGCAAGTGCTCGCTCTCTCTTCTCCCCCTTCTGGATAGACATCTTGCAAGTATTGTTTGTTTTTGTTTGGGGAGGGATAACAGTCAGCCTTTTAATTTTATATTCCAGAGTAGGCTGATTCAAACTTGTGAATCTTTAGAAAATCTTCGTTTGATTCGAAAGAAGTTCTTTGTTCTGCTTGAGGTTTCTTTTGGAGCAATGAAATGTTCAGTTGGATGACTTGTATCAAGTGTCAAGTATTTCTCATTCTTTGTTGAAGAATTTCCTTGAAGATTGGAGGATATCATTCTATCTGAAGATCAGCACAGAAGCTACACATGGGTTTTTTTGCGTAAAGCATTGTGCACATTTCCAGGGCCATGATCTGTTTCAGGAACACTGGGTTGTACTGTGGTTTTGCAATGTATGTTAAACAGATGAAAATATTAATCTCTCGCGCTTGCCTTCATAGGTCAGTGCATTGAGTGTAGGAATTTGGACGTCATATTGCAACTATACAGGACATCGGTGAAGCCACTTTTAGATTACTGCATTCAATTCTGGTCTCCCTGCTGAGTGGTGACCTTATAGAAACTTATAAAATCATGAGGGGCATGGATAGGATGAATAGCCAAGGTCTTTTTCTCAGAGTAGGGGAGTCCAAAGCTAGAGGGTGTAGGTTTAAGGTGAGAGGGGGAAAGATTTAAATGAGACCTGAGAGACAACTTTTTCCTGCAGTGTGTGGTGCATGTATGGAATGAGCTGCCAGTGGAGGAGGCTGGTAGAATGACAACATTTAAAACACTTTTGGATGGGTACATGATGGGAAGTGTTTAGAGGGATATGGGCCAAATGCTGGCAAATGGGACTAGACTAGTTTAGGGCATCGGGTTGGTGTGGACGAGTTGAATCAAAGGATCTCTTTCCATGCTGTATAACTATGAATCTTATAACTAGTCTGCAGTGAGTCAACTGAAACCTTGACCCCTAGAAATGAGCATCTTCCAATATTAAATTTGTGAAAGGAATCAAAAATTGAGCCTAGGCATTGTTGTGTTCCTTCTCCAGAACTCTAATTATGCTGATTTCAAGTTATGGTCTACAATTTCTTGCCCTTAAGGTAATTATTACCATATTGTAGTTTTGGTTAAGAGGTTCCAAGATCTCATGGAAGATCTATTATGTTTTTATTTGGCACTCCTGTGTGACCTAATTTTGTTTCCTGTGAGATATTTATACTGTTGTTGTGCAGTGCAGAAATAGAGTACAGATCTCCCTAAATAACTTGCTTAAGGGTTTTGGTGCATTATAATAACAATAAAATAATGAATGCTTAATCTTCTTTAGCTGTGCTGATCGCATTTATGATGTGTGCTTGAGGCACCAGTGTGTTCTGCATTTGTTCTTGAGAGATTGGCGAATCTCCTCCAATCTTGGAAAAGTCTCACTTGAGGGTAGACCATTTAGATCAATTCAGAGTTGACGCACTTTGTTTTCTATCCTTGCCTCTGTATGTTTGCTGTAAATGGAGGCTGAATAAAAGGTCAAGAGGTTTAAATAGCCTATCTTAGCTTCATCTTCCTAAAAATGAAGCTACTCCTTCATGGGCTAATGTGATAAGCCATACAGACCAGAATATGTCCAGCTTGAAGCTGCATTTGCTTAGTTAACTGATTCTAGCTGTTGTGGATCTTCAATCATTCCCATCTGGGGATTAAGTAAATAAATTCACCAGTATACCCTCACTGTATTGACCAGTGAGTCCTTTGGAAAATATTTGGGTCAGTTGTGATGCCCATGAAGTTCAATAGAATCATTAATGAGATCTTGTTTTTTGATCAAGCCAGGAGAGAAATCACACTTTCTGTAGAGGCATAGCCCAGCAGGAGAAGAAAGACAGGGAGTTTAGTATACAGTTGCACTTTTGTAGAGTGAAGGAAATTTAAATAGTCTTCATAGGAAATGAAATACTCTAACTTTTCCCTTACCAGGAATTGAGAACCTTTAGTCACTGCTGCGGACTCCATTCTCTATCCACCAACTTCTCCCCTCTCTCCTGAGTGTCTGAGGCTGCACCAGATCTTGGCATTGTATTTGACCCTGAGTTGTGTTCCAGCCATGCATCCAATACTGTAACATCATCTGACTTGGCCCTTGCCTCATTTGATCTGCTGCTTAAATGCTCATGCATGCCTTTGTTACCTCCACACTCAACTATTTCAATATTCTCCTGTCCAGCTTCCCACATGCTGTCCATTGCAAACTTGACCTCAAAGAAAACTTCCTGACGTTGTAACGTTGCCAAATCGCATTGACCCATCATCCACATGTACTCTGACTTGCATTGGCTTCTGTTCTGTCACCACTTCCAGTTTAAAATTCTTATCTTGTTTTCAAATCTCTCACTGTAACCCCATCTGACCCTACCTCCTCCAGCTCTGCAGCCCTCCAAGATATCTGTGCTTCTCCAATTCTGTCTTCGTGCGGAATCCTGACTTTAATCATTCCACCGATGGTGGCCCTGCCTTCAAACCCTAATCCCAGTCTCTAGGGAATTCCTTTCCTAAACTTCTCCATTTCCCAATCCTTCCTCTTTAGGCTGCAAGATCATTTGATTGAGCATACCCTTCTGTGGTGTCAAATTTAATTTGATAATTGTGTGAAACGTCTTGGATAATTTTGTAATGTTACAAGTGCTATATGAATTGCGAAGTGTTAACAATAACTTGCCTGTTCTCGCCAATTCTTAAGTGTGGATTGAGGATAACATTACATTTGAGGATGAGGAAAACATTTTCCATGGTATCAATACCACTTTCCCTTGGTAACTCAATATATTCAACTGATGATTGAGTCTCAGACAGGAGAGTACAAAAAATTAAAAAAGCAAAATTAATAATTGATTGATTGGATTTGTTTAAACTGCAATAACCTTTTAATATAAAGAAAGTACCTGCACCAGTGCACGTTTCTCAAGGTCATGACCTCGGGGGATCCTTCCAAACAGCTTGTTACAAAGAGTTTGTCAGTCTTCAGTGGGGATAGAAGTAGTATCCTCACTAGTACCACTTGTGTTGTCAATAATTCCAGTTAACAGAAAGTTTGGTGGCACTATGCAGAGCAGACCTTGCTTAAGATGGATCACAGCTCAGTCATTAAAAATTACGATTGCCTGTCATATTTGTTAATGATTTGTAGATTGAAGGAGTGCATACATTTAATGTATTTTGTTTGCTTTGCAAATTGGCTCAAATTAACTGGATTGGCGGGGAGAATATTGGGTGAGACTTCCCTATTCCATTTATTGTGTATCCCCTGAGGTTTTGTTAGATTTGGGAACTTGCCACATAGAACAAAATAGTAAATCCTGGTTCTGGCTGCGCTGGCTTAGAGTGCTCTTGCCCCAAGCAGGATTAATTGCTTTGGCGTAACAGTGGAATGGTTACTTCCTCTGCCAGACCATTTGCTATCCTCCTCTTTAATTTTTTGAAATTAATGTCTTATTTTGCATGCTTCATTTTCAAAGTTCATTCTTAATTTCTGGTCATGTACAGCTAGTGGAATTATAACTTGTCTTGGACTGTGCAATGCAGCATGCCTGTACGTCAGTGGTTGGCAGTTCTGTTTTCAGTTGCTAATTAAGTGGTTCTCTCATACCAATGGAGGCTGGCGGAAGAGAGCTTGCATTGGTAATTATCAAGCCTCAGGCAGTCTAATATGCAGAATAAAGGGGAGAGAGGTCAATTAATGCAGTCCATACTCTTCAATATCTTTGAGTTCTTGAATCCCTACCATGGTGGCAGATTAAGACTCACCTCTTATCCAATGCTTGAAGGTTCACTCTGACTTTTCTTCACTATCTTTGATGCAACTCTTAAATTGGCTTTCGTGTTTTTGCTGATCTTGAGAACTCTTAACCAGTCTCGGTGTAGCCACTGGTTGTGACTTTCATTAGAGCCTCAAGGTTTTACCTTTTAAATTTGTCTTTGATAAGTGGACATTGCAGGTAAGACCAGCATAAATTGCTCTTGAGAAGGCAAGCCACCTACTGGGTCCACTGCAGTCGTTGAGTGTAGGGGCACTTGCAGTGCAGTTAAAGATGGAGCTCCAGGATTTTGACCCAGTGACAATGAGAGAATGATGATGATAGTTACAAGCCAGGATGGTGTCTGGCTTGGATAGGATCTTGCAGGTGGTGTTTCCATGCCATGTCTTCCGCCCTTGGCCTTCTAGTGGAGACCAAGGGATTGAAAGGTGGTGTCAAAGGAGGCTGGCAATCTGCTGTAGTGTATCTTGCAGATGGTACCTGCAGCTGCCACTGTGTGATATTGATGGAAGGAGTGAATGGGTAAGGTCATGGTGCTGATCAAATGGGCTATTTTGCCTTCTCTGATGTCAGATTTCTTTTGGTTGTAGGAGTAGCATCCTGTAAATAATTGGAGAAAAGTCCTTCATATCTGACTCCTGTCTTGAAGAATGGAGAGGCTTTGGGGAGTAGGGAGAATAGTTACCTTAGAATTCCCAACCTCTGACCTGCTCTTGTAAGCATGGTGTTCACATGGCTGGTCCACTTTGGTTTCTGGTCAATGGTAACTTCTCCTCCACCCCCTCCCCACTCCCCCCGCCCCACTTGCTGTGCTTGTGCTGGCAATTCTGGGAGTAGGAGCTGCACCATTATAGGTAATTCTGGGGGCAGGAGCTGCACTATAATAGTTGAAATGTTTGCCATTCTTCAGTTATAAACAAGTGCTTGCTTCTGACATGGACTTGATAGGCCGAATAGCCTATTTGTATTATTTAGAGTACAGAAGTAAATGTTTGCTCATGAACTGCTTGCTGCTGTCATATTAGTATCTTTCATCTGCACACTTTGACAGGTCTACATTTCCATTGGTTTCAGTCTACATTGCTTGCAGCAAGCTAATAATGTTTTAGACATCAACGTGAAGACTCGATCAAAGTGCATGTTTGAACAAATGTAATTTTCCATCCAGATTTTAACCAGTACAGCCAAATCTTAAAAGGCAATTTATTGAAGGACGTCTTTTAACAAAAAAAGAGAGAGGCAGTAATTGTTCAGTGTTGATTGCTGGTTTTAGGATTAATCATCAAGTGGACTCTTGGGCTTCCTTTACTTTGCAACTCTTTCTCCTGCCTCCGAATACCTGGCTTGATGCATGGATGAGGAGCGACTGAGTATGTGTTTGTGTGAGAGCTGCGTGATTGGAAGTGGTGCATCTTTCTGCTTTGCAGTCATTGAGGATTTCTTAGTCAGCTAGGGCATCATCCGTAATGCAGAGCTGTTATTCCAGCTCTCTATTCCATTGTCCATCTCCCAGCTGCCTACCATCTTTACCAGTGCTTGTCTTCCAAGAGCAGGCCCTCATGGTTATAGGATGTTTCTGTTTCCCTCAGCCCCCTTTTGAAGCAAACCTACAGTCAGTGCTAAATTTGAGAGCCTTTAATTATGCTGTGGGCTCACGTCCACTGGGAACTAGGTTGAGACCTGCCAGAACCTCAAATTAAAATTAGCAAATCAAACTGTGGAAGGCAGGGTGGTAACTGAATCTTAATTTCATTTTGGACAACAGAGCACCCAGTCAAGTTAGGAACCTGTGAGTATTGTGGAGTGACACTAACCACGGGTGTAGGCCTCTCCAACCATATGCGTGGCCATCTGAAATCTGGATTGAAAAGGAAGTTACCGAGTCTGTCTCAGTTTGAGGAACTCCACGAAAAGGCTGAACCTGCACTCACCGACACATGTGAGACCCTTTGGCTTTGTATAACTTAACCAACAAAAACAAACTAAATATGAACTTTGACAGTGCTGGGGAGAAAACTTGTTAAATTGAAATGCACTGTCAAGGAAACTGTGTGATTATACATGCTGTGATCCAGACACAAAGTTAATCCCCTCCCTAAAGAAGTTGAGCCACCATTTCATTGACATGCTTGAGAATGCAAAGCCTAACCCTAGAAGTTCAGGACTAGTTGCAGCTTTTGCTTGCTTATGTATATAAGTTTCTTTTTTTTTTTGCTTTAATTTGCACGTGAGTGGATTGTATTTATTGTACCTCTTTTGTTCTCGCACTCTTTCCCCTGTGTAGAAACCGAACCATGGTGTATAATTCATTGTAATGTGTAAGTAAGCCTATACCGGTATGAGATCAAGCCCCGTTTGCATGCGGTTTGGCAACTTAGAAAATCCTGCATAACATTCACCTTGCAAGCATAACTTTGAGTTCAGTAATTTCAGGGAAGGGGAGGTTAGTAGGTGGAAGAGTAGATGAAAAGAACTGCGCTGATACACTCCTCTCCTATTTAGAGCATAACCTGTAGTTAAGAATTGTGTGCTGCGCTGAATGTGAAAAAGACATGGTGCAGGAATGTAATTGATAAATGGCATTTCTCTTATGGCTGCACAGTTTGTGGCAGATGTGGAATAGTCCAGTTGGTAAGTGCATTTAAACCCTCTAAATGGTCGTTTGCATACACCAGAGGAAAATTGTGCTGAAACTGCGCCACAGTTCCAGAAATTAGATTTTTTTTTTCCCCCTGTCCCAAACTCCATAATGGAAGCAGCTAATTCAGTACACCTTAAAACTATTAAGATGCAGTAACTCTATCTTCTTGCGCAACTTGATAGAATACAGTTGAAATTCACGTGTCAGAATATTACTGACTAAAGTGTGTACAGCTTGGAACAAAGTGTCTACAGACTCTTAAACAGATGTTGAGTCAGTCTTTTAGCAATGATGTCCCTCATTTAAAACACCCTTAAGCCAGTTAATGCAGTGACTTTCTGTGGAAATTATTTAGGAATTTTTAATACAGCTATGTGATCTTTGGAGGGTTTAATTGTACTTCCGGTTTACAGTAAAAGGTGACGACATCTGCAGTTATTCTTAGGAATGCCTTCCTCAAAGTGGAAATGGACATGCGTTTTATGCATTGACTGAAACAGCAAGCTAACGACTTCTCTTTCATGTTCAGACTGTGAGCGTAAGCAGCATAAGCCGGTGGTATGTACAGCGAACGTGTCACCAAAACGTGAGGAAGGGAAGGAGACAAAAACATTCAGGCCAAAATCAGAGGAACCAAGACCCCCACGAGTGAGACCTGTGATCTTTCCAGTGCCGAAGCCCGAACCCATCTCACTGGTGAAGTTTATAGGAAACATCTACACTCTGAAATGCAGGTAAGTGTCCCAGTCGTGCCCAATGGTGGAATGTTTATTCGTATTGCTGTATGGAAAATCAGAGCTGACTTTGTGTACAAATTTGTATTCAGTGATATGAGCAAGGCGGAATCTATTGCCAACACTCCATTCCCTAAAAGATCAGTGTTGGACTTTGGAATTTGTGGACTTTCATAATGGTATTGATTTCCGGGCTATTGACCCGATCTCCGCCGAGGGATATATTTCCATGGCTGGCTGGTGTGTAGCTTGGAAAGGGATGTGGTGATGGTGTTATCACGACTCAGCTGCTCTTGACCTCCTCTATGGTAGAAATTGTCAGGGGAGAGGGAGGTCCTGCTGAAGTAACTCTGGAGCAGTGGATGAATGTTAGGTCCAGTGATGGAGCTAATGAAAAGGATTTGGTGTTCTGGCTGTGCTAATGGTAACTGGTTGTCTGGTAAAGAAGAACTGGGCTAAAGAATTGGGATTTGTAATGTAGCAGTCCATACTTCTAACCCTTGATCCATTTCATTAGGAGTGGTTTCCTCTTCACTGTCACACATCAATTTGTTGTTAATTGTAGGCAAGTGATGCACTCTAATTGGGGATTCACTTGGACCCATGCCAATAGACTGAAACTGTGGCTGTTGGATTAGGAAGTGCATATTTCCAACGTGTAACTAAATAAATGCCTATGAAAGTGCATTAAGATTTCCTCCATTTCTGTCCTCTTTGAACTGGCTTCCTGACAGTGGACATTCATATTCAAAGAAGTGCCATATGACTCGGGTAACCAAATATCTCAACGTCCTGACAGTTTTCTCAAAACTGCTGAAGATTTGGGTTTTTAGCTTTACTGGAGCTCCTCCCTTTTAAGCTGCCCCTCACATTTCTAACCCATCATCTTCCATTTATTATTGGCAAACCCAAAAAAGCTATGCTACACTTCATCCTGGAGATTAGAACTTTTAGAAGGAGAGGGATGAGGAACAGCAAATACTTACCAGTAGCATTCTTTTTCCTTGGCGGGAGCATGTTATATTTCCCACGGGTCTTCAAGGTTGGCAGCATTGAAGATAAACAGGAAGTGTTCCGATAGATCAATGCTCGCCATGACTGGAAAAGGTACAGAGTGACTCGAAAGACAAAAGTAGGGCCTGTTGACTATACGTGAGTAATAAGGGTAGAGAAAGGTTGCGGTGCAGGAGTGGCTTCAGGGTTGGAACTGAGCAATCAGGGGACCCCAGTCGAGGCTGGCATGTGATGACTGGTCATTCAGCCTTAAAGGAACATCTGAACGGGAGTGGGCCATTCACCTCCTTGAGCTTGTTTTGCCATTCGATGAGATTATGGCTTATCTGTGGCCTAACTGTTTATTACCTGCCTTTGGCCCATATCCCTTAATACCTTTGCTTAACAAAAATTTGTCCATCTCAAATTTAAAATTAACAACTGATCCTACATCCACTGCTGTTTGTGGAAGTATTCCAAGCATCTGTCACCCTTTGTGTGTAGAAGTGCTTCCTAAAATCCCCCCTGAGCACACTATCACTAATTTGCAGATAATGCATCCTAGTTCTAGAATCCCAACCAATGGGAATAGTTTATCTTCAACCTACCCTGTCTTTACCCGTTAATAGCTTGAAAATTGAATCAGATTACTGGTTAACCTTCTAAATTCTAGAGAAAATGAGCCAAATTTGTGTAATTCTTCCTCATACCTGAACTTCAGGGGTTAAGTTATCGTTTTTGCAAACCTACATTGTACACCCTCCAAGGTCAGTACGTTCTTCCTAAGGTGTAGTGCTCAGATCTGCTCTCCAAGTGGGGTCTAACCAGGGTTTTGTGTAACTGTAGCATAAATTATTTTCCCTTGTACTCCAAGCCTCCAGATATAAAGGCCAGCAATCCATTAGCTTTCTAGATTATATTTTGCACCTGTTCATGAGAGTTTAGAGGTCTATGCACCTAAACCCCCAAGTCTCGTTGGGCAACCACTTCATAACCATCTAGATAATACCCTGATCTATCCTTTGTTGGTCCAACGTGGATAACCCCACACTTGCTTACATTGAACTCCATCTGACATGGTTTTGCCCATTCATTTAATTTATCAATATCCGTATGTAATTTTATGTCATAAGCTACACTGTCGAGAGTACCACCTAACTTTATGCCATTAGCACATTTGGATATTTGACTTTCTGTGCTATTATCCATGTTATTAATAAATAATGTGAATAACTGAGGCACTAACAGAGCCCTGTGGAACACCACTGATCACATCCTGCCAATTTGATCATTATCCCTACTTTCTGTCACTTGCCTCTTAACAAAATTTCCAGCCATGTCAATAATTTGCCGTCAGTTCTCTGGGCTTCAACCTTAGTTAACAGTCTGTTATGTGAGACTTTAGCAAATGCCTTCTCGATGCCCATATAAGGTACGGCAATGGCCTAGTGGTATTATTGCTCGACTATTAATCCAGAGACTTTTGTTCAATTTTAAAAATCTGGAAATAAGAGTCTAACGATTGTGAAACCATTATCCATTGTCGGAAAAATGTATCTGGTCATTGTTTCCTTCCCTAAAGGATATTAATCGTCCTTATCTGGTCTGGCTTATATGTGACGCCAGAGCCACTGTTATGGACCAGGCCAAACCCCTTAAAATATATTAAGATGGTATTTATTTTTACATGCAAGTGTAAGGCATTGTGGATGTAACTCGATTAAGTCAAACTACCAGGCTTGAATCAAAGCATGCATCATTCTTACAACACAGTTAAAATATAGACAAAATAACAATTTTTAAAAATTAGCTTAACTGTAACTCTATCAAAATATTTAACAAGATAACTTTTATGTTAACTACTACTGATCAGCTGTTTCACGATAGTGACATCCTATAAACACACCCATGACAAAGGCAAATTCAGTAAAATAGATTGTCTCACAGTTTCTCCAGGCCAGGAGGAAAGAACATCAAGAGAAAACTGGCACAGAGAGAGTGAACCCCAGTGTTTTGATGTAGCAGGGAAAGATGTATACCAGCTTCTGAATCCCAACAGCTACTGAAAGTTCAATTAAAATCCTGATTGTTTGGAAGCTTGACTGTACCCTTTCATGCTGCTTCTATTGTTCGAACTGTTTTGTAAAAAGCCACAAGGCCTCACAAGCTGTTAACGTTTTTGGCTTGGAACAGACTGCTTGATACCTCTGTCTCAACCTCTCATCATTTTTAAAAGAAAAAAAGGACAAAAATACACCTCTCAAAGCCATAGTATCATCACACCACAGCAATGCAGTCAACTCTTAACTGCCCTCTGAGCAATTAGGGATGAGCAGTAAATGCTGGCTGAGTCAGTGATGCCATATCCTGAGAGTGAATTCTAGAAAATGTAAACAACATCCATAGATGTTCCCTGTCCTACCTTAGTGATGTCTTCAAAAAAATTTGGTGAAGCTTGTCAGGTCTGACCTACCTGTCATGAATCCATGCTCACTTTCCCTGAATAACTGAAAATTTCAGGGTGCTCGGTTACCCCATTCTTGTTTATAGACTCCAACAATATCCCCACAACAGATGTTGGCTAACTGGCATATAGTTCCCTTGTTTTCTTCTCTCATCCTTCTTTTTAAAAAAAAAAAAAAAAAAAGTGATTTGCAATTTTCAAATCCAGAGGAACGACTTCTGTATCTATGGCACTTTAAAAGATTACAGTAAGGGCATCTTTAATGTCCTTCCCTACTTCTTTTGTCACCCTCAGTTGGAAACCGTCAAGTCCTGGGGATTTGTCACTCTAATTCCATTAATGTACTTAAGTTAATTTATTCAGTCCCTGTTCCTAATTTCGTGGGACTTGCGGCATATTATCCTCCTTTTGTACTGTATCTACTGAGGCGATGTAATTATTCAACATCTTTGCTATTTCCCTGTAGTCATCGACAGTATAATCCATTTTCAGCCTTAAAAAAAGCACAAAAGAACTGCAGATGCTGTAAATCAGAATCAAAAATGTAAGTTGCTGGGAAAGCTCAGCAGCCCTTCCTTGGAAGGGTCACGGTGAGGAAGGGTCACCGGACTCGAAACATTAACTCTGATTTCTCTTCACAGGTGCTGTCAGACCAGCTGAGCTTTTCCAGCAACTTCTGTTTTTGTTTCCACTTTAAGTCTTTAGTGGGCCAACACTGTTCCTTACCATCTGCTTTCCCTTTATGTAACTATAAAATTTCTTCGTATTGATTGTGATATCACTGGCAAGTTTCCTTTCATTATCCCTTTTGGCCTCTCTTATAAGTTGCTTTGTGGTTCTTTGCTGGTTTTTATATCTTTCCCATTCAGCGGGATCTACTATTTTTTGCACTTTCGTAAGCCTCTTTAGTTTTGTGCTGTCCCTTATCTCTTCAGTTCTCCATGGGTGTTTTTTCTGTGAAGTGGAGCTTTTCACTGTTAGGGCTGTAAACTGGTTTTGTACTGTGTTATATGCTTCTTTAAACGTCCTGTACTGTTCTTCATTGCTTTACCAATTAGCAAATTTTCCCAGTTTACTGTGGACAGTCTCTGTCTCATTAAAGTCGGCCTTAGCTAAACCTAAAACTCTAGCAGCTGATTCGTGCTTTTCAATCTCAAATGGTACCTTGAACTAGATCATGTTATAATCACATTTGATAAGCATTCATGCACAGTAAGGTTACTAATTAAATTTGGCTCACGACTCATTACTAAATCCAATATTGCTTGTCCCCTGGTGTATCCAGCATGTATTGCTGTAGGAAACTATCCTGGATACACTCCAGAAATTCACTACCTTTCTGAAAGGTGCTTGTCTACCTCTCCCAATCTAAAGTTTCCTATTAATGCTACTCTTGCTTTGCTTCACACATGCTTAATTTCTGCATTTAGACAATCTGGCATTTCAGAGCTGCTACGAGGGGTTTGTATACACACCTATTACAGTTTTAGATTCTTTACTGTTCCTTAGTTCTATCCATATGGTCTCCACTGAATGCTTTGTCCTTATTATATCCTTCCTCATCATTGAATCATTTTGTTTCTCATCAGTAAGGCTACTCCATTTTCTCTGTCATTTTCCCTGTTCATCTGTTAAACCTCTATAACATGGTATATTTAGTTCCCGGTCCTTTCAGTTCAACCTTACCTACTCTGCAATCCCTCAAAGTTGATGCTTTGTGCTCATTGTGTCTGCTTTTGTTTGCAGTCAGATTGAATTGGGTCCCAGCAAATGAAACATTTTCTGTGAGCATTTAATTTTCTTTGTGTCTTCTGGCAAGTACAAGTTCATTCATTATACCTGAAGTGTTAATAAAGTCATTGTCCTTTGGAAACATTAATTAAATCCGATCATGTTTTCCAAACCCAGCGACAACAGGCTACAGAAGTTGCGGATTATGGAGACTGCTTTATATTGTAGTAAAATATTATATGCATGCAGGATGCAAATACTAGTTTTACATTTTCTTGGTGAAGGAGGTTGCAGTGAATTGAATGTTAATAGCCCAAGTAAGGAGTTTAGAGGCAATTAATATTGCATGTTTCTGTTACACAAACTCAGCTCCAAACTGAAAATATGTAAGATACGGGTAGATTTTATTTGGTGGGTAAAAGTGTAGCTAAGGGGCAGGAGTTAAATGTGGCAAAGTTCTAATTTCTAGCCTGCTAAATGTTTTAGGTCACTGTAACCTGATCGTGTTTGCCATGAGATATGTTTGTGCAATATGCAAGATTCAGTTGACCATAATAAATTTGAGCATTGGCAGAAACGTAACATTGATGTGATGGCTGAGTGATCTATAATTTACTGTTTCCTCTTGTTTACATGGCATCTGTATAAAGGAGTTCTGTGTAGAGGCATTGGCAGGCACATGAGCTTCAATTATGTCTCTGCATGCTTTGAATGTTTTCCCTTCGTGTTTTTGGGTATGTGAGGTGTTTGTCACAATTGCTGAGCCATTCTGCAAACTTCTCCAAAGTTGCATCCTTTTTAGGACTTGGTTTACTATCCCTATTATTCTCTTCAAATAAGATTGAGTTGAGGGACTGTCCAGCTATCTCTCAAGGGCTGAATGTGCAATTGTTGTTCCTTTTGTAGTTGATGTTTAAGGTCCAGAAGTTCCTTAAGCCACTTTTCCCTTCCACTCGTGCTCAGCCACTCTGCAACACAGCTCTTTGCCAGCTCGTCAGATCAGTCCAGTTTGTTACTGCTGTCTTATTCTGGGAGATATCATCATATGACTGCCTGCCTTTAACTGCTCCTGTCCCAGACTCCTGTTTGTCTGTTGCCGTTGACATAATGTTACATAAAGGATTATTGTGCAAAGTAAGAACTGATGTGTAGGGGAAAATTAGTAGCATGGATAGAAAATTGGTTGGCTAATTGGAAGGAAACAGCAATATGCATATATGGCAGGATGTGACGAATTGGGTCCCAAGGGAGACTCTGTTGGGCCCTCAATTTTGTTTTACAAATTTATACCAATGGCTTAGATGAGGGGAGCAAAGTCATGGCAGCTTAATTTGCAAATGATACAAAGCTTAGTGGAAAAGTGTTTGTGAAGATGACATATGGATGTAGACCAACATAGGTTGTGAGTGGGCAAAAATCTGGCAGCTGGAGTGTAATTTGGAAAGTAAGTTCTTCATTTTGGCAGGAAGAATAAAATAACAGCGTATTAGTTAAGGGGAGAACTCTTGCAGAATTCCAAGATGTGGAGGGATCTAGGTGTTCTAGTGCATGAGTCACAAAAAGTTAGCATGCAAGTGCAGCAAGTGATTACGGAGACTCATGGAATGTTATCCTTTATTGTGAGTGGGATTGAATACAAATTAGGGGTTGTGCTTCACTTGTACAAGGCATTGGTGAGGCTACAATACTGTGTGCAGTTTTGGTCTCCTGACTAAAGGAAATGCATTGAACATGATTCCAGGCAGCAATCTACTCAACACCTGAAGGAGGATGGGTTGGACAGGCTGAACTTATTTTCAGTGGAGTTTAGAAGAGTGATTTTCTATATCCACCTTGTCAAGGTGGATATAGAAAATGTTTCCTCGTGTGGGTGACTTCAGATGAGGGGATACTTTTCATTATATTAAAAGAATTGAGTGGTTGGCCTTTTTGAATGGAGAGGAGGGGAAATATTTTCTGATTGTTGGGCAAGTTTGGAATACTCCTGCCTCAAGACAATAGATTGGAATCATTTGAATTTTCTTTTGAAGTTGTGGATTTATTTATCTCAAGGTTATTGGTGGTAAATGAGAATGTGGAATTTGGAACACAAACAGATGTGATCTTATTAAATGGTGGACAGACTTGAAGGGCCGAGAAACAACTTCTGCTCCTTATTGGTATGTTCTTATGAAGCCCTGCCTCCCAAGACTTAATGTGTCCTGTTTTTGACTTCTAAAAATTTTGTCGCTGTGCACACAAAATGGGTCAAAGGGTCTAGGCCCGAAATGTCAGCCTTCCTGCTCCTATGATGCTGCTTGGCCTGCTGTGTTCATCCAGCTCTGCACCTTGTTGTCATGGGTCAAAGGGGGAGCAGGTTTACGCTGACCGAACAGGACCTATGCTGCTAGATGATGTAAATTGAACAGATATTCACATCAGTAAACTATTACTGCTGTATACAGTCTTTAGTCTCTGTAATATTCATTGGAAGTGCATTGGATTAAATCAAGTAATTTCAGGATAGGTCAAAATTTAAATGACTCTGTCATCGCCAGAGTCTTGTAATGAAGCTTCCATGGATATCTTTCCTTTGAAAACCTTGGCTCTTAGCTTGTGGCTGATGATACACTGCCCCTTATTCTGTCCACACCAACGTGATGGTATGCCCCTTATCTTGATGTGCATGTAGTAACTAGTGGCTGGGTTGGGAGAAAGAAAGTGAAAAGGGCAGCAGTTGTTTTTTTTTTAAAGCATTGTTTTAATTGAATCAACAACTTCTGATGCATCTTCCTTCCTGGTCAGATTTTGTGATGTGGAGTTCCACGGTCCGCTCTCGATTCAGGAAGAATGGGTGAGACATCTGCAGCGACACATCCTGGACATGAACTTTCCAAAGACGGAGGCTGCCCGTGAAGAGATCTCTGTGTCTACTGACACAGGGAAATAGGCCAAATCTGCTGCCTGTGTGGATACTTGGGTACACTGGGGGCAGAATGTCCATTGCAGTCTCTCACAAAGACGCACTCGATTTTATGTTCTAGTTTTAGTCAAGTTTGGAAAGATTCTTCTTTGCCTTGAACGTGTAAACCTCTGTGTAGTAATGAAAGTATCTGCCTTATGGTGATTTCTTTAGAGTAATTCTGCATTGGCCTCACACACTTAGAATGTAAAAAAATCAATTTAGCCCTGATTAATTTCATACAATGTAAAATCAGTTAGGTACCCAGTGCACTTCAGGGGAGTGGCAGTGCTTGATGAGGGCTGCACAGCATTGTATTTGGCATTTATATAACCTGAATCAAAACCACCGTTTACTTATGATCCATTTGATACCACTGTCATGCTCCCGGGTAATGGATCAATCCCTCCCTTGGGAGACGAGAAGGAAAGCTCAAGGTGGATTGTTAATAATTATTTTAAAAATCCATCTTTCAATGTTGTGCCATTTTTCTTTAAACCACAGTGTAGCAGGTGTTTCTCACAGTGAGAAACACTATTCACTGTTTCTCATATCAAGGCCAGCAGGGGAAGGAAACAAAGCCCATACGCAGGTAGCTGCCATAGTGTGGATCATTGAATGAGGGCAGAACCAAATAATTACAGGGAGGCGATATGGACATTATGCAGTCTATGTACCGTGTGATTGCAAGTCTTACTGGTTTCGCGTTGGGCTGTGTGTCATCCAAACCTTGCAGAGAAGAGGCCCAACTATACAAGGCTGGTTCAGTATTAAACAATGTGCTGTGATGTACCTAGGCTTTGATATGGAGGTTATTTTGCATGCTGTCAGACTGTAGTCACCGATCAGAGGTCAGCAGTGCAATACAATGCAGAACCATAAGCGGAAAGTTCACAGTAGGTGTGCCAGCATCTGAAAAGTGGTAGATTAGGACTGTTCTGATTGGCTTGTCAACACAGCACTAAGTAGACGTGTCTGTTTCAATGCAGCCTACAGAAGGGGATCTTGGATACTGTAGAATGTCCCAGCTTAGCAAGATCGTAGTCCTATTGGGAAATTGAATAGTTGCTGCTTGTATTCCATGTCCTCAAGGTTTTTATGACCACAACACTGCAGCTGATGCAATTTACCATCATGCCTGTGCATAGGTCAAGCCACATTCTTCAGTGGGGCAGCTGTCAGTGGGCATATGGCTACAGGAATGGATTGGACAGTCTGAAAGGACAGGCTTTTCCTCCGACTCTAAGAACTAAATTGCATTTTTTTCAGTAACATATTTATACTCATCCTTTTGGGTGCTTCCTAATACTTAGTTGCTTTTTTAATATTTGGCAAAGGACCTATTTGTTTTTAGAAGTGCTTTGGTCACAAAGTGGCAGTACATCTGCACATAAAAATGTAAGTGTATAGTAAAACTGTAAAGATGCTTTCTTTCCTCTTTCATCCTCTTCTATATGCTGGATGATGGTTGATTTTTAGCTAGTTATAAAGGCAGGTTTTAGAGTCTTTAGCTGTGTTCCTTTTCACAGCTGAGATCCTCTTGGCATCTTGTGGTCTGACCAGCTGAGTTGAAGGCTTTGAGAGATGCCACTTCAGGGCACTTGGGCCTTGGAGGCCCTGCAGCCCTTGCTGGGCTGCTCCCCACAGATGCCATGTTCGCATCACTGCCTCAGCGAATGTTGATGGGCTTACTGTTCCATCTCTGTAAATGGCAACACTTCCAAGTGTCCTTCCTGCTGCTGTGACAATGCACCAGTCACTGATTCTCTGCAAACAAGATAATGTAGCTGTGGGGAGGAAGGAGAAGGGGATCTCTCAAGGCTGCTCACTAGGAAGATGCTCATTAAACTCCAATTCCTGTCCTCTTCCTCCTCCGCTTACCACCAAATAAAAATCCTGTCTGTCTGAGGACCACCTCTTTTTTGTTTTGAAAGCGGGATACAAAAGGCTGTTTTGTTCTGCTAAAGCTGTTCAATTTAAACCTTATTGTTTGTGGTCACTTTATATTTGCAGTGTTGTGATGTGAGTCTGTGCATCTAATGCAATTGGACTCCCTGTGACCAAAAAAAATCTTGTTACCTGTTTGTTCCTGTGACTGTGTATTGTTGTAACATGGAGTGTAATGAAATATACCTTCATAACCAAAGGTGCTATGAAATTGGTTGTTTGGTATCCCAGGAATAAGGTTTGTTTTTGAGAATGGACTGCCGTGTCAACACATGTACAAAAGCTCCTTGGTTGAATTGGTGGAAGTTCAGACTTCTGTGTCTTGTTTAAATCATTTTCACTATTCATTTGGATGCATATAGTTTTAATATTGTGCTTTTTTTAAGTGTATTAATGTGACTATGCTCTAGGAAAGATTACATTCAGTGCATTTTAACATCATGTGATGCTGTTAATTCATTACCTAAAATTGCTACCACTGCCAAACCTGTTGTTCTTGGTGCTGCTTTCTCGTGTTACGTACTCCTGCAAAATATTTGGCATTTGCCCAGGGAGACATAATCCATCATTGTAGAATTAGGAGCATCTCTTTGTTAATGCTCACCATTGAGTTTAACTGAGAGCCTAATGGTTCTGTAAAGCTTGTGTGAATCAATCCTGGTTCTGGTTGCTGCTACATGTCCTCAGATGCTAAGTGAGTCTGTGTGATTGTGTATTTGGAGAACATGCATTGCAGAGTTGGCTGCAGTTCTCCACAGGTTCAAATGTTGATTGTATCCCTGGTTTTAAAAATCAAGATTAAACTCAGATCTTGATTACATCCTTGGTATTAAAAATCTAGATTAAGCTGCATCTCTCCACAAATGCCGGGGCAGTGAGCAGGCAGGTACTATTGGAAACACCAAAATGCACCTTTGGAGATTTTTCTTTGGTGCGTCTGATTGGCATGAGCTGTTTTGCAAATTCCTATTAATGTTTCAGTGGTCAGTCTCTAAAATGCTGTAGAAATGACTAGTTCATACCCCAAAATTTAATGAAATATTCAGGGTCATTGGCATTGACTGTTAATACTGTTTTTGGGGATTGAAGTGTTTTTGCAGGTCACTGTTTAGTGTGCAGATGAGCCTTGTGATGGAGTTGAAGAAATTTAGACAGCGACGAAGGAAGACTCTTACAACCAGCTTAGAAAACAATTGTACACGTTTTGTTTTTCGAAGAGTCTGAGAGGAATTTTAAAAGCATATTTTGGGAATCTGAATACTGTGTAAAGTTTCTTAGAGCAGGATGGTACCTCTAAAATGGTTGATGTGCTTGTATTTTGCTGCAAGTTTCTTACTTTATTGATGCAGAGGGAACTTCTTAAAATGCTTACTATTCCTTGTACTATAACCTGTTGTTCTCGCATGTATTGTTAAATATTATTCTCATCTATGTTTGTATTTTAACCTGATTTTTTTTAATACAAATGTTACCACAATATGAATTGGATTTGCATCTTGTGTAGCTTTCAATTTCTTTGTGCTCATATTGAGATGTTTCAAAAGTAAATGTCTCTTGTTTTAGGGTGCTAGTTTTAAACCATTTCCTCTTGCACCATCAGTTCACCATCTGGCAGAAACATCCCACTGTATGGCCTCTGTCCAATTGGGGTTGGATGATGGTACGTTGCCCTTGCATATGAAAGAAAAGTTGACATTTGTTAATTTCTTCATTTCTCCCCCCTCTCAACTGAAACAGGTAGATGCCCGGATTGGGTTTGCATGTCATAGTGAATGGTGGAATTCTACAATATGTGGTGGTAGTTTGTGGGTACAGAGTAATGTTACAGGGAACTTGGGAATCAAGCTGCATTACTGTCAAGTAAGTGGTTGGTAATTGCTTTTATTCAAGTTATCTAAACACTGATCTGAGAAGTAACTACGGTATTTTATGTGCAGGTAGGGGGATATTAATCTCCAGGTCAGCATAACCCTTTTGATAAAAGATAATCCATGCATTGCTTAGTCAGGAAGAGCAAAGAGCAAACAAAAGCAAAGTAGATTAAGGGAGGGATTCCAGACTTTGGGGGTACCGAGTAGCTGAAAGCAAAGCCACCAACAGTGAGTGATCAAAAGTTAATCTTTGAGTAAATTATTGTGGTGTTCTTTGTTGGATTGATCATCTGACTCAGCCTCTGCAGAATTTCACTGGGCTCCACAAAGTTGTTTCATTTTGAATGTGCCAGCCATTTACTATTTCTGCAAAATAAATAATGTGGTACTGTTCAGGGTCCTGGAATTCAACTCCAACAATCCTGTCAAAGCACAGAGTGAATCCCCAGTAGAGCACAACCAGTAAATGTAACCATTCTTCTTTCTGGTTTGTTCAGGACTGTGCAATCATAAGCCTAGTGCTCACCTTTTGTTAGCTTTCTCTAATGGCTCATTGCATAAATTGCCCTGTATTTTTTTTTTTGCAGGTCAGATTCTAAGTTGTTTCAGAGATAGTAGGAACTGCAGATGCTGGAGAATCTGAGATAACAAGGCTGAAGAAGGGTCTAGGCCCGAAACGTCAGCCTTCCTGCTCCTCTGATGCTGCTTGGCCTGCTGCGTTCATCCAGCTTTACGCCTTGTTATCTAAGATTCTAAGTTTAATTCCCAGTCTCTGTTGAACAAGTTACTCTTGGTCAGAACTCGTTAGCTTTTCTGTTCACGATTCGTGGAAATTTGGCATGTTACTTTAGTAGCTGAGAACAGGATTTGCTTCAGATAATACCTGGTGACTCTAACTGCTGAAATCTTGTCTAGTTTTATCCCACACCCCATGCAGTGTTTAAAATGTAAAACTGGTACTCAACTGCAGTGAATCTGAGCACATTCAAGATGGTTGCAAAACTGGACAGAAACGTTTTGTCTGAAATGCACATAACATTTCTTATGCAGGCTGTAGAACATCCACTCTCCCAGTTCAAATATTTTCCCAGCCCCCTTGAATCGCCTGGTTAATCGGTTGTAGTGGTGGGGGATTGAGGGTCATTAAATGATGTATGATCTATGCTAGTATTTAAGTGGGCATGCCATAAAGCAGTCTGCCTCTTGACACAAAGTTAGCTGATTAATTAGTGTTCTTGGGATCCTCTAACTAGGCACAGATTTGAGGGCAGACTGATAGCCCACCATCTGGAATATTTGGCATGCGTCTATTGAGTAAATGACATGGGAAAGTGATTTCCAAGAACTTTTAGAAAGTTCAAATGCATAGCTTATGTATCTTTATACTGCAGAGCCTGTACTTTTTTCTCTTCTACTTCTACTCCAGCTTCCTTCAGTGCTTTGTGGTTGCAAAAATGGTTAGTAGTTTACTGATATTTCTTCATTTACCGGGACCCTGCATATCATTGCCAACATGCTGTTGTGTTGAACAGACATGAGAGGTTATGCAATCCAACCTATCAGCTTTGAGACCCCTGAAACACATTCTGATTTAATTTACCAAGGAGCTTTTAAAGCATTACTTCACAAAATTAACTGTCCCTATTACAAATGATCCTTTCAGTGCTTATTGGCAGTTGTCTCCTTTTTAAATGCCTGCAGTACAAAGAAATTTTTTAAAAATCATTTGTCCAAACTTTCAGCAGATGACTTGTTTTGTCATCTGTAACACACGTCCAAGTTAATATTTAGTGTCTCAAATGCTGATTATTGGGGAATGTGCACACCTGACTAGCCTGTCAGGTACCTCCTGCTTTTATTATTTCTCCAATTCAAATGGTTCTGCAGAGTAAGATCATAATCATATGTGTGTTAACTATGGTAGACACAGAATTGACAGTTTTTGAGAGATACCAATTGGAGCTATGGTATTATTTTTAAATCCCCTCCCCTGTCAATCTCGTATGCTGTTGTGAAAACAAGTTGCAGTGACTTCCATTAAATAACCTGGCAGACACGTGGTCAAAATACTGTTGCTCCCCTGAAATTTCTAATTCTCGCTAATGTCAAAGGACGCATCTTTTCACAGGGAGTCATGGATTATAATCTGAGTTGAACATGGGACCATAAGCATGACTTGATGCAGGGTTTGTCAGGTCAGGTTATGGTTTGCCAAACTACATTGTCTGAAGAAATGCTCACAGGTTAGAGATTTCCCTGATTAACTATTGTTTGTGAATTGGGCATCAACAGTGATTTGGTTTCTGTTTGAAGGGGAATCTGTTTTGCAAATAATGTTCAGTATCAATTAATAGAAATGTAGTCGGTATGTAAATATTAAAGGATGCATCATTTTCTAATGAACAATTCCAACACATTTTTGAAGTGTTAAAGCTTTCCTGTAGGTGTGAGATGCCCAGTCCATTCTATTAACCCATCCCATAGTTTAAAAAAAATCACATCAGCTTTTGTACAAATTGTATTTTACCGGTTAAAAGTCACTTTTACAGTAGGAATTTTAATTCATTGTCTTAGTGTTTCACTGATGCCAGCTAAGTGAAGTTGCCGAGGAATAATTGGACAAGCTTTTTGATATTGAAGCAACAAGTCCCACGTAAAATAAGGATCTCTAAAGTAAATGTAACAGGTCTAGGCCTGAAATTAGCTGATGCATTTTGAAGATTTTAAATTTTAGTTTCAATTTATTGTAAAATAGTTTTCACCTGTGACTCATGCTTTCCTTAGCTGTAGTACTTAAAACAATTTGTGGTGATAGAACATAGTCCTGACATAGAGGTTAGTTAAGCTCCAAACATTTGGTAGGGGTATATGGCTTAAGCTTGATTTTTAAAATAAAATATCATGAGCCAGAATGAGAGTAAATGGAGTAGCTGCGGCAAGGATATATCTACAAATGAAAGTTCAAAAGGTGGAGTACAGAAGCTCCCCTAATGCTGTGTTCTATATAGCCTCTGCATTGAAATTTTTGCCTCTAATCACGTGATTGGTAGAATATAGCTGTCAAGCTTATGCGTATGATTTGCTTTGTGGTAATTCCTATAGGTAACATTTAATTTTCTTGGCCTCTAGGAGGTGCACAAGCATCTCATTTGTTGTTTACAAATCTCTCACTGGTCATTTCGAAGCAGACATTCTTTCTTCCATTCTCCAATACATTTTCTATACAAACATTTTCCAGCTGGCTATGTAAAAGACCTTATTTTAACTCAGTGGCTTTTCTATTCCCTGTTTCTGTTGGTAGTCAATGCCCTGTTAAATAATTGTTGAAAACAAAATTGCTTACTCTCCAAAGCCACTCTTCGGCAGCTATGGTGAAATTTGTGATCAAGTTTGACATGAAGCTTCCAAGTTCATAATAATACACTCTTAAACACTACTGCTGCTCAATTTGTCCTCTGAGCTGTGTAGTTTCTGTTGCTGGGGTCAGTGGAACACAGTAAGGAGGTAAACATTGCATTTTTATAATTTTTTTTTAAAAATGTATACTTGATTGTGCACAGCTGTAAAGGACTGTATTTACTAATATTTGTACTTGGGAGTTGTTTATAAATTTAGATAAAGCTTCTAAGATGTGTATGCAGCCCAATTTGACTGAAACTTTTTCACTTTTTTTTGGTTCTTGAACTGTTGAGGTTAAATAAACCAAACTGGAAGCTGATGCCTCAAAACTGTTACTGCTGTACATGTTACTGAAGGTTGTGTATCCATTTAATCTAAATAAACACTACGAAAACTAAACTTTGTTTAGAAGAATTTGTTCAGGCAAGTTGGGCATAGCATGTGAATGTAATTCATTTGAAGAAAACTCATTTAGTAACTGCTACAGCTATCAAATAAGGCTTCCTCCTCTAGCTGCTTCAGATTAAGTGTTGTGGAACACTTAAGTGTCATAGATGGGTAGTACTTATTGTTCCTGTAGATGTTTACTGTACATAGCACTACACTTCTGGTGCTGTTATAAGAACCACAACACAGGATTACATTGGAAGTTTTAATTAACACCACTACAAACTGATTTACAGTTGTGTATAAAATTGAAAACAATGAAGTAGAGTCAAAGTACATTGCATTTAAATAGCCTAAATAAAGGTTGCTGCTGCATAGGAAAGCAGGGTGGAACTAACCCAGTACAGGAAAAATAAATGCAACAACTTTCTGCAGCTCATACAATGCTAAACCACACTGCATTCCCACCAAGCCAAGCCATACTTGTTTTCAATTCAACATTACTCAATATTGAAGTGTACTTGATCACATGCCAACTGATCTGCATTTGGTTTGAAAACAGTGGAGGTGCAAACGCTTAAAAAAATTAGTTGGGCTGCCAGTTGGGTTGGTTTTTGTATATTAAATGTAATTTGAAACCTTAAGAGGCAGCCTACACCCTGCAGGAATGCAGTATTATTGCCCTGAAGCATTTCTAGATTTTCACAATAGCTCCTTCACTAAAGAGTGCTAGACTTGTATTTGCAGTTACGAAAATCAAATTTTAAAACAAGCAACATGCTCAGAAGCACCATTCACCATCTTCATGCAAGAAAGCTAATTATTACAACAAAATATTCTAAGTCATTCAAATCCTGCTACATATTTACACCTCATCTGTACACAAACCAAAAGAGATTTTTTTAAAACCAGTGTCTTTGTTTTACAACTGGAACAAATCTGGATTGTGTAGCTTTGAATCAAGATTTCCAGACCTTGAGTTAAGATCACAAACTTCAATTACTGCAAACAAACTTCATGCCAGTCCTTAGTTAGTAGGGATCAATTGAACACCACATTAATCACATTACAGGAACCAAGTTTATTTAAAAAAAAAAATTCACATCAGATGTAGAAGTAAACTCGACTTGGTTTTAGCCATATCAGATGAAACTGCAATACAGCAAGTGAACACAAATCTACTGGCAAGTTAAAAACAATGAAATTTTTAAACTAGTATAAACCTCAATAGCTGGTATGTGATAGAATTATACATCTGCATGTCTGCAGAAAGTTGTACTATAAGTTTACTCCAACTGTTCTTCATCTCCCTTCAGCATCTCATCTTCCTCTTCTGCTGTCAATTCTGGATCCTTGTCTTCAGCTGCCTCCCCAATGAACACCCCAGCCCCTGCCTCTCCCTCAGCCTCCTCTCTATCTTCTGTGGCTCCCTCTTCTCCAGCCTCTTCCTCTTCCTCAGCCTCTTCCTCCCCTCCAGCCTCCTCTTCTGCCTCCCCAGTTTCCTCTTCTGTTGCTTCCCCTGCATTTTCTTCAGATGGATCTATCATTTCTTGCTTTATTTCAGTGACAACATTGTCTCCTGTGTCTTCAGTCTCCTCTTTGTTCTCAACATCCACAGAGCTATCCTTTGTACCATCACCCTCCGCAGCTGCATCAGCAGCATCTTCCTCGTCTTTGTCTGGATCATCAGTGAATGGGTTCTCGCCCTGCGAAAACACATAGGTGCAGCAAAACTTCAATAGAATTCCTACAACAGAATTACTAAATATTAATCCCAACAGGAAGGCAATCAACTATCCAAGTCCTTCTTTCAGACAAATATAAAATCTTAACCATCACTTGCTCAAAAGGCCTTTCCTATTCCATAATATGGAGGTAAATTGCTTTAAAAACAGAACAAGCACTGAAAAGTTCAAAACACAAACCTGGTATCATTAAATGTTCCATCAAGATTTTACTGATTTGTTTTGTTAATAATTAGGAATATCCCATTTCTTAAAACAAAACAGTCCATTTATAACCAGTACTCTTGATAAACTGGTAAACATATTTACTCTTATTCTGTTCAATTATTATAGTTTATTTATCCTAATTGACAATATACTTGGCTCAAGCAAGCAGCCACAAACCATCAATAGTTGATTCAATTAAATCAATTTCTCAATGTCTGTGTAGTAAGTGCAAGTGAGAAAGCTCTCTGCTGATGTTTTAAGGCAAAGTTGCATTATTACTTATAACAAATCACTTGAATAAAGTATGTGACATGTGTAGCCTCATTTTATGTTTCTATTACTATTTGATAAAGCAGCACACTCCTGTTCTCATAGGTGCTAGAAAATAAAAGTTTACTGTATTTAAGTTCTAGCTGGTGACAAAAAATGAGTACTGGTGATTAGGACACATTGTACATATGTAGCTTACATTTAGCTGTAGTGGAAAATGAGAGGACTCATCTGTAAGGCAGAATCTTCAAGATGGCCATATAGTCAACAGCATGTTTGAAATATACATCAGTGTTATGTCTTTCAATCCAGAATTGACACCAAAATAAATTCTGTCTGCAACTGGTTGCCGTTCAGAACTAAACAAACCCTTGAAGACAGTAGTTACCTTCTTGTACTTTTCTAGCATTGCTGCAATGTTACGGTTATTCAAGACACTCCTAGCAACAACAAGGCTGCCCTTCTTGACTTTCTCCAACATTGCCTGGTAGGAAAGAGATGGTAAAGGATAATCAATGAAGCTGGTGATTCCTTGCTTTTTTTTGGAAAAAAAAAATCTTACTTCCTTATTTACAGGACTCAAAAGAAAGCTTAGCTAATTAGACAACAATTTGGTCAAGTTATAAAAGGTATATTGAGGCATCCACCATACTCAAGTCAAAACAGAACTATTCAATCCACAGGTTTAGGGAACAGGCCTGGTTGAAGCATGACAGCTTTCACCAACACACCCCATTCTGCTACTGTACAGCATCTATGAGCTAGCACTGAAGCTTGGGCACAAGCAATGACCACGTGCCACTCTTCTGCCTATATCTGGGATAAAGGACTAATCGCTTGCACTTACAAGTGGAGAGATCTACAGCACAGAAAAAGGCCCATTGAGACAACATCAGTCAAAAACCACCTACATACCACTTTCCAGCACTTGGTCCATAGCTTGTAAACCCTGTATATCTAAGTGCTTATTTAAATGTTAAGAGGGTTTCTGCTTCCACTACCCTCTGGATGTAAACATTTCTCCCCCTGCCGCCACAAAGCCTTCTACTTTAAATCTATGCCTCCCGGTCAGTGACTCCTCCAAAGAGGATACTACTTTTAGTCTACCTTTTCAGAAATCTTGAGGTTAAAGTTATTGGATGGACTTCCTCAGTTTATAAAAAAATTAAACTGGGGAGGGTGGGGAAAAGATCTGACCAAAACAATCTTAAAGTTCTGAAACCAAAGTTCCAGTATTAATTCTGGTTAAGGGCAAGAGACTTGCTATCACTAAGGAAAAAGAAACCTTAAGCGTAGCCTACATGGTGAACAGCAGTAAAGAAGCAGTCTCCTGAAGTTTCAGCATTAACACCAAACTGCAATGAGGATGACTTGTGATTTCCTCATTCATGAGCCTCCCATACATCTCAGATGGTTGTGCATCAGACAGACAATCTGCTAGATACATAATGTTAAGCAGAACTGAAGATTAATAAATAAATCCAAACTATCCCCAAAGAGTTGACTGGGCACTGTACAATGCTAACTCTTAAAAAGATCAACCAAGACACCTATGTAATCTGTTTTCCCACTAAATAACTAAAGCAGTTATTCTTTCCCTAGGTGTTCTGGGAGTAGGTCAGTCTACATCTCCCACAAAAAAGGAAAAGCCTTGTTAGTCTGTGCTTCCAATCACTGAACACAGGTGTAATTGAAATGTCAAATTTTGTTTGCCATAGTTTTCCCCCCCCTCCCTCACCTCTATAAAAAGGGTGGAGAATGGAAACAGATCACTCAGCCCAAGTCCAGAGATGTCAACATCCATGCAAGACAACCATAAGTGTAGAACATGTGACAGCTAAGTGTTGGCACATACAAATGACACTAAATGAAATTCCTTTTTCACAGTAAAGGGTTTTAGAGTGGCTTGGATCAATGTCCTTGCTGAAAGTATAACTGGCTAACTCATACCATAAATTGGAATCTGTGGTACCCTTCATCTGCTTTTTTAAAAAACATATAGATTGTGATTTCCACAAAGTTGGTGAGAAGTAGGAAAAACTACAAAAGAAAGAAACAGCTCCAAGAGAACATTAGCCTCCTCAATAATCTCTCTGCAATTCAAAATCTGCTTCACTTATTAAACAGCACTTACTCTGCGGTTCCAGCCGTGATCAGGCGATTTCAGATGTCGCATAAGGACAGCATTCTGGATGGGTATAAACAGATCACAGGCAACACAGTGTGCTGCTTCCACTTTCTTCATGAAATGTTCCAGACCAACATCTACAAAACAAACAAACAAGTCATGAAGGATTAGATACAGCAACTGATAGCAGAACAAATTCAAATGGGGACTGAAAAGGAGGGTTCCTCGACAAGGACGATAACAATGAACAAAAACAGACGTAGTTGCTGGAAAAGGTCAGCAGGTCTGGCAGTATCCGTGAAGAAAAAAATCAGAGTTAATGTTTCGGGTCCAGTCACCCCTCCTCAGAACTGAACACGTTTTGGGTTAATGTGTACAATTTACTAACAGAGAGACAGCTTATTAGAGATTTGGAAAAGTTTTTACTGTAACAGGTAAAAATGCCAGACTTTTAGAATCATGGAAACTAACATAGGATGAACAAGTGAGTGGTTCATGTAATTGATCAAGCCTGCTGCTTTTTTTTTGTCTGTCACAAGTGAAGGTTTTCTTCACCCTCAAAGGGTTTGAATTCCATACCGACAACTCTGTTTGGGTGCTTTGGAGTTTGTTTTTGGGAAGACCTGAAAAGACCCAAAGATCAAAGACCTGTAGATAAAGGATACCCAACCTATACACATTTTGATACACAGGTCAGTGTGCCTAAACTTAACCATTTAAAAAGCCGTTTGCAGTCCTCATTTCTCCTGTAATTGAATCTCCAGTTTGCAGAATGAGAACATACAGAATTTGAAAGCAACACATTTACAGGTTGCTATTGCAAATCTCCATCTACAATAAGATAAAAATTTATTTATCTTCAAACTGTCTTTTCAACCCAATCTGAAACCACATTCAAGACCTATTTAATGTACTCCTGACACACTACGACAACTCAATTAGAACTGTCTTCATAGTTGTTTAAACACTATTCTCATGCTGTCTCACTTCAGAACTGCTGTAACAAATGGTTTCAGATTTGCGGTCCACTGTTTCTCCACTACCAATAATTCAACATTTTATCCAGGGTACAATCCCAAGCAGGGGGCCTTGTGGAACAACCTCTGGGCCAGAAGAAACCAAAACGAAAGAACTGCGAATGCTGTAAATCAGGAAACAAAACAGAAATTGCTGAAAAAGCTCAGTAGGTCTGGCAGCATCTGTGAAAGAAAAAACATGAAGAGTCACCGGACCCGAAACGTTAACTGTTTTTTCCTTCACAGATGCTGCCAAACCTGTTGAGCTTTTTCAGTAATTTCTGTTTTGTTTTCTAGGCCAGAAGATCCAGGTTCAAGTCCCACTTGTCTCAGGCATGTCATATAATTTGTCCGAACAGTTGATTGAAAATCTATGATCCCAAACAGCAGATAGGTATTTCCACCTGCCATTCCTCGCTGAGACTCAGATATTGACCACATTTCAATGTACCGATTGCAAAGTGGAGGTCAAGCACCTCTCTAGTGGACCTGGTTGATCTGGAGAGAAAGAACAGAGCAAGATTCAAAGTTCAACTGAAAACTCTTAAAAATTAGTTCAGTGTACTTTAAACAGGTTAATCCTGTACCTATATCTCATTCTAAACCTTTTGCCTTTCCCATGGCGGTAACAGTGTAACATTTTATAGCTTTTCTGTGAAAGGAGATCCAGAGGCCACGAAATAGAGTCTTGACTAACAGTCATATGAACATGCAATGCCCTGAACTTGGAAAGCCAAACATTAAGTAGGCTGTCCTGTTTACAACATCAAATCTACAAATTATGCAGTCCACCAAGTCCAACATACCTTGCAGTAAATCTTGCTGCTGCATCAGCTGCTTTCTCAAAATAGTTTTATCTCCAATTTGCTCCCGGCGCTTCTGAGTTTTTTGAATCTTGTTTAGGATATACTCCTGGAAGAGATTCAAACATTAAACAGTTCACATGAACAATGGATTATATTAACAGCCCATTTTCTTAGAAAGCAATTACACATAGCTATCTTAAGACTATTGTCTGTGATAGCCAACAATGCATATCTGAAGAAATATAATAAAGTGAGATTAATTTAAGCAAGCAAAACACAAAAGGAACCAGGTGGATACATACATGCAAGAAGTCAGCAGTCTGTTTGTCAAGTCTGGTCGCAATGAACTTGAAAGTTTCCTTGTGGAACTTGCTATCCACATGGGAAGAAATATCCTCATCTTCAAAGGTTCGGAACTTACAAACCGAACAGGCATACATTATCCTGTAGCAAAAGATCATGGTCTTTAAAGAGAAGCTGCAGAGTTTAAAACAGCAGAATAGAAGAACCCACCTATCAACACTGCTGCTAACACATACCTTTCTGCAAGACGGTCACGATTCTTCTTTGGTTTGTTTGCCTTCTTCTTTTCTTGCATTGTAGGAACTAATTAAAATGAAATCACTATTTCAGTACATTAGGCAATAGCTATCCAGCTCCTTAGCATTTACAGTTTAAGGCAAATTCCCTGTCCATACAGCAGTCAACTTGGTCAAAATCAACATTCATTATTCAACTCTTCCTGTTGGCAATGTCTTTTTGAACAGAACGATCCAAGCTCAGCTGAAGTACTGCTTAATGGACAGCACTGTTTTTCTTTTTTTAAAATAGTCTTACCTAATTGGCCATTTTAGATATCAAAACAAAATAAACTGACCAGTGAGCAATTACTCTACAATAATTACTCATTCGAGCTGGAGTTTAACATTGATTTAAATACAAATGCTAAGACAAAGTGTCTAATCTCCATTGACAAAATAATGAAACAAAAATTACTCATTGCTTAAACTGGGATTCAGCTAATGTTAACAATTTGTTGTGCTTCAGTTGTCTTTCCCTACTTTGCCCTAGCATTGGCACTCATTGTAAGTTCTACACTTTAAAATAGGAACAGCCTACTTGTTCAAAAACAGAAGCTGCTAGAAAAGCTTAATAGGTCTGGCAGCATCTGTGAAGAAGAAAAAAAATCAGTTAACGTTTTGGGTCCGGTGACCCTTCCTCAGAACTGATGGTAGCTGAGAAAACATTGGTTTATATGCAGAGGGGGATGGGGTAAAGAGTAAATGATAGGATAAAAGGATAGACCCGAAGAGAGAAGAGCAGTTGGACAAAGCAGTTGATAACAATTTGGCTAGGAGGGCAAACAGCTGTTAATAGGGGCTGTTAGTGATTTAACACCAAGTATTGTGTAATGGCAGGCGATGTGATAAGGCCTGGTGTGTGGGGCAGGGGGCTAGGACATGGGAGAGTTTAGGCCCTAAAATTTGTGAACTCAACATTTGAATCCGGAAGGCTGCAGAGTTCCCCAAGCAGAAAATGAGGTGCTGTTCTTCCAGCTTGCGTCGAGCTTCGCTGGAACACTGAACGCTGAAGCAAGCCAGAGACAGATACGTTTGTCAGGGAACAGGGTGGTGTGTGGAAGTGGCAGGCAACAGGTAGCTCAGGATCTTTCTTGCGAGCAGAACGTAGATGTTCTGCAAAGCTGTCACCCAGTCTACACTTTGTTTCCCCAATGTACAGGAGACCACATTGTGAGCAGCAAATGCAGTAGACTAGATTGTGGGAAGTGCAGGTGGTGTTGCTTCACTTGGAAGGCATGTGTGGGCCCTCGGATACTGGGGAGGGAGGAGGTAAATGGGCAGGTATTGCACCTTCGCCGGTTGCAAGGTAAGGTGCTATGTGGTTGTAGGCAGGGTGTTGGGAGTGAAGGAAAAGTGGACCAGGATGTCCCGGAGGGAACAGTCCCTGCAGAAGGTGGACAAGGGAGTGTGTCTCTGGTGGTGGCGGAAATGGCGTCTGATGATTTTCTGGATGTGGATGCAGTCCCGTTACATGCGCATTCCCCACCAGGAGGGTCTTAGGGCTCTCTGCTTCTTCCTGCAGCAAAGCCCTGAATCATCCCCACCCACCAACCTCCTCCTCACCCTCAACAACTTCTTTCAACTCATTTTCTTCAGGTCAGAGGTATGACCCCTGTAATGCCTGTCTCTTCACGGGGTATGTGGAACATTGCTTGTTCCGCTCCTATTCTGGCCCCCACCCACAACTCTTTCACTGATATTTCGATGATATAATTAGTGTTGCTTCCCTCTTGTCCAGAATTGGAAAAGTTAATTGATTTTGCTTCCAATATCCACCGTGCCCTCACTTTCAGCTGTTCTATCTCTGACTTCTCCCTTCCCTTCCTCAACATCTGTTTCCATTTCTGGGGAAAGACTGACCACTAATATCAACTATAAATCCACTGACTCCCACAGCTACCTGGAATATACATCCTCACACCCTGCTTCTGGTAAAGACCACATTCCATTCTCCCAGTTCCTCCGTCTCTATCGCATACGTTCAGATGAGGCCAACTTCGACAAGGGAGCCTGCAAATGTCCACTTTCTTCCTCAACCGAGGATTCCCCAGCACTATTACCAACAGGGCCCTCAATCAGTCCAACCCATCTCCCACACTTCTGCCTCACCCCCTCTCTTCCCTCCCGCAACAGCAATTGGGTTCCACTGGTCCTTACTTACCATCCCACCAGCATTCACATCCAGAAGATTAGCAGATGCCGCCACCACCAGACACACATTCCCCTCCCTTGTCCGCCTTCAGTAGGGACTGTTCCCTCTGGGACACCCTGGTCCAATCTTCCTTCACTCCCAACACCCCACCCACAGTTTCATGGCACCTTCCGCTGCAACCAGTGAAAGTGCAACACCTGCCCATTTACCTCCTTCCTCCCCAGTATCCAAGGGCTCAAACATACCTTCCAGATGAAGCAACACTTCACTTTGTAAGCAGCAAATGCATTGGACTAGATTCTGGAAAGTGCACGTTTCCTCTACATTGGGGAAACTAAGCGTAGACTGGTTGACTGCTTTGCAGAACATCTACATTCTGCTTGTAAAAAAGACCCTGAGCTACCTGTTGCCTGCCACTTTGACACACCACCCTGTTCCCTTGCCAACATCTGTCTTTGGCTTGCTGCAATGTTCCAGCGAAGCTTAATGCAAGTTGGAAGAACACCACTTCATTTTCTGCTTGGCGACCCTGCAGACTCCATACTGGGTTCAATAACTTTTGGGCCTAAACTCTCCCATGTCCTAGCCCCCTAACCCACACGCCAGGCCTCGTTATCACATAGCCTGCCATTATACACCACCTATTGTTTAATCACTTAACAGTCCCCATTAACAGCTATTCACCCCCTTACCCAGATTGTTATCAACTCCTTTGTCTATCCAACTGCTCTTCTCTCTTCAGGCTCTATCCTTTATCCTATTGTTTACTGCCTACACCAGCCCCCTCCCTATTTTCTGCATATAAACAAACAGTTTTCCTAGTTACCATCAGTTCTGACAAAGGGTCACCAGACCAGAAACGTTAACTGATTTTTTTTCTTCACAGATGCTGCCAGACTTGTTAAACTTTTCCAGCAACTTGTTTTTGTTCCTGATCTACAGCATCCAAAAGTATCCCATTTCAACCGAGTAAATGTGTTAAACTATCCAGAGTTACAAAACTAGACAGTTGGCAGTTGATCATTTACAGAAACTCAGTTTAACCTTTTAGCAAATTCACTTGGCCAAGAAAGCCAGAAATGCAAGCCAATCAAATCAACATAGCCTTGCAGAGAAAGTGACAAGACAAATCAACAGAAAAAAACTAAGAGAAACTTAACATGTTGAGCGGAGGAAGGGGGTTAAAAGATTCATGCAGAGAATTCACAAAATAAAAGGTGATCTTACAGCGTTTTGGTTTCTTGTCCTCAGCCTCTTTGCCTTCACCAGTCTGGGAAAACAGAAAAACACATGCATTAAGTCAACATTATAAATCAGGATCCAAGAAACGTTGCAACTGAAAGTAACACACAAAAATAAACCAATAAAAAGGTAAAGACAAATAGATCCCATGTTGTTGTGATGCCTGATGCACCAGACAATCCAGCTTAGTAATAGTACTGATTGTTATATTAACAATAATTTTAAAAATCTTTCCAAAATGTACTTTTGAGGTAACAATTAGTTTTATAGGCAAATAATTGCCAAAAACTAAATTCAACTTCCAAAACAAAAGAAATAAAGCAACTCATTTAAGAAATACATTTATTCCATGTGGAAATATAAACTGGGGAAAAAGTGAAAGTTTGGACACTGCATTGTACAGAGAATGTAATAGCTCTTAGTTTTCACTTCAAAAAAGCGATACTACGTTGTCTTCACTTATTGGTCACACAAGGTCATGTAACATTTGGAGCAGAGATAGTAGGAACTGCAGATGCTGGAAAATCTGAAATAACAAGGTGTAGAGCTGGATGAACACAGCAGGCCAAGCAGCATCAGAGGAGCAGGAAAGCTGATGTTTTGGGTCTAGGCCCTT